>NW_027640521.1:0-586389 GCF_949752795.1 Hyperoodon ampullatus
AGTGTGTCCGTTCTCTAGGATTCCCGTACATGTTATATCTGTAGTAATATTCCCTTCAACCTGGAGAGTTGGGACCCATGGAATGTGTGCCATGCATTATTGCTTTAAAGGGTCTGCATTTGCTCACCCAATCTCACCAATCCTCTCAGTCCCAAGTGTCCAGCCTTATGCCACATCCAGCTGTCATTGTAGATAGGGTCATTTCAGGTTTCATCAGAGACCCTGAAGGAATTGTAAAGAATTTCCCAGTTTTTTTGTTTTATTTTTGAAATTCCTTTTTATAGTGGGTTTGAGCTGATTCTCGCTGCCATATTTATCTCAGTCTGGACACACTTGATTCCCTTACGGAGACATATCAATACATAGGTTTTAAGATTCTTACTAGTCAGATATATTCCTCTGCGGGAAATATGGGGTTTTGAGTCCCTTTCACTGAGGAAGGTGTAGGTCTTGTCTATTCCATAGTTGGTTTTTGGAACGGTACCTGTGCTTATATCAAACTCTGGTTTTATGCATCACCCCACCTCTCCTTCCCCCTTAAGCAGGCATAAGAGTGTTTTCTAAATGTGAGACACTGTTCTCTTTCCTAACTCAGTTCAAGTGTAGCCATGTTTACAGGATCTTCATAAGTGCTATCTTATGATAAGTTTCTTTTTCTGTGTGACTTATTTCACTTAGAATCATCGTACCTGAATCCACCCATTTTGCTGCTACTGGTCTTATGACATTGATTTCATGGCTGAGGGATATTCCATCGTACGTAAGTACCACAATTTTTTGAACCATTTTTATATTTCCTGGGATATTTAAGGTGTACCCAAGTTGAGGTCCTTGTAAGCAGTGCAGCCCTAAATTTTGGGGTGGCTGTGTCTTTTTGATTTTCAGTTTTCCCAAGGTATATTCCCTAGACTGGAAGTGCCCTTGGCTCTGTAGCTCTGTTGTTGACTTGTTTTAGGGAACACAATGCACTCCTCCAGAGAGGCAGTTGGCAATTTACATCCCGCCCATCAGCATAACAAGGCTCCCTGTTCTCCAGGGCCTGTCTTGCCTTTCTGGTTTTTACACATTTTGTGGATGTCCCTTTTGACCGGTGGGAAGTGATACATCTTTGTAGTGCAGATTTGCATTGCCTGCTTGCTTGCTTGGCCAAAAAGGGCGTATGCGTTTTCTCCTGAATATATTCAGGAGAAAACGCATACGCCCTTTTTGGCCAAGTGCATCATTGTCGAGGTTGTGCCCCTCTTCCTGTGCTTTAAAGGCGATTCCAACGTACCTCTTGAAATCTGTTTCCTGCTATTCTGCCTCGCTTTCAAGTCCGCCTCGTTGCCTTCCCTCAACAGATTTTTGGACGATAGTTGTTCTTTATTACTCGGCCAGTTTGTGAATTGCTGTGCCCCTGAGCTCCATTTTTCAACTCGTTTTTGGTGAGCTGACCGCAAGTCCAAAATTTTGGTTCAGGATCTATACTGATTCCCGGTGGGTGGCTGAGACTTTGGTTAATTCTTCTTCCTGCCGGGAAATTGCAGTGATATGTGCCCGTCCAAATGCCTAACAGCTACTCTCTCATTGGTTCTCCCTCTTCCCTTTCATCCTCTGCCAAATTGGCAACCTGTGCGAACCAGGAGGTTAAAGGGGCTGTCTCTCCAAGTTGGGAGGTTGATAATAAAGCAGATGGAAAGTCAAACCGGAGCACCAGGAGAGGGACTATTCGTTGAGTTTTAGAAGCCTTTCGTATTCACAGTGTGTCCGTTCTCTAGGATTCCCGTACATGTTATATCTGTAGTAATATTCCCTTCAACCTGGAGAGTTGGGACCCATGGAATGTGTGCCATGCATTATTGCTTTAAAGGGTCTGCATTTGCTCACCCAATCTCACCAATCCTCTCAGTCCCAAGTGTCCAGCCTTATGCCACATCCAGCTGTCATTGTAGATAGGGTCATTTCAGGTTTCATCAGAGACCCTGAAGGAATTGTAAAGAATTTCCCAGTTTTTTTGTTTTATTTTTGAAATTCCTTTTTATAGTGGGTTTGAGCTGATTCTCGCTGCCATATTTATCCCAGTCTAGACACACTTGATTCCCTTACGGAGACATATCAATACATAGGTTTTAAGATTCTTACTAGTCAGATATATTCCTCTGCGGGAAATATGGGGTTTTGAGTCCCTTTCACTGAGGAAGGTGTAGGTCTTGTCTATTCCATAGTTGGTTTTTGGAACGGTACCTGTGCTTATATCAAACTCTGGTTTTATGCATCACCCCACCTCTCCTTCCCCCTTAAGCAGGCATAAGAGTGTTTTCTAAATGTGAGACACTGTTCTCTTTCCTAACTCAGTTCAAGTGTAGCCATGTTTACAGGATCTTCATAAGTGATATCTTATGATAAGTTTCTTTTTCTGTGTGACTTATTTCACTTAGAATCATCGTACCTGAATCCACCCATTTTGCTGCTACTGGTGTTAGGACATTGATTTCATGGCTGAGGGATATTCCATCGTACGTAAGTACCACAATTTTTTGAACCATTTTTATATTTCCTGGGATATTTAAGGTGTACCCAAGTTGAGGTCCTTGTAAGCAGTGCAGCCCTAAATTTTGGGGTGGCTGTGTCTTTTTGATTTTCAGTTTTCCCAAGGTATATTCCCTAGACTGGACGTGCCCTTGGCTCTGTAGCTCTGTTGTTTACTTGTTTTAGGGAACACAATGCACTCCTCCAGAGAGGCAGTTGGCAATTTACATCCCGTCCATCAGCATAACAAGGCTCCCTGTTCTCCAGGGCCTGTCTTGCCTTTCTGGTTTTTACACATTTTGTGGATGTCCCTTTTGACCGGTGGGAAGTGATACTTCTTTGTAGTGCAGATTTGCATTGCCCGCTTGCTTGCTTGGCCAAAAAGGGCGTATGCGTTTTCTCCTGAATATATTCAGGAGAAAACGCATACGCCCTTTTTGGCCAAGTGCATCATTGTCGAAGTTGTGCCCCTCTTCCTGTGCTTTAAAGGCGATTCCAACGTACCTCTTGAAATCTGTTTCCTGCTATTCTGCCTCGCTTTCAAGTCCGCCTCGTTGCCTTCCCTCAACAGATTTTTGGACGATAGTTGTTCTTTATTACTCGGCCAGTTTGTGAATTGCTGTGCCCCTGAGCTCCATTTTTCAACTCGTTTTTGGTGAGCTGACCGCAAGTCCAAAATTTTGGTTCAGGATCTATACTGATTCCCGGTGGGTGGCTGAGACTTTGGTTAATTCTTCTTCCTGCCGGGAAATTGCAGTGATATGTGCCCGTCCAAATGCCTAACAGCTACTCTCTCATTGGTTCTCCCTCTTCCCTTTCATCCTCTGCCAAATTGGCAACCTGTGCGAACCAGGAGGTTAAAGGGGCTGTCTCTCCAAGTTGGGAGGTTGATAATAAAGCAGATGGAAAGTCAAACCGGAGCACCAGGAGAGGGACTATTCGTTGAGTTTTAGAAGCCTTTCGTATTCACAGTGTGTCCGTTCTCTAGGATTCCCGTACATGTTATATCTGTAGTAATATTCCCTTCAACCTGGAGAGTTGGGACCCATGGAATGTGTGCCATGCATTATTGCTTTAAAGGGTCTGCATTTGCTCACCCAATCTCACCAATCCTCTCAGTCCCAAGTGTCCAGCCTTATGCCACATCCAGCTGTCATTGTAGATAGGGTCATTTCAGGTTTCATCAGAGACCCTGAAGGAATTGTAAAGAATTTCCCAGTTTTTTTGTTTTATTTTTGAAATTCCTTTTTATAGTGGGTTTGAGCTGATTCTCGCTGCCATATTTATCCCAGTCTAGACACACTTGATTCCCTTACGGAGACATATCAATACATAGGTTTTAAGATTCTTACTAGTCAGATATATTCCTCTGCGGGAAATATGGGGTTTTGAGTCCCTTTCACTGAGGAAGGTGTAGGTCTTGTCTATTCCATAGTTGGTTTTTGGAACGGTACCTGTGCTTATATCAAACTCTGGTTTTATGCATCACCCCACCTCTCCTTCCCCCTTAAGCAGGCATAAGAGTGTTTTCTAAATGTGAGACACTGTTCTCTTTCCTAACTCAGTTCAAGTGTAGCCATGTTTACAGGATCTTCATAAGTGATATCTTATGATAAGTTTCTTTTTCTGTGTGACTTATTTCACTTAGAATCATCGTACCTGAATCCACCCATTTTGCTGCTACTGGTCTTAGGACATTGATTTCATGGCTGAGGGATATTCCATCGTACGTAAGTACCACAATTTTTTGAACCATTTTTATATTTCCTGGGATATTTAAGGTGTACCCAAGTTGAGGTCCTTGTAAGCAGTGCAGCCCTAAATTTTGGGGTGGCTGTGTCTTTTTGATTTTCAGTTTTCCCAAGGTATATTCCCTAGACTGGAAGTGCCCTTGGCTCTGTAGCTCTGTTGTTTACTTGTTTTAGGGAACACAATGCACTCCTCCAGAGAGGCAGTTGGCAATTTACATCCCGCCCATCAGCATAACAAGGCTCCCTGTTCTCCAGGGCCTGTCTTGCCTTTCTGGTTTTTACACATTTTGTGGATGTCCCTTTTGACCGGTGGGAAGTGATACTTCTTTGTAGTGCAGATTTGCATTGCCCGCTTGCTTGCTTGGCCAAAAAGGGCGTATGCGTTTTCTCCTGAATATATTCAGGAGAAAACGCATACGCCCTTTTTGGCCAAGTGCATCATTGTCGAAGTTGTGCCCCTCTTCCTGTGCTTTAAAGGCGATTCCAACGTACCTCTGGAAATCTGTTTCCTGCTATTCTGCCTCGCTTTCAAGTCCGCCTCGTTGCCTTCCCTCAACAGATTTTTGGACGATAGTTGTCCTTTATTACTCGGCCAGTTTGTGAATTGCTGTGCCCCTGAGCTCCATTTTTCAACTCGTTTTTGGTGAGCTGACCGCAAGTCCAAAATTTTGGTTCAGGATCTATACTGATTCCCGGTGGGTGGCTGAGACTTTGGTTAATTCTTCTTCCTGCCGGGAAATTACAGTGATATGTGCCCGTCCAAATGCCTAACAGCTACTCTCTCATTGGTTCTCCCTCTTCCCTTTCATCCTCTGCCAAATTGGCAACCTGTGCGAACCAGGAGGTTAAAGGGGCTGTCTCTCCAAGTTGGGAGGTTGATAATAAAGCAGATGGAAAGTCAAACCGGAGCACCAGGAGAGGGACTATTCGTTGAGTTTTAGAAACCTTTCGTATTCACAGTGTGTCCGTTCTCTAGGATTCCCGTACATGTTATATCTGTAGTAATATTCCCTTCAACCTGGAGAGTTGGGACCCATGGAATGTGTGCCATGCATTATTGCTTTAAAGGGTCTGCATTTGCTCACCCAATCTCACCAATCCTCTCAGTCCCAAGTGTCCAGCCTTATGCCACATCCAGCTGTCATTGTAGATAGGGTCATTTCAGGTTTCATCCGAGACCCTGAAGGAATTGTAAAGAATTTCCCAGTTTTTTTGTTTTATTTTTAAAATTCCTTTTTATAGTGGGTTTGAGCTGATTCTCGCTGCCATATTTATCCCAGTCTAGACACACTTGATTCCCTTACGGAGACATATCAATACATAGGTTTTAAGATTCTTACTAGTCAGATATATTCCTCTGCGGGAAATATGGGGTTTTGAGTCCCTTTCACTGAGGAAGGTGTAGGTCTTGTCTATTCCATAGTTGGTTTTTGGAACGGTACCTGTGCTTATATCAAACTCTGGTTTTATGCATCACCCCACCTCTCCTTCCCCCTTAAGCAGGCATAAGAGTATTTTCTAAATGTGAGACACTGTTCTCTTTCCTAACTCAGTTCAAGTGTAGCCATGTTTACAGGATCTTCATAAGTGATATCTTATGATAAGTTTCTTTTTCTCTGTGACTTATTTCACTTAGAATCATCGTACCTGAATCCACCCATTTTGCTGCTACTGGTCTTATGACATTGATTTCATGGCTGAGGGATATTCCATCGTACGTAAGTACCACAATTTTTTGAACCATTTTTATATTTCCTGGGATATTTAAGGTGTACCCAAGTTGAGGTCCTTGTAAGCAGTGCAGCCCTAAATTTTGGGGTGGCTGTGTCTTTTTGATTTTCAGTTTTCCCAAGGTATATTCCCTAGACTGGAAGTGCCCTTGGCTCTGTAGCTCTGTTGTTTACTTGTTTTAGGGAACACAATGCACTCCTCCAGAGAGGCAGTTGGCAATTTACATCCCGCCCATCAGCATAACAAGGCTCCCTGTTCTCCAGGGCCTGTCTTGCCTTTCTGGTTTTTACACATTTTGTGGATGTCCCTTTTGACCGGTGGGAAGTGATACTTCTTTGTAGTGCAGATTTGCATTGCCCGCTTGCTTTCTTGGCCAAAAAGGGCGTATGCGTTTTCTCCTGAATATATTCAGGAGAAAACACATACGCCCTTTTTGGCCAAGTGCATCATTGTCAAAGTTGTGCCCCTCTTCCTGTGCTTTAAAGGCGATTCCAACGTACCTCTTGAAATCTGTTTCCTGCTATTCTGCCTCGCTTTCAAGTCCGCCTCGTTGCCTTCCCTCAACAGATTTTTGGACGATAGTTGTTCTTTATTACTCGGCCAGTTTGTGAATTGCTGTGCCCCTGAGCTCCATTTTTCAACTCGTTTTTGGTGAGCTGACCGCAAGTCCAAAATTTTGGTTCAGGATCTATACTGATTCCCGGTGGGTGGCTGAGACTTTGGTTAATTCTTCTTCCTGCCGGGAAATTGCAGTGATATGTGCCCGTCCAAATGCCTAACAGCTACTCTCTCATTGGTTCTCCCTCTTCCCTTTCATCCTCTGCCAAATTGGCAACCTGTGCGAACCAGGAGGTTAAAGGGGCTGTCTCTCCAAGTTGGGAGGTTGATAATAAAGCAGATGGAAAGTCAAACCGGAGCACCAGGAGAGGGACTATTCGTTGAGTTTTAGAAGCCTTTCGTATTCACAGTGTGTCCGTTCTCTAGGATTCCCGTACATGTTATATCTGTAGTAATATTCCCTTCAACCTGGAGAGTTGGGACCCATGGAATGTGTGCCATGCATTATTGCTTTAAAGGGTCTGCATTTGCTCACCCAATCTCACCAATCCTCTCAGTCCCAAGTGTCCAGCCTTATGCCACATCCAGCTGTCATTGTAGATAGGGTCATTTCAGGTTTCATCAGAGACCCTGAAGGAATTGTAAAGAATTTCCCAGTTTTTTTGTTTTATTTTTGAAATTCCTTTTTATAGTGGGTTTGAGCTGATTCTCGCTGCCATATTTATCCCAGTCTAGACACACTTGATTCCCTTACGGAGACATATCAATACATAGGTTTTAAGATTCTTACTAGTCAGATATATTCCTCTGCGGGAAATATGGGGTTTTGAGTCCCTTTCACTGAGGAAGGTGTAGGTCTTGTCTATTCCATAGTTGGTTTTTGGAACGGTACCTGTGCTTATATCAAACTCTGGTTTTATGCATCACCCCACCTCTCCTTCCCCCTTAAGCAGGCATAAGAGTGTTTTCTAAATGTGAGACACTGTTCTCTTTCCTAACTCAGTTCAAGTGTAGCCATGTTTACAGGATCTTCATAAGTGATATCTTATGATAAGTTTCTTTTTCTGTGTGACTTATTTCACTTAGAATCATCGTACCTGAATCCACCCATTTTGCTGCTACTGGTCTTATGACATTGATTTCATGGCTGAGGGATATTCCATCGTACGTAAGTACCACAATTTTTTGAACCATTTTTATATTTCCTGGGATATTTAAGGTGTACCCAAGTTGAGGTCCTTGTAAGCAGTGCAGCCCTAAATTTTGGGGTGGCTGTGTCTTTTTGATTTTCAGTTTTCCCAAGGTATATTCCCTAGACTGGAAGTGCCCTTGGCTCTGTAGCTCTGTTGTTTACTTGTTTTAGGGAACACAATGCACTCCTCCAGAGAGGCAGTTGGCAATTTACATCCCGCCCATCAGCATAACAAGGCTCCCTGTTCTCCAGGGCCTGTCTTGCCTTTCTGGTTTTTACACATTTTGTGGATGTCCCTTTTGACCGGTGGGAAGTGATACTTCTTTGTAGTGCAGATTTGCATTGCCCGCTTGCTTGCTTGGCCAAAAAGGGCGTATGCGTTTTCTCCTGAATATATTCAGGAGAAAACGCATACGCCCTTTTTGGCCAAGTGCATCATTGTCGAAGTTGTGCCCCTCTTCCTGTGCTTTAAAAGCGATTCCAACGTACCTCTTGAAATCTGTTTCCTGCTATTCTGCCTCGCTTTCAAGTCCGCCTCGTTGCCTTCCCTCAACAGATTTTTGGACGATAGTTGTTCTTTATTACTCGGCCAGTTTGTGAATTGCTGTGCCCCTGAGCTCCATTTTTCAACTCGTTTTTGGTGAGCTGACCGCAAGTCCAAAATTTTGGTTCAGGATCTATACTGATTCCCGGTGGGTGGCTGAGACTTTGGTTAATTCTTCTTCCTGCCGGGAAATTGCAGTGATATGTGCCCGTCCAAATGCCTAACAGCTACTCTCTCATTGGTTCTCCCTCTTCCCTTTCATCCTCTGCCAAATTGGCAACCTGTGCGAACCAGGAGGTTAAAGGGGCTGTCTCTCCAAGTTGGGAGGTTGATAATAAAGCAGATGGAAAGTCAAACCGGAGCACCAGGAGAGGGACTATTCGTTGAGTTTTAGAAGCCTTTCGTATTCACAGTGTGTCCGTTCTCTAGGATTCCCGTACATGTTATATCTGTAGTAATATTCCCTTCAACCTGGAGAGTTGGGACCCATGGAATGTGTGCCATGCATTATTGCTTTAAAGGGTCTGCATTTGCTCACCCAATCTCACCAATCCTCTCAGTCCCAAGTGTCCAGCCTTATGCCACATCCAGCTGTCATTGTAGATAGGGTCATTTCAGGTTTCATCAGAGACCCTGAAGGAATTGTAAAGAATTTCCCAGTTTTTTTGTTTTATTTTTGAAATTCCTTTTTATAGTGGGTTTGAGCTGATTCTCGCTGCCATATTTATCCCAGTCTAGACACACTTGATTCCCTTACGGAGACATATCAATACATAGGTTTTAAGATTCTTACTAGTCAGATATATTCCTCTGCGGGAAATATGGGGTTTTGAGTCCCTTTCACTGAGGAAGGTGTAGGTCTTGTCTATTCCATAGTTGGTTTTTGGAACGGTACCTGTGCTTATATCAAACTCTGGTTTTATGCATCACCCCACCTCTCCTTCCCCCTTAAGCAGGCATAAGAGTGTTTTCTAAATGTGAGACACTGTTCTCTTTCCTAACTCAGTTCAAGTGTAGCCATGTTTACAGGATCTTCATAAGTGATATCTTATGATAAGTTTCTTTTTCTGTGTGACTTATTTCACTTAGAATCATCGTACCTGAATCCACCCATTTTGCTGCTACTGGTCTTATGACATTGATTTCATGGCTGAGGGATATTCCATCGTACGTAAGTACCACAATTTTTTGAACCATTTTTATATTTCCTGGGATATTTAAGGTGTACCCAAGTTGAGGTCCTTGTAAGCAGTGCAGCCCTAAATTTTGGGGTGGCTGTGTCTTTTTGATTTTCAGTTTTCCCAAGGTATATTCCCTAGACTGGAAGTGCCCTTGGCTCTGTAGCTCTGTTGTTTACTTGTTTTAGGGAACACAATGCACTCCTCCAGAGAGGCAGTTGGCAATTTACATCCCGCCCATCAGCATAACAAGGCTCCCTGTTCTCCAGGGCCTGTCTTGCCTTTCTGGTTTTGACACATTTTGTGGATGTCCCTTTTGACTGGTGGGAAGTGATACTTCTTTGTAGTGCAGATTTGCATTGCCCGCTTGCTTGCTTGGCCAAAAAGGGCGTATGCGTTTTCTCCTGAATATATTCAGGAGAAAACGCATACGCCCTTTTTGGCCAAGTGCATCATTGTCGAAGTTGTGCCCCTCTTCCTGTGCTTTAAAGGCGATTCCAACGTACCTCTTGAAATCTGTTTCCTGCTATTCTGCCACGCTTTCAAGTCCGCCTCATTGCCTTCCCTCAACAGATTTTTGGACGATAGTTGTTCTTTATTACTCGGCCAGTTTGTGAATTGCTGTGCCCCTGAGCTCCATTTTTCAACTCGTTTTTGGTGAGCTGACCGCAAGTCCAAAATTTTGGTTCAGGATCTATACTGATTCCCGGTGGGTGGCTGAGACTTTGGTTAATTCTTCTTCCTGCCGGGAAATTGCAGTGATATGTGCCCGTCCAAATGCCTAACAGCTACTCTCTCATTCGTTCTCCCTCTTCCCTTTCATCCTCTGCCAAATTGGCAACCTGTGCGAACCAGGAGGTTAAAGGGGCTGTCTCTCCAAGTTGGGAGGTTGATAATAAAGCAGATGGAAAGTCAAACCGGAGCACCAGGAGAGGGACTATTCGTTGAGTTTTAGAAGCCTTTCGTATTCACAGTGTGTCCGTTCTCTAGGATTCCCGTACATGTTATATCTGTAGTAATATTCCCTTCAACCTGGAGAGTTGGGACCCATGGAATGTGTGCCATGCATTATTGCTTTAAACGGTCTGCATTTGCTCACCCAATCTCACCAATCCTCTCAGTCCCAAGTGTCCAGCCTTATGCCACATCCAGCTGTCATTGTAGATAGGGTCATTTCAGGTTTCATCAGAGACCCTGAAGGCATTGTAAAGAATTTCCCAGTTTTTTTGTTTTATTTTTGAAATTCCTTTTTATAGTGGGTTTGAGCTGATTCTCGCTGCCATATTTATCTCAGTCTGGACACACTTGATTCCCTTACGGAGACATATCAATACATAGGTTTTAAGATTCTTACTAGTCAGATATATTCCTCTGCGGGAAATATGGGGTTTTGAGTCCCTTTCACTGAGGAAGGTGTAGGTCTTGTCTATTCCATAGTTGGTTTTTGGAACGGTACCTGTGCTTATATCAAACTCTGGTTTTATGCATCACCCCACCTCTCCTTCCCCCTTAAGCAGGCATAAGAGTGTTTTCTAAATGTGAGACACTGTTCTCTTTCCTAACTCAGTTCAAGTGTAGCCATGTTTACAGGATCTTCATAAGTGATATCTTATGATAAGTTTCTTTTTCTGTGTGACTTATTTCACTTAGAATCATCGTACCTGAATCCACCCATTTTGCTGCTACTGGTCTTATGACATTGATTTCATGGCTGAGGGATATTCCATCGTACGTAAGTACCACAATTTTTTGAACCATTTTTATATTTCCTGGGATATTTAAGGTGTACCCAAGTTGAGGTCCTTGTAAGCAGTGCAGCCCTAAATTTTGGGGTGGCTGTGTCTTTTTGATTTTCAGTTTTCCCAAGGTATATTCCCTAGACTGGAAGTGCCCTTGGCTCTGTAGCTCTGTTGTTGACTTGTTTTAGGGAACACAATGCACTCCTCCAGAGAGGCAGTTGGCAATTTACATCCCGCCCATCAGCATAACAAGGCTCCCTGTTCTCCAGGGCCTGTCTTGCCTTTCTGGTTTTTACACATTTTGTGGATGTCCCTTTTGACCGGTGGGAAGTGATACTTCTTTGTAGTGCAGATTTGCATTGCCTGCTTGCTTGCTTGGCCAAAAAGGGCGTATGCGTTTTCTCCTGAATATATTCAGGAGAAAACGCATACGCCCTTTTTGGCCAAGTGCATCATTGTCGAAGTTGTGCCCCTCTTCCTGTGCTTTAAAGGCGATTCCAACGTACCTCTTGAAATCTGTTTCCTGCTATTCTGCCTCGCTTTCAAGTCCGCCTCGTTGCCTTCCCTCAACAGATTTTTGGACGATAGTTGTTCTTTATTACTCGGCCAGTTTGTGAATTGCTGTGCCCCTGAGCTCCATTTTTCAACTCGTTTTTGGTGAGCTGACCGCAAGTCCAAAATTTTGGTTCAGGATCTATACTGATTCCCGGTGGGTGGCTGAGACTTTGGTTAATTCTTCTTCCTGCCGGGAAATTGCAGTGATATGTGCCCGTCCAAATGCCTAACAGCTACTCTCTCATTGGTTCTCCCTCTTCCCTTTCATCCTCTGCCAAATTGGCAACCTGTGCGAACCAGGAGGTTAAAGGGGCTGTCTCTCCAAGTTGGGAGGTTGATAATAAAGCAGATGGAAAGTCAAACCGGAGCACCAGGAGAGGGACTATTCGTTGAGTTTTAGAAGCCTTTCGTATTCACAGTGTGTCCGTTCTCTAGGATTCCCGTACATGTTATATCTGTAGTAATATTCCCTTCAACCTGGAGAGTTGGGACCCATGGAATGTGTGCCATGCATTATTGCTTTAAAGGGTCTGCATTTGCTCACCCAATCTCACCAATCCTCTCAGTCCCAAGTGTCCAGCCTTATGCCACATCCAGCTGTCATTGTAGATAGGGTCATTTCAGGTTTCATCAGAGACCCTGAAGGAATTGTAAAGAATTTCCCAGTTTTTTTGTTTTATTTTTGAAATTCCTTTTTATAGTAGGTTTGAGCTGATTCTCGCTGCCATATTTATCCCAGTCTAGACACACTTGATTCCCTTACGGAGACATATCAATACATAGGTTTTAAGATTCTTACTAGTCAGATATATTCCTCTGCGGGAAATATGGGGTTTTGAGTCCCTTTCACTGAGGAAGGTGTAGGTCTTGTCTATTCCATAGTTGGTTTTTGGAACGGTACCTGTGCTTATATCAAACTCTGGTTTTATGCATCACCCCACCTCTCCTTCCCCCTTAAGCAGGCATAAGAGTGTTTTCTAAATGTGAGACACTGTTCTCTTTCCTAACTCAGTTCAAGTGTAGCCATGTTTACAGGATCTTCATAAGTGATATCTTATGATAAGTTTCTTTTTCTGTGTGACTTATTTCACTTAGAATCATCGTACCTGAATCCACCCATTTTGCTGCTACTGGTCTTATGACATTGATTTCATGGCTGAGGGATATTCCATCGTACGTAAGTACCACAATTTTTTGAACCATTTTTATATTTCCTGGGATATTTAAGGTGTACCCAAGTTGAGGTCCTTGTAAGCAGTGCAGCCCTAAATTTTGGGGTGGCTGTGTCTTTTTGATTTTCAGTTTTCCCAAGGTATATTCCCTAGACTGGAAGTGCCCTTGGCTCTGTAGCTCTGTTGTTTACTTGTTTTAGGGAACACAATGCACTCCTCCAGAGAGGCAGTTGGCAATTTACATCCCGCCCATCAGCATAACAAGGCTCCCTGTTCTCCAGGGCCTGTCTTGCCTTTCTGGTTTTTACACATTTTGTGGATGTCCCTTTTGACCGGTGGGAAGTGATACTTCTTTGTAGTGCAGATTTGCATTGCCCGCTTGCTTGCTTGGCCAAAAAGGGCGTATGCGTTTTCTCCTGAATATATTCAGGAGAAAACGCATACGCCCTTTTTGGCCAAGTGCATCATTGTCGAAGTTGTGCCCCTCTTCCTGTGCTTTAAAAGCGATTCCAACGTACCTCTTGAAATCTGTTTCCTGCTATTCTGCCTCGCTTTCAAGTCCGCCTCGTTGCCTTCCCTCAACAGATTTTTGGACGATAGTTGTTCTTTATTACTCGGCCAGTTTGTGAATTGCTGTGCCCCTGAGCTCCATTTTTCAACTCGTTTTTGGTGAGCTGACCGCAAGTCCAAAATTTTGGTTCAGGATCTATACTGATTCCCGGTGGGTGGCTGAGACTTTGGTTAATTCTTCTTCCTGCCGGGAAATTGCAGTGATATGTGCCCGTCCAAATGCCTAACAGCTACTCTCTCATTCGTTCTCCCTCTTCCCTTTCATCCTCTGCCAAATTGGCAACCTGTGCGAACCAGGAGGTTAAAGGGGCTGTCTCTCCAAGTTGGGAGGTTGATAATAAAGCAGATGGAAAGTCAAACCGGAGCACCAGGAGAGGGACTATTCGTTGAGTTTTAGAAGCCTTTCGTATTCACAGTGTGTCCGTTCTCTAGGATTCCCGTACATGTTATATCTGTAGTAATATTCCCTTCAACCTGGAGAGTTGGGACCCATGGAATGTGTGCCATGCATTATTGCTTTAAAGGGTCTGCATTTGCTCACCCAATCTCACCAATCCTCTCAGTCCCAAGTGTCCAGCCTTATGCCACATCCAGCTGTCATTGTAGATAGGGTCATTTCAGGTTTCATCAGAGACCCTGAAGGAATTGTAAAGAATTTCCCAGTTTTTTTGTTTTATTTTTGAAATTCCTTTTTATAGTGGGTTTGAGCTGATTCTCGCTGCCATATTTATCCCAGTCTAGACACACTTGATTCCCTTACGGAGACATATCAATACATAGGTTTTAAGATTCTTACTAGTCAGATATATTCCTCTGCGGGAAATATGGGGTTTTGAGTCCCTTTCACTGAGGAAGGTGTAGGTCTTGTCTATTCCATAGTTGGTTTTTGGAACGGTACCTGTGCTTATATCAAACTCTGGTTTTATGCATCACCCCACCTCTCCTTCCCCCTTAAGCAGGCATAAGAGTGTTTTCTAAATGTGAGACACTGTTCTCTTTCCTAACTCAGTTCAAGTGTAGCCATGTTTACAGGATCTTCATAAGTGATATCTTATGATAAGTTTCTTTTTCTGTGTGACTTATTTCACTTAGAATCATCGTACCTGAATCCACCCATTTTGCTGCTACTGGTCTTATGACATTGATTTCATGGCTGAGGGATATTCCATCGTACGTAAGTACCACAATTTTTTGAACCATTTTTATATTTCCTGGGATATTTAAGGTGTACCCAAGTTGAGGTCCTTGTAAGCAGTGCAGCCCTAAATTTTGGGGTGGCTGTGTCTTTTTGATTTTCAGTTTTCCCAAGGTATATTCCCTAGACTGGAAGTGCCCTTGGCTCTGTAGCTCTGTTGTTTACTTGTTTTAGGGAACACAATGCACTCCTCCAGAGAGGCAGTTGGCAATTTACATCCCGCCCATCAGCATAACAAGGCTCCCTGTTCTCCAGGGCCTGTCTTGCCTTTCTGGTTTTTACACATTTTGTGGATGTCCCTTTTGACCGGTGGGAAGTGATACTTCTTTGTAGTGCAGATTTGCATTGCCCGCTTGCTTGCTTGGCCAAAAAGGGCGTATGCGTTTTCTCCTGAATATATTCAGGAGAAAACGCATACGCCCTTTTTGGCCAAGTGCATCATTGTCGAAGTTGTGCCCCTCTTCCTGTGCTTTAAAAGCGATTCCAACGTACCTCTTGAAATCTGTTTCCTGCTATTCTGCCTCGCTTTCAAGTCCGCCTCGTTGCCTTCCCTCAACAGATTTTTGGACGATAGTTGTTCTTTATTACTCGGCCTGTTTGTGAATTGCTGTGCCCCTGAGCTCCATTTTTCAACTCGTTTTTGGTGAGCTGACCGCAAGTCCAAAATTTTGGTTCAGGATCTATACTGATTCCCGGTGGGTGGCTGAGACTTTGGTTAATTCTTCTTCCTGCCGGGAAATTGCAGTGATATGTGCCCGTCCAAATGCCTAACACCTACTCTCTCATTGGTTCTCCCTCTTCCCTTTCATCCTCTGCCAAATTGGCAACCTGTGCGAACCAGGAGGTTAAAGGGGCTGTCTCTCCAAGTTGGGAGGTTGATAATAAAGCAGATGGAAAGTCAAACCGGAGCACCAGGAGAGGGACTATTCGTTGAGTTTTAGAAGCCTTTCGTATTCACAGTGTGTCCGTTCTCTAGGATTCCCGTACATGTTATATCTGTAGTAATATTCCCTTCAACCTGGAGAGTTGGGACCCATGGAATGTGTGCCATGCATTATTGCTTTAAAGGGTCTGCATTTGCTCACCCAATCTCACCAATCCTCTCAGTCCCAAGTGTCCAGCCTTATGCCACATCCAGCTGTCATTGTAGATAGGGTCATTTCAGGTTTCATCAGAGACCCTGAAGGAATTGTAAAGAATTTCCCAGTTTTTTTGTTTTATTTTTGAAATTCCTTTTTATAGTGGGTTTGAGCTGATTCTCGCTGCCATATTTATCCCAGTCTAGACACACTTGATTCCCTTACGGAGACATATCAATACATAGGTTTTAAGATTCTTACTAGTCAGATATATTCCTCTGCGGGAAATATGGGGTTTTGAGTCCCTTTCACTGAGGAAGGTGTAGGTCTTGTCTATTCCATAGTTGGTTTTTGGAACGGTACCTGTGCTTATATCAAACTCTGGTTTTATGCATCACCCCACCTCTCCTTCCCCCTTAAGCAGGCATAAGAGTGTTTTCTAAATGTGAGACACTGTTCTCTTTCCTAACTCAGTTCAAGTGTAGCCATGTTTACAGGATCTTCATAAGTGATATCTTATGATAAGTTTCTTTTTCTGTGTGACTTATTTCACTTAGAATCATCGTACCTGAATCCACCCATTTTGCTGCTACTGGTCTTAGGACATTGATTTCATGGCTGAGGGATATTCCATCGTACGTAAGTACCACAATTTTTTGAACCATTTTTATATTTCCTGGGATATTTAAGGTGTACCCAAGTTGAGGTCCTTGTAAGCAGTGCAGCCCTAAATTTTGGGGTGGCTGTGTCTTTTTGATTTTCAGTTTTCCCAAGGTATATTCCCTAGACTGGAAGTGCCCTTGGCTCTGTAGCTCTGTTGTTTACTTGTTTTAGGGAACACAATGCACTCCTCCAGAGAGGCAGTTGGCAATTTACATCCCGCCCATCAGCATAACAAGGCTCCCTGTTCTCCAGGGCCTGTCTTGCCTTTCTGGTTTTTACACATTTTGTGGATGTCCCTTTTGACCGGTGGGAAGTGATACTTCTTTGTAGTGCAGATTTGCATTGCCCGCTTGCTTGCTTGGCCAAAAAGGGCGTATGCGTTTTCTCCTGAATATATTCAGGAGAAAACGCATACGCCCTTTTTGGCCAAGTGCATCATTGTCGAAGTTGTGCCCCTCTTCCTGTGCTTTAAAGGCGATTCCAACGTACCTCTGGAAATCTGTTTCCTGCTATTCTGCCTCGCTTTCAAGTCCGCCTCGTTGCCTTCCCTCAACAGATTTTTGGACGATAGTTGTCCTTTATTACTCGGCCAGTTTGTGAATTGCTGTGCCCCTGAGCTCCATTTTTCAACTCGTTTTTGGTGAGCTGACCGCAAGTCCAAAATTTTGGTTCAGGATCTATACTGATTCCCGGTGGGTGGCTGAGACTTTGGTTAATTCTTCTTCCTGCCGGGAAATTACAGTGATATGTGCCCGTCCAAATGCCTAACAACTACTCTCTCATTGGTTCTCCCTCTTCCCTTTCATCCTCTGCCAAATTGGCAACCTGTGCGAACCAGGAGGTTAAAGGGGCTGTCTCTCCAAGTTGGGAGGTTGATAATAAAGCAGATGGAAAGTCAAACCGGAGCACCAGGAGAGGGACTATTCGTTGAGTTTTAGAAACCTTTCGTATTCACAGTGTGTCCGTTCTCTAGGATTCCCGTACATGTTATATCTGTAGTAATATTCCCTTCAACCTGGAGAGTTGGGACCCATGGAATGTGTGCCATGCATTATTGCTTTAAAGGGTCTGCATTTGCTCACCCAATCTCACCAATCCTCTCAGTCCCAAGTGTCCAGCCTTATGCCACATCCAGCTGTCATTGTAGATAGGGTCATTTCAGGTTTCATCCGAGACCCTGAAGGAATTGTAAAGAATTTCCCAGTTTTTTTGTTTTATTTTTAAAATTCCTTTTTATAGTGGGTTTGAGCTGATTCTCGCTGCCATATTTATCCCAGTCTAGACACACTTGATTCCCTTACGGAGACATATCAATACATAGGTTTTAAGATTCTTACTAGTCAGATATATTCCTCTGCGGGAAATATGGGGTTTTGAGTCCCTTTCACTGAGGAAGGTGTAGGTCTTGTCTATTCCATAGTTGGTTTTTGGAACGGTACCTGTGCTTATATCAAACTCTGGTTTTATGCATCACCCCACCTCTCCTTCCCCCTTAAGCAGGCATAAGAGTATTTTCTAAATGTGAGACACTGTTCTCTTTCCTAACTCAGTTCAAGTGTAGCCATGTTTACAGGATCTTCATAAGTGATATCTTATGATAAGTTTCTTTTTCTGTGTGACTTATTTCACTTAGAATCATCGTACCTGAATCCACCCATTTTGCTGCTACTGGTCTTATGACATTGATTTCATGGCTGAGGGATATTCCATCGTACGTAAGTACCACAATTTTTTGAACCATTTTTATATTTCCTGGGATATTTAAGGTGTACCCAAGTTGAGGTCCTTGTAAGCAGTGCAGCCCTAAATTTTGGGGTGGCTGTGTCTTTTTGATTTTCAGTTTTCCCAAGGTATATTCCCTAGACTGGAAGTGCCCTTGGCTCTGTAGCTCTGTTGTTTACTTGTTTTAGGGAACACAATGCACTCCTCCAGAGAGGCAGTTGGCAATTTACATCCCGCCCATCAGCATAACAAGGCTCCCTGTTCTCCAGGGCCTGTCTTGCCTTTCTGGTTTTTACACATTTTGTGGATGTCCCTTTTGACCGGTGGGAAGTGATACTTCTTTGTAGTGCAGATTTGCATTGCCTGCTTGCTTGCTTGGCCAAAAAGGGCGTATGCGTTTTCTCCTGAATATATTCAGGAGAAAACGCATACGCCCTTTTTGGCCAAGTGCATCATTGTCGAAGTTGTGCCCCTCTTCCTGTGCTTTAAAGGCGATTCCAACGTACCTCTTGAAATCTGTTTCCTGCTATTCTGCCTCGCTTTCAAGTCCGCCTCGTTGCCTTCCCTCAACAGATTTTTGGACGATAGTTGTTCTTTATTACTCGGCCAGTTTGTGAATTGCTGTGCCCCTGAGCTCCATTTTTCAACTCGTTTTTGGTGAGCTGACCGCAAGTCCAAAATTTTGGTTCAGGATCTATACTGATTCCCGGTGGGTGGCTGAGACTTTGGTTAATTCTTCTTCCTGCCGGGAAATTGCAGTGATATGTGCCCGTCCAAATGCCTAACAGCTACTCTCTCATTGGTTCTCCCTCTTCCCTTTCATCCTCTGCCAAATTGGCAACCTGTGCGAACCAGGAGGTTAAAGGGGCTGTCTCTCCAAGTTGGGAGGTTGATAATAAAGCAGATGGAAAGTCAAACCGGAGCACCAGGAGAGGGACTATTCATTGAGTTTTAGAAGCCTTTCGTATTCACAGTGTGTCCGTTCTCTAGGATTCCCGTACATGTTATATCTGTAGTAATATTCCCTTCAACCTGGAGAGTTGGGACCCATGGAATGTGTGCCATGCATTATTGCTTTAAAGGGTCTGCATTTGCTCACCCAATCTCACCAATCCTCTCAGTCCCAAGTGTCCAGCCTTATGCCACATCCAGCTGTCATTGTAGATAGGGTCATTTCAGGTTTCATCAGAGACCCTGAAGGAATTGTAAAGAATTTCCCAGTTTTTTTGTTTTGTTTTTGAAATTCCTTTTTATAGTGGGTTTGAGCTGATTCTCGCTGCCATATTTATCTCAGTCTGGACACACTTGATTCCCTTATGGAGACATATCAATACATAGGTTTTAAGATTCTTACTAGTCAGATATATTCCTCTGCGGGAAATATGGGGTTTTGAGTCCCTTTCACTGAGGAAGGTGTAGGTCTTGTCTATTCCATAGTTGGTTTTTGGAACGGTACCTGTGCTTATATCAAACTCTGGTTTTATGCATCACCCCACCTCTCCTTCCCCCTTAAGCAGGCATAAGAGTGTTTTCTAAATGTGAGACACTGTTCTCTTTCCTAACTCAGTTCAAGTGTAGCCATGTTTACAGGATCTTCATAAGTGATATCTTATGATAAGTTTCTTTTTCTGTGTGACTTATTTCACTTAGAATCATCGTACCTGAATCCACCCATTTTGCTGCTACTGGTCTTATGACATTGATTTCATGGCTGAGGGATATTCCATCGTACGTAAGTACCACAATTTTTTGAACCATTTTTATATTTCCTGGGATATTTAAGGTGTACCCAAGTTGAGGTCCTTGTAAGCAGTGCAGCCCTAAATTTTGGGGTGGCTGTGTCTTTTTGATTTTCAGTTTTCCCAAGGTATATTCCCTAGACTGGAAGTGCCCTTGGCTCTGTAGCTCTGTTGTTTACTTGTTTTAGGGAACACAGTGCACTCCTCCAGAGAGGCAGTTGGCAATTTACATCCCGCCCATCAGCATAACAAGGCTCCCTGTTCTCCAGGGCCTGTCTTGCCTTTCTGGTTTTTACACATTTTGTGGATGTCCCTTTTGACCGGTGGGAAGTGATACTTCTTTGTAGTGCAGATTTGCATTGCCCGCTTGCTTGCTTGGCCAAAAAGGGCGTATGCGTTTTCTCCTGAATATATTCAGGAGAAAACGCATACGCCCTTTTTGGCCAAGTGCATCATTGTCGAAGTTGTGCCCCTCTTCCTGTGCTTTAAAGGGGATTCCAACGTACCTCTGGAAATCTGTTTCCTGCTATTCTGCCTCGCTTTCAAGTCCGCCTCGTTGCCTTCCCTCAACAGATTTTTGGACGATAGTTGTCCTTTATTACTCGGCCAGTTTGTGAATTGCTGTGCCCCTGAGCTCCATTTTTCAACTCGTTTTTGGTGAGCTGACCGCAAGTCCAAAATTTTGGTTCAGGATCTATACTGATTCCCGGTGGGTGGCTGAGACTTTGGTTAATTCTTCTTCCTGCCGGGAAATTACAGTGATATGTGCCCGTCCAAATGCCTAACAGCTACTCTCTCATTGGTTCTCCCTCTTCCCTTTCATCCTCTGCCAAATTGGCAACCTGTGCGAACCAGGAGGTTAAAGGGGCTGTCTCTCCAAGTTGGGAGGTTGATAATAAAGCAGATGGAAAGTCAAACCGGAGCACCAGGAGAGGGACTATTCGTTGAGTTTTAGAAACCTTTTGTATTCACAGTGTGTCCGTTCTCTAGGATTCCCGTACATGTTATATCTGTAGTAATATTCCCTTCAACCTGGAGAGTTGGGACCCATGGAATGTGTGACATGCATTATTGCTTTAAAGGGTCTGCATTTGCTCACCCAATCTCACCAATCCTCTCAGTCCCAAGTGTCCAGCCTTATGCCACATCCAGCTGTCATTGTAGATAGGGTCATTTCAGGTTTCATCCGAGACCCTGAAGGAATTGTAAAGAATTTCCCAGTTTTTTTGTTTTATTTTTAAAATTCCTTTTTATAGTGGGTTTGAGCTGATTCTCGCTGCCATATTTATCCCAGTCTAGACACACTTGATTCCCTTACGGAGACATATCAATACATAGGTTTTAAGATTCTTACTAGTCAGATATATTCCTCTGCGGGAAATATGGGGTTTTGAGTCCCTTTCACTGAGGAAGGTGTAGGTCTTGTCTATTCCATAGTTGGTTTTTGGAACGGTACCTGTGCTTATATCAAACTCTGGTTTTATGCATCACCCCACCTCTCCTTCCCCCTTAAGCAGGCATAAGAGTATTTTCTAAATGTGAGACACTGTTCTCTTTCCTAACTCAGTTCAAGTGTAGCCATGTTTACAGGATCTTCATAAGTGATATCTTATGATAAGTTTCTTTTTCTGTGTGACTTATTTCACTTAGAATCATCGTACCTGAATCCACCCATTTTGCTGCTACTGGTCTTATGACATTGATTTCATGGCTGAGGGATATTCCATCGTACGTAAGTACCACAATTTTTTGAACCATTTTTATATTTCCTGGGATATTTAAGGTGTACCCAAGTTGAGGTCCTTGTAAGCAGTGCAGCCCTAAATTTTGGGGTGGCTGTGTCTTTTTGATTTTCAGTTTTCCCAAGGTATATTCCCTAGACTGGAAGTGCCCTTGGCTCTGTAGCTCTGTTGTTTACTTGTTTTAGGGAACACAATGCACTCCTCCAGAGAGGCAGTTGGCAATTTACATCCCGCCCATCAGCATAACAAGGCTCCCTGTTCTCCAGGGCCTGTCTTGCCTTTCTGGTTTTTACACATTTTGTGGATGTCCCTTTTGACCGGTGGGAAGTGATACTTCTTTGTAGTGCAGATTTGCATTGCCCGCTTGCTTGCTTGGCCAAAAAGGGCGTATGCGTTTTCTCCTGAATATATTCAGGAGAAAACACATACGCCCTTTTTGGCCAAGTGCATCATTGTCGAAGTTGTGCCCCTCTTCCTGTGCTTTAAAGGCGATTCCAACGTACCTCTTGAAATCTGTTTCCTGCTATTCTGCCTCGCTTTCAAGTCCGCCTCGTTGCCTTCCCTCAACAGATTTTTGGACGATAGTTGTTCTTTATTACTCGGCCAGTTTGTGAATTGCTGTGCCCCTGAGCTCCATTTTTCAACTCGTTTTTGGTGAGCTGACCGCAAGTCCAAAATTTTGGTTCAGGATCTATACTGATTCCCGGTGGGTGGCTGAGACTTTGGTTAATTCTTCTTCCTGCCGGGAAATTGCAGTGATATGTGCCCGTCCAAATGCCTAACAGCTACTCTCTCATTCGTTCTCCCTCTTCCCTTTCATCCTCTGCCAAATTGGCAACCTGTGCGAACCAGGAGGTTAAAGGGGCTGTCTCTCCAAGTTGGGAGGTTGATAATAAAGCAGATGGAAAGTCAAACCGGAGCACCAGGAGAGGGACTATTCGTTGAGTTTTAGAAGCCTTTCGTATTCACAGTGTGTCCGTTCTCTAGGATTCCCGTACATGTTATATCTGTAGTAATATTCCCTTCAACCTGGAGAGTTGGGACCCATGGAATGTGTGCCATGCATTTTTGCTTTAAAGGGTCTGCATTTGCTCACCCAATCTCACCAATCCTCTCAGTCCCAAGTGTCCAGCCTTATGCCACATCCAGCTGTCATTGTAGATAGGGTCATTTCAGGTTTCATCAGAGACCCTGAAGGAATTGTAAAGAATTTCCCAGTTTTTTTGTTTTATTTTTGAAATTCCTTTTTATAGTGGGTTTGAGCTGATTCTCGCTGCCATATTTATCCCAGTCTAGACACACTTGATTCCCTTACGGAGACATATCAATACATAGGTTTTAAGATTCTTACTAGTCAGATATATTCCTCTGAGGGAAATATGGGGTTTTGAGTCCCTTTCACTGAGGAAGGTGTAGGTCTTGTCTATTCCATAGTTGGTTTTTGGAACGGTACCTGTGCTTATATCAAACTCTGGTTTTATGCATCACCCCACCTCTCCTTCCCCCTTAAGCAGGCATAAGAGTGTTTTCTAAATGTGAGACACTGTTCTCTTTCCTAACTCAGTTCAAGTGTAGCCATGTTTACAGGATCTTCATAAGTGATATCTTATGATAAGTTTCTTTTTCTGTGTGACTTATTTCACTTAGAATCATCGTACCTGAATCCACCCATTTTGCTGCTACTGGTCTTATGACATTGATTTCATGGCTGAGGGATATTCCATCGTACGTAAGTACCACAATTTTTTGAACCATTTTTATATTTCCTGGGATATTTAAGGTGTACCCAAGTTGAGGTCCTTGTAAGCAGTGCAGCCCTAAATTTTGGGGTGGCTGTGTCTTTTTGATTTTCAGTTTTCCCAAGGTATATTCCCTAGACTGGAAGTGCCCTTGGCTCTGTAGCTCTGTTGTATACTTGTTTTAGGGAACACAATGCACTCCCCCAGAGAGGCAGTTGGCAATTTACATCCCGCCCATCAGCATAACAAGGCTCCCTGTTCTCCAGGGCCTGTCTTGCCTTTCTGGTTTTTACACATTTTGTGGATGTCCCTTTTGACCGGTGGGAAGTGATACTTCTTTGTAGTGCATATTTGCATTGCGCGCTTGCTTGCTTGGCCAAAAAGGGCGTATGCGTTTTCTCCTGAATATATTCAGGAGAAAACGCATACGCCCTTTTTGGCCAAGTGCATCATTGTCGAAGTTGTGCCCCTCTTCCTGTGCTTTAAAGGCGATTCCAACGTACCTCTGGAAATCTGTTTCCTGCTATTCTGCCTCGCTTTCAAGTCCGCCTCGTTGCCTTCCCTCAACAGATTTTTGGACGATAGTTGTCCTTTATTACTCAGCCAGTTTGTGAATTGCTGTGCCCCTGAGCTCCATTTTTCAACTCGTTTTTGGTGAGCTGACCGCAAGTCCAAAATTTTGGTTCAGGATCTATACTGATTCCCGGTGGGTGGCTGAGACTTTGGTTAATTCTTCTTCCTGCCGGGAAATTACAGTGATATGTGCCCGTCCAAATGCCTAACAGCTACTCTCTCATTGGTTCTCCCTCTTCCCTTTCATCCTCTGCCAAATTGGCAACCTGTGCGAACCAGGAGGTTAAAGGGGCTGTCTCTCCAAGTTGGGAGGTTGATAATAAAGCAGATGGAAAGTCAAACCGGAGCACCAGGAGAGGGACTATTCGTTGAGTTTTAGAAACCTTTTGTATTCACAGTGTGTCCGTTCTCTAGGATTCCCGTACATGTTATATCTGTAGTAATATTCCCTTCAACCTGGAGAGTTGGGACCCATGGAATGTGTGCCATGCATTATTGCTTTAAAGGGTCTGCATTTGCTCACCCAATCTCACCAATCCTCTCAGTCCCAAGTGTCCAGCCTTATGCCACATCCAGCTGTCATTGTAGATAGGGTCATTTCAGGTTTCATCCGAGACCCTGAAGGAATTGTAAAGAATTTCCCAGTTTTTTTGTTTTATTTTTAAAATTCCTTTTTATAGTGGGTTTGAGCTGATTCTCGCTGCCATATTTATCCCAGTCTAGACACACTTGATTCCCTTACGGAGACATATCAATACATAGGTTTTAAGATTCTTACTAGTCAGATATATTCCTCTGCGGGAAATATGGGGTTTTGAGTCCCTTTCACTGAGGAAGGTGTAGGT
The DNA here is from genome assembly GCF_949752795.1 of Hyperoodon ampullatus. Taxonomy (NCBI): domain Eukaryota; kingdom Metazoa; phylum Chordata; class Mammalia; order Artiodactyla; family Ziphiidae; genus Hyperoodon; species Hyperoodon ampullatus. The sequence continues at coordinate 24,796 of NW_027640521.1, forward strand.
CTTGTCTATTCCATAGTTGGTTTTTGGAACGGTACCTGTGCTTATATCAAACTCTGGTTTTATGCATCACCCCACCTCTCCTTCCCCCTTAAGCAGGCATAAGAGTATTTTCTAAATGTGAGACACTGTTCTCTTTCCTAACTCAGTTCAAGTGTAGCCATGTTTACAGGATCTTCATAAGTGATATCTTATGATAAGTTTCTTTTTCTGTGTGACTTATTTCACTTAGAATCATCGTACCTGAATCCACCCATTTTGCTGCTACTGGTCTTATGACATTGATTTCATGGCTGAGGGATATTCCATCGTACGTAAGTACCACAATTTTTTGAACCATTTTTATATTTCCTGGGATATTTAAGGTGTACCCAAGTTGAGGTCCTTGTAAGCAGTGCAGCCCTAAATTTTGGGGTGGCTGTGTCTTTTTGATTTTCAGTTTTCCCAAGGTATATTCCCTAGACTGGAAGTGCCCTTGGCTCTGTAGCTCTGTTGTTTACTTGTTTTAGGGAACACAATGCACTCCTCCAGAGAGGCAGTTGGCAATTTACATCCCGCCCATCAGCATAACAAGGCTCCCTGTTCTCCAGGGCCTGTCTTGCCTTTCTGGTTTTTACACATTTTGTGGATGTCCCTTTTGACCGGTGGGAAGTGATACTTCTTTGTAGTGCAGATTTGCATTGCCCGCTTGCTTGCTTGGCCAAAAAGGGCGTATGCGTTTTCTCCTGAATATATTCAGGAGAAAACACATACGCCCTTTTTGGCCAAGTGCATCATTGTCGAAGTTGTGCCCCTCTTCCTGTGCTTTAAAGGCGATTCCAACGTACCTCTTGAAATCTGTTTCCTGCTATTCTGCCTCGCTTTCAAGTCCGCCTCGTTGCCTTCCCTCAACAGATTTTTGGACGATAGTTGTTCTTTATTACTCGGCCAGTTTGTGAATTGCTGTGCCCCTTAGCTCCATTTTTCAACTCGTTTTTGGTGAGCTGACCGCAAGTCCAAAATTTTGGTTCAGGATCTATACTGATTCCCGGTGGGTGGCTGAGACTTTGGTTAATTCTTCTTCCTGCCGGGAAATTGCAGTGATATGTGCCCGTCCAAATGCCTAACAGCTACTCTCTCATTGGTTCTCCCTCTTCCCTTTCATCCTCTGCCAAATTGGCAACCTGTGCGAACCAGGAGGTTAAAGGGGCTGTCTCTCCAAGTTGGGAGGTTGATAATAAAGCAGATGGAAAGTCAAACCGGAGCACCAGGAGAGGGACTATTCGTTGAGTTTTAGAAGCCTTTCGTATTCACAGTGTGTCCGTTCTCTAGGATTCCCGTACATGTTATATCTGTAGTAATATTCCCTTCAACCTGGAGAGTTGGGACCCATGGAATGTGTGCCATGCATTTTTGCTTTAAAGGGTCTGCATTTGCTCACCCAATCTCACCAATCCTCTCAGTCCCAAGTGTCCAGCCTTATGCCACATCCAGCTGTCATTGTAGATAGGGTCATTTCAGGTTTCATCAGAGACCCTGAAGGAATTGTAAAGAATTTCCCAGTTTTTTTGTTTTATTTTTGAAATTCCTTTTTATAGTGGGTTTGAGCTGATTCTCGCTGCCATATTTATCCCAGTCTAGACACACTTGATTCCCTTACGGAGACATATCAATACATAGGTTTTAAGATTCTTACTAGTCAGATATATTCCTCTGAGGGAAATATGGGGTTTTGAGTCCCTTTCACTGAGGAAGGTGTAGGTCTTGTCTATTCCATAGTTGGTTTTTGGAACGGTACCTGTGCTTATATCAAACTCTGGTTTTATGCATCACCCCACCTCTCCTTCCCCCTTAAGCAGGCATAAGAGTGTTTTCTAAATGTGAGACACTGTTCTCTTTCCTAACTCAGTTCAAGTGTAGCCATGTTTACAGGATCTTCATAAGTGATATCTTATGATAAGTTTCTTTTTCTGTGTGACTTATTTCACTTAGAATCATCGTACCTGAATCCACCCATTTTGCTGCTACTGGTCTTATGACATTGATTTCATGGCTGAGGGATATTCCATCGTACGTAAGTACCACAATTTTTTGAACCATTTTTATATTTCCTGGGATATTTAAGGTGTACCCAAGTTGAGGTCCTTGTAAGCAGTGCAGCCCTAAATTTTGGGGTGGCTGTGTCTTTTTGATTTTCAGTTTTCCCAAGGTATATTCCCTAGACTGGAAGTGCCCTTGGCTCTGTAGCTCTGTTGTTTACTTGTTTTAGGGAACAGAATGCACTCCTCCAGAGAGGCAGTTGGCAATTTACATCCCGCCCATCAGCATAACAAGGCTCCCTGTTCTCCAGGGCCTGTCTTGCCTTTCTGGTTTTTACACATTTTGTGGATGTCCCTTTTGACCGGTGGGAAGTGATACTTCTTTGTAGTGCAGATTTGCATTGCCCGCTTGCTTGCTTGGCCAAAAAGGGCGTATGCGTTTTCTCCTGAATATATTCAGGAGAAAACGCATACGCCCTTTTTGGCCAAGTGCATCATTGTCGAAGTTGTGCCCCTCTTCCTGTGCTTTAAAGGCGATTCCAACGTACCTCTGGAAATCTGTTTCCTGCTATTCTGCCTCGCTTTCAAGTCCGCCTCGTTGCCTTCCCTCAACAGATTTTTGGACGATAGTTGTCCTTTATTACTCGGCCAGTTTGTGAATTGCTGTGCCCCTGAGCTCCATTTTTCAACTCGTTTTTGGTGAGCTGACCGCAAGTCCAAAATTTTGGTTCAGGATCTATACTGATTCCCGGTGGGTGGCTGAGACTTTGGTTAATTCTTCTTCCTGCCGGGAAATTACAGTGATATGTGCCCGTCCAAATGCCTAACAGCTACTCTCTCATTGGTTCTCCCTCTTCCCTTTCATCCTCTGCCAAATTGGCAACCTGTGCGAACCAGGAGGTTAAAGGGGCTGTCTCTCCAAGTTGGGAGGTTGATAATAAAGCAGATGGAAAGTCAAACCGGAGCACCAGGAGAGGGACTATTCGTTGAGTTTTAGAAACCTTTCGTATTCACAGTGTGTCCGTTCTCTAGGATTCCCGTACATGTTATATCTGTAGTAATATTCCCTTCAACCTGGAGAGTTGGGACCCATGGAATGTGTGCCATGCATTATTGCTTTAAAGGGTCTGCATTTGCTCACCCAATCTCACCAATCCTCTCAGTCCCAAGTGTCCAGCCTTATGCCACATCCAGCTGTCATTGTAGATAGGGTCATTTCAGGTTTCATCAGAGACCCTGAAGGAATTGTAAAGAATTTCCCAGTTTTTTTGTTTTATTTTTAAAATTCCTTTTTATAGTGGGTTTGAGCTGATTCTCGCTGCCATATTTATCCCAGTCTAGACACACTTGATTCCCTTACGGAGACATATCAATACATAGGTTTTAAGATTCTTACTAGTCAGATATATTCCTCTGCGGGAAATATGGGGTTTTGAGTCCCTTTCACTGAGGAAGGTGTAGGTCTTGTCTATTCCATAGTTGGTTTTTGGAACGGTACCTGTGCTTATATCAAACTCTGGTTTTATGCATCACCCCACCTCTCCTTCCCCCTTAAGCACGCATAAGAGTATTTTCTAAATGTGAGACACTGTTCTCTTTCCTAACTCAGTTCAAGTGTAGCCATGTTTACAGGATCTTCATAAGTGATATCTTATGATAAGTTTCTTTTTCTCTGTGACTTATTTCACTTAGAATCATCGTACCTGAATCCACCCATTTTGCTGCTACTGGTCTTATGACATTGATTTCATGGCTGAGGGATATTCCATCGTACGTAAGTACCACAATTTTTTGAACCATTTTTATATTTCCTGGGATATTTAAGGTGTACCCAAGTTGAGGTCCTTGTAAGCAGTGCAGCCCTAAATTTTGGGGTGGCTGTGTCTTTTTGATTTTCAGTTTTCCCAAGGTATATTCCCTAGACTGGAAGTGCCCTTGGCTCTGTAGCTCTGTTGTTTACTTGTTTTAGGGAACACAATGCACTCCTCCAGAGAGGCAGTTGGCAATTTACATCCCGCCCATCAGCATAACAAGGCTCCCTGTTCTCCAGGGCCTGTCTTGCCTTTCTGGTTTTTACACATTTTGTGGATGTCCCTTTTGACCGGTGGGAAGTGATACTTCTTTGTAGTGCAGATTTGCATTGCCCGCTTGCTTGCTTGGCCAAAAAGGGCGTATGCGTTTTCTCCTGAATATATTCAGGAGAAAACGCATACGCCCTTTTTGGCCAAGTGCATCATTGTCGAAGTTGTGCCCCTCTTCCTGTGCTTTAAAGGCGATTCCAACGTACCTCTTGAAATCTGTTTCCTGCTATTCTGCCTCGCTTTCAAGTCCGCCTCGTTGCCTTCCCCCAACAGATTTTTGGACGATAGTTGTCCTTTATTACTCGGCCAGTTTGTGAATTGCTGTGCCCCTGAGCTCCATTTTTCAACTCGTTTTTGGTGAGCTGACCGCAAGTCCAAAATTTTGGTTCAGGATCTATACTGATTCCCGGTGGGTGGCTGAGACTTTGGTTAATTCTTCTTCCTGCCGGGAAATTACAGTGATATGTGCCCGTCCAAATGCCTAACAGCTACTCTCTCATTGGTTCTCCCTCTTCCCTTTCATCCTCTGCCAAATTGGCAACCTGTGCGAACCAGGAGGTTAAAGGGGCTGTCTCTCCAAGTTGGGAGGTTGATAATAAAGCAGATGGAAAGTCAAACCGGAGCACCAGGAGAGGGACTATTCGTTGAGTTTTAGAAACCTTTCGTATTCACAGTGTGTCCGTTCTCTAGGATTCCCGTACATGTTATATCTGTAGTAATATTCCCTTCAACCTGGAGAGTTGGGACCCATGGAATGTGTGCCATGCATTATTGCTTTAAAGGGTCTGCATTTGCTCACCCAATCTCACCAATCCTCTCAGTCCCAAGTGTCCAGCCTTATGCCACATCCAGCTGTCATTGTAGATAGGGTCATTTCAGGTTTCATCAGAGACCCTGAAGGAATTGTAAAGAATTTCCCAGTTTTTTTGTTTTATTTTTGAAATTCCTTTTTATAGTGGGTTTGAGCTGATTCTCGCTGCCATATTTATCCCAGTCTAGACACACTTGATTCCCTTATGGAGACATATCAATACATAGGTTTTAAGATTCTTACTAGTCAGATATATTCCTCTGTGGGAAATATGGGTTTTGAGTCCCTTTCACTGAGGAAGGTGTAGGTCTTGTCTATACCATAGTTGGTTTTTGGAACGGTACCTGTGCTTATATCAAACTCTGGTTTTATGCATCACCCCACCTCTCCTTCCCCCTTAAGCAGGCATAAGAGTGTTTTCTAAATGTGAGACACTGTTCTCTTTCCTAACTCAGTTCAAGTGTAGCCATGTTTACAGGATCTTCATAAGTGATATCTTATGATAAGTTTCTTTTTCTGTGTGACTTATTTCACTTAGAATCATCGTACCTGAATCCACCCATTTTGCTGCTACTGGTCTTATGACATTGATTTCATGGCTGAGGGATATTCCATCGTACGTAAGTACCACAATTTTTTGAACCATTTTTATATTTCCTGGGATATTTAAGGTGTACCCAAGTTGAGGTCCTTGTAAGCAGTGCAGCCCTAAATTTTGGGGTGGCTGTGTCTTTTTGATTTTCAGTTTTCCCAAGGTATATTCCCTAGACTGGAAGTGCCCTTGGCTCTGTAGCTCTGTTGTATACTTGTTTTAGGGAACACAATGCACTCCCCCAGAGAGGCAGTTGGCAATTTACATCCCGCCCATCAGCATAACAAGGCTCCCTGTTCTCCAGGGCCTGTCTTGCCTTTCTGGTTTTTACACATTTTGTGGATGTCCCTTTTGACCGGTGGGAAGTGATACTTCTTTGTAGTGCATATTTGCATTGCCCGCTTGCTTGCTTGGCCAAAAAGGGCGTATGCGTTTTCTCCTGAATATATTCAGGAGAAAACGCATACGCCCTTTTTGGCCAAGTGCATCATTGTCGAAGTTGTGCCCCTCTTCCTGTGCTTTAAAGGCGATTCCAACGTACCTCTTGAAATCTGTTTCCTGCTATTCTGCCTCGCTTTCAAGTCCACCTCGTTGCCTTCCCTCAACAGATTTTTGGATGATAGTTGTCCTTTATTACTCGGCCAGTTTGTGAATTGCTGTGCCCCTGAGCTCCATTTTTCAACTCGTTTTTGGTGAGCTGACCGCAAGTCCAAAATTTTGGTTCAGGATCTATACTGATTCCCGGTGGGTGGCTGAGACTTTGGTTAATTCTTCTTCCTGCCGGGAAATTACAGTGATATGTGCCCGTCCAAATGCCTAACAGCTACTCTCTCATTGGTTCTCCCTCTTCCCTTTCATCCTCTGCCAAATTGGCAACCTGTGCGAACCAGGAGGTTAAAGGGGCTGTCTCTCCAAGTTGGGAGGTTGATAATAAAGCAGATGGAAAGTCAAACCGGAGCACCAGGAGAGGGACTATTCGTTGAGTTTTAGAAACCTTTCGTATTCACAGTGTGTCCGTTCTCTAGGATTCCCGTACATGTTATATCTGTAGTAATATTCCCTTCAACCTGGAGAGTTGGGACCCATGGAATGTGTGCCATGCATTATTGCTTTAAAGGGTCTGCATTTGCTCACCCAATCTCACCAATCCTCTCAGTCCCAAGTGTCCAGCCTTATGCCACATCCAGCTGTCATTGTAGATAGGGTCATTTCAGGTTTCATCCGAGACCCTGAAGGAATTGTAAAGAATTTCCCAGTTTTTTTGTTTTATTTTTAAAATTCCTTTTTATAGTGGGTTTGAGCTGATTCTCGCTGCCATATTTATCCCAGTCTAGACACACTTGATTCCCTTACGGAGACATATCAATACATAGGTTTTAAGATTCTTACTAGTCAGATATATTCCTCTGCGGGAAATATGGGGTTTTGAGTCCCTTTCACTGAGGAAGGTGTAGGTCTTGTCTATTCCATAGTTGGTTTTTGGAACGGTACCTGTGCTTATATCAAACTCTGGTTTTATGCATCACCCCACCTCTCCTTCCCCCTTAAGCAGGCATAAGAGTGTTTTCTAAATGTGAGACACTGTTCTCTTTCCTAACTCAGTTCAAGTGTAGCCATGTTTACAGGATCTTCATAAGTGATATCTTATGATAAGTTTCTTTTTCTGTGTGACTTATTTCACTTAGAATCATCGTACCTGAATCCACCCATTTTGCTGCTACTGGTCTTATGACATTGATTTCATGGCTGAGGGATATTCCATCGTACGTAAGTACCACAATTTTTTGAACCATTTTTATATTTCCTGGGATATTTAAGGTGTACCCAAGTTGAGGTCCTTGTAAGCAGTGCAGCCCTAAATTTTGGGGTGGCTGTGTCTTTTTGATTTTCAGTTTTCCCAAGGTATATTCCCTAGACTGGAAGTACCCTTGGCTCTGTAGCTCTGTTGTTTACTTGTTTTAGGGAACACAATGCACTCCTCCAGAGAGGCAGTTGGCAATTTACATCCCGCCCATCAGCATAACAAGGCTCCCTGTTCTCCAGGGCCTGTCTTGCCTTTCTGGTTTTTACACATTTTGTGGATGTCCCTTTTGACCGGTGGGAAGTGATACTTCTTTGTAGTGCAGATTTGCATTGCCCGCTTGCTTGCTTGGCCAAAAAGGGCGTATGCGTTTTCTCCTGAATATATTCAGGAGAAAACGCATACGCCGTTTTTGGCCAAGTGCATCATTGTCGAAGTTGTGCCCCTCTTCCTGTGCTTTAAAGGCGATTCCAACGTACCTCTTGAAATCTGTTTCCTGCTATTCTGCCTCGCTTTCAAGTCCGCCTCGTTGCCTTCCCTCAACAGATTTTTGGACGATAGTTGTCCTTTATTACTCGGCCAGTTTGTGAATTGCTGTGCCCCTGAGCTCCATTTTTCAACTCGTTTTTGGTGAGCTGACCGCAAGTCCAAAATTTTGGTTCAGGATCTATACTGATTCCCAGTGGGTGGCTGAGACTTTGGTTAATTCTTCTTCCTGCCGGGAAATTACAGTGATATGTGCCCGTCCAAATGCCTAACAGCTACTCTCTCATTGGTTCTCCCTCTTCCCTTTCATCCTCTGCCAAATTGGCAACCTGTGCGAACCAGGAGGTTAAAGGGGCTGTCTCTCCAAGTTGGGAGGTTGATAATAAAGCAGATGGAAAGTCAAACCGGAGCACCAGGAGAGGGACTATTCGTTGAGTTTTAGAAACCTTTCGTATTCACAGTGTGTCCGTTCTCTAGGATTCCCGTACATGTTATATCTGTAGTAATATTCCCTTCAACCTGGAGAGTTGGGACCCATGGAATGTGTGCCATGCATTATTGCTTTAAAGGGTCTGCATTTGCTCACCCAATCTCACCAATCCTCTCAGTCCCAAGTGTCCAGCCTTATGCCACATCCAGCTGTCATTGTAGATAGGGTCATTTCAGGTTTCATCAGAGACCCTGAAGGAATTGTAAAGAATTTCCCAGTTTTTTTGTTTTATTTTTGAAATTCCTTTTTATAGTGGGTTTGAGCTGATTCTCGCTGCCATATTTATCCCAGTCTAGACACACTTGATTCCCTTACGGAGACATATCAATACATAGGTTTTAAGATTCTTACTAGTCAGATATATTCCTCTGCGGGAAATATGGGGTTTTGAGTCCCTTTCACTGAGGAAGGTGTAGGTCTTGTCTATTCCATAGTTGGTTTTTGGAACGGTACCTGTGCTTATATCAAACTCTGGTTTTATGCATCACCCCACCTCTCCTTCCCCCTTAAGCAGGCATAAGAGTGTTTTCTAAATGTGAGACACTGTTCTCTTTCCTAACTCAGTTCAAGTGTAGCCATGTTTACAGGATCTTCATAAGTGATATCTTATGATAAGTTTCTTTTTCTGTGTGACTTATTTCACTTAGAATCATCGTACCTGAATCCACCCATTTTGCTGCTACTGGTCTTATGACATTGATTTCATGGCTGAGGGATATTCCATCGTACGTAAGTACCACAATTTTTTGAACCATTTTTATATTTCCTGGGATATTTAAGGTGTACCCAAGTTGAGGTCCTTGTAAGCAGTGCAGCCCTAAATTTTGGGGTGGCTCTGTCTTATTGATTTTCAGTTTTTCCCAGGTATATTCCCTAGACAGGAAGTGCCCTTGGCTCTGTAGCTCTGTTGTTTACTTGTTTTAGGGAACACAATGCACTCCTTCAGAGAGGCAGTTGGCAATTTACATCCGGCCCATCAACATAACAAGGCTCCCTGTTCTCCAGGGCCTGTCTTGCCTTTCTGGTTTTTACACATTTTGTGGATGTCCCTTTTGACCGGTGGGAAGTGATACTTCTTTGTAGTGCAGATTTGCATTGCCCGCTTGCTTGCTTGGCCAAAAAGGGCGTATTCGTTTTCTCCTGAATATATTCAGGAGAAAACGCATACGCCCTTTTTGGCCAAGTGCATCATTGTCGAAGTTGTGCCCCTCTTCCTGTGCTTTAAAGGCGATTCCAACGTACCTCTTGAAATCTGTTTCCTGCTATTCTGCCTCGCTTTCAAGTCCGCCTCATTGCCTTCCCTCAACAGATTTTTGGACGATAGTTGTCCTTTATTACTCGGCCAGTTTGTGAATTGCTGTGCCCCTGAGCTCCATTTTTCAACTCGTTTTTGTTGAGCTGACCGCAAGTCCAAAATTTTGGTTCAGGATCTATACTGATTCCCGGTGGGTGGCTGAGACTTTGGTTAATTCTTCTTCCTGCCGGGAAATTACAGTGATATGAGCCCGTCCAAATGCCTAACAGCTACTCTCTCATTGGTTCTCCCTCTTCCCTTTCATCCTCTGCCAAATTGGCAACCTGTGCGAACCAGGAGGTTAAAGGGGCTGTCTCTCCAAGTTGGGAGGTTGATAATAAAGCAGATGGAAAGTCAAACCGGAGCACCAGGAGAGGGACTATTCGTTGAGTTTTAGAAACCTTTCGTATTCACAGTGTGTCCGTTCTCTAGGATTCCCGTACATGTTATATCTGTAGTAATATTCCCTTCAACCTGGAGAGTTGGGACCCATGGAATGTGTGCCATGCATTATTGCTTTAAAGGGTCTGCATTTGCTCACCCAATCTCACCAATCCTCTCAGTCCCAAGTGTCCAGCCTTATGCCACATCCAGCTGTCATTGTAGATAGGGTCATTTCAGGTTTCATCAGAGACCCTGAAGGAATTGTAAAGAATTTCCCAGTTTTTTTTGTTTTATTTTTGAAATTCCTTTTTATAGTGGGTTTGAGCTGCTTCTCGCTGCCATGTTTATGCCAGTCTAGACACACTTGATTCCCTTACGGAGACATATCAATACATAGGTTTTAAGATTCTTACTAGTCAGATATATTCCTCTGCGGGAAATATGGGGTTTTGAGTCCCTTTCACTGAGGAAGGTGTAGGTCTTGTCTATTCCATAGTTGGTTTTTGGAACGGTACCTGTGCTTATATCAAACTCTGGTTTTATGCATCACCCCACCTCTCCTTCCCCCTTAAACAGGCATAAGAGTGTTTTCTAAATGTGAGACACTGTTCTCTTTCCTAACTCAGTTCAAGTGTAGCCATGTTTACAGGATCTTCATAAGTGATAACTTATGATAAGTTTCTTTTTCTTTGTGACTTATTTCACTTAGAATCATCGTACCTGAATCCACCCATTTTGCTGCTACTGGTCTTAAGACATTGATTTCATTGCTGAGGGATATTCCATCGTACATAAGTACCACAATTTTTTGAACCAATTTTATATTTCCTGGGATATTTAAGGTGTACCCAAGTTGAGGTCATTGTAAGCAGTGCAGCCCTAAATTTTGGGGTGGCTCTGTCTTATTGATTTTCAGTTTTTCCCAGGTATATTCCCTAGACTGGAAGTGCCCTTGGCTCTGTAGCTCTGTTGTTTACTTGTTTTAGGGAACACAATGCACTCCTCCAGAGAGGCAGTTGGCAATTTACATCCCGCCCATCAGCATAACAAGGCACCCTGTTCTCCAGGGCCTGTCTTGCCTTTCTGGTTTTTACACATTTTGTGGATGTCCCTTTTGACCGGTGGGAAGTGATACTTCTTTGTAGTGCAGATTTGCATTGCCCGCTTGCTTGCTTGGCCAAAAAGGGTGTATGCGTTGTCTCCTGAATATATTCAGGAGACAACGCATACGCCCTTTTTGGCCAAGTGCATCATTGTCGAAGTTGTGCCCCTCTTCCTGTGCTTTAAAGGCGATTCCAACATACCTCTTGAAATCTGTTTCCTGCTATTCTGCCACGCTTTCAAGTCCGCCTCGTTGCCTTCCCTCAACAGATTTTTGGACGATAGTTGTCCTTTATTACTCGGCCAGTTTGTGAATTGCTGTGCCCCTGAGCTCCATTTTTCAACTCGTTTTCGGTGAGCTGACCGCAAGTCCAAAATTATGGTTCCGGATCTATAATGATTCCCGGTGGGTGGCTGAGACTTTGGTTAATTCTTCTTCCTTCTGGGAAATTACAATGATATGTGCCCGTCCAAATGCCTAACAGCTACTCTCTCATTGGTTCTCCCTCTTCCCTTTCATCCTCTGCCAAATTGGCAACCTGTGCGAACCAGGAGGTTAAAGCGGCTGTCTCTCCAAGTTGGGAGGTTGATAATAAAGCAGATGGAAAGTCAAACCGGAGCACCAGGAGAGGGACTATTCATTGAGTTTTAGAAACCTTTCGTATTCACAGTGTGTCCGTTCTCTAGGATTCCCGTACATGTTATATCTGTAGTAATATTCCCTTCAACCTGGAGAGTTGGGACCCATGGAATGTGTGCCATGCATTATTGCTTTAAAGGCTCTGCATTTGCACACCCAATCTCACCAATCCTCTCAGTCCCAAGTGTCCAGCCTTATGCCACATCCAGCTGTCATTGTAGATAGGGTCATTTCAGGTTTCATCAGAGACCCTGAAGGAATTGTAAAGAATTTCCCAGTTTTTTTGTTTTATTTTTGAAATTCCTTTTTATAGTGGGTTTGAGCTGATTCTCGCTGCCATATTTATCCCAGTCTAGACACACTTGATTCCCTTATGGAGACATATCAATACATAGGTTTTAAGATTCTTACTAGTCAGATATATTCCTCTGCGGGAAATATGGGGTTTTGAGTCCCTTTCACTGAGGAAGGTGTAGGTCTTGTCTATTCCATAGTTGGTTTTTGGAACGGTACCTGTGCTTATATCAAACTCTGGTTTTATGCATCACCCCACCTCTCCTTCCCCCTTAAGCAGGCATAAGAGTGTTTTCTAAATGTGAGACACTGTTCTCTTTCCTAACTCAGTTCAAGTGTAGCCATGTTTACAGGATCTTCATAAGTGATATCTTATGATAAGTTTCTTTTTCTGTGTGACTTATTTAACTTAGAATCATCGTTCCTGAATCCACCCATTTTGCTGCTACTGGTCTTATGACATTGATTTCATGGCTGAGGGATATTCCATCGTACGTAAGTACCACAATTTTTTGAACCATTTTTATATTTCCTGGGATATTTAAGGTGTACCCAAGTTGAGGTCCTTGTAAGCAGTGCAGCCCTAAATTTGGGGTGGCTCTGTGTTATTGATTTTCAGTTTTTCCCAGGTATATTCCCTAGTCAGGAAGTGCCCTTGGCTCTGTAGCTCTGTTGTTTACTTGTTTTAGGGAACACAATGCACTCCTCCAGAGAGGCAGTTGGCAATTTACATCCCGCCCATCAACATAACAAGGCTCCCTGTTCTCCAGGGCCTGTCTTGCATTTCTGGTTTTTACACATTTTGTGGATGTCCCTTTTGACCGGTGGGAAGTGATACTTCTTTGTAGTGCAGATTTGCATTGCCCGCTTGCGTGCTTGGCCAAAAAGGGCGTATGCGTTTCGGAGAAAACGCATAAGCCTTTTTTGGCCAAGTGCATCATTGTCGAAGTTGTGCCCCTCTTCCTGTGCTTTAAAGGCGATTCCAACGTACCTCTTGAAATCTGTTTTCTGCTATTCTGCCTCGCTTTCAAGTCCGCCTCGTTGCCTTCCCTCAACAGATTTTTGGACGATAGTTATCCTTTATTACTTGGCCAGTTTGTGAATTGCTGTGCCCCTGATCTCCATTTTTCAACTCGTTTTTGGTGAGCTGACCGCAAGTTCAAAATTTTGGTTCAGGATCTATACTGATTCCCGGTGGGTGGCTGAGACTTTGGTTAATTCTTCTTCCTGCTGGGAAATTACAGTGATATGTGCCCGTCCAAATGCCTAACAGCTACTCTCTCATTGGTTCTCCCTCTTCCCTTTCATCCTCTGCCATATTGGCAACCTGTGCGAACCAGGAGGTTAAAGGGGCTGTCTCTCCAAGTTGGGAGGTTGATAATAAAGCAGATGGAAAGTCAAACCGGAGCACCAGGAGAGGGACTATTCGTTGAGTTTTAGAAACCTTTCGTATTCACAGTGTGTCCGTTCTCTAGGATTCCCGTACATGTTATATCTGTAGTAATATTCCCTTCAACGTGGAGAGTTGGGAACCATGGAATGTGTGCCATGCATTATTGCTTTAAAGGGTCTGCATTTGCTCACCCAATCTCACCAATCCTCTCAGTCCCAAGTGTCCAGCCTTATGCCACATACAGCTGTCATTGTAGATAGGGTCATTTCAGGTTTCATCAGAGACCCTGAAGGAATTGTAAAGAATTTCCCAGTTTTTTTGTTTTATTTTTGAAATTCCTTTTTATAGTGGGTTTGAGCTGATTCTCGCTGCCATATTTATCCCAGTCTAGACACACTTGATTCCCTTACGGAGACATATCAATACATAGGTTTTAAGATTCTAACTAGTCAGATATATTCCTCTGCGGGAAATATGGGGTTTTGAGTCCCTTTCACTGAGGAAGGTGTAGGTCTTGTCTATTCCATAGTTGGTTTTTGGAACGGTACCTGTGCTTATATCAAACTCTGGTTTTATGCATCACCCCACCTCTCCTTCCCCCTTAAGCAGGCATAAGAGTGTTTTCTAAATGTGAGACACTGTTCTCTTTCCTAACTCAGTTCAAGTGTAGCCATGTTTACAGGATCTTCGTAAGTGATATCTTATGATAAGTTTCTTTTTCTCTGTGACTTATTTCACTTAGAATCATCGTACCTGAATCCACCCATTTTGCTGCTACTGGTCTTATGACATTGATTTCATGGCTGAGGGATATTCCATCGTACGTAAGTACCACAATTTTTTGAACCAATTTTATATTTCCTGGGATATTTAAGGTGTACCCAAGTTGAGGTCCTTGTAAGCAGTGCAGCCCTAAATTTTGGGGTGGCTCTGTCTTATTGATTTTCAGTTTTTCCCAGGTATATTCCCTAGACTGGAAGTGCCCTTGGCTCTGTAGCTCTGTTGTTTACTTGTTTTAGGGAACACAATGCACTCCTCCAGAGAGGCAGTTGGCAATTTACATCCCGCCCATCAGCATAACAAGGCTCCCTGTTCTCCAGGGCCTGTCTTGCCTTTCTGGTTTTTACACATTTTGTGGATGTCCCTTTTGACCGGTGGGAAGTGATACTTCTTTGTAGTGCAGATTTGCATTGCCCGCTTGCTTGCTTGGCCAAAAAGGGCGTATGCGTTTTCTCCTGAATATATTCAGGAGAAAACGCATACGCCCTTTTTGGCCAAGTGCATCATTGTCGAAGTTGTGCCCCTCTTCCTGTGCTTTAAAGGCGATTCCAACGTACCTCTTGAAATCTGTTTCCTGCTATTCTGCCTCGCTTTCAAGTCCGCCTCGTTGCCTTCCCTCAACAGATTTTTGGACGATAGTTGTCCTTTATTACTCGGCCAGTTTGTGAATTGCTATGCCCCTGAGCTCCATTTTTCAGCTCGTTTTTGGTGAGCTGACCGCAAGTCCAAAATTTTGGTTCAGGATCTATACTGATTCCCGGTGGGTGGCTGAGACTTTGGTTAATTCTTCTTCCTGCCGGGAAATTACAGTGATATATGCCCGTCCAAATGCCTAACAGCTACTCTCTCATTGGTTCTCCCTCTTCCCTTTCATCCTCTGCCAAATTGGCAACCTGTGCGAACCAGGAGGTTAAAGGGGCTGTCTCTCCAAGTTGGGAGGTTGATAATAAAGCAGATGGAAAGTCAAACCGGAGCACCAGGAGAGGGACTATTCGTTGAGTTTTAGAAACCTTTCGTATTCACAGTGTGTCCGTTCTCTAGGATTCCCGTACATGTTATATCTGTAGTAATATTCCCTTCAACCTGGAGAGTTGGGACCCATGGAATGTGTGCCATGCATTATTGCTTTAAAGGGTCTGCATTTGCTCACCCAGTCTCACCAATCCTCTCAGTCCCAAGTGTCCAGCCTTATGCCACATCCAGCTGTCATTGTAGATAGGGTCATTTCAGGTTTCATCAGAGACCCTGAAGGAATTGTAAAGAATTTCCCAGTTTTTTTGTTTTATTTTTGAAATTCCTTTTTATAGTGGGTTTGAGCTGATTCTCGCTGCCATATTTATGCCATACTAGACACACTTGATTCCCTTACGGAGACATATCAATACATAGGTTTTAAGATTCTTACTAGTCAGATATATTCCTCTGCTGGAAATATGGGGTTTTGAGTCCCTTTCACTGAGGAAGGTGTAGGTCTTGTCTATTCCATAGTTGGTTTTTGGAACGGTACCTGTGCTTATATCAAACTCTGGTTTTATGCATCACCCCACCTCTCCTTCCCCCTTAAGCAGGCATAAGAGTGTTTTCTAAATGTGAGACACTGTTCTCTTTCCTAACTCAGTTCAAGTGTAGCCATGTTTACAGGATCTTCATAAGTGATATCTTATGATAAGTTTCTTTTTCTCTGTGACTTATTTCACTTAGAATCATCGTACCTGAATCCACCCATTTTGCTGCTACTGGTCTTATGACATTGATTTCATGGCTGAGGGATATTCCATCGTACGTAAGTACCACAATTTTTTGAACCATTTTTATATTTCCTGGGATATTTAAGGTGTACCCAAGTTGAGGTCCTTGTAAGAAGTGCAGCCCTAAATTTTGGGGTGGCTGTGTCTTTTTGATATTCAGTTTTCCAAAGGTATATTCCTTAGACTGGAAGTGCCCTTGGCTCTGTAGTTCTGTTCTTTACTTGTTTTAGGGAACACAATGTACTACTCCAGAGAGGCAGTTGGCAATTTACATCCGCCCATCAGCATAACAAGGCTCCCTGTTCTCCAGTGCCTGTCTTGCCTTTCTGGTTTTTACACATATTGTGGATGTCCCTTTGGACCGGTGGTAAGTGATACTTCTTTGTAATGCAGATTTGCATTGCCCGATTGCTTGCTTGGCCAAAAAGGGCGTCTGCGTTTTCTCCTGAATATATTCAGGAGAAAATGCATACGCCCTTTTTGGCCACGTGCATCATTGCCGAAGTTGTGCCCCTCATCCGGTGCTTTAAAGGTGATTCCAACGTACCTCTTGAAATCTGTTTCCTGCTATTCTTCTTCGCTTTCAAGTCCACCTAGTTGCCTTCCCTCAACAGATTTTTGGACGATAGTTGTCCTTTATTACTCGGCCAGTTTGTGAATTGCTGTGCCCCTGAGCTCCATTTTTCAACTCGTTTTTGGTGAGCTGACCGCAGGTCCAAAATTTTGGTTCAGGATCTATGCTGGTTCCCGGTGGGGGGCTGAGACTTTGGTTAATTCTTCTTCCTGCCGGGAAATTACAGTGATATGTGCCCGTCCAAATGCCTAACAGCTACTCTCTCATTGGTTCTCCCTCTTCCCTTTCATCCTCTGCCAAATTGGCAACCTGTGCGAACCAGGAGGTTAAAGGGGCTGTCTCTCCAAGTTGGGAGGTTGATAATAAAGCAGATGGAAAGTCAAACCAGAGCACCAGGAGAGGGACTATTCGTTGAGTTTTAGAAACCTTTCGTATTCACAGTGTGTCCGTTCTCTAGGATTCCCGTACATGTTATATCTGTAGTAATATTCCCTTCAACCTGGAGAGTTGGGACCCATGGAATGTGTGCCATGCATTATTGCTTTAAAGGGTCTGCATTTGCTCACCCAATCTCACCAATCCTCTCAGTCCCAAGTGTCCAACCTTATGCCACATACAGCTGTCATTGTAGATAGGGTCATTTCAGGTTTCATCAGAGACCCTGAAGGAATTGTAAAGAATTTTCCAGTTTTTTTGTTTTGTTTTTGAAATTCATTTTTATAGTGGGTTTGAGCTGATTCTCGCTGCCATGTTTATGCCAGTATAGACACACTTGATTCCCTTACGGAGACATATCAATACATAGGTTTTAAGATTCTTACTAGTCAGATATATTCCTCTGCGGGAAATATGGGGTTTTGAGTCCCTTTCACTGAGGAAGGTGTAGGTCTTGTCTATTCCATAGTTGGTTTTTGGAACGGTACCAGTGCTTATATCAAATTCTGGTTTTATGCATCACCCCACCTCTCCTTCCCCCTTAAGCAGGCATAAGAGTGTTTTCTAAATGTGAGACACTGTTCTCTTTCCTAACTCAGTTCAAGTGTAGCCATGTTTACAGGATCTTCATAAGTGATATCTTATGATAAGTTTCTTTTTCTCTGTGACTTATTTCACTTAGAATCATCGTACCTGAATCCACCCATTTTACTGCTACTGTTCTTAAGACATTGATTTCATGGCTGAGGGATATTCCATCGTACGTAAGTACCACAATTTTTTGAACCATTTTTATATTTCCTGGGATATTTAAGGTGTACCCAAGTTGAGGTCCTTATAAGCAGTGCAGCCCTAAATTTTGGAGTGGCTTTCTCTTATTGATTTTCAGTTTTTCCAAGGTATATTCCCTAGACTGGAAGTGCCCTTGGCTCTGTAGCTCTGTTCTTTACTTGTTTTAGGGAACACAATATACTCCTCCAGAGAGGCAGTTGGCAATTTACATCCTGCCCATCAGCATAACAAGGCTCCCTATTCTCCAGGGCCTGTCTTGCCTTTCTGGTTTTTATACATTTTGTGGATGTCCCTTTTGACCGGTGGGAAGTGATACTTCTTTGTAATGCAGATTTGCATTGCCCGATTGCTTGCTTGGCCAAAAAGGGCGTATGCGTTTTCTCCTGAATATATTCAGGAGAAAACGCATACGCCCTTTTTGGCCACGTGCATCATTGCCGAAGTTGTGCCCCTCATCCGGTGCTTTAAAGGTGATTCCAACGTACCTCTTGAAATCTGTTTCCTGCTATTCTGCTTCGCTTTCAAGTCCGCCTCGTTGCCTTCCCTCAACAGATTTTTGGACGATAGTTGTCCTTTATTACTCGGCCAGTTTGTGAATTGCTGTGCCCCTGAGCTCCATTTTTCAACTCGTTTTTGGTGAGCTGACCGCAGGTCCAAAATTTTGGTTCAGGATCTATGCTGGTTCCCGGTGGGGGGCTGAGACTTTGGTTAACTCTTCTTCCTGCCGGGAAATTAGAGTCATATGTGCCCGTCCAAATGCCTAACAGCTACTCTCTCATTGGTTCTCCCTCTTCCCTTTCATCCTCTGCCAAATTGGCAACCTGTGCGAACCAGGAGGTTAAAGGGGCTGTCTCTCCAAGTTGGGAGGTTGATAGTAAAGCAGGTGGAAAATCAAACCGGAGCACCAGGAGAGGGACAATTCGTTGAGTTTTAGAAACCTTTCGTATTCACAGTATGTCCGTTCTCTAGGTTTCCCGTACATGTTATAACTGTAGTAATATTCCCTTCAATCTGGAGAGTTGGGACCCATGGAATGGGTGCCATGCATTAATGCATTAAAGGTTCTGCATTTGTTCACCCAATCTCACCAATCCTCTCAGTCCAAGTGTCCCGCCTTATGCCACATCCAGCTGTCATTGTAGATAGGGTCAGTCCAGGTTTCATCAGAGACTCTGAAGGAATTGTAAAGAATTTCCCAGGTTTTTGTTTTGTTTTTGAAATTCCTTTTTATAGTGGGTTTGAGCTGATTCTCGCTGCCATGTTTATGCCAGTCTAGACACACTTGATTCCCTTACGGAGACATATCAATACATAGGTTTTAAGATTCTTACTAGTCAGATATATTCCTCTGCGGGAAATATGGGGTTTTGAGTCCCTTTCACTGACGAAGGTGTAGGTCTTGTCTATTCCATAGTTGGTTTTTGGAACGGTACCTATGCTTATATCAAACTCTGGTTTTATGCATCACCCCACCTCTCCTTCCCCCTTAAGCAGGCATAAGAGTGTTTTCTAAATGTGAGACACTGTTCTCTTTCCTAACTCAGTTCAAGTGTAGCCATGTTTACAGGATCTTCATAAGTGATATCTTATGATAAGTTTCTTTTTCTGTGTGACTTATTTCACTTAGAATCATCGTACCTGAATCCACCCATTTTTCTGCTACTGTTCTTATGACATTGATTTCATGGCTGAGGGATATACCATCGTACGTAAGTACCACAATTTTTTGAACCATTTTTATATTTCCTGGGATATTTAAGGTGTACCCAAGTTGAGGTCCTTGTAAGCAGTGGAGCCCTAAGTTTTGGGGTGGCTCTGTCTTATTGATTTTCAGTTTTTCCAAGGTATATTCCCTAGACTGGAAGTGCCCTTGGCTCTGTAGCTCTGTTCTTTACTTGTTTTAGGGAACACAATGTACTCCTCCAGAGACGCAGTTGGCAATTTACATCCCGCCCATCAGCATAACAAGGCTCCCTGTTCTCCAGGGCCTGTCTTGCCTTTCTGGTTTTTACACATTTTGTGGATGTCCCTTTTGACCGGTGGGAAGTGATACTTCTTTGTAGTGCAGATTTGCATTGCCCGCTTGCTTGCTTGGCCAAAAAGGGCGTATGCGTTTTCTCCTGAATATATTCAGGGGAAAACGCATACGCCCTTTTTGGCCAAGTGCATCATTGTCGAAGTTGTGCCCCTCTTCCTGTGCTTTAAAGGCGATTCCAACGTACCTCTTGAAATCTGTTTCCTGCTATTCTGCCTCGCTTTCAAGTCCGCCTCGTTGCCTTCCCTCAACAGATTTTTGGACGATAGTTGTCCTTTATTACTCGGCCAGTTTGTGAATTGCTGTGCCCCTGAGCTCCATTTCTCAACTCGTTTTTGGTGAGCTGACCGCAAGTCCAAAATTTTGGTTCAGGACCTATACTGGTTCCTGGTGGGGGGCTGAGACTTTGGTTAATTCTTCTTCCTGCCGGGAAGTTAGATTGATATGTTCCCGTCCAAATGCCTAACAGCTACCCTCTCATTGGTTCTCCCTCTTCCCTTTCATCCTCTGCCAAATTGGAAACCTATGCGAACCAGGAGGTTAAAGGGGCTGTCTCTCCAAGTTGGGAGGTTGATACTAAAGCAGATGGAAAGTCTAACCGGAGCACCAGGAGAGGGACTATTCGTTGAGTTTTAGAAACCTTTCGTATTCACAGTGTGTCCGTTCTCTAGGTTTCCCGTACATGTTATAACTGTAGTAATATTCCCTTCAACCTGGAGAGTTGGGACACATGGAATGTGTGCCATGCATTATTGCTTTAAAGGGTCTGCATTTGCTCACCCAGTCTCACCAATCCTCTCAGTCCCAAGTGTCCAGCCTTATGCCACATCCAGCTGTCATTGTAGATAGGGTCATTTCAGGTTTCATCAGAGACCCTGAAGGAATTGTAAAGAATTTCCCAGTTTTTTTGTTTTATTTTTGAAATTCCTTTTTATAGTGGGTTTGAGCTGATTCTCGCTGCCATATTTATCCCAGTCTAGACACACTTGATTCCCTTACGGAGACATATCAATACATAGGTTTTAAGATTCTAACTAGTCAGATATATTCCTCTGCGGGAAATATGGGGTTTTGAGTCCCTTTCACTGAGGAAGGTGTAGGTCTTGTCTATTCCATAGTTGGTTTTTGGAACGGTACCTGTGCTTATATCAAACTCTGGTTTTATGCATCACCCCACCTCTCCTTCCCCCTTAAGCAGGCATAAGAGTGTTTTCTAAATGTGAGACACTGTTCTCTTTCCTAACTCAGTTCAAGTGTAGCCATGTTTACAGGATCTTCATAAGTGCTATCTTATGATAAGTTTCTTTTTCTGTGTGACTTATTTCACTTAGAATCATCGTACCTGAATCCACCCATTTTGCTGCTACTGGTCTTATGACATTGATTTCATGGCTGAGGGATATTCCATCGTACATAAGTACCACAATTTTTTGAACCATTTTTATATTTCCTGGGATATTTAAGGTGTACCCAAGTTGAGGTCCTTGTAAGCAGTGCAGCCCTAAATTTTGGGGTGGCTGTGTCTTTTTGATTTTCAGTTTTCCCAAGGTATATTCCCTAGACTGGAAGTGTCCTTGGCTCTGTAGCTCTGTTGTTTACTTGTTTTAGGGAACACAATGCACTCCTCCAGAGAGGCAGTTGGCAATTTACATCACGCCCATCAGCATAACAAGGCTCCCTGTTCTCCAGGGCCTGTCTTGCCTTTCTGGTTTTTACACATTTTTTGGATGTCCCTTTTGACCGGTGGGAAGTGATACTTCTTTGTAGTGCAGATTTGCATTGCCCGCTTGCTTGCTTGGCCAAAAAGGGCGTATGCGTTTTCTCCTGAATATATTCAGGAGAAAACGCATACGCCCTTTTTGGCCAAGTGTATCATTGTCGAAGTTGTGCCCCTCTTCCTGTGCTTTAAAGGCGATTCCAACGTACCTCTTGAAATCTGTTTCCTGCTATTCTGACTCGCATTCAAGTCCGCCTCATTGCCTTCCCTCAACAGATTTTTGGACGATAGTTGTCCTTTATTACTCGGCCAGTTTGTGAATTGCTGTGCCCCTGAGCTCCATTTTTCAACTCGTTTTTGGTGAGCTGACCGCAAGTCCAAAATTTTGGTTCAGGATCTCTACTGATTCCCCGTGGGTGGCTGAGACTTTGGTTAATTCTTCTTCCTGCCGGGAAATTACAGTGATATGTGCCCGTCCAAATGCCTAACAGCTACTCTCTCATTGGTTCTCCCTCTTCCCTTTCATCCTCTGCCAAATTGGCAACCTGTGCGAACCAGGGGGTTAAAGGGGCTGTCTCTCCAAGTTGGGAGGTTGATAATAAAGCAGATGGAAAGTCAAACCGGAGCACCAGGAGAGGGACTATTCGTTGAGTTTTAGAAACCTTTCGTATTCACAGTGTGTCCGTTCTCTAGGATTCCCGTACATGTTATATCTGTAGTAATATTCCCTTCAACCTGGAGAGTTGGGACCCATGGAATGTGTGCCATGCATTATTGCTTTAAAGGGTCTGCATTTGCTCACCCAGTCTCACCAATCCACTCAGACCCAAGTGTCCAGCCTTATGCCACATCCAGCTGTCATTGTAGATAGGGTCATTTCAGGTTTCATCAGAGACCCTGAAGGAATTGTAAAGAATTTCCCAGTTTTTTTGTTTTATTTTTGAAATTCCTTTTTATAGTGGGTTTGAGCTGATTCTCGCTGCCATATTTATGCCATTCTAGACACACTTGATTCCCTTACGGAGACATATCAATACATAGGTTTTAAGATTCTTACTAGTCAGATATATTCCTCTGCGGGAAATATGGGGTTTTGAGTCCCTTTCACTGAGGAAGGTGTAGGTCTTGTCTATTCCATAGTTGGTTTTTGGAACGGTACCTGTGCTTATATCAAACTCTGGTTTTATGCATCACCCCACCTCTCCTTCCCCCTTAAGCAGGCATAAGAGTGTTTTCTAAATGTGAGACACTGTTCTCTTTCCTAACTCAGTTCAAGTGTAGCCATGTTTACAGGATCTTCATAAGTGATATCTTATGATAAGTTTCTTTTTCTGTGTGACTTATTTCACTTAGAATCATCGTACCTGAATCCACCCATTTTGCTGCTACTGGTCTTATGACATTGATTTCATGGCTGAGGGATATTCCATCGTACGTAAGTACCACAATATTTTGAACCATTTTTATATTTCCTGGGATATTTAAGGTGTACCCAAGTTAAGGTCCTTGTAAGCAGTGCAGCCCTAAATTTTGGGGTGGCTGTGTCTTTTTGATTTTCAGTTTTCCCAAGGTATATTCCCTAGACTGGAAGTGCCCTTGGCTCTGTAGCTCTGTTGTTTACTTGTTTTAGGGAACACAATGCACTCCTCCAGAGAGGCAGTTGGCAATTTACATCCCGCCCATCAGCATAACAAGGCTCCCTGTTCTCCAGGGCCTGTCTTGCCTTTCTGGTTTTTACACATTTTGTGGATGTCCCTTTTGACCGGTGGGAAGTGATACTTCTTTGTAGTGCAGATTTGCATTGCCCGCTTGCTTGCTTGGCCAAAAAGGGCGTATGCGTTTTCTCCTGAATATATTCAGGAGAAAACGCATACGCCCTTTTTGGCCAAGTGTATTTTTGTCGAAGTTGTGCCCCTCTTCCTGTGCTTTAAAGGCGATTCCAACGTACCTCTTGAAATCTGTTTCCTGCTATTCTGCCTCGCTTTCAAGTCCGCCTCATTGCCTTCCCTCAACAGATTTTTGGACGATAGTTGTCCTTTATTACTCGGCCAGTTTGTGAATTGCTGTGCCCCTGAGCTCCATTTTTCAACTCGTTTTTGGTGAGCTGACCGCAAGTCCAAAATTTTGGTTCAGGATCTATACTGATTCCCGGTGGGTGGCTGATACTTTGGTTAATTCTTCTTCCTGCCAGCAAATTACAGTGATATGTGCCCGTCCAAATGCCTAACAGCTACTCTCTCATTGGTTCTCCCTCTTCCCTTTCATCCTCTGCCAAATTGGCAACCTGTGCGAACCAGGAGGTTAAAGGGGCTGTCTCTCCAAGTTGGGAGGTTGATAATAAAGCAGATGGAAAGTCAAACCGGAGCACCAGGAGAGGGACTATTCGTTGAGTTTTAGAAACCTTTCGTATTCAAAGTGTGTCCGTTCTCTAGGATTCCCGTACATGTTATATCTGTAGTAATATTCCCTTCAACCTGGAGAGTTGGGACCCATGGAATGTGTGCCATGCATTATTGCTTTAAAGGGTCTGCATTTGCTCACCCAGTCTCACCAATCCTCTCAGGCCCAAGTGTCCAGCCTTATGCCACATCCAGCTGTCATTGTAGATAGGGTCATTTCAGGTTTCATCAGAGACCCTGAAGGAATTGTAAAGAATTTCCCAGTTTTTTTGTTTTATTTTTGAAATTCCTTTTTATAGTGGGTTTGAGCTGATTCTCGCTGCCATATTTATGCCATTCTAGACACACTTGATTCCCTTACGGAGACATATCAATACATAGGTTTTAAGATTCTTACTAGTCAGATATATTCCTCTGCTGGAAATATGGGGTTTTGAGTCCCTTTCACTGAGGAAGGTGTAGGTCTTGTCTATTCCATAGTTGGTTTTTGGAACGGTACCTGTGCTTATATCAAACTCTGGTTTTATGCATCACCCCACCTCTCCTTCCCCCTTAAGCAGGCATAAGAGTGTTTTCTAAATGTGAGACACTGTTCTCTTTCCTAACTCAGTTCAAGTGTAGCCATGTTTACAGGATCTTCATAAGTGATATCTTATGATAAGTTTCTTTTTCTCTGTGACTTATTTCACTTAGAATCATCGTACCTGAATCCACCCATTTTGCTGCTACTGGTCTTATGACATTGATTTCATGGCTGAGGGATATTCCATCGTACGTAAGTACCACAATTTTTTGAACCAATTTTATATTTCCTGGGATATTTAAGGTGTACCCAAGTTGAGGTCCTTGTAAGCAGTGCAGCCCTAAATTTTGGGGTGGCTCTGTCTTATTGATTTTCAGTTTTTCCCAGGTATATTCCCTAGACTGGAAGTGCCCTTGGCTCTGTAGCTCTGTTGTTTACTTGTTTTAGGGAACACAATTCACTCCTCCAGAGAGGCAGTTGGCAATTTACATCCCGCCCATCAGCATAACAAGGCTCCCTGTTCTCCAGGGCCTGTCTTGCCTTTCTGGTTTTTACACATTTTGTGGATGTCCCTTTTGACCGGTGGGAAGTGATACTTCTTTGTAGTGCAGATTTGCATTGCCCGCTTGCTTGCTTGGCCAAAAAGGGCGTATGCGTTTTCTCCTGAATATATTCAGGAGAAAACGCATACGCCCTTTTTGGCCAAGTGCATCATTGTCGAAGTTGTGCCCCTCTTCCTGTGCTTTAAAGGCGATTCCAACGTACCTCTTGAAATCTGTTTCCTGCTATTCTGCCTCGCTTTCAAGTCCGCCTCGTTGCCTTCCCTCAACAGATTTTTGGACGATAGTTGTCCTTTATTACTCGGCCAGTTTGTGAATTGCTATGCCCCTGAGCTCCATTTTTCAGCTCGTTTTTGGTGAGCTGACCGCAAGTCCAAAATTTTGGTTCAGGATCTATACTGATTCCCGGTGGGTGGCTGAGACTTTGGTTAATTCTTCTTCCTGCCGGGAAATTACAGTGATATATGCCCGTCCAAATGCCTAACAGCTACTCTCTCATTGGTTCTCCCTCTTCCCTTTCATCCTCTGCCAAATTGGCAACCTGTGCGAACCAGGAGGTTAAAGGGGCTGTCTCTCCAAGTTGGGAGGTTGATAATAAAGCAGATGGAAAGTCAAACCGGAGCACCAGGAGAGGGACTATTCGTTGAGTTTTAGAAACCTTTCGTATTCACAGTGTGTCCGTTCTCTAGGATTCCCGTACATGTTATATCTGTAGTAATATTCCCTTCAACCTGGAGAGTTGGGACCCATGGAATGTGTGCCATGCATTATTGCTTTAAAGGGTCTGCATTTGCTCACCCAGTCTCACCAATCCTCTCAGTCCCAAGTGTCCAGCCTTATGCCACATCCAGCTGTCATTGTAGATAGGGTCATTTCAGGTTTCATCAGAGACCCTGAAGGAATTGTAAAGAATTTCCCAGTTTTTTTGTTTTATTTTTGAAATTCCTTTTTATAGTGGGTTTGAGCTGATTCTCGCTGCCATATTTATGCCATACTAGACACACTTGATTCCCTTACGGAGACATATCAATACATAGGTTTTAAGATTCTTACTAGTCAGATATATTCCTCTGCTGGAAATATGGGGTTTTGAGTCCCTTTCACTGAGGAAGGTGTAGGTCTTGTCTATTCCATAGTTGGTTTTTGGAACGGTACCTGTGCTTATATCAAACTCTGGTTTTATGCATCACCCCACCTCTCCTTCCCCCTTAAGCAGGCATAAGAGTGTTTTCTAAATGTGAGACACTGTTCTCTTTCCTAACTCAGTTTAAGTGTAGCCATGTTTACAGGATCTTCATAAGTGATATCTTATGATAAGTTTCTTTTTCTCTGTGACTTATTTCACTTAGAATCATCGTACCTGAATCCACCCATTTTGCTGCTACTGGTCTTATGACATTGATTTCATGGCTGAGGGATATTCCATCGTACGTAAGTACCACAATTATTTGAACCATTTTTATATTTCCTGGGATATTTAAGGTGTACCCAAGTTGAGGTCCTTGTAAGAAGTGCAGCCCTAAATTTTGGGGTGGCTGTGTCTTTTTGATATTCAGTTTTCCAAAGGTATATTCCTTAGACTGGAAGTGCCCTTGGCTCTGTAGTTCTGTTCTTTACTTGTTTTAGGGAACACAATGTACTACTCCAGAGAGGCAGTTGGCAATTTACATCCGCCCATCAGCATAACAAGGCTCCCTGTTCTCCAGTGCCTGTCTTGCCTTTCTGGTTTTTACACATATTGTGGATGTCCCTTTGGACCGGTGGTAAGTGATACTTCTTTGTAATGCAGATTTGCATTGCCCGATTGCTTGCTTGGCCAAAAAGGGCGTCTGCGTTTTCTCCTGAATATATTCAGGAGAAAATGCATACGCCCTTTTTGGCCACGTGCATCATTGCCGAAGTTGTGCCCCTCATCCGGTGCTTTAAAGGTGATTCCAACGTACCTCTTGAAATCTGTTTCCTGCTATTCTTCTTCGCTTTCAAGTCCACCTAGTTGCCTTCCCTCAACAGATTTTTGGACGATAGTTGTCCTTTATTACTCGGCCAGTTTGTGAATTGCTGTGCCCCTGAGCTCCATTTTTCAACTCGTTTTTGGTGAGCTGACCGCAGGTCCAAAATTTTGGTTCAGGATCTATGCTGGTTCCCGGTGGGGGGCTGAGACTTTGGTTAATTCTTCTTCCTGCCGGGAAATTACAGTGATATGTGCCCGTCCAAATGCCTAACAGCTACTCTCTCATTGGTTCTCCCTCTTCCCTTTCATCCTCTGCCAAATTGGCAACCTGTGCGAACCAGGAGGTTAAAGGGGCTGTCTCTCCAAGTTGGGAGGTTGATAATAAAGCAGATGGAAAGTCAAACCAGAGCACCAGGAGAGGGACTATTCGTTGAGTTTTAGAAACCTTTCGTATTCACAGTGTGTCCGTTCTCTAGGATTCCCGTACATGTTATATCTGTAGTAATATTCCCTTCAACCTGGAGAGTTGGGACCCATGGAATGTGTGCCATGCATTATTGCTTTAAAGGGTCTGCATTTGCTCACCCAATCTCACCAATCCTCTCAGTCCCAAGTGTCCAACCTTATGCCACATACAGCTGTCATTGTAGATAGGGTCATTTCAGGTTTCATCAGAGACCCTGAAGGAATTGTAAAGAATTTTCCAGTTTTTTTGTTTTGTTTTTGAAATTCATTTTTATAGTGGGTTTGAGCTGATTCTCGCTGCCATGTTTATGCCAGTCTAGACACACTTGATTCCCTTACGGAGACCTATCAATACATAGGTTTTAAGATTCTTACTAGTCAGATATATTCCTCTGCGGGAAATATGGGGTTTTGAGTCCCTTTCACTGAGGAAGGTGTAGGTCTTGTCTATTCCATAGTTGGTTTTTGGAACGGTACCAGTGCTTATATCAAATTCTGGTTTTATGCATCACCCCACCTCTCCTTCCCCCTTAAGCAGGCATAAGAGTGTTTTCTAAATGTGAGACACTGTTCTCTTTCCTAACTCAGTTCAAGTGTAGCCATGTTTACAGGATCTTCATAAGTGATATCTTATGATAAGCTTCTTTTTCTCTGTGACTTATTTCACTTAGAATCATCGTACCTGAATCCACCCATTTTACTGCTACTGTTCTTAAGACATTGATTTCATGGCTGAGGGATATTCCATCGTACGTAAGTACCACAATTTTTTGAACCATTTTTATATTTCCTGGGATATTTAAGGTGTACCCAAGTTGAGGTCCTTATAAGCAGAGCAGCCCTAAATTTTGGAGTGGCTTTGTCTTATTGATTTTCAGTTTTTCCAAGGTATATTCCCTAGACTGGAAGTGCCCTTGGCTCTGTAGCTCTGTTCTTTACTTGTTTTAGGGAACACAATATACTCCTCCAGAGAGGCAGTTGGCAATTTACATCCTGCCCATCAGCATAACAAGGCTCCCTATTCTCCAGGGCCTGTCTTGCCTTTCTGGTTTTTATACATTTTGTGGATGTCCCTTTTGACCGGTGGGAAGTGATACTTCTTTGTAATGCAGATTTGCATTGCCCGATTGCTTGCTTGGCCAAAAAGGGCGTATGCGTTTTCTCCTGAATATATTCAGGAGAAAACGCATACGCCCTTTTTGGCCACGTGCATCATTGCCGAAGTTGTGCCCCTCATCCGGTGCTTTAAAGGTGATTCCAACGTACCTCTTGAAATCTGTTTCCTGCTATTCTGCTTCGCTTTCAAGTCCGCCTCGTTGCCTTCCCTCAACAGATTTTTGGACGATAGTTGTCCTTTATTACTCAGCCAGTTTGTGAATTGCTGTGCCCCTGAGCTCCATTTTTCAACTCGTTTTTGGTGAGCTGACCGCAGGTCCAAAATTTTGGTTCAGGATATATGCTGGTTCCCGGTGGGGGGCTGAGACTTTGGTTAACTCTTCTTAATGCCGGGAAATTAGAGTCATATGTGCCCGTCCAAATGCCTAACAGCTACTCTCTCATTGGTTCTCCCTCTTCCCTTTCATCCTCTGCCAAATTGGCAACCTGTGCGAACCAGGAGGTTAAAGGGGCTGTCTCTCCAAGTTGGGAGGTTGATAGTAAAGCAGGTGGAAAATCAAACCGGAGCACCAGGAGAGGGACTATTCGTTGAGTTTTAGAAACCTTTCGTATTCACAGTGTGTCCGTTCTCTAGGTTTCCCGTACATGTTATAACTGTAGTAATATTCCCTTCAATCTGGAGAGTTGGGACCCATGGAATGGGTGCCATGCATTAATGCATTAAAGGTTCTGCATTTGTTCACCCAATCTCACCAATCCTCTCAGTCCAAGTGTCCCGCCTTATGCCACATCCAGCTGTCATTGTAGATAGGGTCAGTCCAGGTTTCATCAGAGACTCTGAAGGAATTGTAAAGAATTTCCCAGGTTTTTGTTTTGTTTTTGAAATTCCTTTTTATAGTGGGTTTGAGCTGATTCTCGCTGCCATGTTTATGCCAGTCTAGACACACTTGATTCCCTTACGGAGACATATCAATACATAGGTTTTAAGATTCTTACTAGTCAGATATATTCCTCTGCGGGAAATATGGGGTTTTGAGTCCCTTTCACTGACGAAGGTGTAGGTCTTGTCTATTCCATAGTTGGTTTTTGGAACGGTACCTATGCTTATATCAAACTCTGGTTTTATGCATCACCCCACCTCTCCTTCCCCCTTAAGCAGGCATAAGAGTGTTTTCTAAATGTGAGACACTGTTCTCTTTCCTAACTCAGTTCAAGTGTAGCCATGTTTACAGGATCTTCATAAGTGATATCTTATGATAAGTTTCTTTTTCTGTGTGACTTATTTCACTTAGAATCAACGTACCTGAATCCACCCATTTTTCTGCTACTGTTCTTATGACATTGATTTCATGGCTGAGGGATATACCATCGTACGTAAGTACCACAATTTTTTGAACCATTTTTATATTTCCTGGGATATTTAAGGTGTACCCAAGTTGAGGTCCTTGTAAGCAGTGGAGCCCTAAATTTTGGGGTGGCTCTGTCTTATTGATTTTCAGTTTTTCCAAGGTATATTCCCTAGACTGGAAGTGCCCATGGCTCTGTAGCTCTGTTCTTTACTTGTTTTAGGGAACACAATGTACTCCTCCAGAGACGCAGTTGGCAATTTACATCCCGCCCATCAGCATAACAAGGCTCCCTGTTCTCCAGGGCCTGTCTTGCCTTTCTGGTTTTTACACATTTTGTGGATGTCCCTTTTGACCGGTGGGAAGTGATACTTCTTTGTAGTGCAGATTTGCATTGCCCGCTTGCTTGCTTGGCCAAAAAGGGCGTATGCGTTTTCTCCTGAATATATTCAGGGGAAAACGCATACGCCCTTTTTGGCCAAGTGCATCATTGTCGAAGTTGTGCCCCTCTTCCTGTGCTTTAAAGGCGATTCCAACGTACCTCTTGAAATCTGTTTCCTGCTATTCTGCCTCGCTTTCAAGTCCGCCTCGTTGCCTTCCCTCAACAGATTTTTGGACGATAGTTGTCCTTTATTACTCGGCCAGTTTGTGAATTGCTGTGCCCCTGAGCTCCATTTCTCAACTCGTTTTTGGTGAGCTGACCGCAAGTCCAAAATTTTGGTTCAGGACCTATACTGGTTCCTGGTGGGGGGCTGAGACTTTGGTTAATTCTTCTTCCTGCCGGGAAGTTAGATTGATATGTTCCCGTCCAAATGCCTAACAGCTACCCTCTCATTGGTTCTCCCTCTTCCCTTTCATCCTCTGCCAAATTGGAAACCTATGCGAACCAGGAGGTTAAAGGGGCTGTCTCTCCAAGTTGGGAGGTTGATAATAAAGCAGATGGAAAGTCAAACCGGAGCACCAGGAGAGGGACTATTCGTTGAGTTTTAGAAACCTTTCGTATTCACAGTGTGTCCGTTCTCTAGGTTTCCCGTACATGTTATAACTGTAGTAATATTCCCTTCAACCTGGAGAGTTGGGACACATGGAATGGGTGCCATGCATTAATGCTTTAAAGGTTCTGCATTTGTTCACCCAATCTCACCAATCCTCTCAGTCCAAGTGTCCCGCCTTATGCCACATCCAGCTGTCGTTGTAGATAGGGTCATTCCAGGTTTCATCAGAGACTCTGAAGGAATTGTAAAGAATTTCCCAGTTTTTTTGTTTTGTTTTTGAAATTCCTTTTTATAGTGGGTTTGAGCTGATTCTCGCTGCCATGTTTATGCCAGTCTAGACACACTTGGTTCCCTTACGGAGACATATCAATACATAGGTTTTAAGATTCTTACTAGTCAGATATATTCCTCTGCGGGAAATATGGGGTTTTGAGTCCCTTTCACTGAGGAAGGTGTAGGTCTTGCCTATTCCGTAGTTGGTTTTTGGAACGATACCTGTGCTTATATCAAAGTCTGGTTTTATGCATCACCCCACCTCTCCTTCCCCCTTAAGCAGGCATAAGAGTGTTTTCTAAATGTGAGACACTGTTCTCTTTCCTAACTCAGTTCAAGTGTAGCCATGTTTACAGGATCTTCATAAGTGATATCTTATGATAAGTTTCTTTTTCTCTGTGACTTATTTCACTTAGAATCATCGTACCTGAATCCACCCATTTTGCTGCTACTGGTCTTATGACATTGATTTCATGGCTGAGGGATATTCCATCGTACGTAAGTACCACAATTTTTTGAACCATTTTTATATTTCCTGGGATATTTAAGGTGTACCCAAGTTGAGGTCCTTTTAAGCAGTGCAGCCCTAAATTTTGGGGTGGCTGTGTCTTTTTGATTTTCAGTTTTCCCAAGGTATATTCCCTAGACTGGAAGTGTCCTTGGCTCTGTAGCTCTGTTCTTTACTTGTTTTAGGGAACACAATGTACTCCTCCAGAGAGGCAGTTGATAATTTACATCCCGCCCATCAGCATAACATGGCTCCCTGTTCTACAGGGCCTGTCTTGCCTTTCTGGTTTTTACACATTTTGTGGATGTCCCTTTTGACCGGTGGGAAGTGATACTTCTTTGTAGTGCAGATTTGCATTGCCCTATTGCTTGCTTGGCCAAAAAGGGCGTATGCGTTTTCTCTTGAATATATGCAGGAGAAAACGCATACGCCCTTTATGGCCACGTGCATCTTTGTCGAAGTTGTGCCCCTCTTCCTGTGCTTTAAAGGCGATTCCAACGTACCTCTTGAAATCTGTTTCCTGCTATTCTGCCTCGCTTCCAAGTCCCCCTCGTTGCCTTCCCTCAACAGATTTTTGGACGATAGTTGTCCTTTATTACTCGGCCAGTTTGTGAATTGCTGTGCCCCTGAGCTCCATTTTTCCACTCGTTTTTGGTGAGCTGACCGCAGGTCCAAAATTTTGGTTCAGGACCTATACTGGTTCCCGGTGGGTGGCTGAGACTTTGGTTAATTCTTCTTCCTGCCGGGAAATTACAGTGATATGTGCCCGTCCAAATGCCTAACAGCTACTCTCTCATTGGTTCTCCCTCTTCCCTTTCATCCTCTGCCAAATTGGCAACCTGTGCGAACCAGGAGGTTAAAGGGGCTCTCTCTCCAAGTTGGGAGGTTGATAGTAAAGCAGATGGAAAGTCAAACCGGAGCACCAGGAGAGGGACTATACGTTGAGTTTTAGAAACCTTTCGTATTGACAGTGTGTCCGTTCTCTAGGTTTCCCGTACATGTTGTAGCTGTAGTAATATTCCCTTCAACCTGGAGAGTTGGGACCCATGGAATGTGTGCCATGCATTATTGCTTTAAAGGGTCTGCATTTGCTCACCCAATCTAACCAATCCTCTCAGTCCCAAGTGTCCAGCCTTATGCCACATCCAGCTGTCGTTGTAGATAGGGTCATTCCAGGTTTCATCAGAGACCCTGAAGGAATTGTAAAGAATTTCCCAGTTGTTTTATTTTATTTTTGAAATTCCTTTTTATACTTGGTTTGAGCTGATTCTCGCTGCCATGTTTATGCCAGTCTAGACACACTTTATTCCCTTACGGAGACATATCAATACATAGGTTTTAAGATTCTTACTAGTCAGATATATTCCTCTGCGGGAAATATGGGGTTTTGAGTCCCTTTCACTGAGGAAGGTGTAGCTCTTGTCTATTCCATAGTTGGTTTTTGGAACGGTACCTGTGCTTATAACAAACTCTGGTTTTATGCATCACCCCACCTCTCCTTCCCCCTTAAGCAGGCATAAGAGTGTTTTCTAAATGTGAGACACTGTTCTCTTTCCTAACTCAGTTCAAGTGTAGCCATGTTTACAGGATCTTCATAAGTGATATCTTATGATAAGTTTCTTTTTCTGTGTGACTTATTTCACTTAGAATCATCGTACCTGAATCCACCCATTTTGCTGCTACTGGTCTTATGACATTGATTTCATGGCTGAGGGATATTCCATCGTACGTAAGTACCACAATTTTTTGAACCATTTTTATATTTCCTGGGATATTTAAGGTGTACCCAAGTTGAGATCCTTGTAAGCAGTGCAGCCCTAAATTTTGGGGTGGCTCTGTCTTATTGATTTTCAGTTTTCCCAAGGTATATTCCCTAGACTGGAAGTGCCCTTGGCTCTGTAGCTATGTTGTTTACTTGTTTTAGGGAACACAATGCACTCCTCCAGAGAGGCAGTTGGCAATTTACATCCCGCCCATCAGCATAACAAGGCTCCCTGTTCTCCAGGGCCTGTCTTGCCTTTCTGGTTTTTACACATTTTGTGGATGTCCCTTTTGACCGGTGGGAAGTGATACTTCTTTGTAATGCAGATTTGCATTGCCCGCTTGCTTGTTTGGCCAAAAAGGGCTTATGCATTTTCTCCTGAATATATTCAGGAGAAAACGCATACGCCCTTTTTGGCCAAGTGCATCATTGTCGAAGTTGTGCCCCTCTTCCTGTGCTTTAAAGGCGATTCCAACGTACCTCTTGAAATATGTTTCCTGCTATTCTGCCTCGCTTTCAAGTCTGTCTCGTTGCCTTCCCTCAACAGATTTTTGGACGATAGTTGTCCTTTATTACTGGGCCAGTTTTTGAATTGCTGTGCCCCTGAGCTCCATTTTTCAACTCGTTTTTGGTGAGCTGACCGCAAGTCCAAAATTTTGGATCAGGACCTATACTGGTTCCCGGTGGGTGGCTGAGACTTTGGTTAATTCTTCTTCCTGCCGGGAAATTACAGTGATATGTGCCCGTCCAAATGCCTATCTGGTACTCTCTCATTGGTTCTCCCTCTTCCCTTTCATCCTCTGCCAAATTGGCAACCTGTGCGAACCAGGAGGTTAAAGGGGCTGTCTCTCCAAGTTGGGAGGTTGATAGTAAAGCAGATGGAAAGTCAAACCGGAGCACCAGGAGAGGGACTATTCGTTGAGTTTTAGAAACCTTTCGTATTCACAGTGTGTCCGTTCTCTAGGTTTCCCGTACATGTTATAACTGTAGTAATATTCCCTTCAACCTGGAGAGTTGGGACCCATGGAATGGGTGCCATGCATTATTGCTTTAAAGGGTCTGCATTTGTTCACCCAATCTCACCAATCC
Source organism: Hyperoodon ampullatus (assembly GCF_949752795.1). Taxonomy (NCBI): domain Eukaryota; kingdom Metazoa; phylum Chordata; class Mammalia; order Artiodactyla; family Ziphiidae; genus Hyperoodon; species Hyperoodon ampullatus. The sequence continues at coordinate 59,246 of NW_027640521.1, forward strand.
TCTCAGTCCCAAGTGTCCAGCCTTATGCCACATCCAGCTGTGGTTGTAGATAGGGTCATTCTAGGTTTCATCAGAGACCCTGAAGGAATTGTAAAGAATTTCCCAGTTTTTTTGTTTTGTTTTTGAAATTCCTTTTTATAGTGGGTTTGAGCTGATTCTCGCTGCCATGTTTATGCCAGTCTAGACACACTTGATTCCCTTACGTAGACATATCAATCCATAGGTTTTAAGATTATTACTAGTCAGATATATTCCTCTGCGGGAAATATGGTGTTTTGAGTCCCTTTCACTGAGGAAGGTGTAGGTCTTGTCTATTCCATAGTTGGTTTTTGGAACGGTACCTGTGCTTATATCAAACTCTGGTTTTATGCATCACCCCACCTCTCCTTCCCCCTTAAGCAGGCATAAGAGTGTTTTCTAAATGTGAGACACTGTTCTCTTTCCTAACTCAGTTCAAGTGTAGCCATGTTTACAGGATCTTCATAAGTGATATCTTATGATAAGTTTCTTTTTCTGTGTGACTTATTTCACTTAGAATCATCGTACCTGAATCCACCCATTTTGCTGCTACTGGTCTTATGACATTGATTTCATGGCTGAGGGATATTCCATCGTACGTAAGTACCACAATTTTTTGAACCATTTTTATATTTCCTGGGATATTTAAGGTGTACCCAAGTTGAGGTCCTTGTAAGCAGTGCAGCCCTAAATTTTGGGGTGGCTGTGTCTTTTTGATTTTCAGTTTTCCCAAGGTATATTCCCTAGACTGGAAGTGCCCTTGGCTCTGTAGCTCTGTTCTTTACTTGTTTTAGGGAACACAATGTACTCCTCCAGAGAGGCAGTTGATAATTTACATCCCGCCCATCAGCATAACAAGGTTCCCGGTTCTCCAGGGCCTGTCTTGCCTTTCTGGTTTTTACACATTTTGTGGATGTCCCTTTTGACCGGTGGGAAGTGATACTTCTTTGTAGTGGAGATTTGCATTGCCCTATTGCTTGCTTGGCCAAAAAGGGCGTATGCGTTTTCTCTTGAATATATGCAGGAGAAAACGCATATGCCCTTTATGGCCACGTGAATCATTGTCGAAGTTGTGCCCCTCTTCCTGTGCTTTAAAGGCGATTCCAACGTACCTCTTGAAATCTGTTTCCTGCTATTCTGCCTCGCTTCCAAGTCCGCCTCGTTGCCTTCCCTCAACAGATTTTTGGACGATAGTTGTCCTTTATTACTCGGGTAGTTTGTGAATTGCTGTGCCCCTGAGCTCCATTTTTCCACTCGTTTTTGGTGAGCTGACCGCAGGTCCAAAATTTTGGTTCAGGACCTATACTAGTTCCCGGTAGGTGGCTGAGACTTTGGTTAATTCTTCTTCCTGCCGGGAAATTACAGTGATATGTGCCCGTCCAAATGCCTATCAGGTACTCTCTCATTGGTTCTCCCTCTTCCCTTTCATCCTCTGCCAAATTGGCAACCTGTGCGAACCAGGAGGTTAAAGTGTCTGTCTCTCCAAGTTGGTAGGTTGATAGTAAAGCAGATGGAAAGTCAAACCGGAGCACCAGGAGAGGGACTATTCGTTGAGTTTTAGAAACCTTTCGTGTTCACAGTGTGTCCGTTCTCTAGGTTTCCCATACATGTTATAACTGTAGTAATATTCCCTTCAACCTGGAGAGTTGGGACCCATGGAATGTGTGCCATGCATTATTGCTTTAAAGGGTCTGCATTTGTTCACCCAATCTCACCAATCTTCTCAGTCCCAAGTGTCCAGCCTTATGCCACATCCAGCTGTCGTTGTAGATAGGGTCATTCCAGGTTTCATCAGAGACCCTGAAGGAATTGTAAAGAATTTCCCAGTTTTTTTGTTTTGTTTTTGAAATTCCTTTTTATAGTGGGTTTGAGCTGATTCTCGCTGCCATGTTTATGCCAGTCTAGACACACTTGATTCCCTTACGGAGACATATCAATACATAGGTTTTAAGATTCTTACTAGTCAGATATATTCCTCTGCGGGAAATATGGGGTTTTGAGTCCCTTTCACTGAGGAAGGTGTAGGTCTTGTCTATTCCATAGTTGGTTTTTGGAATGGTACCTGTGCTTATATCAAACTCTGTTTTTATGCATCACCCCACCTCTCCTTCCCCCTTAAGCAGGCATAAGAGTGTTTTCTAAATGTGAGACACTGATCTCTTTCCTAACTCAGTTCAAGTGTAGCCATGTTTACAGGATCTTCATAAGTGATATCTTATGATAAGTTTCTTTTTCTGTGTGACTTATTTCACTTAGAATCATCGTACCTGAATCCACCCATTTTGCTGCTACTGGTCTTATGACATTGATTTCATGGCTGAGGGATATTCCATCGTACGTAAGTACCACAATTTTTTGAACCATTTTTATAATTCCTGGGATATTTAAGGTGTACCCAAGTTGAGGTCCTTGTAAGCAGTGCAGCCCTAAATTTTGGGGTGGCTGTGTCTTTTTGATTTTCAGTTTTCCCAAGGTATATTCCCTAGACTGGAAGTGCCCTTGGCTCTGTAGCTCTGTTGTTTACTTGTTTTAGGGAACACAATGCACTCCTCCAGAGAGGCAGTTGGCAATTTACATCCCGCCCATCAGCATAACAAGGCTCCCTGTTCTCCAGGGCCTGTCTTGCCTTTCTGGTTTTTACACATTTTGTAGATGTCCCTTTTGACCGGTGGGAAGTGATACTTCTTTGTAGTGCAGATTTGCATTGCCGGCTTGCTTGCTTGGCCAAAAAGGGCGTATGCGTTTTCTCCTGAATATATTCAGGAGAAAACGCATACGCCCTTTTTGGCTAAGTGCATTATTGTCGAAGTTGTGCCCCTCTTCCTGTGCTTTAAAGGCGAATCCAACGTACCTCTTGAAATCTGTTTCCTGCTATTCTGCCTCGCTTTCAAGTCCGCCTCGTTGCCTTCCCTCAACAGATTTTTGGACGATAGTTGTCCTTTATAACTCGGCCAGTTTGTGAATTGCTGTGCCCTTGAGCTCCATTTTTCAACTCGGTTTTGGTGAGCTGACCGCAAGTCCAAAATTTTGGTTCAGGACCTATACTGGTTCCCGGTGGGTGGCTGAGACTTTGGTTAATTCTTCTTCCTGCCGGGAAATTACAATGATATGTGCGGGTCCAAATGCCTAACAGCTACTCTCTCATTGGTTCTCCCTCTTCCCTTTAATCCTCTGCCAAATTGGCAACCTGTGTGAACCAGGAGGTTAAAGGGTCTGTCTCTCCAAGTTGGGAGGTTGATAGTAAAGCAGATGGAAAGTCAAACCGGAGGACCAGGAGATGGACTATTCGTTGAGTTTTAGAAACCTTTCGTATTCACAGTGTGTCCGTTCTCTAGGTTTCCCGTACATGTTATAGCTGTAGTAATATTCCCTTCAACCTGGAGAGTTGGGACCCATGGAATGTGTGACATGCATTATTGCTTTAAAGGGTCTGCATTTGCTCACCCAATCTCACCAATCCTCTCAGTCCCAAGTGTCCAGCCTTATGCCACATCCAGCTGTCGTTGTAGATAGGGTCATTCCAGGTTTCATCAGAGACCCTGAAGGAAATGTAAAGAATTTCCCATTTGTTTTGTTTTGGTTTTGAAATTCCTTCTTATAGTGGGTTTGAGCTGATTCTCGCTGCCATGTTTATGCCAGTCTAGACACACTTGATTCCCTTACGGAGACATATCAATACATAGGTTTTAAGATTCTTACTAGTCAGATATATTCCTCTGCGGGAAATATGGTGTTTTGAGTCCCTTTCACTGAGGAAGGTGTAGGTCTTGTCTATTCCATAGTTGGTTTTTGGAACGGTACCTGTGCTTATATCAAACTCCGGTTTTATGCATCACCTCACCTCTCCTTCCCCCTTAAGCAGGCATAAGAGTGTTTTCTAAATGTGAGACACTGTTCTCTTTCCTAACTCAGTTCAAGTGTAGCCATGTTTACAGGATCTTCATAAGTGATATCTTATGATAAGTTTCTTTTTCTGTGTGACTTATTTCACTTAGAATCATCGTACCTGAATCCACCCATTTTGCTGCTACTGGTCTTATGACATTGATTTCATGGCTGAGGGATATTCCATCGTACATAAGTACCACCATTTTTTGAAGCATTTTTATATTTCCTGGGATATTTAAGGTGTACCCAAGTTGAGGTCCTTGTAAGCAGTGCAGCCCTAAATTTTGGGGTGGCTGTGTCTTTTTGATTTTCAGTTTTCCCAAGGTATGTTCCCTAGACTGGATGTGCCCTTGGCTCTGTAGCTCTGATGTTTACTTATTTTAGGGAACACAATGTACTCCTCCAGAGAGGCAGTTGTCAATTTACATCCCGCCCATCAGCATAACAAGGCTCCCTGTTCTCCAGGGCCTCTCTTGCCTTTCTGGTTTTTACACATTTTGTGGATGTCCCTTTTGACCGGTGGGAAGTGATACTTCTTTGTAGTGCGGATTTGCATTGCCCGCTTGCTTGCTTGGCCAAAAAGGGCGTATGCATTTTCTCCTGAATATATTCAGGAGAAAACGCATACGCCCTTTTTGGCCAAGTGCATCATTGTCGAAGTTGTGCCCCTCTTCCTGTGCTTTAAAGGCGAATCCAACGTACCTCTTGAAATCTGTTTCCTGCTATTCTGCCTCGCTTTCAAGTCCGCCTCGTTGCCTTCCCTCAACAGATTTTTGGACGATAGTTGTCCTTTATAACTCGGCCAGTTTGTGAATTGCTGTGCCCCTGAGCTCCATTTGTCAACTCGTTTTTTGTGAGCTGACCGCTAGTCCAACATTTTGGTTCAGGACCTATGCTGGTTCCCGGTGGGGGGCTGAGACTTTGGTTAATTCTTCTTCCTGCCGGGAAGTTAGAGTGATATGTGCCCGTCCAAATGCCTAACAGCTACTCTCTCATTGGTTCTCCCTCTTCCCTTTCATCCTCTGCCAAATTGGCAACCTGTGCGAACCAGGAGGTTAAAGGGGCTGTCTCTCCAAGTTGGGAGGTTGATAGTAAAGCAGATGGAAAATCAAACCGGAGCACCAGGAGATGGACTATTCGTTGAGATTTAGAAACCTTTCGTATTCACAGTGGGTCTGTTCTCTAGGTTTCCAGTACATGTTATAGCTGTAGTAATATTTCCTTCAACCTGGAGAGTTGGGACCCATGAAATGGGTGCCAGGCATTTGTGCTTTGAAGGGTCTGCATTTGCACACCCAATCTCACCAATCGTCTCAGTCCCAAGTGTCCCTCCTTATGCCACATCCAGCTGTCATTGTAGATAGGGTCATTCCAGGTTTCATCAGAGACCCTGAAGGAATTGTAAAGAATTTCCCAGTTTTTTTGTTTTGTTTTTGAAATTCCTTTTTATAGTGGGTTTGAGCTGATTCTCGCTGCCATGTTTATGCCAGTCTACACACACTTGATTCCCTTACGGAGACATATCAATACATAGGTTTTAAGATTCTTACTAGTCAGATATATTCCTCTGCGGGAAATATGGGGTTTTGAATCCCTTTCACTGAGGAAGGTGTAGGTCTTGTCTATTCCATAGTTGGTTTTTGGAACGGTACCTGTGCTTATATCAAGCTCTGGTTTTATGCATCACCCCACCTCTCCTTCCCCCTTAAGCAGGCATAAGGGTGTTTTCTAAATGTGAGACACAGCTCTCTTTCCTAACTCAGTTCAAGTGTAGCCATGTTTACAGGATCTTCATAAGTGATATCTTATGATAAGTTTCTTTTTCTGTGTGACTTATTTCACTTAGAATCATCGTACCTGAATCCACCCATTTTGCTGCTACTGGTCTTATGACATTGATTTCATGGCTGAGGGATATTCCATCGTACGTAAGTACCACAATTTTTTTAACCATTTTTATATTTCCTGGGATATATAAGGTGTACCCAGGTTGAGGTCCTTGTAAGCAGTGCAGCCCTAAATTTTGGGGTGGCTCTGTCTTATTGATTTTCAGTTTTCCCAAGGTATATTCCCTAGACTGGAAGTGCCCTTGGCTCTGTAGCTCTGTTCTTTACTTGATTTAGGGAACACAATGTACTCCTCCAGAGAGGCAGTTGGCAATTTACATCCCGCCCATCAGCATAAAAATGCTCCCTGTTCCCCAGGGCCTGTCTTGCCTTTCTGGTTTTTACACATTTTGTGGATGTCCCTTTTGACCGGTGGGAAGTGATACTTCTTTGTAGTGCAGATTTGCATTGCCCGCTTGCTTGCTTGGCCAAAAAGGGCGTATGCGTTTTCTCCTGAATATATTCAGGAGAAAACGCATACGCCCTTTTTGGCCAAGTGCATCATTGTCGAAGTTGTGCCCCTCTTCCTGTGCTTTAAAGGCGATTCCAACGTACCTCTTGAAATCTGTTTCCTGCTATCCTGCCTCACTTTCAAGTCTTCCTCGTTCCCTTCCCTCAACAGATTTTTGGACGATAGTTGTCCTTTATTACTCGGCCAGTTTGTGAATTGCTGTGCCCCTGAGCTCCATTTGTCAACTCGTTTTTTGTGAGCTGACCGCTAGTCCAACATTTTGGTTCAGGACCTATGCTGGTTCCCGGTGGGGGGCTGAGACTTTGGTTAATTCTTCTTCCTGCCGGGAAGTTAGAGTGATATGTGCCCGTCCAAATGCCTAACAGCTACTCTCTCATTGGTTCTCCCTCTTCCCTTTCATCCTCTGCCAAATTGGCAACCTGTGCGAACCAGGAGGTTAAAGGGGCTGTCTCTCAAAGTTGGGAGGTTGATAGTAAAGCAGATGGAAAATCAAACCGGAGCACCAGGAGATGGACTATTCGTTGAGATTTAGAAACCTTTCGTATTCACAGTGGGTCCGTTCTCTAGGTTTCCAGTACATGTTATAGCTGTAGTAATATTTCCTTCAACCTGGAGAGTTGGGACCCATGAAATGGGTGCCAGGCATTTGTGCTTTGAAGGGTCTGCATTTGCACACCCAATCTCACCAATCGTCTCAGTCCCAAGTGTCCCTCCTTATGCCACATCCAGCTGTCATTGTAGATAGGGTCATTCCAGGTTTCATCAGAGACCCTGAAGGAATTGTAAAGAATTTCCCAGTTTTTTTGTTTTGTTTTTGAAATTCCTTTTTATAGTGGGTTTGAGCTGATTCTCGCTGCCATGTTTATGCCAGTCTACACACACTTGATTCCCTTACGGAGACATATCAATACATAGGTTTTAAGATTCTTACTAGTCAGATATATTCCTCTGCGGGAAATATGGGGTTTTGAATCCCTTTCACTGAGGAAGGTGTAGGTCTTGTCTATTCCATAGTTGGTTTTTGGAACGGTACCTGTGCTTATATCAAACTCTGGTTTTATGCATCACCCCACCTCTCCTTCCCCCTTAAGCAGGCATAAGGGTGTTTTCTAAATGTGAGACACAGCTCTCTTTCCTAACTCAGTTCAAGTGTAGCCATGTTTACAGGATCTTCATAAGTGATATCTTATGATAAGTTTCTTTTTCTGTGTGACTTATTTCACTTAGAATCATCGTACCTGAATCCACCCATTTTGCTGCTACTGGTCTTATGACATTGATTTCATGGCTGAGGGATATTCCATCGTACGTAAGTACCACAATTTTTTTAACCATTTTTATATTTCATGGGATATATAAGGTGTACCCAGGTTGAGGTCCTTGTAAGCAGTGCAGCCCTAAATTTTGGGGTGGCTCTGTCTTATTGATTTTCAGTTTTCCCAAGGTATATTCCCTAGACTGGAAGTGCCCTTGGCTCTGTAGCTCTGTTCTTTACTTGATTTAGGGAACACAATGTACTCCTCCAGAGAGGCAGTTGGCAATTTACATCCCGCCCATCAGCATAAAAATGCTCCCTGTTCCCCAGGGCCTGTCTTGCCTTTCTGGTTTTTACACATTTTGTGGATGTCCCTTTTGACCGGTGGGAAGTGATACTTCTTTGTAGTGCAGATTTGCATTGCCCGCTTGCTTGCTTGGCCAAAAAGGGCGTATGCGTTTTCTCCTGAATATATTCAGGAGAAAACGCATACGCCCTTTTTGGCCAAGTGCATCATTGTCGAAGTTGTGCCCCTCTTCCTGTGCTTTAAAGGCGATTCCAACGTACCTCTTGAAATCTGTTTCCTGCTATCCTGCCTCACTTTCAAGTCTTCCTCGTTGCCTTCCCTCAACAGATTTTTGGACGATAGTTGTCCTTTATTACTTGGCCAGTTTGTGAATTGCTGTGCGCCTGAGCTCCATTTGTCAACTCGTTTTTTGTGAGCTGACCGCTAGTCCAACATTTTGGTTCAGGACCTATGCTGGTTCCCGGTGGGGGGCTGAGACTTTGGTTAATTCTTCTTCCTGCCGGGAAGTTAGAGTGATATGTGCCCGTCCAAATGCCTAACAGCTACTCTCTCATTGGTTCTCCCTCTTCCCTTTCATCCTCTGCCAAATTGGCAACCTGTGCGAACCAGGAGGTTAAAGGGGCTGTCTCTCCAAGTTGGGGGGTTGATAGTAAAGCAGATGGAAAATCAAACCGGAGCACCAGGAGATGGACTATTCGTTGAGATTTAGAAACCTTTCGTATTCACAGTGGGTCCGTTCTCTAGGTTTCCAGTACATGTTATAGCTGTAGTAATATTTCCTTCAACCTGGAGAGTTGGGACCCATGAAATGGGTGCCAGGCTTTTGTGCTTTGAAGGGTCTGCATTTGCACACCCAATCTCACCAATCGTCTCAGTCCCAAGTGTCCCTCCTTATGCCACATCCAGCTGTCATTGTAGATAGGGTCATTCCAGGTTTCATCAGAGACCCTGAAGGAATTGTAAAGAATTTCCCAGTTTTTTTGTTTTGTTTTTGCAATTCCTTTTTATAGTGGGTTTGAGCTGATTCTCGCTGCCATGTTTATGCCAGTCTAGACACACTTGATTCCCTTACGGAGACATATCAATACATAGGTTTTAAGATTCTTACTGATCAGATATATTGCTCTGCGGGAAATATGTTGTTTTGAGTCCCTTTCACTGAGGAAGGTATAGGTCTTGTCTATTCCATAGTTGGTTTTTGGAACGGAACCTGTGCTTATATCAAACTCTGGTTTTATGCATCACCCCACCTCTCCTTCCCCCTTAAGCAGGCATAAGGGTGTTTTCCAAATGTGAGACACAGCTCTCTTTCCTAACTCGTTTCAAGTGTAGCCATGTTTACAGGATCTTCATAAGTGATATCTTATGATAAGTTTCTTTTTCTGTGTGACTTATTTCACTTAGAATCATCGTACCTGAATCCACCCATTTTGTTGCTACTGGTCTTATGACATTGATTTCATGGCTGAGGGATATTCCATCGTACATAAGTACCACCATTTTTTGAACCATTTTTATATTTCCTGGGATATTTAAGGTGTACCCAAGTTGAGGTCCTTGTAAGCAGTGCAGCCCTAAATTTTGGGGTGGCTCTGTCTTATTGATTTTCAGTTTTCCCAAGGTATATTCCCTAGACTGGAAGTGCCCTTGGCTCTGTAGCTCTGTTCTTTACTTGTTTTAGGGAACACAATGTACTCCTCCAGAGAGGCAGTTGGCAATTTACATCCCGCCCATCAGCATAACAAGGCTCCCTGTTCTCCAGGGCCTGTCTTGCCTTTCTGGTTTTGACACATTTTGTGGATGTCCCTTTTGACCGGTGGGAAGTGATACTTCTTTGTAGTGCAGATTTGCATTGCCCGCTTGCTTGCTTGGCCAAAAAGGGCGTATGCGTTTTCTCCTGAATATATTCAGGATAAAACGCATACGCCCTTTTTGGCCAAGTGCATCATTGTCGAAGTTGTGCCCCTCTTCCTGTGCTTTAAAGGCGAATCCAACGTACCACTTGAAATCTGTTTCCTGCTATTCTGCCTCGCTTTCAAGTCCGCCTCATTGCCTTCCCTCAACAGATTTTGGGACGATAGTTGTCCTTTATTACTCAGCCAGTTTGTGAATTGCTGTGCCCCGAGCTCAATTTTTCAACTCGTTTTTGGTGAGCTGACCGCAAGTCCAATATTTTGGTTCAGGACCTATGCTGGTCCCCGGTGGGGGGCTGAGACTTTGGTTAATTCTTCTTCCTGCCGGGAAGTTATAGTGAAATGTGCCCATCCAAAAGACTAACAGCTACTCTGTCATTGGTTCTCCCTCTTCCCTTTCATCCTCTGCCAATTTGGCAACCTGTGCGAACCAGGAGGTTAAAGGGGCTCTCTCTCCAAGTTGGGAGGTTGACAGTAAAGCAGATGGAAAGTCAAACTGGAGCACCAGGAGAGGGACTATTCGTTGAGTTTTAGAAACCTTTCGTATTCACAGTGGGTCCATTCTCTAGGTTTCCCGTACATGTTATAGCTGTAGTAATATTCCCTTCAACCTGGAGAGTTCGGACCCATGGAATGGGTGCCAGGCATTTGTGCTTTAAAGGGTCTGCATTTGCTCACCCAATCTCACCAATCGTCTCAGTCCCAAGTGTCTCTCCTTATGCCACATCCAGCTGTCATTGTAGATATGGTCATTCCAGGTTTCATCAGAGACCCTGAAGGAATTGTAAAGAATTTCCCAGTTTTTTTGTTTTGTTTTTGAAATTCCTTTTTATAGTGGGGTTGAGCTGATTCTCGCTGCCATGTTTATGCCAGTCTAGGCACACTTGATTCCCTTACGGTGACATATCAATACATAGGTTTTAAGATTCTTACTAGACAGATATATTCCTCTGTGGGAAATATGGGGTTTTGAGTCCCTTTCACTGAGGAAGGTGTAGGTCTTGTCTATTCCATAGTTGGTTTTTGTAACGGTACCTGTGCTTATATCAAACTCTGGTTTTATGCATCACCCCACCTCTCCTTCCCCCTTAAGCAGACATAAGAGTGTTTTCTAAATGTGAGACACTGTTCTCTTTCCTAAGTCAGTTCAAGTGTAGCCATGTTTACAGGATCTTCATAAGTGATATCTTATGATAAGTTTCTTTTTCTGTGTGACTTATTTCACTTAGAATCATCGTACCTGAATCCACCCATTTTGTTGTTACTGGTCTTATGACATTGATTTCATGGCTGAGGGATATTCCATCGTACGTAAGTACCACAATTTTTTGAACCAGTTTTATATTTCCTGGGATATTTAAGGTGTACCCAAGTTGAGGTCCTTGTAAGCAGTGCAGCCCTAAGTTTTGGGGTGGCTCTGTCTTATTGATTTTCAGTTTTCCCGAGGTATATTCCCTAGAGTGGAAGTGCCCTTGGCTCTGTAGCTCTGTTCTTTACTTGTTTTAGGGAACACAATGTACTCCTCCAGAGAGGCAGTTGGCCATTTACATCCCGCCCATCAGCATAAAAAGGCTCCCTGTTCTCCAGGGCCTGTCTTGCCTTTCTGGTTTTGACACATTTTGTGGATGTCCCTTTTGACCGGTGGGAAGTGATACTTCTTTGTAGTGCAGATTTGCATTGCCCGCTTGCTTGCTTGGCCAAAAAGGGTGTATGCGTTTTCTCCTGAATATATTCAGGAGAAAACGCATACGTCCTTTTTGGCTAAGTGCATCATTGTCGAAGTTGTGCCCCTCTTCCTGTGCTTTAAAGGCGATTCCAACGTACCTCTTGAAATCTGTTTCCTGCTATCCTGCCTCGCTTTCAAGTCTGCCTGGTTGCCTTCCCTCAACAGATTTTTGGACGATAGTTGTCCTTTATTACTCGGCCAGTTTGTGAATTGCTGTGCCCCTGAGCTCCATTTGTCAACTCGTTTTTGGTGAGCTGACCGCAAGTCCAAAATTTTGGTTCAGGACCTATGCTGGTTCCCGGTGGGGGTCTGAGACTTTGGTTAATTCTTCTTCCTGCCGGGAAGTTGGAGTGATATGTGCCCGTCCAAATGCCTAACAGCTACTCTCTCATTGGTTCTCCCTCTTCCCTTTCATCCTCTGCCAAATTGGCAACCTGTGCGAACCAGGAGGTTAAAGGGGCTGTCTCTCCAAGTTGGGAGGTTGATAGTAAAGCAGATGGAAAATCAAACCGGAGCACCAGGAGAGGGACTATTCGTTGAGTTTTAGAAACGTTTCGTATTCACAGTGGGTCCGTTCTCTAGGTTTCCCGTACATGTTATAGCTGTAGTAATATTTCCTTCAACCTGGAGAGTTGGGACCCATGTAATGGGTGCCAGGCATTTGTTCTTTGAAGGGTCTGCATTTGCACACCCAATCTCACCAATCCTCTCAGTCCCAAGTGTCCCTCCTTATGCCACATCCAGCTGTCATTGTAGATAGGGTCATTCCAGGTTTCATCAGAGACCCTGAAGGAATTGTAAAGAATTTCCCAGTTTTTTTGTTTTGTTTTTGAAATTCCTTTTTATAGTGGGGTTGAGCTGATTCTCGCTGCCATGTTTATGCCAGTCTAGGCACACTTGATTCCCTTACTGTGACATATCAATACATAGGTTTTAAGATTCTTACTAGACAGATATATTCCTCTGTGGGAAATATGGGGTTTTGAGTCCCTTTCAGTGAGGAAGGTGTAGTTCTTGTCTATTCCATAGTTGGTTTTTGGAACGGTACCTGTGCTTATATCAAACTCTGGTTTTATGCAACACCGCACCTCTCCTTCCCCCTTAAGCAGACATAAGAGTGTTTTCTAAATGTGAGACAATGTTCTCTTTCCTAAGTCAGTTCAAGTGTAGCCATGTTTACAGGATCTTCATAAGTGATATCTTATGATAAGTTTCTTTTTCTGTGTGACTTATTTCACTTAGAATCATCATACCTGAATCCACCCATTTTGCTGTTACTGGTCTTATGACATTGATTTCATGGCTGAGGGATATTCCATCGTACGTAAGTACCACAATTTTTTGAACCAGTTTTATATTTCCTGGGATATTTAAGGTGTACCCAAGTTGAGGTCCTTGTAAGCAGTGCAGCCCTAAGTTTTGGGGTGGCTCTGTCTTATTGATTTTCAGTTTTCCCGAGGTATATTCCCTAGACTGGAAGTGCCCTTGGCTCTGTAGCTCTGATCTTTACTTGTTTTAGGGAACACAATGTACTCCTCTAGAGAGGCAGTTGGCAATTTACATCCCGCCCATCAGCATAAAAAGGCTCCCTGTTCTCCAGGGCCTGTCTTGCCTTTCTGGTTTTTACACATTTTGTGGATGTCCCTTTTGACCGGTGGGAAGTGATACTTCTTTGTAGTGCAGATTTGCATTGCCCGCTTGCTTGCTTGGCCAAAAAGGGCGTATGCGTTTTCTCCTGAATATATTCAGGAGAAAACGCATACACCCTTTGGGCCAAGTGCAACATTGTCGAAGTTGTGCCCCTCTTCCTGTCCTTTAAAGGCGATTCCAACATACCTCTTGAAACCTGTTTCCTGCTATTCTGCCTCGCATTCAAGTCCGCCTCGTTGCCTTCCCTCAACAGATTTTTGGACGATAATTGTCCTTTATTACTCGGCCAGTTTGTGAATTGCTGGGCCCCTGAGCTCCATTTTTCAACTCGTTTTTGGTGAGCTGACCGCAAGTCCAAAATTTTGGTCCAGGACCTATACTGGTTCCCGGTGGGTGGCTGAGACTTTGGTTAATTCTTCTTCCTGCCGGGAAATTACAGTGATATGTGCCCGTCCAAATGCCTAACAGCTACTCTCTCATTGGTTCTCCCTCTTCCCCTTCATCCTCTGCCAAATTGGCAACCTGTGTGAACCAGGAGGTTAAAGGGGCTGTGTCTCCAAGTTGGGAGATTTATAGTAAAGCAGATGGAAAGTCTAACCGGAGCACCAGGAGAGGGACTATTCGTTGAGTTTTAGAAACCTTTCGTATTCACAGTGTGTCCGTTCTCTAGGTTTCCCGTACATGTTATAGCTGTAGTAATATTCCATTCAACCTGGAGAGTTGGGACCCATGGAAAGGGTGACAGGCATTTGTGCTTTAGAGGGTCTGCATTTGCTCACCCAATCTCACCAATCGTCTCAGTCCCAAGTGTCCCTCCTTATGCCACATCCAGCTGTCGTTGTAGATAGGGTCATTCTAGGTTGCATCAGAGACCCTGAAGGAATTGTAAAGAATTTCCCAGTTTTTTGGTTTGTTTTTGAAATTCCTTTGTATAATGGGTTTGAGCTGATTCTTGCTGCCATCTTTATGCCAGTCTAGACACACTTGATTCCCTTACGGAGACATATCAATACATAGGTTTTAAGATTCTTACTAGTCAGATATATTCCTCTGCGGGAAATATGGTGTTTTGAGTCCCTTTCACTGAGAAAGGTGTAGGTCTTGTCTATTCCATAGTTGGTTTTTGGAACGGTACCTGTGCTTATATCAAACTCTTCTTTTATGCATCACCACACCTCTCCTTCCCCCTTAAGCAGGCATAAGAGTGTTTTCTAAATGTGAGACACTGTTCTCTTTCCTAACTCAGTTCAAGTGCAGCCATGTTTACAGGATCTTCATAAGTGATATCTTATGATAAGTTTCTTTTTCTGTGTGACTTATTTCACTTAGAATCATCGTACCTGAAACCACCCATTTTGCTGCTACTGGTCTTATGACATTGATTTCATGGTTGAGGGACATTCCATCGTACGTAAGTACCACAATATTTTGAACCATGTTTATATTTTCTGGGATACTTAAGGTGTACCCAAGTTGAGGTTCTTGTAAGCAGTTCAGCCCTAAATTTTGGGGTGGCTCTGTCTTATTGATTTTCAGTTTTCCCAAGGTATATTCCCTAGACTGGAAGTGCCCTTGGCTCTGTAGCTCTGTTCTTTACTTGTTTTAGGGAACACAATGTACTCCTCCAGAGAGGCAGTTGGCAATTTACATCCCGCCCATCAGCATAACAAGGCTCCCTGTTCTCCAGGGCCTGTCTTGCCTTTTTGGTTTTTACACATTTTGTGGATGTCCCTTTTGACCGGTGGGAAGTGATACTTCTTTGTAGTGCAGATTTGCATTGCCCGCTTGCTTGCTTGGCCAAAAAGGGCGTATGCGTTTTCTCCTGAATATATTCAGGAGAAAACGCATACGCCGTTTTTGGCCCAGTGCATCATTGTCTTAGTTGTGCCCCTCTTCCTGTGCTTTAAAGGCGATTCCAACGTACGTCTTGAAATCTGTTTCCTGCTATTCTGCCTCGCTTTCAAGTCCGCCTCGTTGCGTTCCCTCAACAGATTTTTGGACGATAGTTGTCCTTTATTACTCGGCCAGTTTGTGAATTGCTGTGCCCCTGAGCTCCATTTTTCAACTCGTTTTTGGTGAGCTGACCGCAAGTCCAAAATTTTGGTTCAGGACATATGCTGGTTCCCGGTGCAAGGCTGAGACTTTGGTTAATGCTTCTGCCTGCCGGGAAGTTAGAGTGATATGTGCCCGTCCAAATGCCTAACAGCTACTCTCTCATTGGTTCTCCCTCTTCCCTTTCATCCTCTGCCAAATTGGAAGCCTGTGCGAACCAGGAGGTTAAAGGGGCTGTCTCTCCAAGTTGGGAGATTGATAGTAAAGCAGATGGAAAGTCAAACCGGAGCACCATGGGAGGATCTATTCGTTGAGTTTTAGAAACCTTTCATATTCACAGTGTGTCTGTTCTCTAGGTTTCCCGTACATGTTATAACTGTAGTAATATTCCCTTCATCCTGGAGAGTTGGGACCCATGGAATGGGTGCCAGGCATTATTGCTTTAAAGGGTCTTCATTTGCTCACCCAAACTCACCAATCCTCTCAGTCCCAAGTGTCCAGCCTTATGCCACATCCAGCTGTCGTTGTAGATAGGGTCATTCCAGGTTTCATCAGAGACCCTGAAGGAATTGTAAAGAATTTCCCAGTTTTTTTGTTTTGTTTTGAAATTCCTTTTTATAGTGGGTTTGAGCTGATTCTCGCTGCCATGTTTATGCCAGTCTAGACACACTTGATTCCCTTACGGAGACATATCAATACATAGGTTTTAAGATTCTTACTAGTCAGATATATTCCTCTGCGGGAAATATGGGGTTTTGAGTCCCTTTCACTGAGGAAGGTGTAGGTCTTGTCTATTCCATAGTTGGTTTTTGGAACGGTACCTGTGCTTATATCAAACTCTGGTTTTATGCATCACCCCACCTCTCCTTCCCCCTTAAGCAGACATAAGAGTGTTTTCTAAATGTGAGACACTGTTCTCTTTTCTAACTCAGTTCAAGTGTAGCCATGTTTACAGGATCTTCATAAGTGATATCTTATGATAAGTTTCTTTTTCTGTGTGACTTATTTCACTTAGAATCATCGTACCTGAATCCACCCATTTTGCTGCTACTGGTCTTATGACATTGATTTCATGGCTGAGGGATATTCCATCGTACGTAAGTACCACAATTTTTTGAACCATTTTTATATTTCCCGTGATATTTAAGGCGTACCCAAGTTGAGGTCCTTGTAAGCAGTGCAGCCCTAAATTTTGGGGTGGCTCTGTCTTATTGATTTTCAGTTTTCCCAAGGTATATTCCCTAGACTGGAAGTGCCCTTGGCTCTGTAGCTCTGTTCTTTACTTGTTTTAGGGAACACAATGCACTCCTCCAGAGAGGCAGTTGGCAATTTACATTCCGCCCATCAGCATAACAAGGCTCCCTGTTCTCCAGGGCCTGTCTTGCCTTTTTGATTTTTACACATTTTGTGGATGTCCCTTTTGACCGGTGGGAAGTGATACTTCTTTGTAGTGCAGATTTGCATTGCCGGATTGCTTGCTTGGCCAAAAAGGGCGTATGCGTTTTCTCCTGAATATATTCAGGAGAAAACACATACACCATTTTTGGCCAAGTGCATCATTATCGAAGTTCTGCCCCTCTTCCTGTGCTTTAAAGGCGATTCCAACGTACCACTTGAAATCTGTTTCTGGCTATTCTGCCTCGCTTTCAAGTCCGCCTCGTTGCCTACCCTCAACAGATTTTTGGACGATAGTTGTCCTTTATTACTCGGCCCTTTTGTGAATTGCTGTGCCCCTGAGCTCCATTTTTCAACTTGTTTTTTGTGAGCTGACCGCAAGTCCAAAATTTTGGTTCAGGACCTATACTGGTTCCCGGTGGTTGGCTGAGACTTTGGTTAATTCTTCTTCCTGCCGGGAAATTACAGTGATATGTGCCCGTGCAAACCCCTAACAGCTACTCTCTCATTGGTTCTCCCTCTTCCCTTTCATCCTCTGCCAAATTGGCAACCTGTGGAAACCAGGTGGTTAAAGGGGTGGTCTCTCCAAGTTGGGAGGTTGATAGTAAAGCAGATGGAAAGTCAAACCGGGGCTCCAGGAGAGGGACTATTCGTTGAGTTTTAGAAACCTTTCATATTCACAGTGTGTACGTTTTCTAGGTTTCCCGTACATGTTATAGCTGTAGTAATATTCCCTTCAACTTGGAGAGTTGGGACCCATGGAATGGGTGCCAGGCATTTGTGCTTTAAAGGGTCTGCATTTGCTCACCCAATCTCACCAATCGTCTCAGTGTCAAATGTCCCTCCTTATGCCACATCCAGCTGTCATTGTAGATAGGGTCATTCCAGGTTTCATCAGAGACCCCGAAGGAATTGTAAAGAATTACGCAGTTTTTTCGTTTTGTTTTTGAAATTCCTTTTTATAATGGGTTTGAGCTGATTCTCGCTGCCATGTTTATGCCAGTCTAGACACACTTGATTCCCTTACGGAGACATATCAATACATAGGTTTTAAGATTCTTACTAGTCAGATATATTCCTCTGCAGGAAATATGGGGTTTTGAGACCCTTTCACTGAGGAAGGTGTAGGTCTTGTCTATTCCATAGTTGGTTTTTGGAACGGTACCTGTGCTTATATCAAACTCTGTTTTTATGCATCACCCCACCTCTCCTTCCCCCTTAAGCAGGCATAAGAGTGTTTTCTAAATGTGAGACACTGTTCTCTTTCCTAACTCAGTTCAAGTGTAGCCATATTTACAGGATCTTCATAAGTGATATCTTATGATAAGTTTCTTTTTCTGTGTGACTTATTTCACTTAGAATCATCATACCTGAATCCACCCATTTTGCTGCTACTAGTCTTATGACATTGATTTCATGGCTGAGGGATATTCCATCGTACGTAAGTACCACAATTTTTTGAACCATTTTTATATTTCCTGGGATATTTAAGGTGTACCCAAGTTGAGGTCCTTGTAAGCAGTGCAGCCCTAAATTTTGGGGTGGCTCTGTCTTATTGATTTTCAGTTTTCCCAAGGTATATTCCCTAGACTGGAAGTGCCCTTGGCTCTGTAGCTCTGTTCTTTACTTGTTTTAGGGAACACAATGTACTCCTCTAGAGAGGCAGTTGGCAATTTACATCCCGCCCATCAGCATAACAAGGCTCCCTGTTCTCCAGGGCCTGTCTTGCCTTTCTAGTTTTTACACATTTTGTGGATGTCCCTTTTGAACGGTGTGAAGTGATACTTCTTTGTAGTGCAGATTTGCATTGCCCGCTTGCTTGCTTGGCCAAAAAGGGCGTATGCGTTTTCTCCTGAATATATTCAGGAGAAAACGCATACGCCGTTTTTGGCCCAGTGCATCATTGTCTTTGTTGTGCCCCTCTTCCTGTGCTTTAAAGGCGATTCCAACGTACCTCTTGAAATCTGTTTCCTGCTATTCTGCCTCGCTTTCAAGTCCGCCTCGTTGCCTTCCCTCAACAGATTTTTGGACGATAGTTGTCCTTTATTACTCGGCCAGTTTGTGAATTGCTGTGCCCCTGAGCTCCATTTTTCAACTCGTTTTTGGTGAGCTGACCGCAAGTCCAAAATTTTGTTTCAGGTCATATGCTGGTTCCCGGTGCAGGGCTGAGACTTTGGTTAATTCTTCATCCTGCTGTAAGTTAGGGTGATATGTGCCCGTCCAAATGCCTAACAGCTACTCTCTTATTGGTTCTCCCTCTTCACTTTCATCCTCTGCCAAATTGGAAACCTGTGCGAACCAGGAGGTTAAATGGTCTGTCTCTCCAAGTTGGGAGATTGATAGTAAAGCAGATGGAATGTCAAACAGGAGCACCAGGAGAGGGACTATTCGTTGAGTTTTAGAAACCTTTCGTATTCACTGTGGGTCCGTTCTCTAGGTTTCCCGTACATGTTATAGCTGTAGTAATATACCCTTCAAACTGGAGACTTGGGACCCATGGAATGGGTGCCAGGCATTTGTGCTTTAAAGTTTCTGCATTTGCTCACCGGATCTCACCAATCCTCTCAGTCCCAAGTGTCCAGCCTTATGCCACATCCAGCTGTCGTTGTAGATAGGTTCATTCCAGGTTTCATCAGAGACCCTGAAGGAATTGTAAAGAATTTCCCAGTTTTTTTGTTTTGTTTTTAAAATTCCTTTTTATAGTGGGTTTGAGCTGATTCTCGCTGCCATGTTTATGCCAGTCTAGACACACTTGATACCCTTACAGAGACATACCAATACATAGGTTTTAAGATTCTTACTAGTCAGATATATTCCTCTGCGAGAAATATGGGGTTTTGAGTCCCTTTCACTGAGGAAGGAGTAGTTCTTTTCTATTCCATAGTTTGTTCTTGGAAAGGTACCTGTGCTTATATCAAATTCTGTTTTTATGCATCACCCCACCTCTCCTTCCCCCTTAAGCAGGCATAAGAGTGTTTTCTAAATGTGAGACACTGCTCTCTTTCCTAACTCAGTTCAAGTGTAGCCATGTTTACAGGATCTTCATAAGTGATATCTTATGATAAGTTTCTTTTTCTGTGTGACTTATTTCACTTAGAATCATCGTACCTGAATCCACCCATTTTGCTGCTACTGGTCTTATGACATTGATTTCATGGCTGAGGGATATTCCATCATATGTAAGTACCACAATTTTTTGAACCATTTATATATTTCCTGGGATATTTAAGGTGTACCCAAGTTGAGGTCCTTGTAAGCAGTGCAGCCCTAAATTTTGGGATGGCTCTGTCTTATTGATTTTCAGTTTTCCCAAGGTATATTCCCTAGACTGGACGTGCCCTTGGCTGTGTAGCTCTGTTGTTTACTTGTTTTAGGGAACACAATGCACTCCTCCAGAGAGGCAGTTGTCAGTGTACATCCCGCCCATCAGGATAACAAGGCTCCCTGTTCTCCAGGGCCTGTCTTGCCTTTCTGGTTTTTACACATTTTGTGGATGTCCCTTTTGACCGGTGGGAAGTGATACTTCTTTGTAGTGCAGATTTGCATTGCCCGCTTGCTTGCTTGGCCAAAAAGGGCGTATGCGTTTTCTCCTGAATATATTCAGGAGAAAACTAATACGCCCTTTTTGGCCAAGTGCATCATTGTCGAAGTTTTGCCCCTCTTCCTGTGCTTTAAAGGAGATTCCAACGTGCCTCTTGAAATCTGTTTCCTGCTATTCTGCCTCGCTTTCAAGTCCGCCTCGTTGCATTCCCTTAACAGATTTTTGGACGATAGTTGTCCTTTGTTACTCGGCCAATTTGTGAATTGCTGTGCCCCTGAGCTCCATTTTTCAACTCGTTTTTTGTGAGCGGACCGCAAGTCCAAAATTTTGGTGCAGGACCTATGCTGGTTCCCAGTGGGGGGCTGAGATTTTGGTTACTTCTTCTTCCTGCTGGGAAATTTGAGTGATATGTGCCCGTCCAAAGGCCTAACAGCTACTCTCTCATTGGTTCTCCCTCTTCCCTTTCATCTTCTGCCAAATTGGCAACCTGTGCGAACCAGGAGGTTAAAGGGGCTGTCTCTCCAATATGGGAGGTTGATAGTAAAGCAGATGGAAAGTCAAACCGGAGCACCAGGAGAGGGACTATTCGTTGAGTTTTAGAAACATTTCATATTCACAGTGGGTCCATTCTCTAGGTTTCCCGTACATGTTATAGCTGTAGTAATATTCCCTTCAACCTGGAGAGTTGGGACCCATGGAATGGGTGCCAGGCATTTGTGCTTTAAAGGGACTGCATTTGCTCACCCAATCTCACCAATCCTCTCAGTCCCAAGTGTCCAGCCTTATGCCACATCCAGCTGTCGTTGTAGATAGGGTCATTCCAGGTTTCATCAGAGACCCTGAAGGAATTGTAAAGAATTTCCCAGTTGTTTTGTTTTGTTTTTGCAATTCCTTTTTATAGTGGGTTTGAGCTGATTCTCGCTGCCATGTTTATGCCAGTCTAGACACACTTGATTCCCTTATGCAGACATATCAATACATAGGTTTTAAGATTCTTACTAGTCAGATATATTCCTCTGCGGGAAATATGGGGTTTTGAGTCCCTTTCACTGAGGAAGGTGTAGGTCTTGTCTATTCCATAGTTGCTTTTTGGAACGGTACCTGTGCTTATACCAAACTCTGGTTTTATGCATCACCCCACCTCTCCTTCCCCCTTAAGCAGGCATAAGAGTGTTTTCTAACTGTGAGACACTCTTCCCTTTCCTAACACAGTTCAAGTTTAGCCATGTTTATAGGATCTTCATAAGTGATACCTTATGATAAGTTTCTTTATCTGTGTGACTTATATCACGTAGAATCATCGTACCTGAATCCACCCATTTTGCTGCTACTGGTCTAATGACATTGATTTCATGGCTGAGGGATATTGCATCGTACGTAAGTCTCACAATTTTTTGAACCATTTTTATATTTCCTGGGATATTTAAGGTGTACCCAAGTTGAGGTCCTTGTAAGCAGTGCAGCCCTAAATTTTGGGGTGGCTCTGTCTTATTGATTTTCAATTTTCCCAAGGTATATTCCCTAGACTGGATGTGCCCTTGGCTCTGTAGCTCTGTTGTTTACTTGTTTTAGGGAACACAATGCACTCCTCCAGAGAGGCAGTTGGAAATTTACATCCCGCCCATCAGCATAACAAGGCTCCCTGTTCTCCAGGGCCTGTCTTGCCTTTCTAGTTTTTACACATTTTGTGGATGTCCCTTTTGACCGGTGGGAAGAGATACTACTTTGTAGTGCAGATTTGCATTGCCCGCTTGCTTGCTTGGCCAAAAAGGGCGTATGCGTTTTCTCCTGAATATATTCAGGAGAAAACGCATACGCCCTTTTTGGCCAAGTGCATCATTGTCGAAGTTGTGCCTCTCTTCCTGTGCTTTAAAGGCGATTCCAACGTACCTCTTGAAATCCGTTTCCTGCTATTCTGCCTCGCTTTCAAGTCCGTCTCGTTGCCTTCCCTCAACAGATTTTTGGACGATAGTTGTCCTTTATTACTCGGCCCGTTTGTGAATTGCTGTGCCCCTGAGCTCCATTTTTCAACTCGTTTTTTGTGAGCGGACAGCAAGACCAAAATTTTGGTTCAGGACCTATACTGGTTCCCGGTGTGTGGCTGAGACTTCGGTTAATTCTTCTTCCTGACGGGAAATTTGAGTGATATGTGCCCGTCCAAATGCCTAACAGCTACTCTCTCATTGGTTCTCCCTCTTCCCTTTCATCCTCTGCCAAATTGGCCACCTGTGCGAACCAGGAGGTTAAAGGGGCTGTCTCTCCAAGTTGGGAGGTTGATAGTAAAGCAGATGGAAAGTCAAACCGGAGCACCAGGAGGGGGACTATTCGTTGAGTTTTAGAAACCTTTCGTATTCACAGTGTGTCCGTTCTCTAGGTTTCACTTACATGTTATAGCTGTAGTAATATTCCCTTCAACCTGGAGAGTTGGGACCCATGGAATGGGTGCCAGGCATTTGTGCTTTAAAGGGTCTGCATTTGCTCACCCAATCTCTCCAATCGTCTCAGTCCCAAGTGTCCCTCTTTTGCCACATCCAGCTGTCATTGTAGATAGGGTCATTCCAGGTTTCATCAGAGACCCTGAAGGAATTGTAAAGAATTTCCCAGTTTTTTTGTTTTGTTTTTGAAATTCCTTTTTATAGTGGGTTTGAGCTGATTCTCGCTGCCATGTTTATGCCAGTCTAGACACACTTGATTCCCTTACGGAGACATATCAATACATAGGTTTTAAGATTCTTACTAGTCAGATATATTCCTCTGCGGGAAATATGGGGTTTTGAGTCCCTTTCACTGAGGAAGGTGTAGGTCTTGTCTATTCCATAGTTGGTTTTTGGAATGGTACCTGTGCTTATATCAAACTCTAGTTTTATGCATCACCCCACCTCTCCTTCCCCCTTAAGCAGGCATAAGACTCTTTTCTACATGTGAGACACTGTTCTCTTTCCTAACTCAGTTCAAGTGTAGCCATGTTTACAGGATCTTCATAAGTGATATCTTATGATAAATTTCTTTTTCTCTGTGACTTATTTCACTTAGAATCATCGTACCTGAATCCACCCATTTTGCTGCTACTGGTCTTATGACATTGATTTCATGGCTGTGGGATATTCCATAGTACGTAAGTACCACAATTTTTTGAACCATTTTTATATTTCCTGGGATATTTAAGTTGTACCCAAGTTGAGGTCCTTGTAAGCAGTGCAGCCGTAAATTATGGGGTGGCTCTGTCTTATTGATTTTCTGTTTTCCCAAGGTATATTCCATAGACTGGAAATGCCCTTGGCTCTGTAGCTCTGTTCTTTACTTGTTTTAGGGAACACAATGCACTCCTCCAGAGAGGCAGTTGGCAATTTACATCCCGCCCATCAGCATAACAAGGCTCCCTGTTCTCCAGGGCCTGTCTTGCCTTTCTGGTTTTTACACATTTTGTGGATGTCCCTTTTGACCGGTGGGAAGTGATACTTCTTTGTAGTGCAGATTTGCATTGCCCGCTTGCTTGCTTGGCCAAAAAGGGCGTATGCGTTTTCTCCTGAATATATTCAGGAGAAAACGCATACGCCCTTTTTGGCCAAGTGCATCATTGTCGAAGTTGTGCCCCTCTTCCTGTGCTTTAAAGGCGATTCCAACGTACCTCTTGAAATCTGTTTTCTGCTATTCTGCCTCGCTTTCAAGTCCGCCTCGTTGCCTTCCCTCAACAGATTTTTGGACGATAGTTGTCCTTTATTACTCGGCCAGTTTGGGAATTGCTGTGCCCCTGAGCTCCATTTTTCAACTCGTTTTTGGTGAGCTGACCGCAAGTCTAATATTTTGGTTCAGGACCTATACTGGTTCCCGGTGGGTGGCTGAGGCTTTGGTTAATTCTTCTTCTTGCCGGGAAATTACAGTGATATGTGCCCGTCCAAATGCCTAACAGCTACTCTCTCATTGGTTCTCCCTCTTCCCTTTCATCCTCTGCCAAATTGGCAACCTGTGCGAACCAGGAGGTTAAAGGGGCTGTCTCTCCAAGTTGGGAGGTTGATAGTTAAGTAGATGGAAAGTCAAACCAGAGCACCAGGAGAGGGACTATTCGTTGAGTTTTAGAAACATTTCGTATTCACAGTGGGTCCATTCTCTAGGTTTCCCGTACATGTTATAACTGTAGTAATATTCCCTTCAACCTGGAGAGTTGGGACCCATGGAATGGGTGCCATGAGTTATTGCTTTAAAGGGTCTGCATTTGCTCACCCAATCTCACCAATCGTCTCAGTCCCAAGTGTCCCTCCTTATGCCACATCCAGCTGTCGTTGTAGAACGGTTCATTCCAGGTTTCATCAGAGACCCTGAAGGAATTGTAAAGAATTTCCCAGTTTTTTTGTTTTGTTTTTGAAATTCCTTTTAATAGTGGGTTTGAGCTGATTCTCGCTGCCATGCTTATGCCAGTCTAGACACACTGGATTCCCTTACGGAGACATATCAATACATAGGTTTTAAGATTATTACTACTCAGATATATTTCTCTGCGGGAAATATGGGGTCTTGAGTCCCTTTCACTGAGGAAGGGGTAGGTCTTGTCTATTCCATAGTTGGTTTTTGGAACGGTACATGTGCTTATATCAAACTCTGGTTTTATGCATCACCCCACATCTCCTTCCCCCTTAAGCAGGCATAAGAGTGTTTTCTAAATGTGAGACAATGTTCTCTTTCCTAACTCTGTTCAAGTGTAGCCATGTTTACAGGATCTCCATAAGTGATATCTATCTTATGATAAGTTTCTTTTTCTGTGTGACTTATTTCACTTAGAATCACCGTACCTGTATCCACCCATTTTGCTGCTACTGGTCTTATGACATTGATTTCATGGCTGAGGGATATTCCATCGTACGTAAGTACAACAATTTTTTGAACCATTTTTATATTTCCTGGGATATTTAAGGTGTACCCAAGTTGAGGTCCTTGTAAGCAGTGCAGCCCTAAATTTTTTGGTGGCTCTGTCTTATTGATTTTCAGTTTTCCCAAGGTATATTCCCTAGACTGGAAGTGCCCTTGGCTCTGTAGCTCTGTTCTTTACTTGTTTAGGGAACACAATGCACTCCTCCAGAGAGGCAGTTGGCAATTTACATCCCGCCCATCAGCATAACAAGGCTCCCCATTCTCCAGGGCCTGTCTTGCCTTTCTGGTTTTTACACATTTTTTGGATGTCCCTTTTGACAGGTGGGAAGTGATACTTCTTTGTAGTTCAGATTTGCATTGCCCGCTTGCTTGCTTGGCCGAAAAGGGCGTATGCGTTTTCTCCTGAATATATTCAGGAATAAACGCATACGGCCTTTTTGGCCAAGTGCATCATTGTCGAAGTTGTGCCCCTCTTCCTGTGCATTAAAGGCGATTCCAACGTAACTCTTGAAATCTGTTTCCTGCAATTCTGCATCGCTTTCAAGTCCGCTTCGTTGCCTTCCCTCACAGATTTTTGCACGATAGTTGTCCTTTTTTACTCGGCCAGTTTGTGAATGGCTGTGCCCTGAGCTCCATTTTTCAACTCGTTTTTTTTGAGCTGACCGCAAGTCCAAAATTTTGGTTCAGGACCTATGCTGGTTCCCGGTGGGGGGCTGAGACTTTGGTTAATTCTCCTTACTGCCGGGAAATTACAGTGATATGTGCCCGTCCAAATGCCTAACAGCTACTCTCTCATTGGTTCTCCCTATTCCCTTTCATCCTCTGCCAAATTGGCAACCTGTGTGAACCAGGAGGTTAAAGGGTCTGTCTCTCCAAGTTGGGAGGTTGATAGTAAAGCAGATGGAAAGTCAAACCGGAGCACCAGGAGAGGGACTATTCGTTGAGTTTTAGAAACCTTTCGTATTCACAGTGTGTCCGTTCTCTAGGTTTCCCGTACATGTTATAACTGTAGTAATATTCCCTTCAACCTGGAGAGTTGTGACCCATGGAATGGGTACCATGCATTATTGCTTTAAAGTGTCTGCATTTGCTCACCCAATCTCACCAATCCTCTCAGTCCCAAGTGTCCAGCCTTATGCCACATCCAGCTGTCGTTGTAGATAGGGTCATTCCAGGTTTCATCAGAGACCCTGAAGGAATTTTAAAGAGTTTCCCATTTTTCTGTTTTGTTTTTGAAATTCCTTTTATAGTGGGTTTGAGCTGATTCTCGCTGCCATTTTTATGCCAGTCTAGACACACTTGATTCCCTTACGGAGACATATCAATAAATAGGTTTTAAGATTCTTACGAGTCAGATATATTCCTCTGCGGGAAATATGGGGTTTTGAGTCCCTTTCACTGAGGAAGGTGTAGGTCTTGTCTATTCCATAGTTGGTTTTTGGAACGGTACCTGTGCTTATATCAAACTCTGGTTTTATGCATCACCCCACCTCTCCTTCCCCCTTAAGCAGGCATAAGAGTGTTTTCTAAATGTGAGACACTGTCCTCTTTCCTAACTCAGTTCAAGTGTAGCCATGTTTACAGGATCTTCATAAGTGATATCTTATGATAAGTTTCTTTTTCTGTGTGACTTATTTCACTTAGAATCATCGTACCTGAATCCACCCATTTTGCTGCTACCGGTCTTATGACATTGATTTCATGGCTGAGGGATATTCCATCGTACGTAAGTACTACAAATTTTTGAACCATTTTTATATTTCCTGGGATATTTAAGGTGTACCCAAGTTGAGGTCCTTGTAAGCAGTGCAGCCCTAAATTTTGGGGTGGCTCTGTCTTATTGATTTTCAGTTTTCCCAAGGTATATTCCCTACACTGGAAGTGCCCTTGGCTCTGTAGCTCTGTTCTTTACTTGTTTTAGGGAACACAGTACACTCCACCAGAGAGGCAGTTGGCAATTTACATCCCGCCCATCAGCATAACAAAGCTCCCTGTTCTCCAGGGCCTGTCTTGCCTTTCTAGTTTTTACACATTTTGTGGACGTCCCTTTTGACCGGTGGGAAGTGATACTTCTTTGTAGTGCAGATTTGCATTGCCCGCTTTCTTGCTTGGCCAAAAAGGGTGTATGCGTTTTCTCCTGAATATATTCAGGAGAAAACGCATACGCCCTTTTTGGCCAAGTGCATCATTGTCGAAGTTGTGCCTCTCTTCCTGTGCTTTAAAGGCGATTCCAACGACCTCTTGAAATCCGTTTCCTGCTATTCTGCCTCGCTTTCAAGTCCGCCTCGTTGCCTTCCCTCAACAGATTTTTGGACGATAGTTGTCCTTTATTACTCGGCCAGTTTGTGAATTGCTGTGCCCCTGAGCTCCATTTTTCAACTTGTTTTTTGTTAGCGGACAGCAAGTCCAAAATTTTGGTTCAGGACCTATACTGGTTCCCGGTGTGTGGCTGAGACTTTGGTTAATTCTTCTTCCTGACGGGAAATTTGAGTGATATATGACCGTCCAAATGCCTAACAGCTACTCTCTCATTGGTTCTCCCTCTTCCCTTTAATCCTCTGCGAAATTGGCCACCTGTGCGAACCAGGAGGTTAAAGGGGCTGTCTCTCCAAGTTGGGAGGTTGATAGTAAAGCAGATGGAAAGTCAAACCGGAGCACCAGGAGGGGGACTATTCGTTGAGTTTTAGAAACCTTTCGTATTCACAGTGTGTCCGTTCTCTAGGTTTCCCTTACATGTTATGGCTGTAGTAATATTCCCTTCAACCTGGAGAGTTGGGACCCATGGAATGGGTGCCAGGCATTTGTGCTTTAAAGGGTCTGCATTTGCTCACCCAATCTCTCCAATCGTCTCAGTCCCAAGTGTCCCTCTTATGCCACATCCAGCTGTCATTGTAGATAGGGTCATTCCAGGTTTCATCAGAGACCCTGAAGGAATTGTAAAGAATTTCCCAGTTTTTTTGTTTTGTTTTTGAAATTCCTTTTTATAGTGGGTTTGAGCTGATTCTCACTGCCATGTTTATGCCAGTCTAGACACACTTGATTCCCTTACGGAGACATATCAATACATAGGTTTTAAGATTCTTACTAGTCAGATATATTCCTCTGCGGGAAATATGGGGTTTTGAGTCCCTTTCACTGAGGAAGGTGTAGGTCTTGTCTATTCCATAGTTGGTTTTTGGAACGGTACCTGTGCTTATATCAAACTCTAGTTTTATGCATCACCCCACCTCTCCTTCCCCCTTAAGCAGGCATAAGACTGTTTTCTACATGTGAGACACTGTTCTCTTTCCTAACTCAGTTCAAGTGTAGCCATGTTTACAGGATCTTCATAAGTGATATCTTATGATAAATTTCTTTTTCTCTGTGACTTATTTCACTTAGAATCATCGTACCTGAATCCACCCATTTTGCTGCTACTGGTCTTATGACATTGATTTCATGGCTGAGGGATATTCCATCGTACATAAGTACCACTATTTTTTGAACCATTTTTATATTGCATGGGATATTTAAGGTGTACCCAAGTTGAGGTCCTTGTAAGCAGTGTAGCCCTAAATTTTGTGGTGGCTCTGTCTTATTGATATTCAGAATTCACAAGGTATATTTCCTAGACTGGAAGTGACCTTGGCTCTTTAGCTCTGTTCTTTACTTGTTTTAGGGAACACAATATACTCCTCCAGAGAGGCAGTTGGCAATTTACATCCCGCCCATCAGCATAACAAGGCTCCCTGTTCTCCAGGGCCCGTCTTGCCTTTCCGGATTTTACACATTTTGTGGATGTCGCTTTTGACTGGTGGGAAGTGATACTTCTTTGTAGTGCAGATTTGCATTGCCCGCTTGCTTGCTTGGCCAAAAAGGTCGTATGTGTTTTCTCCTGAATATATTCAGGAGAAAACGCATACGCCCTTTTTGGCCAAGTGCATCATTGTCGTAGTTGTGCCCCTCTTCCTGTGCTTTAAAGGCGATTCCAACGTACCTCTTGAAATCAGTTTCCTGCTATTGTGCCTCGCTTTCAAGTCCACCTCGTTGCCTTCCCTCAACAGATTTTTGGACGATAATTGTCCGTTATTACTCTGCCTGTTTGTGAATTGCTGTGCCCCTGAGCTCCATTTTTCAACTCGATTTGGCTGAGCTGACCGCAAGTCCAAAATTTTGGTTCAGGACCTAAGCTGGTTCCCGGTGGGGGGCTGAAACTTTGGTTACTTGTTCTTCCTGCCGGGAATTTAGAGTGATATGTGCCCGTCCAAATGCCTAACAGCTACTCTCTCATTGGATCTCCCTCTACCCTTTCATCCTCTGCCAAATTGGAAACCTGTGCGAACCAGGAGGTTAAAGGGGCTCTCTCTCCAAGTTGGGAGATTGATAGTAAAGCAGATGGAAAGTCAAACCGGAGCACACGGAGAGGGACCATTCGTTGAGTTTTAGAAACCTTTCGTATTCACAGTGTGTCCGTACTCTTGGTTTCCCGTACATGTTATAGCTGTAGTAATATTCCCTTCAACCTGGAGAGTTGGGACCCATGGAATGGGTGCCATGCATTATTGCTTTGAAGTGTCTGCATTTGATCACCCAATCTCACCAATCCCCTCAGTCCCAAGTGTCCAGCCTTATGCCACATCCAGCTGTCGTTGTAGATAGGGTCATTCCAGGTTTCATCAGAGACCCTGAAGGAATTGTAAAGAATTTCCCAGTTTTATTGGTTTGTTTATGAAATTCCTTTTTATAGTGGGTTTGAGCTGATTCTCGCTGCCATGTTTATGCCAGTCTACACATATTTGATTCCCTTACGGAGACATTTCAATACATAGGTTTTAAGATTCTTACTAGTCAGATATATTCCTCTGCGGGAAATATGGGTTTTGAGTTCCTTTCACTGAGGAAGGTGTAGGTCTTGTCTATTCCATAGTTGGTTTTTGGAACGGTACCTGTGCTTATATCAAACTCTTGTTTTATGCATCACCCCACCTCTCCTTCCCCCTTAAGCAGGCATAAGAGTGTTTTCTAAATGTGAGACACTGTTCTCTTTCCTAACTCAGTTCAAGTGTAGCCATGTTTACAGGATCTTCATAAGTGATATCTTATGATAAGTTTCTTTTTCTGTGTGACTTATTTCACTTAGAATCATCGTACCTGAATCCACCCATTTTGCTGCTACTGGTCTTATGACATTGATTTCATGGCTGAGGGATATTCCATCGTACGTAAGTACCACAATTTTTTGAACCATTTTTATATTTCCTGGGATATTTATGGTGTACCCAAGTTGAGGTCCTTGTAAGCTGTGCAGCCCTAAATTATGGGGTGGCTCTGTCTTATTGATTTTCTGTTTTACCAAGGTATATTCCATAGACTGGAAATGCCCTTGTCTCTGTAGCTCTGTTGTTTACTTGTTTTAGGGAACACAATGCACTCCTCCAGAGAGGCAGTTGGCAATTTGCATCCCGCCCATCAGCATAACAAGGCTCCCTGTTCTCCAGGGCCTGTCTTGCCTCTCTGGTTTTTATACATTTTGTGGATATCCCTTTTGACCGGTGGGAAGTGATACTTCTTTGTAGTGCAGATTTGCATTGCCCGCTTGCTTGCTTGGCCAAAAAGGACGTATGCGTTTTCTCCTGAATATATTCAGGAGAAAACGCATACGCCCTTTTTGGCCAAGTGCATCATTGTCGAAGTTGTGCCCCTCTTCCTGTGCTTTAAAGGCGAATCCAACGTACCTCTTGAAATCTGTTTCCTGCTATTCTGCCTCGCTTTCAAGTCCGCCTCGTTGCCTTC
The DNA here is from genome assembly GCF_949752795.1 of Hyperoodon ampullatus. Classification (NCBI taxonomy): domain Eukaryota; kingdom Metazoa; phylum Chordata; class Mammalia; order Artiodactyla; family Ziphiidae; genus Hyperoodon; species Hyperoodon ampullatus. The sequence continues at coordinate 89,987 of NW_027640521.1, forward strand.
CGTTAACAGATTTTTGGACGATACTTGTCCTTTATTACTCGGCCTGTTTGTGAATTGCTGTGCCCCTGAGCTCCATTTTTCAACTCGTTTTTGGTGAGCTGACCGCAAGTCCAAAATTTTCGTTCAGGACCTATACTGGTTCCCGGTGGGTGGCTGAGACTTTGGTTAATTCTTCTTCCTGCCGGGAAATTACAGTGATATGTGCCCGTCCAAATGCCTAACAGCTACTCTCTCATTGGTTCTCCCTCTTCCCTTTCATCCTCTGCCAAATTGGAAACCTGTGCGAACCAGGAGGTTAAAGGGCCTGTCTCTCCAAGTTGGGAGGTTGATAGTAAAGCAGATGGAAAGTCAAACCAGAGCACCAAGAGAGGGACTATTCGTTGAGTTTTAGAAACCTTTCGTATTCACTGTGTGTCCGTTCAATAGGATTCCCGTACATGTTATAGCGGTAGTAATATTCCCTTGAACCTGGAGAGTTGGAACCCATGGAATGGGTGCCAGGCATTATTGCTTTAAAGGGTCTGCATTTGCTCACCCAATCTCACCAATCCTCTCAGTCACAAGTGTCCAGCATTATGCCACATCCAGCTGTCGTTGTAGATAGGGTCATTCCAGGTTTCATCAGAGACCCTGAAAGAATTGTAAAGAATTTCCCAGTTTTTTTGTTTTGTTATTGAAATTCCTTTTTTTAGTGGGTTTGAGCTGATTCTCGCTGTCATGTTTATGCCAGTCTAGACACACTTGATTCCCTTACGGAGACATATCAATACATAGGTTTTAAGATTCTTACTAGTCAGATATATTCCGCTGCGGAAAATATGGGTTTGTGAGTCCCTTTCACTGAGGAAGGTATAGGTCTTTTCTATTCCATGTTTGGTTTTTGGAATGGGTACCTGTGCTTATATCAAACTCTGGTTTTATGCATCACCCCACCTCTCCTTCCCCCTTAAGCAGGCATAAGAGTGTTTTCTAAATGTGAGACACTGTTCTCTTTCCTAACTCAGTTCAAGTGTAGCCATGTTTACAGGATCTTCATAAGTGATATCTTATGATAAGTTTCTTTTTCTCTGTGACTTATTTCACTTAGAATCATCGTACCTGAATCCACCCATTTTGCTGCTACTGGTCTTATGACATTGATTTCATGGCTGAGGGATATTCCATCGTACGTAAGTACCACAATTTTTTGAACCATTTTTATATTTCCTGGGACATTTATGGTGTACCCAAGTTGAGGTCCTTGTAAGCAGTGCAGCCCTAAATTTTTGGGGTGGCTCTGTCTTATTGATTTTCAGTTTTCCCAAGGTATATTCCCTAGACTGGAAGTGCCCTTGGCTCTGTAGCTCTGTTGATTACTTGTTTTAGAGAACACAATGCACTCCTCCAGAGAGACAGTTGGCAATTTACATCCCGCCCATCAACATAACAAGGCTCCCTGTTCTGCACGGCCTGTCTTGCCTTTCTGGTTTTTACACATTTTGTGGATGTCCCTTTTGACCGGTGGGAAGTGATACTTCTTTGTATTGCAGATTTGCATTGCCCGCTTGCTTGCTTGGCCAAAAAGGACGTATGCGTTTTCTCCTGAATATATTCAGGAGAAAACGCATACGCCCTTTTTGGCCAAGTGCATCATTGTCAAAGTTGTGCCCCTCTTCCTGTGCTTTAAAGGCGATTCCAACATACCTCTTGAAATCTGTTTCCTGCTATTCTGCCTCACTTTCAAGTCCGCCTCGATGCCTTCCCTCAACAGATTTTTGGACCATAGTTGTCCTTTATTACTCGGAGAGTTTGTGAATTGCTGTGCCCCTGAGCTCCATTTTTCAACTCGTTTTTGGTGAGCTAACCACAAGTCCAAAATTTTGGTTCAGGACCTATGCTGTTTCCCGGTGGGGGGCTGAGACTTTGGTTAATTCTTCTTCCTGCCTGGAAGTTAGAGTGGTATGTGCCCGTCCAAATGCCTAACAGCTACTCTCTCATTGGTTCTCCCTCTTCCCTTTCATCCTCTGCCAAATTGGCAACCTGTGCGAACCAGGAGGTTAAAGGGGCTGTCTCTCCAAGTTGGGAGGTTGATAGTAAAGCAGATGGAAAGTCAAACCGGAGCACCAGGAGAGGGACTATTCGTTAAGTTTTAGAAACCTTTCGTATTCACTGTGTGTCCGTTCTCTAGGTTTCCAGTACATGTTATAGCGGTGGTAATATTCCCTTCAACCTGGAGAGTTGGGACCCATGGAATGGGTGCCATGCATTATTGCTTTAAAGGGTCTGCATTTGCTCACCCAATCTCACCAATCCTTTCAGTCCCAAGTGTCCAGCCTTATGCCATATCCAGCTGTCATTGTAGATAGGGTCATTCCAGGTTTCATCAGAGACCCTGAAGGAATTGTAAAGAATTTCCAAGTTTTTTTGTTTTGTTTTTGAAATTCCTTTTTATAGTGGGTTTGAGCTGATTCTCGCTGCCATGTTTATGCCAGTCTAGACACACTTGATTCCCGTACGGAGACATATCAATACATAGGTTTTAAGATTCTTACTAGTCAGATATATTCCTCTGCGGGAAATATGTTGTTTTGAGTCCCTTTCACTGAGGAAGGTGTAGGTCTTGTCTATTCCATAGTTGGTTTTTGGAACGGTACCTGTGCTTATATCAAACTCTGGTTTTATGCATCACCCCACCTCTCCTTCCCCCTTAAGCAGGCATAAGAGTGTTTTCTAAATGTGAGACACTGTTCTCTTTCCTAACTCAGTTCAAGTGTAGCCATGTTTACAGGATCTTCATAAGTGATATCTTATGATAAGTTTCTTTTTCTCTGTGACTTATTTCACTTAGAATCATCGTACCTGAATCCACCCATTATGCTGCTACTGGTCTTATGACATTGATTTCATGGCTGAGGGATATTCCATCGTACGTAAGTACCACAATTTTTTGAACCATTTTTATATTTCCTGGGACATTTAAGGTGTACCCAAGTTGAGGTCCTTGTAAGCAGTGCAGCCCTAAATTTTGGGGTGGCTCTGTCTTATTGATTTTCAGTTTTCCCAAAGTATATTCCCTAGACTGGAAGTGCCCTTGGCTCTGCAGCTCTGTTCTTTACTTCTTTTAGGGAACACAATGCACTCCTCCAGAGAGACAGTTGGCAATTTACATCCCGCCCATCAGCATAACAAGGCTCCCTGTTCTCCAGGGCCTGTCTTGCGTTTCTGTTTTTTACACATTTTTTGATGTCCCTTTTCACCGGTTGGAAGTGATACTTCTTTGTAGTGCAGATTGCATTGCCCGCTTGCTTGCTTGGCCAAAAAGGGCGTATGCGTTTTCTCCTGAATATATTCAGGAGAAGACGCATACGCCCTTTTTGGCCAAGTGCATCATTGTCAAAGTTGTGCCCCTCTTCCTGTGCTTTAAAGGCGATTCCAACGTACCTCTTGAAATCTGTTTCCTGCTATTCTGCCTCGCTTTCAAGTCCGCCTCGTTGCCTTCCCTCAACAGATTTTTGGACGATAGTTGTCCCTTATTACTCGGCCACTTTGTGAATTGCTGTGCCCCTGAGCTCCATTTTTCAACTCGTTTTTGCTGAGCTGACCGCAAGTCCAAAATTTTGGTTCAGGACCTATACTGGTTCCCGGTGGGTGGCTGAGACTTTGGTTAATTCTTCTTCCTGCCGGGAAATTACAGTGATATGTGCCCGTCCAAATGCCTAACAGCTACTCTCTCATTGGTTCTCCCTCTTCCCTTTCATCCTCTGCCAAATTGGCAACCTGTGTGAACCAGGAGGTTAAAGGGGCTGTCTCTCCAAGTTGGGAGGTTGATAGTAAAGCAGATGGAAAGTCAAAGCGGAGCACCAGGAGAGGAACTATTCATTGAGTTTTAGAAACCTTTCGTATTCACAGTGTGTCCGTTCTCTTGGTTTCCCGTACATGTTATAACTGTAGTAATATTCCCTACAACCTGGAGAGTTGGGACCCATGGAATGGGTGCCATGCATTATTGCTTTGAACTGTCTGCATTTGCTCACCCAATCTCACCAATCCTCTCAGTCCCAGGTGTCCAGCCTTATGCCACATCCAGCTGTCGTTGTAGATAGGGTCATTCCAGGTTTCATCAGAGACGCTGAAGGAATTGTAAAGAATTTCCCAGTTTTTTTGTTTTGTTTTTGAAATTCCTTTTTATAGTGGGTTTGAGCTGATTCTCGCTGCCATGTTTATGCCAGTCTACACATACTTGATTCCCTTACGGACACATTTCAATACATAGGTTTTAAGATTCTTACTAGTCAGATATATTCCTCTGTGGGAAATATGGGTTTTGAGTCCCTTTCACTGAGGAAGGTGTAGGTCTTGTCTATTCCATAGTTGGTTTTTGGAACGGTACCTGTGCTTATATCAAACTCTGGTTTTATGCATCTCCCCACCTCTCCTTCCCCCTAAAGCAGGCATAAGAGTGTTTTTTAAATGTGATACACTGCTCTCTTTCCTAACTCAGTTCAAGTGTAGCCATTTTTACAGGATTTTCATAAGTGATATCTTATGATAAATTTCTTTTTCTCTGTGACTTATTTCACTTAGAATCATCGTACCTGAATCCACCCATTTTGCTGCTACTGGTCTTATGACATTGATTTCATGGGTGAGGGATATTCCATCGTACGTAAGTACCACAATTTTTTGAAATATTTTTATATTTCCTGGGATATTTAAGGTGGACCCAAGTTGAGGTCCTTGTAAGCAGTGCAGCCCTAAATTTTGGGGTGGCTCTGTCTTATTGATGTTCAGTTTTCCCAAGGAATATTCCCGAGACTGGAAGTGCCCTTGGCTCTGTAGCCCTGTTCTTTACTTGTTTTAGGGAACACAATGCACTCCTCCAGAGAGGCAGTTGGCAATTTACATCCCGCCCATCAGCATAACAAGGCTCCCTGTTCTCCAGGGCCTGTCTTGCCTTTCTGGTTTTTACACATTTTGTGGATGTCCGTTTTGACCCGTGGGAAGTGATACGTCTTTGTAGTGCAGATTTGCATTGCCCGCTTGCTTGCTTGGCCAAAAAGGGTGTATGCGTTTTCTCCTGAATATATTCAGGAGAAAACGCATACGCCCTTTTTGGCCAAGTGCATCATTGTCGAAGTTGTGCCCCTCTTCCTGTGCTTTAAAGGCGATTCCAACGTACCTCTTGAAATCAGTTTCCTGCTATTCTGCATCGCTTTCAAGTCCGCCTCGTTGCCTTCCCTCAACAGATTTTTGGACGATAGTTGTCCTTTATTACTCGGCCAGTTTGTGAATTGCTGTTCCCCTGAGCTCCATTTTTCAACTCGTTTTTTGTGAGCTGACCGGAAGTCCAAATTTTTGGTTCAGGACTTATGCTGGTTCCCGGTGGGGGGCTGAGACTTTGGTTAATTCTTCTTCCTGCCGGGAAGTTAGAGTGATATGTGCCCGTCCAAATGCCTAACAGCTACTCTCTCATTGGTTCTCCCTCTTCCCTTTCATCCTCTGCCATATTGGAAACTTGTGAGAACCAGGAGGTTAAAGGGGCTGTGTCTCCAATTTGGGAGGTTGATAGTAAAGCAGATGGAATGTCAAACCGGAGCACCAGGAGAGGGGCTATTCGTTGAGTTTTAGTAACCTTTCGTATTCACAGTGTGTCCGTTCTCTAGGTTTCCCGTACATGTTATAGCTGTAGTAATATTCCCATTAACCTGGAGAGTTCGGACCCATGGAATGGGTACCATGCATTATTGCTTTAAAGGGTCTGCATTTGCTCACCCAATCTAACCAATCCTCTCAGTCGCAAGTGTCCCTCCTTATGCCACATCCAGCTGTCGTTGTAGATAGGGTCATTCCAGGTTTCATCAGAGACCCTGAAGGAATTGTAAAGAATTTCCCAGTTTTTTTGTTTTGTTTTTGAAATTCCTTTTTATAGTGGGTTTGCGCTGATTCACGCTGCCATGTTTATGTCCATCTAGACACACTTCATTCCCTTACGGAGACATATCAATACATAGGTTTTAAGATTCTTACTAGTCAGATATATTCCTCTGCGGGAAATATGGGGTTTTGAGTCCCTTTCACTGAGGAAGGTGTAGGTGTTGTCTATTCCATAGTTGGTTTTTGGAACGGTACCTGTGCTTATATCAAACTCTGGTTTTATGCATCACCCCACCTCTCCTTCCCCCTTAAGCAGGCATAAGAGTGTTTTCTAAATGTGGGACACTGTTCTCTTTCCTAACTCAGTTCAAGTGTAGCCATGTTTACAGGATCTTCATAAGTGATAATTTATGATAAGTTTCTTTTTCTGTGTGACTTATTTCACTTAGAATCATCGTACCTGAATCCACCCATTTTGCTGCTACTGGTCTTATGACATTGATTTCATGGCTGAGGGATATTCCATCGTACGTAAGTACCACAATTTTTTGAACCATTTTTATATTTCCTGGGACATTTAATGTGCACCCAAGTTGAGGTCCTTGTAAGCAGTGCAGCCCTAAATTTTGGGGTGGCTCTGTCTTATTGATTTTCAGTTTTCCCAAGGTATATTCCCTAGACTGGAAGTGCCCTTGGCTCTGCAGCTCTGTTCTTTACTTCTTTTAGGGAACACAATGCACTCCTCCAGAGAGACAGTTGGCAATTTACATCCCGCCCATCAGCATAACAAGGCTCCCTGTTCTCCAGGGCCTGTCTTGCCTTTCTGGTTTTTACACATTTTGTGGATGTCCCTTTTGACCGGTTGGAAGTGATACTTCTTTGTAGTGCAGATTGCATTGCCCGCTTGCTTGCTTGGCCAAAAAGGGTGTATGCGTTTTCTCCTGAATATATTCAGGAGAAGACGCATACGCCCTTTTTGGCCAAGTGCATCATTGTCGAAGTTGTGCCCCTCTTCCTGTGCTTTAAAGGCAATTCCAACGTACCTCTTGAAATCTGTTTCCTGCTATTCTGCCTCGCTTTCAAGTCTGCCTCGTTGCCTTCCCTCAACAGATTTTTGGACGATACTTGTCCTTTATTACTTGGCCAGTTTGTGAATTGCTGTGCCCCTGAGCTCCATTTTTCAACTCCTTTTTTGTTAGCTGACCGCAAGTCCAAAATTTTGGTTCAGGACCTATGCTGGTTCTCGGTGGGGGGGCTGAAACTTTGGTTAATTCTTCTTCCTGCCGGGAAGTTAGAGTGATATGTGCCCGTCCAAATGCCTAACAGCTACTCTCTCATTGGTTCTCCCTCTTCCCTTTCATCCTCTGCCAAATTGGCAACCTGTGCGAACCAGGAGGTTAAAGGGGCTGTCTCTCCAGTTGGGAGGTTTATAGTAAAGCAAATGGAAAGTCAAACCGGAGCACCAGGAGAGGGACTATTCGTTGAGTTTAAGAAACCTTTCGTATTCACAGTGTGTCCGTTCTCTAGGATTCCCGTACATGTTATAGCTGTAGTAATATTCCCTTCAATCTGGAGAGTTCGGACCCATGGAATGGGAGCCATGCATTATTGCTTTAAAGGGTCTGCATTTGCTCACCCAATCTCACCAATCGTCTCAGTCCCAAGTGTCCCTCCTTATGCCACATCCAGCTGTCATTGTAGATAGGGTCATTCCAGGTTTCATCAGAGACCCTGAAGGAATTGTAAAGAATTTCCCAGTTTTTTTGTTTTGTTTTTGAAATTCCTTTTTATAGTGGGTTTGAGCTGATTCTCGCTGCCATGTTTATGCCAGTCTAGACACACTTGATTCCCTTACGGAGACGTATCAATACATAGGTTTTAAGATTCTTACTAGTCAGATATATTCCTCTGCGGGAAATATGGGGTTTTGAGTCCCTTTCACTGAGGAAGGTGTAGGTCTTGTCTATTCCATAGTTGGTTTTTGGAACGGTACCTGTGCTTATATCAAACTCTGGTTTTATGCATCACCCCACCTATACTTCCCCCTTAAGCAGGCATAAGAGTGTTTTCTAAATGTGAAACACTGTTCTCTTTCCTAACTCAGTTCAAGTGTAGCCATGTTTACAGGATCTTCATAAGTGATATCTTATGATAAGATTCTTTTTCTGTGTGACTTATTTCACTTAGAATCATCGTTCCTGTATCCACCCATTTTGCTGCTACTGGTCTTATGACATTGATTTCATGGCTGAGGGATATTCCATCGTACGTATGTACCACAATTTTTTGAACCGTTTTTATATTTCCTGGGATATTTAATGTGTACCCAAGTTGAGGTCCTTGTAAGCACTGCAGCCCTAAATTTTGGGGTGGCTCTGTCTTATTGATTTTCAGTTTTCCCAAGGTATATTCCCTAGACTGGAAGTGCCCTTGGCTCTGTAGCTCTGTTGTTTACTTGTTTTAGGGAACACAATGCACTCCTCCAGAGAGGCAGTTGGCAATTTACATCCCGCCCATCAGCATAACAAGGCTCCCTGTTCTCCAGGGCCTGTCTTGCCTTTCTGGTTTTTACACATTTTGTGGATGTCCCTTTTGACCGGTGGGAAGTGATACTTCTTTGTAGTGTAGATTTGCATTGCCCGCTTGCTTGCTTGGCCAAAAAGGGTGTATGCGTTTTCTCCTGAATATATTCAGGAGAAAACGCATACGTCCTTTTTGGGCAAGTGCATCATTGTCGAAATTGTGCCCCTCTTCCTGTGCTATAAAGGCCATTCCAACGTACCTCTTGAAATCTGTTTCCTGCTATTCTGCCTCGCTTTCAAGTCCACCTCGCTGCCTTCCCTCAAGAGATTTTTGGACCATAGTTGTCCTTTATTACTCGGCCAGTTTGTGAATTGCTGTGCCCCTGAGCTCCATTTTTCAACTCGTTTTTGGTGAGCTGACCGCAAGTCCAAAATTTTGGTTCAGAACCTATGCTGGTTCCCGGTGGGGGGCTGAGACGTTGCTTAATTCTTCTTCCTGCCGGGATGTTAGAGTGATATGTGCCCGTCCAAATGCCTAACAGCTACTCTCTCATTGGTTCTCCCTCTTCCCTTTCATCCTCTGCCAAATTGGCAACCTGTGCGAACCAGGAGCTTAAAGGGGCTGTCTCTCCAAGTTGGGAGGTTGATAGTAAAGCAGATGGAAAGTCAAAACGGAGCACCAGGACAGGGACTATTCGTTGAGTTTTAGAAACCTTTCGTATTCTCAGTGTGTCCATTCTCTAGGTTTCCCATACATGTTATAACTGTAGTAATATTCCCTTCAACCTGGAGAGTTGGGACCCATGGAATGGGTGCCATGCATTATTGCTTTAAAGGGTCTGCATTTGCTCACCAAATCTCACCAATCGTCTCAGTCCCAAGTGTCCAGCCTTATGCCACATCCAGCTGTCGTTGTAGATTGGGTCATTCCAGGGTTCATCAGAGACCCTGAAGGAATTGAAAAGAATTTCCCAGTTTTTTTGTTTTGGTTTTGAAATTCCTTTTTATAGTGGGTTTGAGGTGATTCTCGCTGCCATGTTTATGCCAGTCTAGACACACTTGATTCCCTTACGGAGACATATCAATACATAGGTTTTAAAATTCTTACTAGTCAGATATATTCCTCTGCGGGAAAGATGGGGTTTTGAGTCCCTTTCACTGAGGAAGGTGTAGGTCTTGTCTATTCCATAGTTGGTTTTTGGAACGGTACCTGTGCTTATATCAAACTCAGGTTTTATGCATCACCCCACCTCTCCTTCCCCCTTAAGCAGGCATAAGAGTGTTTTCTAAATGTGAGACACTGTTCTCTTTCCTAACTCAGTTCAAGTGTAGCCATGTTTACAGGATCTTCATAAGTGATATCTTATGATAAGTTTCTTTTTCTGTGTGACTTATTTCACTTAGAATCATCGTACCTGAATCCACCCATTTTGCTGCTACTGGTCTTATGACATTGATTTCATGGCTGAGGGATATTCCATCGTACGTAAGTACCACAATTTTTTAAACCATTTTTATATTTCCTGGGATATTTAAGGTGTACCCAAGTTGAGGTCCTTGTAAGCAGTGCAGCCCTAAATTTTGGGGTGGCTCTGTCTTATTGATTTTCAGTTTTCCAAAGGTATATTCCCTAGACTGGAAGTGCCCTTGGCTCTGTAGCTCTGTTCTTTACTTGTTTTAGGGAACACAATGCACTCCTCCAGAGAGGCAGTTGGCAATTTACATCCCGCCCATCTGCATAACAAGCCTCCCTGTTCTCCAGGGACTATCTTGCCTTTCTGGTTTTTACACATTTTGTGGATGTCCCTTTTGACCGGTGGGAAGTGATACTTCTTTGTAGTGCAGATTTGCATTGCCCGCTTGCTTGCTTGGCCAAAAAGGGCGTATGCGTTTTCTCCTGAATATATTCAGGAGAAAACGCATACGCCCTTTTTGGGCAAGTGCATCATTGTCGAAATTGTGCCCCTCTTCCTGTGCTATAAAGGCCATTCCAACGTACCTCTTGAAATCTGTTTCCTGCTATTCTGCCTCGCTTTCAAGTCCGCCTCGTTGCCTTCCCTCAACAGATTTTTGCACGATAGTTGTCCTTTATTACTCGGCCAGTTTGTGAATTGCTGTGCCCCTGAGCTCCATTTTTCAACTCATTTTTGGTGAGCTGACCGCAAGTCCAAAATTTTGGTTCAGGACCTATACTGGTTCCCGGTGGGTGGCTGAGACTTTGGTTAATTCTTCTTCCTGCCGGGAAATTACAGTGATATGTGCCCGTCCAAATGCCTAACAGCTACTCTCTCATTGGTTCTCCCTCTTCCCTTTCATCCTCTGCCAAATTGGCAACCTGTGCGAACCAGGAGGTTAAAGGGGCTCTCTCTCCAAGTTGGGAGGTTGATAGTAAAGCAGATGGAAAGTCAAACCGGAGCACCAGGAGAGGGACTATTCGTTGAGTTTTAGAAACCTTTCGTATTCACAGTGTGTCCGTTCTCTAGTTTTCCGTTACATGTTATAACTGTAGTAATATTCCCTTCAACCTGGAGAGTTGGGACCCATGGAATGGGTGCCATGCATTATTGCTTTAAAGGGTCTGCATTTGCTCACCAAATCTCACCAATCGTCTCAGTCCCAAGTGTCCAGCCTTATGCCACATCCAGCTGTCGTTGTAGATAGGGTCATTCCAGGTTTCATCAGAGACCCTGAAAGAATTGTAAAGAATTTCCCAGTTTTTTTGTTTTGTTTTTGAAATTCCTTTTTATAGTGCGTTTGAGCTGATTCTCGCTGCCATGTTTATGCCAGTCTAGACACACTTGATTCCCTTACGGACACATATCAATACATAGGTTTTAAGATTCTTACTAGTCAGATATATTCCTCTGCGGGAAATATGGGGTTTTGAGTCCCTTTCACTGAGGAAGGTGTAGGTCTTGTCTATTCCATAGTTGGTTTTTGGAACGGTACCTGTGCTTATATCAAACTCTGGTTTTATGCATCACCCCACCTCTCCTTCCCCCTTAAGCAGGCATAAGAGTGTTTTCTAAATGTGAGACACTGTTCTCTTTCCTAACTCAGTTCAAGTGTAGCCATGTTTACAGGATCTTCATAAGTGATATCTTATGATAAGTTTGTTTCTCTGTGACTTATTTCACTTAGAATCATCATACCTGAATCTACCCATTTTGCTGCTACTGGTCTTATGACATTGATTTCATGGCTGAGGGATATTCCATCGTACGTAAGTACCACAATTTTTTGAACCATTTATATATTTCCTGGGATATTTAAGGTGTACCCAAGTGAGGTCCTTGTAAGCAGTGCAGCCCTAAATTTTGGGGTGGCTCTGTCTTATTGATTTTCAGTTTTCCCAAGGTATATTCCCTAGACTGGAAGTGCCCTTGGCTCTGTAGCTCTGCTCTTTACTTGTTTTAGGGAACACAATGCACTCCTCCAGAGAGGCAGTTGGCAATTTACATCCCGCCCATCAGCATAACAAGGCTCCCTGTTCTCCAGGGCCTGTCTTGCCTTTCTGGTTTTTACACATTTTGTGGATGTCCCTTTTGACCGGTGGGAAGTGATACTTCTTTGTAGTGCAGATTTGCATTGCCCGCTTGCTTGCTTGGCCAAAAAGGGCGTATGCGTTTTCTCCTGAATATATTCAGGAGAAAAGGCATACACCCTTTTTGGCCTAGAGCATCATTGTCGAAGTTGTGCCCCTCTTCCTGTGCTTTAATGGCGATTCCAACGTACCTCTTGAAATCTGTTTCCTGCTATTCTGCCTCGCTTTCAAGTCTGCCTCGTTGCCTTCCCTCAACAGATTTTTGGACGATAATTGTCCGTTATTACTCGGCCAGTTTGTGAATTGCTGTGCCCCTGAGCTCCATTTTTCAACTCGTTTTTGGTGAGCTTACCGCAAGTCCAAAATTTTGGTTCAGGACCTATACTGGTTCCCCGTGGGTGGCTGAGACTTTGGTTAATTCTACTTCCTGCCGTGAAATAACAGTGATATGTGCCCGTCGAAATGCCTAACAGCTAATTTCTCATTGTATCTCCCTCTTCCTTTTCATCCTCTGCCAAATTGGCAACGTCTGCGAACCAGGAGGTTAAAGGGGCTGTCTCTCCAAGTTGGGAGATTGATAGTAAAGAAGATGGAAAGTCAAACTGGAGCACCAGAAGAGGGACTATTAGTTGAGTTTTAGAAACCTTTCATATTCACAGTGTGTCCATTCTCTAGGTTTCTCGTACATGTTATAACTGTAGTAATATTCCCTTCAACCTGGACAGTTGGGACCCATGGAATGGGTGCCATGCATTATTGCTTTAAAGGGTCTGCATTTGCTCACCCAATCTCACCTATCGTCTCAGTCACAAGTGTCCAGCCTTATGCCACATCCAGCTGTCGTTGTAGATAGGGTCATTCCAGGTTTCATCAGAGACCCTGAAGGAATTGTAAAGAATTTCCCAGTTTTTTTTTTTTGTTTTTGAAATTCCTTTTTATAGTGGGTTTGAGCTGATTCTCGCTTCCATGTTTATGCCAGTCTAGACACACTTGATTCCCTTACGGAGACATATCAATACATAGGTTTTAAGATTCTTACTAGTCAGATATATTCCTCTGCGGGAAATATGGGGTTTTGAGTCCCTTTCACTGAGGAAGGTGTAGGTCTTGTCTATTCCATAGTTGGTTTTTGGAACGGTACCTGTGCTTATATCAAACTCAGGTTTTATGCATCACCCCACCTCTCCTTCCCCCTTAAGCAGGCATAAGAGTGTTTTCTAAATGTGAGACACTGTTCTCTTTCCTAACTCAGTTCAAGTGTAGCCATGTTTACAGGATCTTCATAAGTGATATCTTATGATAAGTTTCTTTTTCTGTGTGACTTATTTCACTTAGAATCATCGTACCTGAATCCACCCATTTTGCTGCTACTGGGCTTATGACATTGATTTCATGGCTGAGGGATATTCCATCGTACGTAAGTACCACAATTATTTGAACCATTTTTATATTTCCTGGGATATTTAAGGTGTACCCAAGTTGAGGTCCTTGTAAGCACTGCAGCCCTAAATTTTGGGGTGGCTCTGTCTTATTGATTTTCAGTTTTCCCAAGGTATATTCCCTAGACTGGAAGTGCCCTTGGCTCTGTAGCTCTGTTGTTTACTTGTTTTAGGGAACACAATGCACTCCTCCAGAGAGGCAGTTGGCAATTTACATCCCGCCCATCAGCATAACAAGGCTCCCTGTTCTCCAGGGCCTGTCTTGCCTTTCTGGTTTTTACACATTTTGTGGATGTCCCTTTTGACCGGTGGGAAGTAATACTTCTTTGTAGTGCAGATTTGCATTGCCCGCTTGCTTGCTTGGCCAAAAAGGGCGTATGCGTTTTCTCCTGAATATATTCAGGAGAAAACGCATACGCCCTTTTTGGCCAAGTGCATCATTGTCGAAGTTGTGCCCCTCTTCCTGTGCTTTAAAGGCGATTCCAACGTACCTCTTGAAATCTGTTTCCTGCTATTCTGCCTCACTTTCAAGTCCGCCTCGTTGCCTTCCTTCAACAGATTTTTGGACGATAGTTGTCCTCTATTACTCGGCCACTTTGTGAATCGCTGTGCCCCTGAGCTCCATTTTTCAACTCGTTTTTGGTGAGCTGACCGCAAGTCCAAAATTTTGGTTCAGGACCTATACTGGTTCCCGGTGGGGGCTGAGTCTTTGGTTAATTCTTCTTCCTGCCGGGAAGTTAGAGTGATATGTGCCCAACCAAATACCTAACAGCTACTCTCTCATTGGTTCTCCCTCTTCCCTTTCATCCTCTGCCAATTTGGCAACCTGTGCGAACCAGGAGGTTAAAGGGGCTGTCTCTCCAAGTTGGGAGGTTGATAGTAAAGCAGATGGAAAGTCAAACTGGAGCACCAGGAGAGGGACTATTCGTTGAGTTTTAGAAACCTTTCGTATTCACAGTGTGTCCGTTCTCTAGGTTTCCCGTACATGTTATAGCTTTATTAATATTCCCTTCAACCTGGAGTGTTGGGACCCATGGAATGGGTGCCATGCATTATTGCTTTAAAGGGTCTGCATTTGCTCACCCAATCTCACCAATCCTCTCAGTCCCAAGTTTCCCTTCTTATGCCACATCCAGCTGTCATTGTAGATAGGGTCATTCCAGGTTTCATCAGAGACCCTGAAGGAATTGTAAAGAATTTCCCAGTTTTTTTGTTTTGTTATTGAAATTCCTTTTTTTAGTGCGTTTGAGCTGATTCTCGCTGCCATGTTTATGCCAGTCTAGACACACTTGATTCCCTTACGGAGACATATCAATACATAGGTCTTAAGATTCTTACTAGTCAGATATATTCCTCTGCGGGAAATATGTGGTTTTGAGTCCCTTTCACTGAAGAAGGTATAGGTCTTGTCTATTCCATAGTTGGTTTTTGGAACGGTACCTGTGCTTATATCAAACTCTGGTTTTATGCATCACCCCACCTCTCCTTCCCCCTTAAGCAGGCATAAGAGTGTTTTCTAAATGTGAGACACTGTTCTCTTTCCTAACTCAATTCAAGTGTAGCCATGTTTACAGGATCTTCATGAGTGATATCTTATGATAAGTTTCTTTTTCTGTGTTACTTATTTCACTTAGAATCATCGAACCTGAATCCACCCATTTCGCTACTACTGGTCTTATGACATAGATTTCATGGATGAGGGATATTCCATCGTACGTAAGTACCACAATTTTTTGAACCATTTTTATATTTCCTGGGATATTTAAGGTGTACCCAAGTTGAGGTCCTTTTAAGCAGTGCAGCCCTAAATTTTGGGGTGTCTCTGTCTTATTGATTTTCAGTTTTCCAAAGGTATATTCCCTAGACTGGAAGTGCCCTTGGCTCTGTAGCTCTGTTGATTACTTCTTTTAGGGAACACAATGCACTCCTCGAGAGAGACAGTTGGCAATTTACATCCCGCCCATCAACATAACAAGGCTCCCTGTTCTGCAGGGCCTGTCTTGCCTTTCTGGCTTTTACACATTTTGTGGATGTCCCTTTTGACCGGTGGGAATTGATACTTCTTTGTAGTGCAGATTTGCATTGCCCGCTTGCATGCTTGGCCAAAAAGGGCGTATGCGTTTTCTCCTGAATATATTCAGGAGAAAACGCATACGCCCTTTTTGGCCAAGTGCATCATTGTCAAAGTTGTGCCCCTCTTCCTGTGCTTTAAAGGCGATTCCAACGTACCTCTTGAAATCTGTTTCCTGCTATTCTGCCTCACTTTCAAGTCCGCCTCATTGCCTTCCCTCAAGAGATTTTTGGACCATAGTTGTCCTTTATTACTCGGACTGTTTGTGAATTGCTGTGCCCCTTAGCTCAATTTTTCAACTCGTTTTTGGTGAGCTGACCGCAAGTCCAAAATTTTGGTTCAGGACCTATGCTGTTTCCCGGTGGGGGGCTGAGACTTTGGTTAATTCTTCTTCCTACCGGGATGTTAGAGTGATATGTGCCCGTCTAAATGCCTAACAGCTACTCTCTCATTAGTTCTCCCTCTTCCCTTTCATCCTCTGCCAAATTGGAAACCTGTGCGAACAAGGAGGTTAAAGGGGCTCTCTCTCCAAGTTGGGAGGTTGATAGTAAAGCAGATGGAAAGTCAAACCGGAGCACGAGGAGAGGGACTATTCGTTGAGTTTTAGAAACCTTTCATATTCACTGTGTGTCCGTTCTCTAGGTTTCCCGTATATGTTATAGCGGTAGTAATATTCCCTTCCACCTGGAGAGTTGGGACCCATGGAATGGGCGCCATGCATTATTGCTTTAAAGGGTCTGCATTTGCTCACCCAATCTCAGCAATCCTCTCAGTCCCAAGTGTCCAGCCTTATACCACATCCATCTGTCATTGTCGATAGCGTCATTCCAGGTTTCGTCAGAGACCCTGAAGGAATTGTAAAGAATTAGCCAGTTTTTTTGTTTGGTTTTTGAAATTCCTTTTTATAGTGGGTTTGAGCTGATTCTCGCTGCCATGTTTATGCCAGTCTAGACACACTTGATTCCCTTACGGAGACATATCAATACATAGGTTTTAAGATTCTTACTAGTCAGATATATTCCTCTGCGGGAAATATGGGGTTTTGAGTCCCTTTCACTGAGGAAGGTATAGGTCTTGTCTATTCCATAGTTGGTTTTTGGAACGGTACCTGTGCTTATATCAAACTCTGGTTTTATGCATCACCCCACCTCTCCTTCCCCCTTAAGCAGGCATAAGAGTGTTTTCTAAATGTGAGACACTGTTCTCTTTCCTAACTCAGTTCAAGTGTAGCCATGTTTACAGGATCTTCATAAGTGATATCTTATGATAAGTTTCTTTTTCTGTGTGACTTATTTCACTTAGAATCATCGTACCTGAATCCACCCATTTTGCTGCTACTGGTCTTATGACTTTGCTTTAATGCCTGAGGGATATTCCATCATACGAATGTACCACAATTTTTTGAACCATTTTTATATTTCCTGGGATATTTCAGGTGTACCCAAGTTGATGTCCTTGTAAGCAGTGCAGCCCTAAATTTTGGGGTGCCTCTGTCTTATTGATTTTCAGTTTTCCCAAGGTATATTCCCTAGACTGGAAGTGCCCTTGGCTCTGTAGCTCTGTTGTTTACTTGTTTTAGGGAACACAATGCACTCCTCCAGAGAGGCAGTTGGCAATTTACATCCCGCCCATCAGCATAACAAGGCTCCCTGTTCTCCAGGGCCTGTCTTGCCTTTCTGGTTTTTACACATTTTGTGGATGTCCCTTTTGACCGGTGGGAAGTGATACTTCTTTGTAGTGCAGATTTGCATTGCCCGCTTGCTTGCTTGGCCAAAAAGGGCGTATGCGTTTTCTCCTGAATATATTCAGGAGAAAACGCATACGCCCTTTTTGGCCAAGTGCATCATTGTCGAAGTTGTGCCCCTCTTCCTGTGCTTTAAAGGCGATTCCAACGTACCTCTTGAAATCTGTTTCCTGCTATTCTGCCTCGCTTTCAAATCCGCCTCGTTGCCTTCCCTAAACAGATTTTGGGACGATAGTTGTCCTTTATTACTCGGCCAGTTTGTGAATTGCTGTGCCCCTGAGCTCCATTTTTCAACTCCTTTTTTGTTAGCTGACCGCAAGTCCAAAATTTTGGTTCAGGACCTATGCTGGTTCTCGGTGGGGGGGCTGAAACTTTGGTTAATTCTTCTTCCTGCCGGGAAGTTAGAGTGATATGTGCCCGTCCAAATGCCTAACAGCTACTCTCTCATTGGTTCTCCCTCTTCCCTTTCATCCTCTGCCAAATTGGCAACCTGTGCGAACCAGGAGGTTAAAGGGGCTGTCTCTCCAGTTGGGAGGTTTATAGTAAAGCAAATGGAAAGTCAAACCGGAGCACCAGGAGAGGGACTATTCGTTGAGTTTAAGAAACCTTTCGTATTCACAGTGTGTCCGTTCTCTAGGATTCCCGTACATGTTATAGCTGTAGTAATATTCCCTTCAATCTGGAGAGTTCGGACCCATGGAATGGGTGCCATGCATTATTGCTTTAAAGGGTCTGCATTTGCTCACCCAATCTCACCAATCGTCTCAGTCCCAAGTGTCCCTCCTTATGCCACATCCAGCTGTCATTGTAGATAGGGTCATTCCAGGTTTCATCAGAGACCCTGAAGGAATTGTAAAGAATTTCCCAGTTTTTTTGTTTTGTTTTTGAAATTCCTTTTTATAGTGGGTTTGAGCTGATTCTCGCTGCCATGTTTATGCCAGTCTAGACACACTTGATTCCCTTACGGAGACGTATCAATACATAGGTTTTAAGATTCTTACTAGTCAGATATATTCCTCTGCGGGAAATATGGGGTTTTGAGTCCCTTTCACTGAGGAAGGTCTAGGTCTTGTCTATTCCATAGTTGGTTTTTGGAACGGTACCTGTGCTTATATCAAACTCTGGTTTTATGCATCACCCCACCTATACTTCCCCCTTAAGCAGGCATAAGAGTGTTTTCTAAATGTGAAACACTGTTCTCTTTCCTAACTCAGTTCAAGTGTAGCCATGTTTACAGGATCTTCATAAGTGATATCTTATGATAAGATTCTTTTTCTGTGTGACTTATTTCACTTAGAATCATCGTTCCTGTATCCACCCATTTTGCTGCTACTGGTCTTATGACATTGATTTCATGGCTGAGGGATATTCCATCGTACGTATGTACCACAATTTTTTGAACCGTTTTTATATTTCCTGGGATATTTAATGTGTACCCAAGTTGAGGTCCTTGTAAGCACTGCAGCCCTAAATTTTGGGGTGGCTCTGTCTTATTGATTTTCAGTTTTCCCAAGGTATATTCCCTAGACTGGAAGTGCCCTTGGCTCTGTAGCTCTGTTGTTTACTTGTTTTAGGGAACACAATGCACTCCTCCAGAGAGGCAGTTGGCAATTTACATCCCGCCCATCAGCATAACAAGGCTCCCTGTTCTCCAGGGCCTGTCTTGCCTTTCTGGTTTTTACACATTTTGTGGATGTCCCTTTTGACCGGTGGGAAGTGATACTTCTTTGTAGTGCAGATTTGCATTGCCCGCTTGCTTGCTTGGCCAAAAAGGGTGTATGCGTTTTCTCCTGAATATATTCAGGAGAAAACGCATACGTCCTTTTTGGGCAAGTGCATCATTGTCGAAATTGTGCCCCTCTTCCTGTGCTATAAAGGCCATTCCAACGTACCTCTTGAAATCTGTTTCCTGCTATTCTGCCTCGCTTTCAAGTCCACCTCGCTGCCTTCCCTCAAGAGATTTTTGGACCATAGTTGTCCTTTATTACTCGGCCAGTTTGTGAATTGCTGTGCCCCTGAGCTCCATTTTTCAACTCGTTTTTGGTGAGCTGACCGCAAGTCCAAAATTTTGGTTCAGAACCTATGCTGGTTCCCGGTGGGGGGCTGAGACGTTGCTTAATTCTTCTTCCTGCCGGGATGTTAGAGTGATATGTGCCCGTCCAAATGCCTAACAGCTACTCTCTCATTGGTTCTCCATCTTCCCTTTCATCCTCTGCCAAATTGGCAACCTGTGCGAACCAGGAGCTTAAAGGGGCTGTCTCTCCAAGTTGGGAGGTTGATAGTAAAGCAGATGGAAAGTCAAAACGGAGCACCAGGACAGGGACTATTCGTTGAGTTTTAGAAACCTTTCGTATTCTCAGTGTGTCCATTCTCTAGGTTTCCCATACATGTTATAACTGTAGTAATATTCCCTTCAACCTGGAGAGTTGGGACCCATGGAATGGGTGCCATGCATTATTGCTTTAAAGGGTCTGCATTTGCTCACCAAATCTCACCAATCGTCTCAGTCCCAAGTGTCCAGCCTTATGCCACATCCAGCTGTCGTTGTAGATTGGGTCATTCCAGGGTTCATCAGAGACCCTGAAGGAATTGAAAAGAATTTCCCAGTTTTTTTGTTTTGGTTTTGAAATTCCTTTTTATAGTGGGTTTGAGGTGATTCTCGCTGCCATGTTTATGCCAGTCTAGACACACTTGATTCCCTTACGGAGACATATCAATACATAGGTTTTAAAATTCTTACTAGTCAGATATATTCCTCTGCGGGAAAGATGGGGTTTTGAGTCCCTTTCACTGAGGAAGGTGTAGGTCTTGTCTATTCCATAGTTGGTTTTTGGAACGGTACCTGTGCTTATATCAAACTCAGGTTTTATGCATCACCCCACCTCTCCTTCCCCCTTAAGCAGGCATAAGAGTGTTTTCTAAATGTGAGACACTGTTCTCTTTCCTAACTCAGTTCAAGTGTAGCCATGTTTACAGGATCTTCATAAGTGATATCTTATGATAAGTTTCTTTTTCTGTGTGACTTATTTCACTTAGAATCATCGTACCTGAATCCACCCATTTTGCTGCTACTGGTCTTATGACATTGATTTCATGGCTGAGGGATATTCCATCGTACGTAAGTACCACAATTTTTTAAACCATTTTTATATTTCCTGGGATATTTAAGGTGTACCCAAGTTGAGGTCCTTGTAAGCAGTGCAGCCCTAAATTTTGGGGTGGCTCTGTCTTATTGATTTTCAGTTTTCCCAAGGTATATTCCCTAGACTGGAAGTGCCCTTGGCTCTGTAGCTCTGTTCTTTACTTGTTTTAGGGAACACAATGCACTCCTCCAGAGAGGCAGTTGGCAATTTACATCCCGCCCATCTGCATAACAAGCCTCCCTGTTCTCCAGGGACTATCTTGCCTTTCTGGTTTTTACACATTTTGTGGATGTCCCTTTTGACCGGTGGGAAGTGATACTTCTTTGTAGTGCAGATTTGCATTGCCCGCTTGCTTGCTTGGCCAAAAAGGGCGTATGCGTTTTCTCCTGAATATATTCAGGAGAAAACGCATACGCCCTTTTTGGGCAAGTGCATCATTGTCGAAATTGTGCCCCTCTTCCTGTGCTATAAAGGCCATTCCAACGTACCTCTTGAAATCTGTTTCCTGCTATTTTGCCTCGCTTTCAAGTCCGCCTCGTTGCCTTCCCTCAACAGATTTTTGCACGATAGTTGTCCTTTATTACTCGGCCAGTTTGTGAATTGCTGTGCCCCTGAGCTCCATTTTTCAACTCATTTTTGGTGAGCTGACCGCAAGTCCAAAATTTTGGTTCAGGACCTATACTGGTTCCCGGTGGGTGGCTGAGACTTTGGTTAATTCTTCTTCCTGCCGGGAAATTACAGTGATATGTGCCCGTCCAAATGCCTAACAGCTACTCTCTCATTGGTTCTCCCTCTTCCCTTTCATCCTCTGCCAAATTGGCAACCTGTGCGAACCAGGAGGTTAAAGGGGCTCTCTCTCCAAGTTGGGAGGTTGATAGTAAAGCAGATGGAAAGTCAAACCGGAGCACCAGGAGAGGGACTATTCGTTGAGTTTTAGAAACCTTTCGTATTCACAGTGTGTCCGTTCTCTAGTTTTCCGTTACATGTTATAACTGTAGTAATATTCCCTTCAACCTGGAGAGTTGGGACCCATGGAATGGGTGCCATGCATTATTGCTTTAAAGGGTCTGCATTTGCTCACCAAATCTCACCAATCGTCTCAGTCCCAAGTGTCCAGCCTTATGCCACATCCAGCTGTCGTTGTAGATAGGGTCATACCAGGTTTCATCAGAGACCCTGAAAGAATTGTAAAGAATTTCCCAGTTTTTTTGTTTTGTTTTTGAAATTCCTTTTTATAGTGCGTTTGAGCTGATTCTCGCTGCCATGTTTATGCCAGTCTAGACACACTTGATTCCCTTATGGAGACATATCAATACATAGGTTTTAAGATTCTTACTAGTCAGATATATTCCTCTGCGGGAAATATGGGGTTTTGAGTCCCTTTCACTGAGGAAGGTGTAGGTCTTGTCTATTCCATAGTTGGTTTTTGGAACGGTACCTGTGCTTATATCAAACTCTGGTTTTATGCATCACCCCACCTCTCCTTCCCCCTTAAGCAGGCATAAGAGTGTTTTCTAAATGTGAGACACTGTTCTCTTTCCTAACTCAGTTCAAGTGTAGCCATGTTTACAGGATCTTCATAAGTGATATCTTATGATAAGTTTGTTTCTCTGTGACTTATTTCACTTAGAATCATCATACCTGAATCTACCCATTTTGCTGCTACTGGTCTTATGACATTGATTTCATGGCTGAGGGATATTCCATCGTACGTAAGTACCACAATTTTTTGAACCATTTATGTATTTCCTGGGATATTTAAGGTGTACCCAAGTGAGGTCCTTGTAAGCAGTGCAGCCCTAAATTTTGGGGTGGCTCTGTCTTATTGATTTTCAGTTTTCCCAAGGTATATTCCCTAGACTGGAAGTGCCCTTGGCTCTGTAGCTCTGCTCTTTACTTGTTTTAGGGAACACAATGCACTCCTCCAGAGAGGCAGTTGGCAATTTACATCCCGCCCATCAGCATAACAAGGCTCCCTGTTCTCCAGGGCCTGTCTTGCCTTTCTGGTTTTTACACATTTTGTGGATGTCCCTTTTGACCGGTGGGAAGTGATACTTCTTTGTAGTGCAGATTTGCATTGCCCGCTTGCTTGCTTGGCCAAAAAGGGCGTATGCGTTTTCTCCTGAATATATTCAGGAGAAAAGGCATACACCCTTTTTGGCCTAGAGCATCATTGTCGAAGTTGTGCCCCTCTTCCTGTGCTTTAATGGCGATTCCAACGTACCTCTTGAAATCTGTTTCCTGCTATTCTGCCTCGCTTTCAAGTCTGCCTCGTTGCCTTCCCTCAACAGATTTTTGGACGATAATTGTCCGTTATTACTCGGCCAGTTTGTGAATTGCTGTGCCCCTGAGCTCCATTTTTCAACTCGTTTTTGGTGAGCTTACCGCAAGTCCAAAATTTTGGTTCAGGACCTATACTGGTTCCCCGTGGGTGGCTGAGACTTTGGTTAATTCTACTTCCTGCCGTGAAATTACAGTGATATGTGCCCGTCGAAATGCCTAACAGCTAATTTCTCATTGTATCTCCCTCTTCCTTTTCATCCTCTGCCAAATTGGCAACGTCTGCGAACCAGGAGGTTAAAGGGGCTGTCTCTCCAAGTTGGGAAATTGATAGTAAAGAAGATGGAAAGTCAAACTGGAGCACCAGAAGAGGGACTATTAGTTGAGTTTTAGAAACCTTTCATATTCACAGTGTGTCCATTCTCTAGGTTTCTCGTACATGTTATAACTGTTGTAATATTCCCTTCAACCTGGACAGTTGGGACCCATGGAATGGGTGCCATGCATTATTGCTTTAAAGGGTCTGCATTTGCTCACCCAATCTCACCAATCGTCTCAGTCACAAGTGTCCAGCCTTATGCCACATCCAGCTGTCGTTGTAGATAGGGTCATTCCAGGTTTCATCAGAGACCCTGAAGGAATTGTAAAGAATTTCCCAGTTTTTTTTTTTTGTTTTTGAAATTCCTTTTTATAGTGGGTTTGAGCTGATTCTCGCTGCCATGTTTATGCCAGTCTAGACACACTTGATTCCCTTACGGAGACATATCAATACATAGGTTTTAAGATTCTTACTAGACAGATATATTCCTCTGCGGGAAATATGGGGTTTTGAGTCCCTTTCACTGAGGAAGGTGTAGGTCTTGTGTATTCCATAGTTGGTTTTTGGAACGGTACCTGTGCTTATATCAAACTCAGGTTTTATGCATCACCCCACCTCTCCTTCCCCCTTAAGCAGGCATAAGAGTGTTTTCTAAATGTGAGACACTGTTCTCTTTCCTAACTCAGTTCAAGTGTAGCCATGTTTACAGGATCTTCATAAGTGATATCTTATGATAAGTTTCTTTTTCTGTGTGACTTATTTCACTTAGAATCATCGTACCTGAATCCACCCATTTTGCTGCTACTGGGCTTATGACATTGATTTCATGGCTGAGGGATATTCCATCGTACGTAAGTACCACAATTTTTTGAACCATTTTTATATTTCCTGGGATATTTAAGGTGTACCCAAGTTGAGGTCCTTGTAAGCACTGCAGCCCTAAATTTTGGGGTGGCTCTGTCTTATTGATTTTCAGTTTTCCCAAGGTATATTCCCTAGACTGGAAGTGCCCTTGGCTCTGTAGCTCTGTTGTTTACTTGTTTTAGGGAACACAATGCACTCCTCCAGAGAGGCAGTTGGCAATTTACATCCCGCCCATCAGCATAACAAGGCTCCCTGTTCTCCAGGGCCTGTCTTGCCTTTCTGGTTTTTACACATTTTGTGGATGTCCCTTTTGACCGGTGGGAAGTAATACTTCTTTGTAGTGCAGATTTGCATTGCCCGCTTGCTTGCTTGGCCAAAAAGGGCGTATGCGTTTTCTCCTGAATATATTCAGGAGAAAACGCATACGCCCTTTTTGGCCAAGTGCATCATTGTCGAAGTTGTGCCCCTCTTCCTGTGCTTTAAAGGCGATTCCAACGTACCTCTTGAAATCTGTTTCCTGCTATTCTGCCTCACTTTCAAGTCCGCCTCGTTGCCTTCCTTCAACAGATTTTTGGACGATAGTTGTCCTCTATTACTCGGCCACTTTGTGAATCGCTGTGCCCCTGAGCTCCATTTTTCAACTCGTTTTTGGTGAGCTGACCGCAAGTCCAAAATTTTGGTTCAGGACCTATACTGGTTCCCGGTGTGGGCTGAGTCTTTGGTTAATTCTTCTTCCTGCCGGGAAGTTAGAGTGATATGTGCCCAACCAAATACCTAACAGCTACTCTCTCATTGGTTCTCCCTCTTCCCTTTCATCCTCTGCCAATTTGGCAACCTGTGCGAACCAGGAGGTTAAAGGGGCTGTCTCTCCAAGTTGGGAGGTTGATAGTAAAGCAGATGGAAAGTCAAACTGGAGCACCAGGAGAGGGACTATTCGTTGAGTTTTAGAAACCTTTCGTATTCACAGTGTGTCCGTTCTCTAGGTTTCCCGTACATGTTATAGCTTTATTAATATTCCCTTCAACCTGGAGTGTTGGGACCCATGGAATGGGTGCCATGCATTATTGCTTTAAAGGGTCTGCATTTGCTCACCCAATCTCACCAATCCTCTCAGTCCCAAGTTTCCCTCCTTATGCCACATCCAGCTGTCATTGTAGATAGGGTCATTCCAGGTTTCATCAGAGACCCTGAAGGAATTGTAAAGAATTTCCCAGTTTTTTTGTTTTGTTATTGAAATTCCTTTTTTTAGTGTGTTTGAGCTGATTCTCGCTGCCATGTTTATGCCAGTCTAGACACACTTGATTCCCTTACGGAGACATATCAACACATAGGTCTTAAGATTCTTACTAGTCAGATATATTCCTCTGTGGGAAATATGTGGTTTTGAGTCCCTTTCACTGAAGAAGGTATAGGTCTTGTCTATTCCATAGTTGGTTTTTGGAACGGTACCTGTGCTTATATCAAACTCTGGTTTTATGCATCACCCCACCTCTCCTTCCCCCTTAAGCAGGCATAAGAGTGTTTTCTAAATGTGAGACACTGTTCTCTTTCCTAACTCAATTCAAGTGTAGCCATGTTTACAGGATCTTCATGAGTGATATCTTATGATAAGTTTCTTTTTCTGTGTTACTTATTTCACTTAGAATCATCGAACCTGAATCCACCCATTTCGCTACTACTGGTCTTATGACATAGATTTCATGGATGAGGGATATTCCATCGTACGTAAGTACCACAATTTTTTGAACCATTTTTATATTTCCTGGGATATTTAAGGTGTACCCAAGTTGAGGTCCTTTTAAGCAGTGCAGCCCTAAATTTTGGGGTGTCTCTGTCTTATTGATTTTCAGTTTTCCAAAGGTATATTCCCTAGACTGGAAGTGCCCTTGGCTCTGTAGCTCTGTTGATTACTTCTTTTAGGGAACACAATGCACTCCTCGAGAGAGACAGTTGGCAATTTACATCCCGCCCATCAACATAACAAGGCTCCCTGTTCTGCAGGGCCTGTCTTGCCTTTCTGGTTTTTACACATTTTGTGGATGTCCCTTTTGACCGGTGGGAAGTGATACTTCTTTGTAGTGCAGATTTGCATTGCCCGCTTGCATGCTTGGCCAAAAAGGGCGTATGCGTTTTCTCCTGAATATATTCAGGAGAAAACGCATACGCCCTTTTTGGCCAAGTGCATCATTGTCAAAGTTGTGCCCCTCTTCCTGTGCTTTAAAGGCGATTCCAACGTACCTCTTGAAATCTGTTTCCTGCTATTCTGCCTCACTTTCAAGTCCGCCTCATTGCCTTCCCTCAAGAGATTTTTGGACCATAGTTGTCCTTTATTACTCGGACTGTTTGTGAATTGCTGTGCCCCTTAGCTCAATTTTTCAACTCGTTTTTGGTGAGCTGACCGCAAGTCCAAAATTTTGGTTCAGGACCTATGCTGTTTCCCGGTGGGGGGCTGAGACTTTGGTTAATTCTTCTTCCTACCGGGATGTTAGAGTGATATGTGCCCGTCCAAATGCCTAACAGCTACTCTCTCATTAGTTCTCCCTCTTCCCTTTCATCCTCTGCCAAATTGGAAACCTGTGCGAACAAGGAGGTTAAAGGGGCTCTCTCTCCAAGTTGGGAGGTTGATAGTAAAGCAGATGGAAAGTCAAACCGGAGCACGAGGAGAGGGACTATTCGTTGAGTTTTAGAAACCTTTCATATTCACTGTGTGTCCGTTCTCTAGGTTTCCCGTATATGTTATAGCGGTAGTAATATTCCCTTCCACCTGGAGAGTTGGGACCCATGGAATGGGCGCCATGCATTATTGCTTTAAAGGGTCTGCATTTGCTCACCCAATCTCAGCAATCCTCTCAGTCCCAAGTGTCCAGCCTTATACCACATCCATCTGTCATTGTCGATAGCGTCATTCCAGGTTTCATCAGAGACCCTGAAGGAATTGTAAAGAATTAGCCAGTTTTTTTGTTTGGTTTTTGAAATTCCTTTTTATAGTGGGTTTGAGCTGATTCTCGCTGCCATGTTTATGCCAGTCTAGACACACTTGATTCCCTTACGGAGACATATCAATACATAGGTTTTAAGATTCTTACTAGTCAGATATATTCCTCTGCGGGAAATATGGGGTTTTGAGTCCCTTTCACTGAGGAAGGTATAGGTCTTGTCTATTCCATAGTTGGTTTTTGGAACGGTACCTGTGCTTATATCAAACTCTGGTTTTATGCATCACCCCACCTCTCCTTCCCCCTTAAGCAGGCATAAGAGTGTTTTCTAAATGTGAGACACTGTTCTCTTTCCTAACTCAGTTCAAGTGTAGCCATGTTTACAGGATCTTCATAAGTGATATCTTATGATAAGTTTCTTTTTCTGTGTGACTTATTTCACTTAGAATCATCGTACCTGAATCCACCCATTTTGCTGCTACTGGTCTTATGACTTTGATTTAATGGCTGAGGGATATTCCATCATACGAATGTACCACAATTTTTTGAACCATTTTTATATTTCCTGGGATATTTCAGGTGTACCCAAGTTGATGTCCTTGTAAGCAGTGCAGCCCTAAATTTTGGGGTGCCTCTGTCTTATTGATTTTCAGTTTTCCCAAGGTATATTCCCTAGACTGGAAGTGCCCTTGGCTCTGTAGCTCTGTTGTTTACTTGTTTTAGGGAACACAATGCACTCCTCCAGAGAGGCAGTTGGCAATTTACATCCCGCCCATCAGCATAACAAGGCTCCCTGTTCTCCAGGGCCTGTCTTGCCTTTCTGGTTTTTACACATTTTGTGGATGTCCCTTTTGACCGGTGGGAAGTGATACTTCTTTGTAGTGCAGATTTGCATTGCCCGCTTGCTTGCTTGGCCAAAAAGGGCGTATGCGTTTTCTCCTGAATATATTCAGGAGAAAACGCATACGCCCTTTTTGGCCAAGTGCATCATTGTCGAAGTTGTGCCCCTCTTCCTGTGCTTTAAAGGCGATTCCAACGTACCTCTTGAAATCTGTTTCCTGCTATTCTGCCTCGCTTTCAAGTCCGCCTCGTTGCCTTCCCTAAACAGATTTTGGGACGATAGTTGTCCTTTATTACTCGGCCAGTTTGTGAATTGCTGTGCCCCGAGCTCAATTTTTCAACTCGTTTTTGGTGAGCTGACCGCAAGTCCAATATTTTGGTTCAGGACCTATGCTGTTTCCCGGTGGGGTGCTGAGACTTTGGTTAATTCTTCTTCCTGCCGGGAAATTACAGTGATATGTGCTCGTCCAAATGCCTAACAGCTACTCTCTCATTGGTTCTCCCTCTTCCCTTTCATCCTCTGCCAAATTGGAAACCTGTGCGAATCAGGAGGTTAAAGGGGCTGTCTCTCCAAGTTGGGAGGCTGATAGTAAAGCAGATGGAAAGTCAAACCGGAGCACCAGGAGAGGGACTATTCGTTGAGTTTTAGAAACCTTTCGTATTCACAGTGTGTCCGTTCTCTAGGTTTCCCATACATGTTATAGCTGTAGTAATATTCCCTTCAACCTGGAGAGTTGGGACCCATGGAATGGGTGCCATGCATTATTACTTTAAAGGGTCTGCATTTGCTCACCCAATCTCAGCAATCCTCTCAGTCCCAAGTGTCCAGCCTTATGCCACATCCAGCTGTCGTTGTAGATAGGGTCATTCCAGGTTTCATCAGAGACCCTGAAGGAATTGTAAAGAATTTCCAAGTTTTTTTGTTTTGTTTTTGAAATTCCTTTTTATAGTGGGTTTGAGCTGATTCTCGCTGCCATGTTTATGCCAGTCTAGACACACTTGATTCCCTTACGGAGACATATCAATACATAGGTTTTAAGATTCTTACTAGTCAGTTATATTCCTCTGCGGGAAATATGGGGTTTTGAGTCCCTTTCACTGAGGAAGGTGTATGTCTTGTCTATTCCATAGTTGGTTTTTGGAACGGTACCTGTGCTTATATCAAACTCTGGTTTTATGCATCACCCCACCTCTCCTTCCCCCTTAAGCAGGCATAAGAGTGTTTTCTAAATGTGAGACACTGTTCTCTTTCCTAACTCAGTTCAAGTGTAGCCATGTTTACAGGATCTTCATAAGTGATATCTTATGATAAGCTTCTTTTTCTCTGTGACTTATTTCACTTAGAATCATCGTACCTGAATCCACCCATTTTGCTGCTACTGGTCTTATGACATTGATTACATGGCTGAGGGATATTCCATCGTACGTAAGTACCACAATTTTTTGAACCATTTTTATATTTCCTGGGATATTTAAGGTGTACCCAAGTTGAGGTCCTTGTAAGCAGTGCAGCCCTAAATTTTGGGGTGGCTCTGTCTTATTGATTTTCAGTTTTCCCAAGGTATATTCCCTAGACTGGAAGTGCCCTTGGCTCTGTAGCTCTGTTGTTTACTTGTTTTAGGGAACACAATGCACTCCTCCAGAGAGGCAGTTGGCAATTTACATCCCGCCCATCAGCATAACAAGGCTCCCTGTACTGCAGGGCCTGTCTTGCCTTTCTTGTTTTTACACATTTTGTGGATGGCCCTTTTGACCAGTGGGAAGTGATACTTCCTTGTAGTGCAGATTTGCATTGCCCGCTTGCTTGCTTGGCCAAAAAGGGCGTATGCGTTTTCTCCCGCATACGCCCTTTTTGGCCAAGTGCATCATTGTCGAAGTTGTGCCCCTCTTCCTGTGCTTTAAAGGCGATTCCAACGTACCTCTTGAAATCTGTTTCCTGCTATTCTGCCTCGCTTTCAAGTCCGCCTCGTTGCCTTCCCTCAACAGATTTTTGGACGATAGTTGTCCTTTATTACTCGGCCAGTTTGTGAATTGCTGTGCCCCTGAGCTCCATTTTTCAACTCGTTTTTGGTGAGCTGACCGCAAGTCCAAAATTTTGGTTCAGGACCTATACTGGTTCCCGGTGGGTGGCTGAGACTTTGGTTAATTCTTCTTCCTGCCGGGAAATTACAGTGATATGTGCACGTTCAAATGCCCAACAGCTACTCTCTCATTGGTTCTCCCTCTTCCCTTTCATCCTCTGCCAAATTGGAAACCTGTGCGTAACAGGAGGTTAAAGGGGCTGTCTCTCCAAGTTGGGAGGTTGATAGTAAAGCAGATGGAAAGTCAAACCGGAGCACCAGGCGAGGGACTATTCGTTGAGTTTTAGAAACCTTTCGTATTCACAGTGTGTCCGTTCTCTAGGTTTCTCGTACATGTTATAGCTGTAGTAATATTCCCTACAACCTGGAGAGTTGGGACCCATGGAATGGGTGACATGCATTATTACTTTAAAGGGTCTGCATTTGCTCACCCAATCTCACCAATCCTCTCAGTCCCAAGTGTCCAGCCTTATGCCACATCCAGCTGTGGTTGTAGATAGGGTCATTCCAGGTTTCATCAGAGACCCTGAAGGAATTGTAAAGAATTTCCCAGTTTTTCTGTTTTGTTTTTGAAATTCCTTTTTATAGTGGGTTTGAGCTGATTCTATCTAACATGTTTATGCCAGTCTAGACACACTTGATTCCCTTACGGAGACATATCAATACATAGGTTTTAAGATTCTTACTAGACAGATATATTCCTCTGCAGGAAATATGGGGTTTTGAGTCCCTTTCACTGAGGAAGGTGTAGGTCTTGTCTATTCCATAGTTGGTTTTTGGAACGGTACCTGTGCTTATATCAAACTCTGGTTTTATGCATCACCCCACCTCTCCTTCCCCCTTAAGCAGGCATAAGAGTGTTTTCTAAATGTGAGACTCTGTTCTCTTTCCTAACTCAGTTCAAGTGTAGCCATATTTACAGGATCTTCATAAGTGATATCTTATGATAAGTTTCTTTTTCTGTGTGACTTATTTCACTTAGAATCATCGTACCTGAATCCACCCATTTTGCTGCTACTGGGCTTATGACATTGATTTCATGGCTGAGGGATATTCCATCGTACGTAAGTACCACAATTTTTTGAACCATTTTTATATTTCCTGGGATATTTAAGGTGTACCCAAGTTGAGGTCATTATAAGCAGTGCAGCCCTAAATTTTGGGGAGGCTCTGTCTTATTGATTTTCAGTTTTCCCAAGGTATATTCCCTAGACTGGAAGTGCCCTTGGATCTGTAGCTCTGTTCTTTACTTGTTTTAGGGAACACAATGTACTCATCCGGAGAGGCAGTTGGCAATTTACATCCCGCCCATCAGCATAACAAGGTTCCCTGTTCTCCAGCGCCTGTCTTGCCTTTCTGGTTTTTACACATTTTTGTGGATGTCCCTTTTGACCGGTGGGAAGTGATACTTCTTTGTAGTGCAGATTTGCATTGCCCACTTGCTTGCTTGGCCAAAAAGGGTGTATGCGTTTTCTCCTGAATATATTCAGGAGAAAACGCATACACCCTTTTTGGCCAAGTGCATCATTGTCGAAGTTGTGCCCCTCTTCCTGTGCTTTAAAGGCGATTCCAACGTACCTCTTGAAATCTGTTTCCTGCTATTCTGCCTCGCTTTCAAGTCCGCCTCGTTGCCTTACCTCAACAGATTTTTGGACGATAGTTGTCCTTTATTACTCGGCCAGTTTGTGAATTGCTGTGACCCTGAGCTCCATTTTTCAACTCGTTTTTGGTGAGCTGACCGCAAGTCAAAATTTTGGTTCAGGACCTATACTGGATCCCGGTGGGTGGCTGAGACTTTGGTTAATTCTTTTTCCTGCCGGGAAATTACAGTGATATGTGCCCGTCCAAATGCCTAACAGCTACTCTCTCATTGGTTCTCCCTCTTCCCTTTCATCCTCTGTGAAATTGGAAACCTGTGCGAACCAGGAGGTTAAAGGGGCTGTATCTTCAAGTTCGGAGGTTGATAGTAAAGTAGATGGAAAGTCAAACCGGAGCACCAGGAGAGGGACTATTCGTTGAGTTTTAGAAACCTTTCGTATTCACAGTGTGTCCGTTCTCTAGGTTTCCCGTACATGTTATAGCTGTAGTAATATTCCCTTCAACCTGGAGAGTTGGGACCCATGGAATGGGTGCCATGCATTATTGCTTTAAAGGTTCTGCATTTGCTCACCCAATCCACCAATCCTCTCAGTCCCAAGTGTCCAGCCTTATGCCACATCCAGCTGTCGTTGTAGATAGGGTCATTCCAGGTTTCATCAGAGATCCTAAGGAATTGTAAAGAATTTCCCAGTTTTTTCGTTTTGTTTTTGAAATTCCTTTTTATAATGGGTTTGAGCTGATTCTCGCTGCCATGTTTATGCCAGTCTAGACACACTTGATTCCCTTATGGAGACATATCAATACATAGGTTTTAAGATTCTTACTAGTCAGATATATTCCTCTGCGGGAAATATGGGGTTTTGAGTCCCTTTCACTGAGGAAGGTGTAGGTCTTGTCTATTCCATAGTTGGTTTTTGGAACGGTACCTGTGCTTATATCAAACTCTGGTTTTATGCATCACCCCACCTCTCCTTCCCCCTTAAGCAGGCATAAGAGTGTTTTCTAAATGTGAGACACTGTTCTCTTTCCTAACTCAGTTCAAGTGTAGCCATGTTTACAGGATCTTCATAAGTGATATCTTATGATAAGTTTCTTTTTCTGTGTGACTTATTTCACTTAGAATCATCGTACCTGAATCCACCCATTTTGCTGCTACTTGTCTTATGACATTGATTTCATGGCTGAGGGATATTCCACCGTACGTAAGTACCACAAATTTTTGAACCATTTTTATATTTCCTGGGATATTTAAGGTGTACCCAAGTTGAGGTCCTTGTAAGCAGTGCAGCCCTAAATTTTGGGGTGGCTCTGTCTTATTGATTTTCAGTTTTCCCAAGGTATATTCCCTAGACTGGAAGTGTCCTTGGCTCTGCAGCTCTGTTCTTTACTTGTTTTAGGGAACACAATGTACTCCTACAGAGAGGCAGTTGGCAATTTACATCCCGCCCATCAGCATAACAAGGCTCCCTGTTCTCCAGGGCCTGTCTTGCCTTTCTGGTTTTTACACATTTTGTGGATGTCCCTTTTGACCGGTGGGAAGTGATACTTCTTTGTAGTGCAGATTTGCATTGCCCGCTTGCTTGCTTGGCCAAAAAGGGCGTATGCGTTTTCTCCTGAATATATTCAGGAGAAAACGCATACGCCCTTTTTGGCCAAGTGCATCATTGTCAAAGCTGTGCCCCTCTTCCTGTGCTTTAAAGGCGATTCCAACGTACCTCTTGAAATCTGTTTCCTGCTATTCTGCCTCGCTTTCAAGTCCGCCTCGTTGCCTTCCCTCAACAGATTTTTGGACGATAGTTGTCCTTTATTACTCGGCCAGTTTGTGAATTGCTGTGCCCCTGAGCTCCATTTTTCAACTCGTTTTTGGTGAGCTGACCGCAAATCCTAAATTTTGGTTTAGGACCTATACTGGTTCCCAGTGGGTGGCTGAGACTTTGGTTAATTCTTCTTCCTGCCGGGAAATTACAGTGATATGTGCCCGTCCAAATGCCTAACAGCTACTCTCTCATTGGTTCTCCCTCTTCCCTTTCATCCTCTGCCAAATTGGCAACCTGTGCGAACCAGGAGTTTAAAGGTGCCGTCTCTCCAAGTTCGGAGGTTCATAGTAAAGCAGATAGAAAGTCAAAGCGGAGCAACAGGAGAGGGAGTATTCGTTGAGTTTTAGAAACCTTTCGTATTCACAGTGTGTCCGTTCTCTAGGTTTCCCGTACTTGTTATAGCTGTAGTAATATTCCCTTAAACCTGGAGAGTTGGGACCCATGGAATGGGTGCCAGGCATTTGTGCTTTAAAGGGTCTGCATTTGCTCACCCAATCTCACCAATCGTCTCAGTCCCAAGTGTCCCTCCTTATGCCACATCCAGCTGTCATTGTAGATAGGGTCATTCCAGGTTTCATCAGAGACCCTGAAGGAATTGTAAAGAATTTCCCAGTTTTTTTTGTTTTGTTTTTGAAATTCCTTTTTATAGTGGGTGTGAGCTGATTCTCGCTGCCATGTTTCTGTGAGTCTAGACACACTTGATTCCCTTACGGAGACATATCAATACATATGTTTTAAGATTCTTACTAGTCAGATATGTTCCTCTGCGGGAACTATGGGGTTTTGAGTCCCTTTCACTGAGGAAGGTGTAGGTCTTGTCTATTCCATAGTTGGTTTTTGGAACGGTACCTGTGCTTATATCAAACTCTGGTTTTATGCATCACCCCACCTCTCCTTCCCCCTTAAGCAGGCATAAGAGTGTTTTCTAAATGTGAGACACTGTTCTCTTTCCTAAATCAGTTCAAGTGTAGCCATGTTTACAGGATCTTCATAAGTGATATCTTATGATAAGTTTCTTTTTCTGTGTGACTTATTTCACTTAGAATCATCGTACCTGAATCCACCCATTTTGCTGCTACTGGTCTTATGACATTGATTTCATGCCTGAGGGATATTCCATCGTACATAAGTACCACAAATTTTTGAACCATTTTTATATTTCCTGGGATATTTAAGGTGTACCCAAGTTGAGGTCCTTGTAAGCAGTGCAGCCCTAAATTTTGGGGTGGCTCTGTCTTATTGATTTTCAGTTTTCCCAAGGTATATTCCCTAGACTGGAAGTGCCCTTGGCTCTGTAGCTCTGTTCTTTACTTGTTTTAGGGAACACAATATACTCCTCCAGAGAGGCAGTTGGCAATTTACATCCCGCCCATCAGCATAACAAGGCTCCCTGTTCTCCAGGGCCTGTCTTGCCTTTCTGGTTTTTACACATTTTGTGGATGTTCCTTTTGACCGGTGGGAAGTGATACTTCTTTGTAGTGCAGATTTGCATTGCCCGCTTGCTTGCTTGGCCAAAAAGGGTGTATGCGTTTTCTCCTGAATATATTCAGGAGAAAACGCATATGCCCTTTTTGGCCAAGTGCATCATTGTCGAAGTAGTGCCCCTCTTCCTGTGCTTTAAAGGCGATTCCAACGTACCTCTTGAAATCTGTTTCCTGCTATTCTGCCTCGCTTTCAAGTGTGCCTCGTTGCCTTCCCTCAACAGATTTTTGGACGAGCGTTGTCCTTTATTACTCGGCCAGTTTGTGAATTGCTGTGACCCTGAGCTCCATTTTTCAACTCGTTTTTGGTAAGCAGACCGCAAGTCAAAATTTTGGTTCAGGACCTATACTGGTTCCCGGTGGGTGGCTGAGACTTTGGTTAATTCTTCTTCCTGCTGGGAAATTACAGTGATATGTGCCCGTCCAAATGCCTAACAGCTACTCTCTCATTGGTTCTCCCTCTTCCCTTTCATCCTCTGCCAAATTGGAAACCTGTGCGAACCAGGAGGTTAAAGGTGCTGTCTCTCCATGTTGGGAGGTTGATAGTAAAGCAGATGGAAAGTCAAACCGGAGCACCAGGAGAGGGACTATTCGTTGAGTTTTAGAAACCTTTCGTATTCACAGTGTGTCCGTTCTCTAGGATTCCCGTACATGTTATAGCTGTAGTAATATTCCCTTCAACCTGGAGAGTTGGGACCCATGGAATGGGTGCCATGCATTATTGCTTTAAAGGGTCTGCATTTGCTCACCCAATCTCACCAATCCTCTCAGTCCCAAGTGTCCAGCCTTATGCCACATCCAGCTGTCGTTGTAGATAGGGTCTTTCCAGGTTTCATCAGAGACCCTGAAGGAATTGTAAAGAATTTCCAAGTTTTTTTGTTTTGTTTTTGAAATTCCTTTTCATAGTGGGTTTGAGCTGATTCTCGCTGCCATGTTTATGCCAGTCTAGACACACTTGATTCCCTTATGGAGACATATCAATACATAGGTTTTAAGATTCTTACTAGTCAGATATATTCCTCTGCGGGAAATATGGGGTTTTGAGTCCCTTTCACTGAGGAAGGTGTAGGCCTTGTCTATTCCATAGTTGGTTTTTGGAACGGTACCTGTGCTTATATCAAACTCTGGTTTTATGCATCACCCCACCTCTCCTTCCCCCTTAAGCAGGCATAAGAGTGTTTTCTAAATGTGAGACACTGTTCTCTTTCCTAACTCAGTTCAAGTGTAGCCATGTTTACAGGATCTTCATAAGTGATATCTTATGATAAGGTTCTTTTTCTGTGTGACTTATTTCACTTAGAATCATCGTACCTGAATCCACCCATTTTGCTGCTACTGGTCTTATGACATTGATTTCATGGCTGAGGGATATTCCATCGTACGTAAGTACCACAGTTTTTTGAACCATTTTTATATTTCCTGGGATATTTAAGGTGTACCCAAGTTGAGGTCCTTGTAAGCAGTGCAGCCCTAAATTTCGGGGTGGCTCTGTCTTATTCATTTTCAGTTTTCCCAAGGTATACTCCCTAGATTGGAAGTGCCCTTGACTCTGTATCTCTGTTGTTTACTTGTTTTAGGGTACACAATGCACTCCTACAGGGAGGCAGTTGGCAATTTACATCCCGCCCATCAGCATAACAAGGCTCCCTGTTCTCCAGGGCCTGTCTTGCCTTTCTGGTTTTTACACATTTTGTGGATGTCCCTTTTGACCGGTGGGAAGCGATACTTCTTTGTAGTGCAGATTTGCATTGCCCGCTTGCTTGCTTGGCCAAAAAGGGCGTATGCGTTTTCTCCTGAATATATTCAGGAGAAAACACATACGCCCTTTTTGGCCAAGTGCATCATTGTCGAAGTTGTGCCCCTCTTCCTGTGCTTTAAAGGCGATTCCAACGTACCTCTTGAAATCTGTTTCCTGCTATTCTGCCTCGCTTTCAAGTCTGCCTCGTTGCCTTCCCTCAACAGATTTTTGGACGATAGTTTTCCTTTATTACTCGGCCAGTTTTTGATTTGCTGTGACCCTGAGCTCCATTTTTCAACTCGTTTTTGGTGAGCTGACCGCAAGTCAAAATTTTGGTTCAGGACCTATACTGGTTCCCGGTGGGGGGCTGAGACTTTGGTTAATTCTTCTTCCTGCCGGGAAATTACAGTGATATGTGCCCGTCCAAATGCCTAACAGCTACTCTCTCATTGGTTCTCCCTCTTCCCTTTCATCCTCTGCCAAATTGGCAACCTGTGCGAACCAGGATGTTAAAGGGGCTGTCTCTTCAAGTTGGGAGGTTGATAGTAAAGCAGATGGAAAGTCAAACCGGAGCACCAGGAGAGGGACTATTCGTTGAGTTTTAGAAACCTTTCGTATTCACAGTGTGTCCATTCTCTAGGTTTCCCGTACATGTTATAGCTGTAGTAATATTCCCATCAACCTGGAGAGTTGGGACCCATGGAATGGGTGCCAGGCATTTTTGCTTTAAAGGGTCTGCATTTGCTCACCCAATCTCACCAATTGTCTC
Organism: Hyperoodon ampullatus; assembly: GCF_949752795.1. Classification (NCBI taxonomy): domain Eukaryota; kingdom Metazoa; phylum Chordata; class Mammalia; order Artiodactyla; family Ziphiidae; genus Hyperoodon; species Hyperoodon ampullatus. The sequence continues at coordinate 127,027 of NW_027640521.1, forward strand.
AGTCCCAAGTGTCCAGCCTTATGCCACATCCAGCTGTCGTTGTAGATAGGGTCATTCCAGGTTTCATCAGAGACCCTGAAGGAATTGTAAAGAATTTCCCAGTTTTTTTGTTTTGTTTTTGAAATACCTTTTTACAGTGGGTTTGAGCTGATTCTCGCTGTCAAGTTTATGCCAGTCTAGACAGACTTGATTCCCTTACGGAGACATATCAATACATAGGTTTTAAGATTTTTACTATTCAGATATATTCCACTGTGGGAAATATGGGGTTTTGAGTCCCTTTCACTGAGGAAGGTGTAGGTCTTGTCTATTCCATAGTTGGTTTTTGGAACGGTACCTGTGCTTATATCAAACTCTGGTTTTATGCATCACCCCACCTCTCCTTCCCCCTTAAGCAGGCATAAGAGTGTTTTCTACATGTGAGACACTGTTCTCTTTCCTAACTCAGTTCAAGTGTATCCATGTTTACAGGATCTTCATAAGTGATATCTTATGATAAGTTTCTTTTTCTGTGTGATTTATTTCACTTAGAATCATCGTACCTGAATCCACCCATTTTGCTGCTACTGGTCTTATGACATTGATTTCATGGCTGAGGGATATTCCATCGTACGTAAGTACCACAGTTTTTTGAACCATTTTTATATTTCCTGGGATATTTAAGGTGTACCCAAGTTGAGGTCCTTGTAAGCAGTGCAGCCCTAAATTTTGGGGTGGCTCTGTCTTATTGATTTTCATTTTTCCCAAGGAATATTCCCTAGACTGGAAGTGCCCTTGGATCTGTAGCTCTGTTGTTTACTTGTTTTAGGGAACCCAATACACTCCTCCGGAGAGGCAGTTGGCAATTTACATTCCGCCCATCACCATAACAAGGCTCCCTGTTCTCCAGGGCCTGTCTTGCCTTTCTGGTTTTTACACATTTTGTGGATGTCCCTTTTGACTGGTGGGAAGTGATACTTCTTTGTAGTGCAGATTTGCATTGCCCGCTTGCTTGCTTGGCCAAAAAGGGCGTATGCGTTTTCTCCCGCATACGCCCTTTTTGGCCAAGTGCATCATTGTTGAAGTTGTGCCCCTCGTCCTGTGCTTTAAAGGCGATTCCAACGTACCTCTTGAAATCTGTTTCCTGCTATTCTGCCTCGCTTTCAAGTCCACCTCGTTGCCTTCCCTCAACAGATTTTTGTACGATAGTTGTCCTTTATTACTCGGCCAGTTTGTGAATTGCTGTGCCCCTGAGCTCCATTTCTCAACTCGTTTTTGGTGAGCTGACCGCAAGTCCAACATTTTGGTTCAGGACCTATGCTGGTTCCCGCTGGGGGGCTGAGACTTTGTTTAATTCTTCTTCCTGCTGGGAAGTTAGAGTGATATGTGCCCGTCCAAATGCCTAACAGCTACTCTCTCATTGGTTCTCCCTCATCCCTTTCATCCTCTGCCAAATTCGCAACCTGTGTTAACCAGGAGGTTAAAGGGGCTGTCTCTCCAAGTTGGGAGGTTGCTAGTAGAGCAGATGGAAAGTCAAACCGGATCACCAGGAGCGGGACTATTCGTTGAATTTTAGAAACCTTTCGTATTCACAGTGTGTCCGTTCTCTAGGTTTCCCGTACATGTTATAACTTTAGTAATATTCCCTTCAACCTGGAGAGTTGGGACCCTTGGAATGGGTGCCATGCATTATTGCTTTAAAGGGTCTGCATTTGCTCTCCCAATCTCACCAATCCTCTCAGTCCCAAGTGTCCAGCCTTATGCCACATCCAGCTGTCGTTGTAGATAGGGTCATTCCAGGTTTCATCAGAGACCCTGAAGGAATTGTAAAGAATTTCCCAGTTTTTTTTTTGTTTTTGAAATTCCTTTTTATAGTGGGTTTGAGCTGATTATCGCTGCCATGTTTATGCCAGTCTAGACACACTTGATTCCCTTACGGAGATATATCAATACATTGGTTTTAAGATTCTTACTAGTCAGATATATTCCTCTGTGGGTAATATGGGGTTTTGAGTCCCTTTCACTGAGGAAGGTGTAGGTCTTGTCTATTCCATAGTTGGTTTTTGGAACGGTAACTGTGCTTATATCAAACTCTGGTTTTATGCATCACCCCACCTCTCCTTCCCCCTTAAGCAGGCATAAGAGTGTTTTCTAAATGTGAGACACTGTTCTCTTTCCTAACTCAGTTCAAGTGTAGCCATGTTTACAGGATCTTCATAAGTGATATGTTATGATAAGTTTCTTTTTCTCTGTGACTTATTTCACTTAGAATCATCGTACCTGAATCCACCCATTTTGCTGCTACTGGTCTTATGACATTGATTTCATGGCTGAGGGATATTCCATCGTACGTAAGTACCACAATTTTTTGAACCATTTTTATATTTCCTGGGATATTTAAGGTGTACCCAAGTTGAGGTCCTTGTAAGCAGTGCAGCCCTAAATTTTGGGGTGGCTCTGTCTTATTGATTTTCAGTTTTCCCAAGGTATATTCCCTAGACTGGAAGTGCCCTTGGCTCTGTAGCTCTGTTCTTTACTTGTTTTAGGGAACACAATGCACTCCTCCACAGAGACAGTTGGCAATTTACATCCCGCCCATCAACATAACAAGGCTCCCTGTTCTGCAGGGCCTGTCTTGCCTTTCTGGTTTTTACACATTTTGTGGATGTCCCTATTGACCGGTGGGAAGTGATACTTCTTTGTAGTGCAGATTTGCATTGCCCGCTTGCTTGCTTGGCCAAAAAGGGCGTATGCGTTTTCTCCTGAATATATTCAGGAGAAAACGCATACGCCCTTTTTTGCCAAGTTCATCATTGTCGAAGTTGTGCCCCTCTTCCTGTGCTTTAAAGACGATTCCAGCGTACCTCTTGAAATCTGTTTCCTGCTATTCTGCCTCGCTTTCAAGTCCGCCTCGTTGCCTTCCCTCAACAGATTTTTGGACCATATTTCTCCTTTACTACTCGGCCAGTTTGTGAATTGCTGTGCCCCTGAGCTCCATTTTTCAACTCGTTTTTGGTGAACTGACCACAAGTCCAAAATTTTGGTTCAGGACCTATGCTGGTTCCCGGTGGGTGGCTGAGACTTTGGTTAATTCTTCTCCTGCCGGGATGTTAGAGTGATATGTGCCCGTCCAAATGCCTAACAGCTAATCTCTCATTGATTCTCCCTCTTCCCTTTCATCCTCTGCCAAATTGGATACCTGTTCGAACCAGGAGGTTAAAGGGGCTGTCTCTCCAAGTTGGGAGATTGATAGTAAAGCAGATGGAAAGTCAAACCGGAGCACCAAGAGAGGGACTATTCGTTGAGTTTTAGAAACCTTTCATATTCACATTGTGTCCGTTCTCTTGGTTTCCAGTACATGTTATAGCGGTAGTAATATTCCCTTCAACATGGAGAGTTCGGACCCATGGAATGGGTGCCAGGCATTATTGCTTTAAAGGGTCTGCATTTGCTCACCCAATCTCACCAATCCTCTCAGTCCCAACTGTCCAGCCTTATGCCACATCCAGCTGTTGTTGTAGATAGGGTCATTCCAGGTTTCATCAGAAACCCTGAAGGAATTGTAAAGAATTTCCCAGTTTTTTTGTTATGTTTTTGAAATTCCTTTTTATAGTGGGTTTGAGCTGATTCTCGCTGCCATGTTTATGCCAGTCTAGACACACTTGATTCCCTTACGGAGACATATCAATACATATGTTTTAAGATTCTTACTAGTCAGATATATTCCTCTGCGCGAAATATGGGGTTTTGAGTCCCTTTCACTGAGGAAGGTGTAGGTCTTGTCTATTCCATAGTTGGTTTTTGGAACGGTAACTGTGCTTATGTCAAACTCTGGTTTTATGCATCACCCCACCTCTCCTTCCCCCTTAAGCAGGTATAAGAGTGTTTTCTAAATGTGAGACACTGTTCTCTTTCCTAACTCAGTTCAAGTGTAGCCATGTTTACAGGATCTTCATAAGTGATATCTTATGATAAGTTTCTTTTTCTGTGTGACTTATTTCACTTAGAATCATCGTACCTGAATCCACCCATTTTGCTGCTACTGGTCTTATGACATTGATTTCATGGCCTAGGTTTATTCCATCGTACGTAAGTACCACCAATTTTTGAAACATTTTTATATTTCCTGGGATAATTAAGGTGTACCCAACTTGAGGTCCTTGTAAGCAGTGCAGCCCTAAATTTTGGGGTGGCTCTGTCTTATTGATTTTCAGTTTTCCCAAGGTATATTCCCTAGACTGGAAGTGCCCTTGGCTCTGTAGCTCTGTTCTTTACTTGTTTTAGGGAACACAATGTACTCCTCCAGAGAGGCAGTTGGCAATTTACATCCCGCCCATCAGCATAACAACGCGTCCCGTTCTCCAGGGCTTGTCTTGCCTTTCTGGTTTTTAAACATTTTGTGGATGTCCCTTTTGACCGGTGGGAAGTGATACTTCTTTGTAGTGCAGATTTGCATTGCCCCCTTGCTTGCTTGGCCAAAAAGGTTGTATGCGTTTTCTCCTGAATATATTCAGGAGAAAACGCATACGCCCTTTTTGTCCAAGTGCATCATTGTCGAAGTTGTGCCCCTCTTCCTGTGCTTTAAAGGCGATTCCAACGTACCTCTTGAAATCTGTTTCCTGCTATTCTGCCTCGCTTTCAAGTCCGCCTCGTTGCCTTCCCTCAACAGATTTTTGGACGATAGTTGTCCTTTATTACTCGGCCAGTTTGTGAATTGCTGTGCCCCTGAGCTCCATTTTTCAACTCGTTTTTGGTGAGCTGACCGCAAGTCCAAAATTTTGGTTCAGGACCTATACTGGTTCCCGGTGGGTGGCTGAGACTTTGGTTAATTCTTCTTCCTGCCGGGAAATTACAGTGATATGTGCACGTTCAAATGCCCAACAGCTACTCTCTCATTGGTTCTCCCTCTTCCCTTTCATCCTCTGCCAAATTGGCAACCTGTGCGAACCAGGAGGTTAAAGGGGCTGTCTCTCCAAGTTGGGAGGTTGATAGTAAATCAGATGGAAAGTCAAACCAGAGCACCAGGCGAGGGACTATTCGTTGAGTTTTAGAAACCTTTTGTATTCACAGTGTGTCCGTTCTCTAGGTTTCTCGTACATGTTATAGCTGTAGTAATATTCCCTACAACCTGGAGAGTTGGGACCCATGGAATGGGTGACATGCATTATTACTTTAAAGGGTCTGCATTTGCTCACCCAATCTCACCAATCCTCTCAGTCCCAAGTGTCCAGCCTTATGCCACATCCAGCTGTGGTTGTAGATAGGGTCATTCCATGTTTCATCAGAGACCCTGAAGGAACTGTAAAGAATTTCCCAGTTTTTCTGTTTTGTTTTTGAAATTCCTTTTTATAGTGGGTTTGAGCTGATTCTATCTAACATGTTTATGCCAGTCTAGACACACTTGATTCCCTTACGGAGACATATCAATACATAGGTTTTAAGATTCTTACTAGACAGATATATTCCTCTGCGGGAAATATGGGGTTTTGAGTCCCTTTCACTGAGGAAGGTGTAGGTCTTGTCTATTCCATAGTTGGTTTTTGGAACGGTACCTGTGCTTATATCAAACTCTGGTTTTATGCATCACCCCACCTCTCCTTCCCCCTTAAGCAGGCATAAGAGTGTTTTCTAAATGTGAGACTCTGTTCTCTTTCCTAACTCAGTTCAAGTATAGCCATATTTACAGGATCTTCATAAGTGATATCTTATGATAAGTTTCTTTTTCTGTGTGACTTATTTCACTTAGAATCATCGTACCTGAATCCACCCATTTTGCTGCTACTGGTCTTATGACATTGATTTCATGGCTGAGGGATATTCAATCGTACGTAAGTACCACAATTTTTTGAACCATTTTTATATTTCCTGGGATATTTAAGGTGTACCCAAGTTGAGGTCCTTGTAAGCAGTGCAGCCCTAAATTTTGGGGTGGCTCTGTCTTATTGATTTTCAGTTTTCCCAAGGTATATTCCCTAGACTGGAAGTGCCCTTGGATCTGTAGCTCTGTTCTTTACTTGTTTTAGGGAACACAATGTACTCATCCGGAGAGGCAGTTGGCAATTTACATCCCGCCCATCAGCATAACAAGGTTCCCTGTTCTCCAGCACCTGTCTTGACTTTCTGGTTTTTACACATTTTTGTGGATGTCCCTTTTGACCGGTGGGAAGTGATACTTCTTTGTAGTGCAGATTTGCATTGCCCACTTGCTTGCTTGGCCAAAAAGGGTGTATGCGTTTTCTCCTGAATATATTCAGGAGAAAACGCATACACACTTTTTGGCCAAGTGCATCATTGTCGAAGTTGTGCCCCTCTTCCTGTGCTTTAAAGGCGATTCCAACGTACCTCTTGAAATCTGTTTCCTGCTATTCTGCCTCGCTTTCAAGTCCGCCTCGTTGCCTTACCTCAACAGATTTTTGGACGATAGTTGTCCTTTATTACTCGGCCAGTTTGTGAATTGCTGTGACCCTGAGCTCCATTTTTCAACTCGTTTTTGGTGAGCTGACCGCAAGTCAAAATTTTGGTTCAGGACCTATACTGGTTCCCGGTGGGTGGCTGAGACTTTGGTTAATTCTTCTTCCTGCCGGGAATTTACAGTGATATGTGCCCGTCCAAATGCCTAACAGCTACTCTCTCATTGGTTCTCCCTCTTCCCTTTCATCCTCTGCGAAATTGGCAACCTGTGCGAACCAGGAGGTTAAAGGGGCTGTATCTTCAAGTTCGGAGGTTGATAGTAAAGTAGATGGAAAGTCAAACCGGAGCACCAGGAGAGGGACTATTCATTGAGTTTTAGAAACCTTTCGTATTCACAGTGTGTCCGTTCTCTAGGTTTCCCGTACATGTTATAGCTGTAGTAATATTCCCTTCAACCTGGAGAGTTGGGACCCATGGAATGGGTGCCATGCATTATTGCTTTAAAGGTTCTGCATTTGCTCACCCAATCCACCAATCCTCTCAGTCCCAAGTGTCCAGCCTTATGCCACATCCAGCTGTCGTAGATAGGGTCATTCCAGGTTTCATCAGAGACCCCGAAGGAATTGTAAAGAATTTCCCAGTTTTTTTGTTTTGTTTTTGAAATTCCTTTTAATAGTGGGTTTGAGCTGATTCTCGCTGCCATGCTTATGCCAGTCTAGACACACTGGATTCCCTTACGGAGACATATCAATACATAGGTTTTAAGATTATTACTACTCAGATATATTTCTCTGCGGGAAATATGGGGTCTTGAGTCCCTTTCACTGAGGAAGGGGTAGGTCTTGTCTATTCCATAGTTGGTTTTTGGAACGGTACATGTGCTTATATCAAACTCTGGTTTTATGCATCACCCCACATCTCCTTCCCCCTTAAGCAGGCATAAGAGTGTTTTCTAAATGTGAGACAATGTTCTCTTTCCTAACTCTGTTCAAGTGTAGCCATGTTTACAGGATCTCCATAAGTGATATCTATCTTATGATAAGTTTCTTTTTCTGTGTGACTTATTTCACTTAGAATCACCGTACCTGTATCCACCCATTTTGCTGCTACTGGTCTTATGACATTGATTTCATGGCTGAGGGATATTCCATCGTACGTAAGTACCACAATTTTTTGAACCATTTTTATATTTCCTGGGATATTTAAGGTGTACCCAAGTTGAGGTCCTTGTAAGCAGTGCAGCCCTAAATTTTTTGGTGGCTCTGTCTTATTGATTTTCAGTTTTCCCAAGGTATATTCCCTAGACTGGAAGTGCCCTTGGCTCTGTAGCTCTGTTCTTTACTTGTTTAGGGAGCACAATGCACTCCTCCAGAGAGGCAGTTGGCAATTTACATCCCGCCCATCAGCATAACAAGGCTCCTCGTTCTCCAGGGCCTGTCTTGCCTTTCTGGTTTTTACACATTTTTTGGATGTCCCTTTTGACAGGTGGGAAGTGATACTTCTTTGTAGTTCAGATTTGCATTGCCCGCTTGCTTGCTTGGCCGAAAAGGGCGTATGCGTTTTCTCCTGAATATATTCAGGAATAAACACATACGGCCTTTTTGGCCAAGTGCATCATTGTCGAAGTTGTGCCCCTCTTCCTGTGCATTAAAGGCGATTCCAACGTACCTCTTGAAATCTGTTTCCTGCAATTCTGCATCGCTTTCAAGTCCGCTTCGTTGCCTTCCCTCACAGATTTTTGCACGATAGTTGTCCTTTTTTACTCGGCCAGTTTGTGAATGGCTGTGCCCTGAGCTCCATTTTTCAACTCGTTTTTTTTGAGCTGACCGCAAGTCCAAAATTTTGGTTCAGGACCTATGCTGGTTCCCGGTGGGGGGCTGAGACTTTGGTTAATTCTCCTTACTGCCGGGAAATTACAGTGATATGTGCCCGTCCAAATGCCTAACAGCTACTCTCTCATTGGTTCTCCCTATTCCCTTTCATCCTCTGCCAAATTGGCAACCTGTGTGAACCAGGAGGTTAAAGGGTCTGTCTCTCCAAGTTGGGAGGTTGATAGTAAAGCAGATGGAAAGTCAAACCGGAGCACCAGGAGAGGGACTATTCGTTGAGTTTTAGAAACCTTTCGTATTCACAGTGTGTCCGTTCTCTAGGTTTCCCGTACATGTTATAACTGTAGTAATATTCCCTTCAACCTGGAGAGTTGTGACCCATGGAATGGGTACCATGCATTATTGCTTTAAAGTGTCTGCATTTGCTCACCCAATCTCACCAATCCTCTCAGTCCCAAGTGTCCAGCCTTATGCCACATCCAGCTGTCGTTGTAGATAGGGTCATTCCAGGTTTCATCAGAGACCCTGAAGGAATTTTAAAGAGTTTCCCATTTTTCTGTTTTGTTTTTGAAATTCCTTTTATAGTGGGTTTGAGCTGATTCTCGCTGCCATTTTTATGCCAGTCTAGACACACTTGATTCCCTTACGGAGACATATCAATAAATAGGTTTTAAGATTCTTACGAGTCAGATATATTCCTCTGCGGGAAAGATGGGGTTTTGAGTCCCTTTCACTGAGGAAGGTGTAGGTCTTGTCTATTCCATAGTTGGTTTTTGGAACGGTACCTGTGCTTATATCAAGCTCTGGTTTTATGCATCACCCCACCTCTCCTTCCCCCTTAAGCAGGCATAAGAGTGTTTTCTAAATGTGAGACACTGTCCTCTTTCCTAACTCAGTTCAAGTGTAGCCATGTTTACAGGATCTTCATAAGTGATATCTTATGATAAGTTTCTTTTTCTGTGTGACTTATTTCACTTAGAATCATCGTACCTGAATCCACCCATTTTGCTGCTACCGGTCTTATGACATTGATTTCATGGCTGAGGGATATTCCATCGTACGTAAGTACCACAAATTTTTGAACCATTTTTATATTTCCTGGGATATTTAAGGTGTACCCAAGTTGAGGTCCTTGTAAGCAGTGCAGCCCTAAATTTTGGGGTGGCTCTGTCTTATTGATTTTCAGTTTTCCCAACGTATATTCCCTAGACTGGAAGTGCCCTTGGCTCTGTAGCTCTGTTCTTTACTTGTTTTAGGGAACACAGTACACTCCACCAGAGAGGCAGTTGGCAATTTACATCCCGCCCATCAGCATAACAAAGCTCCCTGTTCTCCAGGGCCTGTCTTGCCTTTCTAGTTTTTACACATTTTGTGGACGTCCCTTTTGACCGGTGGGAAGTGATACTTCTTTGTAGTGCAGATTTGCATTGCCCGCTTTCTTGCTTGGCCAAAAAGGGCGTATGCGTTTTCTCCTGAATATATTCAGGAGAAAACGCATATGCCCTTTTTGGCCAAGTGCATCATTGTCGAAGTTGTGCCTCTCTTCCTGTGCTTTAAAGGCGATTCCAACGACCTCTTGAAATCCGTTTCCTGCTATTCTGCCTCGCTTTCAAGTCCGCCTCGTTGCCTTCCCTCAACAGATTTTTGGACGATAGTTGTCCTTTATTACTCGGCCAGTTTGTGAATTGCTGTGCCCCTGAGCTCCATTTTTCAACTTGTTTTTTGTTAGCGGACAGCAAGTCCAAAATTTTGGTTCAGGACCTATACTGGTTCCCGGTGTGTGGCTGAGACTTTGGTTAATTCTTCTTCCTGACGGGAAATTTGAGTGATATATGACCGTCCAAATGCCTAACAGCTACTCTCTCATTGGTTCTCCCTCTTCCCTTTAATCCTCTGCGAAATTGGCCACCTGTGCGAACCAGGAGGTTAAAGGGGCTGTCTCTCCAAGTTGGGAGGTTGATAGTAAAGCAGATGGAAAGTCAAACCGGAGCACCAGGAGGGGGACTATTCGTTGAGTTTTAGAAACCTTTCGTATTCACAGTGTGTCCGTTCTCTAGGTTTCCCTTACATGTTATAGCTGTAGTAATATTCCCTTCAACCTGGAGAGTTGGGACCCATGGAATGGGTGCCAGGCATTTGTGCTTTAAAGGGTCTGCATTTGCTCACCCAATCTCTCCAATCGTCTCAGTCCCAAGTGTCCCTCTTATGCCACATCCAGCTGTCATTGTAGATAGGGTCATTCCAGGTTTCATCAGAGACCCTGAAGGAATTGTAAAGAATTTCCCAGTTTTTTTGTTTTGTTTTTGAAATTCCTTTTTATAGTGGGTTTGAGCTGATTCTCACTGCCATGTTTATGCCAGTCTAGACACACTTGATTCCCTTACGGAGACATATCAATACATAGGTTTTAAGATTCTTACTAGTCAGATATATTCCTCTGCGGGAAATATGGGGTTTTGAGTCCCTTTCACTGAGGAAGGTGTAGGTCTTGTCTATTCCATAGTTGGTTTTTGGAACGGTACCTGTGCTTATATCAAACTCTAGTTTTATGCATCACCCCACCTCTCCTTCCCCCTTAAGCAGGCATAAGACTGTTTTCTACATGTGAGACACTGTTCTCTTTCCTAACTCAGTTCAAGTGTAGCCATGTTTACAGGATCTTCATAAGTGATATCTTATGATAAATTTCTTTTTCTCTGTGACTTATTTCACTTAGAATCATCGTACCTGAATCCACCCATTTTGCTGCTACTGGTCTTATGACATTGATTTCATGGCTGAGGGATATTCCATCGTACATAAGTACCACTATTTTTTGAACCATTTTTATATTGCATGGGATATTTAAGGTGTACCCAAGTTGAGGTCCTTGTAAGCAGTGTAGCCCTAAATTTTGTGGTGGCTCTGTGTTATTGATATTCAGAATTCACAAGGTATATTTCCTAGACTGGAAGTGACCTTGGCTCCTTAGCTCTGTTCTTTACTTGTTTTAGGGAACACAATATACTCCTCCAGAGAGGCAGTTGGCAATTCACATCCCGCCCATCAGCATAACAAGGCTCCCTGTTCTCCAGGGCCCGTCTTGCCTTTCCGGATTTTACACATTTTGTGGATGTCGCTTTTGACTGGTGGGAAGTGATACTTCTTTGTAGTGCATATTTGCATTGCCCGCTTGCTTGCTTTGCCAAAAAGGTCGTATGTGTTTTCTCCTGAATATATTCAGGAGAAAACGCATACGCCCTTTTTGGCCAAGTGCATCATTGTCGTAGTTGTGCCCCTCTTCCTGTGCTTTAAAGGCGATTCCAACGTACCTCTTGAAATCAGTTTCCTGCTATTGTGCCTCGCTTTCAAGTCCACCTCGTTGCCTTCCCTCAACAGATTTTTGGACGATAATTGTCCGTTATTACTCTGCCTGTTTGTGAATTGCTGTGCCCCTGAGCTCCATTTTTCAACTCGATTTGGCAGAGCTGACCGCAAGTCCAAAATTTTGGTTCAGGACCTAAGCTGGTTCCCGGTGGGGGGCTGAAACTTTGGTTACTTGTTCTTCCTGCCGGGAATTTAGAGTGATATGTGCCCGTCCAAATGCCTAACAGCTACTCTCTCATTGGATCTCCCTCTACCCTTTCATCCTCTGCCAAATTGGAAACCTGTGCGAACCAGGAGGTTAAAGGGGCTCTCTCTCCAAGTTGGGAGATTGATAGTAAAGCAGATGGAAAGTCAAACCGGAGCACCCGGAGAGGGACCATTCGTTGAGTTTTAGAAACCTTTCGTATTCACAGTGTGTCCGTACTCTTGGTTTCCCGTACATGTTATAACTGTAGTAATATTCTCTACAACCTGGAGAGTTGGGACCCATGGAATGGGTGCCATGCATTATTGCTTTGAAGTGTCTGCATTTGATCACCCAATCTCACCAATCCCCTCAGTCCCAAGTGTCCAGCCTTATGCCACATCCAGCTGTCGTTGTAGATAGGGTCATTCCAGGTTTCATCAGAGACCCTGAAGGAATTGTAAAGAATTTCCCAGTTTTATTGGTTTGTTTATGAAATTCCTTTTTATAGTGGGTTTGAGCTGATTCTCGCTGCCATGTTTATGCCAGTCTACACATATTTGATTCCCTTACGGAGACATTTCAATACATAGGTTTTAAGATTCTTACTAGTCAGATATATTCCTCTGTGGGAAATATGGGTTTTGAGTTCCTTTCACTGAGGAAGGTGTAGGTCTTTTCTATTCCATAGTTGGTTTTTGGAACGGTACCTGTGCTCATATCAAACTCTGGTTTTATGCATCACCCCACCTCTCCTTCCCCCTTAAGCAGGCGTAAGAGTGTTTTCTAAATGTGAGACACTGTTCTCTTTCCTAACTCAGTTCAAGTGTAGCCATGTTTACAGGATCTTCATAAGTGATATCTTATGATAAGTTTCTTTTTCTGTGTGACTTATTTCACTTAGAATCATCGTAACTGAATCCACCCATTTTGCTGCTACTGGTCTTATGACATTGATTTCATGGCTGAGGGATATTCCATCGTACGTAAGTACCACAATTTTTTGAACCATTTTTATATTTCCTGGGATATTTAAGGTGTACCCAAGTTGAGGTCCTTGTAAGCAGTGCAGCCCTAAATTTTGGGGTGGCTCTGTCTTATTGATTTTCAGTTTTCCCAAGGTATATTCCCTAGACTGGAAGTGCCCTTGGCTCTGTAGCTCTGTTGTTTACTTGTTTTAGGGAACACAATGCACTCCTCCAGAGAGGCAGTTGGCAATTTACATCCCGCCCATCAGCATAACAAGTCTCCCTGTTCTCCAGGGCCTGCCTTGCCTTTCCGGTTTTTACACATTTTGTGGATGTCCCTTTTGACCGGTGGGAAGTGATACTTCTTTGTAGTGCATATTTGCATTGCCCGCTTGCTTGCTTGGCCAAAAAGGGCGTATGCGTTTTCTCCTGAATATATTCAGGAGAAAACGCATACGCCCTTTTTGGCCAAGTGCATCATTGTCGAAGTTGTGCCCCTCTTCCTGTGCCTTAAAGGCGATTCCAACTTACATCTTGAAATCCGTTTCCTGCTCTTCTGCCTCGCTTTCAAGTCCGTCTCGTTGCCTTCCCTCAACAGATTTTTGGACGATACTTGTCTTTATTACTTGGCCAGTTTGTGAATTGCTGTGCCCCTGAGCTCCATTTTTCAACTCGTTTTTGGTGAGCTGACCGCAAGTCCAAAATTTTGGTTCAGGACGTATGCTGGTTCCTGGTGGGGGGCTGAGAGTTTGGTTAATTCTTCTTCCTCCCGGGAAGTTAGAGTGATATGTGCCCATCCAAATGCCTAACAGCTACTCTCTCATTGGTTCTCCCTCTTCCCTTTCATCCTCTGCCAAATTGGCAACCTGTGCGAACCAGGAGGTTAAAGGGGCTGTCTCTCCAAGTTGGGAGGTTGATAGTAAAGCAGATGGAAAGTCAAACCAGAGCACCAAGAGAGGGACTATTCGTTGAGTTTTGGAAACCTTTCGTATTCACTGTGTGTCCGTTCAATAGGATTCCCGTACATGTTATAGCGGTAGTAATATTCCCTTGAACCTGGAGAGTTGGAACCCATGGAATGGGTGCCAGGCATTATTGCTTTAAAGGGTCTGCATTTGCTCACCCAGTCTCACCAATCCTCTCAGTCACAAGTGTCCAGCATTATGCCACATCCAGCTGTCGTTGTAGATAGGGTCATTCCAGGTTTCATCAGAGACCCTGAAAGAATTGTAAAGAATTTCCCAGTTTTTTTGTTTTGTTATTGAAATTCCTTTTTTTAGTGGGTTTGAGCTGATTCTCGCTCTCATGTTTATGCCAGTCTAGACACACTTGATTCCCTTACGGAGACATATCAATACATAGGTTTTAAGATTCTTACTAGTCAGATATATTCCGCTGCGGAAAATATGGGTTTGTGAGTCCCTTTCACTGAGGAAGGTATAGGTCTTGTCTATTCCATGTTTGGTTTTTGGAATGGGTACCTGTGCTTATATCAAACTCTGGTTTTATGCATCACCCCACCTCTCCTTCCCCCTTAAGCAGGCATAAGAGTGTTTTCTAAATGTGAGACACTGTTCTCTTTCCTAACTCAGTTCAAGTGTAGCCATGTTTACAGGATCTTCATAAGTGATATCTTATGATAAGTTTCTTTTTCTCTGTGACTTATTTCACTTAGAATCATCGTACCTGAATCCACCCATTTTGCTGCTACTGGTCTTATGACATTGATTTCATGGCTGAGGGATATTCCATCGTACGTAAGTACCACAATTTTTTGAACCATTTTTATATTTCCTGGGACATTTATGGTGTACCCAAGTTGAGGTCCTTGTAAGCAGTGCAGCCCTAAATTTTTGGGGTGGCTCTGTCTTATTGATTTTCAGTTTTCCCAAGGTATATTCCCTAGACTGGAAGTGCCCTTGGCTCTGTAGCTCTGTTGATTACTTGTTTTAAAGAACACAATGCACTCCTCCAGAGAGACAGTTGGCAATTTACATCCCGCCCATCAACATAACAAGGCTCCCTGTTCTGCAGGGCCTGTCTTGCCTTTCTGGTTTTTACACATTTTGTGGATGTCCCTTTTGACCGGTGGGAAGTGATACTTCTTTGTAGTGCAGATTTGCATTGCCCGCTTGCTTGCTTGGCCAAAAAGGACGTATGCGTTTTCTCCTGAATATATTCAGGAGAAAACGCATACGCCCTTTTTGGCCAAGTGCATCATTGTCAAAGTTGTGCCCCTCTTCCTGTGCTTTAAAGGCGATTCCAACATACCTCTTTAAATCTGTTTCCTGCTATTCTGCCTCACTTTCAAGTCCGCCTCGATGCCTTCCCTCAACAGATTTTTGGACCATAGTTGTCCTTTATTACTCGGAGAGTTTGTGAATTGCTGTGCCCCTGAGCTCCATTTTTCAACTCGTTTTTGGTGAGCTAACCACAAGTCCAAAATTTTGGTTCAGGACCTATGCTGTTTCCCGGTGGGGGGCTGAGACTTTGGTTAATTCTTCTTCCTGCCTGGAAGTTAGAGTGGTATGTGCCCGTCCAAATGCCTAACAGCTACTCTCTCATTGGTTCTCCCTCTTCCCTTTCATTCTCTGCCAAATTGGCAACCTGTGCGAACCAGGAGGTTAAAGGGGCTGTCTCTCCAAGTTGGGAGGTTGATAGTAAAGCAGATGGAAAGTCAAACCGGAGCACCAGGAGAGGGACTATTCGTTAAGTTTTAGAAACCTTTCGTATTCACTGTGTGTCCGTTCTCTAGGTTTCCAGTACATGTTATAGCGGTGGTAATATTCCCTTCAACCTGGAGAGTTGGGACCCATGGAATGGGTGCCATGCATTATTGCTTTAAAGGGTCTGCATTTGCTCACCCAATCTCACCAATCCTTTCAGTCCCAAGTGTCCAGCCTTATGCCATATCCAGCTGTCATTGTAGATAGGGTCATTCCAGGTTTCATCAGAGACCCTGAAGGAATTGTAAAGAATTTCCAAGTTTTTTTGTTTTGTTTTTGAAATTCCTTTTTATAGTGGGTTTGAGCTGATTCTCGCTGCCATGTTTATGCCAGTCTAGACACACTTGATTCCCGTACGGAGACATATCAATACATAGGTTTTAAGATTCTTACTAGTCAGATATATTCCTCTGCGGGAAATATGTGGTTTTGAGTCCCTTTCACTGAGGAAGGTGTAGGTCTTGTCTATTCCATAGTTGGTTTTTGGAACGGTACCTGTGCTTATATCAAACTCTGGTTTTATGCATCATCCCACCTCTCCTTCCCCCTTAAGCAGGCATAAGAGTGTTTTCTAAATGTGAGACACTGTTCTCTTTCCTAACTCAGTTCAAGTGTAGCCATGTTTACAGGATCTTCATAAGTGATATCTTATGATAAGTTTCTTTTTCTCTGTGACTTATTTCACTTAGAATCATCGTACCTGAATCCACCCATTATGCTGCTACTGGTCTTATGACATTGATTTCATGGCTGAGGGATATTCCATCGTACGTAAGTACCACAATTTTTTGAACCATTTTTATATTTCCTGGGACATTTAAGGTGTACCCAAGTTGAGGTCCTTGTAAGCAGTGCAGCCCTAAATTTTGGGGTGGCTCTGTCTTATTGATTTTCAGTTTTCCCAAAGTATATTCCCTAGACTGGAAGTGCCCTTGGCTCTGTAGCTCTGTTCTTTACTTCTTTTAGGGAACACAATGCACTCCTCCAGAGAGACAGTTGGCAATTTACATCCCGCCCATCAGCATAACAAGGCTCCCTGTTCTCCAGGGCCTGTCTTGCGTTTCTGTTTTTTACACATTTTTTGATGTCCCTTTTCACCGGTTGGAAGTGATACTTCTTTGTAGTGCAGATTGCATTGCCCGCTTGCTTGCTTGGCCAAAAAGGGCGTATGCGTTTTCTCCTGAATATATTCAGGAGAAGACGCATACGCCCTTTTTGGCCAAGTGCATCATTGTCAAAGTTGTGCCCCTCTTCCTGTGCTTTAAAGGCGATTCCAACGTACCTCTTGAAATCTGTTTCCTGCTATTCTGCCTCGCTTTCAAGTCCGCCTCGTTGCCTTCCCTCAACAGATTTTTGGACGATAGTTGTCCTTTATTACTCGGCCACTTTGTGAATTGCTGTGCCCCTGAGCTCCATTTATCAACTCGTTTTTGCTGAGCTGACCGCAAGTCCAAAATTTTGGTTCAGGACCTATACTGGTTCCCGGTGGGTGGCTGAGACTTTGGTTAATTCTTCTTCCTGCCGGGAAATTACAGTGATATGTGCCCGTCCAAATGCCTAACAGCTACTCTCTCATTGGTTCTCCCTCTTCCCTTTCATCCTCTGCCAAATTGGCAACCTGTGTGAACCAGGAGGTTAAAGGGGCTGTCTCTCCAAGTTGGGAGGTTGATAGTAAAGCAGATGGAAAGTCAAAGCGGAGCACCAGGAGAGGAACTATTCATTGAGTTTTAGAAACCTTTCGTATTCACAGTGTGTCCGTTCTCTTGGTTTCCCGTACATGTTATAACTGTAGTAATATTCCCTACAACCTGGAGAGTTGGGACCCATGGAATGGGTGCCATGCATTATTGCTTTGAACTGTCTGCATTTGCTCACCCAATCTCACCAATCCTCTCAGTCCCAGGTGTCCAGCCTTATGCCACATCCAGCTGTCGTTGTAGATAGGGTCATTCCAGGTTTCATCAGAGACGCTGAAGGAATTGTAAAGAATTTCCCAGTTTTTTTGTTTTGTTTTTGAAATTCCTTTTTATAGTGGGTTTGAGCTGATTCTCGCTGCCATGTTTATGCCAGTCTACACATACTTGATTCCCTTACGGACACATTTCAATACATAGGTTTTAAGATTCTTACTAGTCAGATATATTCCTCTGTGGGAAATATGGGTTTTGAGTCCCTTTCACTGAGGAAGGTGTAGGTCTTGTCTATTCCATAGTTGGTTTTTGGAACGGTACCTGTGCTTATATCAAACTCTGGTTTTATGCATCTCCCCACCTCTCCTTCCCCCTAAAGCAGGCATAAGAGTGTTTTTTAAATGTGATACACTGCTCTCTTTCCTAACTCAGTTCAAGTGTAGATATTTTTACAGGATTTTCATAAGTGATATCTTATGATAAATTTCTTTTTCTCTGTGACTTATTTCACTTAGAATCATCGTACCTGAATCCACCCATTTTGCTGCTACTGGTCTTATGACATTGATTTCATGGGTGAGGGATATTCCATCGTACGTAAGTACCACAATTTTTTGAAATATTTTTATATTTCATGGGATATTTAAGGTGGACCCAAGTTGAGGTCCTTGTAAGCAGTGCAGCCCTAAATTTTGGGGTGGCTCTGTCTTATTGATGTTCAGTTTTCCCAAGGAATATTCCCGAGACTGGAAGTGCCCTTGGCTCTGTAGCCCTGTTCTTTACTTGTTTTAGGGAACACAATGCACTCCTCCAGAGAGGCAGTTGGCAATTTACATCCCGCCCATCAGCATAACAAGGCTCCCTGTTCTCCAGGGCCTGTCTTGCCTTTCTGGTTTTTACACATTTTGTGGATGTCCCTTTTGACCGGTGGGAAGTGATACGTCTTTGTAGTGCAGATTTGCATTGCCCGCTTGCTTGCTTGGCCAAAAAGGGCGTATGCGTTTTCTCCTGAATATATTCAGGAGAAAACGCATACGCCCTTTTTGGCCAAGTGCATCATTGTCGAAGTTGTGCCCCTCTTCCTGTGCTTTAAAGGCGATTCCAACGTACCTCTTGAAATCAGTTTCCTGCTATTCTGCATCGCTTTCAAGTCCGCCTCGTTGCCTTCCCTCAACAGATTTTTGGACGATAGTTGTCCTTTATTACTCGGCCAGTTTGTGAATTGCTGTTCCCCTGAGCTCCATTTTTCAACTCGTTATTTGTGAGCTGACCGGAAGTCCAAATTTTTGGTTCAGGACTTATGCTGGTTCCCGGTGGGGGGCTGAGACTTTGGTTAATTCTTCTTCCTGCCGGGAAGTTAGAGTGATATGTGCCCGTCCAAATGCCTAACAGCTACTCTCTCATTGGTTCTCCCTCTTCCCTTTCATCCTCTGCCATATTGGAAACTTGTGAGAACCAGGAGGTTAAAGGGGCTGTGTCTCCAATTTGGGAGGTTGATAGTAAAGCAGATGGAATGTCAAACCGGAGCACCAGGAGAGGGGCTATTCGTTGAGTTTTAGTAACCTTTCGTATTCACAGTGTGTCCGTTCTCTAGGTTTCCCGTACATGTTATAGCTGTAGTAATATTTCCATTAACCTGGAGAGTTCGGACCCATGGAATGGGTACCATGCATTATTGCTTTAAAGGGTCTGCATTTGCTCACCCAATCTAACCAATCCTCTCAGTCGCAAGTGTCCCTCCTTATGCCACATCCAGCTGTCGTTGTAGATAGGGTCATTCCAGGTTTCATCAGAGACCCTGAAGGAATTGTAAAGAATTTCCCAGTTTTTTTGTTTTGTTTTTGAAATTCCTTTTTATAGTGGGTTTGCGCTGATTCTCGCTGCCATGTTTATGTCCATCTAGACACACTTCATTCCCTTACGGAGACATATCAATACATAGGTTTTAAGATTCTTACTAGTCAGATATATTCCTCTGCGGGAAATATGGGGTTTTGAGTCCCTTTCACTGAGGAAGGTGTAGGTGTTGTCTATTCCATAGTTGGTTTTTGGAACGGTACCTGTGCTTATATCAAACTCTGGTTTTATGCATCACCCCACCTCTCCTTCCCCCTTAAGCAGGCATAAGAGTGTTTTCTAAATGTGGGACACTGTTCTCTTTCCTAACTCAGTTCAAGTGTAGCCATGTTTACAGGATCTTCATAAGTGATAATTTATGATAAGTTTCTTTTTCTGTGTGACTTATTTCACTTAGAATCATCGTACCTGAATCCACCCATTTTGCTGCTACTGGTCTTATGACATTGATTTCATGGCTGAGGGATATTCCATCGTACGTAAGTACCACAATTTTTTGAACCATTTTTATATTTCCTGGGACATTTAATGTGCACCCAAGTTGAGGTCCTTGTAAGCAGTGCAGCCCTAAATTTTGGGGTGGCTCTGTCTTATTGATTTTCAGTTTTCCCAAGGTATATTCCCTAGACTGGAAGTGCCCTTGGCTCTGCAGCTCTGTTCTTTACTTCTTTTAGGGAACACAATGCACTCCTCCAGAGAGACAGTTGGCAATTTACATCCCGCCCATCAGCATAACAAGGCTCCCTGTTCTCCAGGGCCTGTCTTGCGTTTCTGGTTTTTACACATTTTGTGGATGTCCCTTTTGACCGGTTGGAAGTGATACTTCTTTGTAGTGCAGATTGCATTGCCCGCTTGCTTGCTTGGCCAAAAAGGGTGTATGCGTTTTCTCCTGAATATATTCAGGAGAAGACGCATACGCCCTTTTTGGCCAAGTGCATCATTGTCGAAGTTGTGCCCCTCTTCCTGTGCTTTAAAGGCAATTCCAACGTACCTCTTGAAATCTGTTTCCTGCTATTCTGCCTCGCTTTCAAGTCTGCCTCGTTGCCTTCCCTCAACAGATTTTTGGACGATACTTGTCCTTTATTACTTGGCCAGTTTGTGAATTGCTGTGCCCCTGAGCTCCATTTTTCAACTCCTTTTTTGTTAGCTGACCGCAAGTCCAAAATTTTGGTTCAGGACCTATGCTGGTTCTCGGTGGGGGGGCTGAAACTTTGGTTAATTCTTCTTCCTGCCGGGAAGTTAGAGTGATATGTGCCCGTCCAAATGCCTAACAGCTACTCTCTCATTGGTTCTCCCTCTTCCCTTTCATCCTCTGCCAAATTGGCAACCTGTGCGAACCAGGAGGTTAAAGGGGCTGTCTCTCCAGTTGGGAGGTTTATAGTAAAGCAAATGGAAAGTCAAACCGGAGCACCAGGAGAGGGACTATTCGTTGAGTTTAAGAAACCTTTCGTATTCACAGTGTGTCCGTTCTCTAGGATTCCCGTACATGTTATAGCTGTAGTAATATTCCCTTCAATCTGGAGAGTTCGGACCCATGGAATGGGTGCCATGCATTATTGCTTTAAAGGGTCTGCATTTGCTCACCCAATCTCACCAATCGTCTCAGTCCCAAGTGTCCCTCCTTATGCCACATCCAGCTGTCATTGTAGATAGGGTCATTCCAGGTTTCATCAGAGACCCTGAAGGAATTGTAAAGAATTTCCCAGTTTTTTTGTTTTGTTTTTGAAATTCCTTTTTATAGTGGGTTTGAGCTGATTCTCGCTGCCATGTTTATGCCAGTCTAGACACACTTGATTCCCTTACGGAGACGTATCAATACATAGGTTTTAAGATTCTTACTAGTCAGATATATTCCTCTGCGGGAAATATGGGGTTTTGAGTCCCTTTCACTGAGGAAGGTCTAGGTCTTGTCTATTCCATAGTTGGTTTTTGGAACGGTACCTGTGCTTATATCAAACTCTGGTTTTATGCATCACCCCACCTATACTTCCCCCTTAAGCAGGCATAAGAGTGTTTTCTAAATGTGAAACACTGTTCTCTTTCCTAACTCAGTTCAAGTGTAGCCATGTTTACAGGATCTTCATAAGTGATATCTTATGATAAGATTCTTTTTCTGTGTGACTTATTTCACTTAGAATCATCGTTCCTGTATCCACCCATTTTGCTGCTACTGGTCTTATGACATTGATTTCATGGCTGAGGGATATTCCATCGTACGTATGTACCACAATTTTTTGAACCGTTTTTATATTTCCTGGGATATTTAATGTGTACCCAAGTTGAGGTCCTTGTAAGCACTGCAGCCCTAAATTTTGGGGTGGCTCTGTCTTATTGATTTTCAGTTTTCCCAAGGTATATTCCCTAGACTGGAAGTGCCCTTGGCTCTGTAGCTCTGTTGTTTACTTGTTTTAGGGAACACAATGCACTCCTCCAGAGAGGCAGTTGGCAATTTACATCCCGCCCATCAGCATAACAAGGCTCCCTGTTCTCCAGGGCCTGTCTTGCCTTTCTGGTTTTTACACATTTTGTGGATGTCCCTTTTGACCGGTGGGAAGTGATACTTCTTTGTAGTGCAGATTTGCATTGCCCGCCTGCTTGCTTGGCCAAAAAGGGTGTATGCGTTTTCTCCTGAATATATTCAGGAGAAAACGCATACGTCCTTTTTGGGCAAGTGCATCATTATCGAAATTGTGCCCCTCTTCCTGTGCTATAAAGGCCATTCCAACGTACCTCTTGAAATCTGTTTCCTGCTATTCTGCCTCGCTTTCAAGTCCACCTCGCTGCCTTCCCTCAAGAGATTTTTGGACCATAGTTGTCCTTTATTACTCGGCCAGTTTGTGAATTGCTGTGCCCCTGAGCTCCATTTTTCAACTCGTTTTTGGTGAGCTGACCGCAAGTCCAAAATTTTGGTTCAGAACCTATGCTGGTTCCCGGTGGGGGGCTGAGACGTTGCTTAATTCTTCTTCCTGCCGGGATGTTAGAGTGATATGTGCCCGTCCAAATGCCTAACAGCTACTCTCTCATTGGTTCTCCCTCTTCCCTTTCATCCTCTGCCAAATTGGCAACCTGTGCGAACCAGGAGCTTAAAGGGGCTGTCTCTCCAAGTTGGGAGGTTGATAGTAAAGCAGATGGAAAGTCAAAACGGAGCACCAGGACAGGGACTATTCGTTGAGTTTTAGAAACCTTTCGTATTCTCAGTGTGTCCATTCTCTAGGTTTCCCATACATGTTATAACTGTAGTAATATTCCCTTCAACCTGGAGAGTTGGGACCCATGGAATGGGTGCCATGCATTATTGCTTTAAAGGGTCTGCATTTGCTCACCAAATCTCACCAATCGTCTCAGTCCCAAGTGTCCAGCCTTATGCCACATCCAGCTGTCGTTGTAGATTGGGTCATTCCAGGGTTCATCAGAGACCCTGAAGGAATTGAAAAGAATTTCCCAGTTTTTTTGTTTTGGTTTTGAAATTCCTTTTTATAGTGGGTTTGAGGTGATTCTCGCTGCCATGTTTATGCCAGTCTAGACACACTTGATTCCCTTACGGAGACATATCAATACATAGGTTTTAAAATTCTTACTAGTCAGATATATTCCTCTGCGGGAAAGATGGGGTTTTGAGTCCCTTTCACTGAGGAAGGTGTAGGTCTTGTCTATTCCATAGTTGGTTTTTGGAACGGTACCTGTGCTTATATCAAACTCAGGTTTTATGCATCACCCCACCTCTCCTTCCCCCTTAAGCAGGCATAAGAGTGTTTTCTAAATGTGAGACACTGTTCTCTTTCCTAACTCAGTTCAAGTGTAGCCATGTTTACAGGATCTTCATAAGTGATATCTTATGATAAGTTTCTTTTTCTGTGTGACTTATTTCACTTAGAATCATCGTACCTGAATCCACCCATTTTGCTGCTACTGGTCTTATGACATTGATTTCATGGCTGAGGGATATTCCATCGTACGTAAGTACCACAATTTTTTAAACCATTTTTATATTTCCTGGGATATTTAAGGTGTACCCAAGTTGAGGTCCTTGTAAGCAGTGCAGCCCTAAATTTTGGGGTGGCTCTGTCTTATTGATTTTCAGTTTTCCCAAGGTATATTCCCTAGACTGGAAGTGCCCTTGGCTCTGTAGCTCTGTTCTTTACTTGTTTTAGGGAACACAATGCACTCCTCCAGAGAGGCAGTTGGCAATTTACATCCCGCCCATCTGCATAACAAGCCTCCCTGTTCTCCAGGGACTATCTTGCCTTTCTGGTTTTTACACATTTTGTGGATGTCCCTTTTGACCGGTGGGAAGTGATACTTCTTTGTAGTGCAGATTTGCATTGCCCGCTTGCTTGCTTGGCCAAAAAGGGCGTATGCGTTTTCTCCTGAATATATTCAGGAGAAAACGCATACGCCCTTTTTGGGCAAGTGCATCATTGTCGAAATTGTGCCCCTCTTCCTGTGCTATAAAGGCCATTCCAACGTACCTCTTGAAATCTGTTTTCTGCTATTCTGCCTCGCTTTCAAGTCCGCCTCGTTGCCTTCCCTCAACAGATTTTTGCACGATAGTTGTCCTTTATTACTCGGCCAGTTTGTGAATTGCTGTGCCCCTGAGCTCCATTTTTCAACTCATTTTTGGTGAGCTGACCGCAAGTCCAAAATTTTGGTTCAGGACCTATACTGGTTCCCGGTGGGTGGCTGAGACTTTGGTTAATTCTTCTTCCTGCCGGGAAATTACAGTGATATGTGCCCGTCCAAATGCCTAACAGCTACTCTCTCATTGGTTCTCCCTCTTCCCTTTCATCCTCTGCCAAATTGGCAACCTGTGCGAACCAGGAGGTTAAAGGGGCTCTCTCTCCAAGTTGGGAGGTTGATAGTAAAGCAGATGGAAAGTCAAACCGGAGCACCAGGAGAGGGACTATTCGTTGAGTTTTAGAAACCTTTCGTATTCACAGTGTGTCCGTTCTCTAGTTTTCCGTTACATGTTATAACTGTAGTAATATTCCCTTCAACCTGGAGAGTTGGGACCCATGGAATGGGTGCCATGCATTATTGCTTTAAAGGGTCTGCATTTGCTCACCAAATCTCACCAATCGTCTCAGTCCCAAGTGTCCAGCCTTATGCCACATCCAGCTGTCGTTGTAGATAGGGTCATTCCAGGTTTCATCAGAGACCCTGAAGGAATTGTAAAGAATTTCCCAGTTTTTTTGTTTTGTTTTTGAAATTCCTTTTTATAGTGCGTTTGAGCTGATTCTCGCTGCCATGTTTATGCCAGTCTAGACACACTTGATTCCCTTACGGAGACATATCAATACATAGGTTTTAAGATTCTTACTAGTCAGATATATTCCTCTGCGGGAAATATGGGGTTTTGAGTCCCTTTCACTGAGGAAGGTGTAGGTCTTGTCTATTCCATAGTTGGTTTTTGGAACGGTACCTGTGCTTATATCAAACTCAGGTTTTATGCATCACCCCACCTCTCCTTCCCCCTTAAGCAGGCATAAGAGTGTTTTCTAAATGTGAGACACTGTTCTCTTTCCTAACTCAATTCAAGTGTAGCCATGTTTACAGTATCTTCATAAGTGATATCTTATGATAAGTTTCTTTTTCTGTGTTACTTATTTCACTTAGAATCATCGAACCTGAATCCACCCATTTCGCTACTACTGGTCTTATGACATAGATTTCATGGATGAGGGATATTCCATCGTACGTAAGTACCACAATTTTTTGAACCATTTTTATATTTCCTGGGATATTTAAGGTGTACCCAAGTTGAGGTCCTTTTAAGCAGTGCAGCCCTAAATTTTGGGGTGTCTCTGTCTTATTGATTTTCAGTTTTCCAAAGGTATATTCCCTAGACTGGAAGTGCCCTTGGCTCTGTAGCTCTGTTGATTACTTCTTTTAGGGAACACAATGCACTCCTCGAGAGAGACAGTTGGCAATTTACATCCCGCCCATCAACATAACAAGGCTCCCTGTTCTGCAGGGCCTGTCTTGCCTTTCTGGTTTTTACACATTTTGTGGATGTCCCTTTTGACCGGTGGGAAGTGATACTTCTTTGTAGTGCAGATTTGCATTGCCCGCTTGCATGCTTGGCCAAAAAGGGCGTATGCGTTTTCTCCTGAATATATTCAGGAGAAAACGCATACGCCCTTTTTGGCCAAGTGCATCATTGTCAAAGTTGTGCCCCTCTTCCTGTGCTTTAAAGGCGATTCCAACGTACCTCTTGAAATCTGTTTCCTGCTATTCTGCCTCACTTTCAAGTCCGCCTCATTGCCTTCCCTCAAGAGATTTTTGGACCATAGTTGTCCTTTATTACTCGGACTGTTTGTGAATTGCTGTGCCCCTTAGCTCAATTTTTCAACTCGTTTTTGGTGAGCTGACCGCAAGTCCAAAATTTTGGTTCAGGACCTATGCTGTTTCCCGGTGGGGGGCTGAGACTTTGGTTAATTCTTCTTCCTACCGGGATGTTAGAGTGATATGTGCCCGTCCAAATGCCTAACAGCTACTCTCTCATTAGTTCTCCCTCTTCCCTTTCATCCTCTGCCAAATTGGAAACCTGTGCGAACAAGGAGGTTAAAGGGGCTCTCTCTCCAAGTTGGGAGGTTGATAGTAAAGCAGATGGAAAGTCAAACCGGAGCACAAGGAGAGGGACTATTCGTTGAGTTTTAGAAACCTTTCATATTCACTGTGTGTCCGTTCTCTAGGTTTCCCGTATATGTTATAGAGGTAGTAATATTCCCTTCCACCTGG
The DNA here is from genome assembly GCF_949752795.1 of Hyperoodon ampullatus. NCBI lineage: Eukaryota > Metazoa > Chordata > Mammalia > Artiodactyla > Ziphiidae > Hyperoodon > Hyperoodon ampullatus. The sequence goes on from NW_027640521.1 coordinate 152,995, forward strand.
AGAGTTGGGACCCATGGAATGGGCGCCATGCATTATTGCTTTAAAGGGTCTGCATTTGCTCACCCAATCTCAGCAATCCTCTCAGTCCCAAGTGTCCAGCCTTATACCACATCCATCTGTCATTGTCGATAGCGTCATTCCAGGTTTCATCAGAGACCCTGAAGGAATTGTAAAGAATTAGCCAGTTTTTTTGTTTGGTTTTTGAAATTCCTTTTTATAGTGGGTTTGAGCTGATTCTCGCTGCCATGTTTATGCCAGTCTAGACACACTTGATTCCCTTACGGAGACATATCAATACATAGGTTTTAAGATTCTTACTAGTCAGATATATTCCTCTGCGGGAAATATGGGGTTTTGAGTCCCTTTCACTGAGGAAGGTATAGGTCTTGTCTATTCCATAGTTGGTTTTTGGAACGGTACCTGTGCTTATATCAAACTCTGGTTTTATGCATCACCCCACCTCTCCTTCCCCCTTAAGCAGGCATAAGAGTGTTTTCTAAATGTGAGACACTGTTCTCTTTCCTAACTCAGTTCAAGTGTAGCCATGTTTACAGGATCTTCATAAGTGATATCTTATGATAAGTTTCTTTTTCTGTGTGACTTATTTCACTTAGAATCATCGTACCTGAATCCACCCATTTTGCTGCTACTGGTCTTATGACTTTGATTTAATGGCTGAGGGATATTCCATCATACGAATGTACCACAATTTTTTGAACCATTTTTATATTTCCTGGGATATTTCAGGTGTACCCAAGTTGATGTCCTTGTAAGCAGTGCAGCCCTAAATTTTGGGGTGCCTCTGTCTTATTGATTTTCAGTTTTCCCAAGGTATATTCCCTAGACTGGAAGTGCCCTTGGCTCTGTAGCTCTGTTGTTTACTTGTTTTAGGGAACACAATGCACTCCTCCAGAGAGGCAGTTGGCAATTTACATCCCGCCCATCAGCATAACAAGGCTCCCTGTTCTCCAGGGCCTGTCTTGCCTTTCTGGTTTTTACACATTTTGTGGATGTCCCTTTTGACCGGTGGGAAGTGATACTTCTTTGTAGTGCAGATTTGCATTGCCCGCTTGCTTGCTTGGCCAAAAAGGGCGTATGCGTTTTCTCCTGAATATATTCAGGAGAAAACGCATACGCCCTTTTTGGCCAAGTTCATCATTGTCGAAGTTGTGCCCCTCTTCCTGTGCTTTAAAGGCGATTCCAACGTACCTCTTGAAATCTGTTTCCTGCTATTCTGCCTCGCTTTCAAGTCCGCCTCGTTGCCTTCCCTAAACAGATTTTGGGACGATAGTTGTCGTTTATTACTCGGCCAGTTTGTGAATTGCTGTGCCCCGAGCTCAATTTTTCAACTCGTTTTTGGTGAGCTGACCGCAAGTCCAATATTTTGGTTCAGGACCTATGCTGTTTCCCGGTGGGGTGCTGAGACTTTGGTTAATTCTTCTTCCTGCCGGGAAATTACAGTGATATGTGCCCGTCCAAATGCCTAACAGCTACTCTCTCATTGGTTCTCCCTCTTCCCTTTCATCCTCTGCCAAATTGGAAACCTGTGCGAATCAGGAGGTTAAAGGGGCTGTCTCTCCAAGTTGGGAGGCTGATAGTAAAGCAGATGGAAAGTCAAATCGGAGCACCAGGAGAGGGACTATTCGTTGAGTTTTAGAAACCTTTCGTATTCACAGTGTGTCCGTTCTCTAGGTTTCCCGTACATGTTATAGCTGTAGTAATATTCCCTTCAACCTGGAGAGTTGGGACCCATGGAATGGGTGCCATGCATTATTACTTTAAAGGGTCTGCATTTGCTCACCCAATCTCAGCAATCCTCTCAGTCCCAAGTGTCCAGCCTTATGCCACATCCAGCTGTCGTTGTAGATAGGGTCATTCCATGTTTCATCAGAGACCCTGAAGGAATTGTAAAGAATTTCCAAGTTTTTTTGTTTTGTTTTTGAAATTCCTTTTTATAGTGGGTTTGAGCTGATTCTCGCTGCCATGTTTATGCCAGTCTAGACACACTTGATTCCCTTACGGAGACATATCAATACATAGGTTTTAAGATTCTTACTAGTCAGATATATTCCTCTGCGGGAAATATGGGGTTTTGAGTCCCTTTCACTGAGGAAGGTGTAGGTCTTGTCTATTCCATAGTTGGTTTTTGGAACGGTACCTGTGCTTATATCAAACTCTGGTTTTATGCATCACCCCACCTCTCCTTCCCCCTTAAGCAGGCATAAGAGTGTTTTCTAAATGTGAGACACTGTTCTCTTTCCTAACTCAGTTCAAGTGTAGCCATGTTTACAGGATCTTCATAAGTGATATCTTATGATAAGCTTCTTTTTCTCTGTGACTTATTTCACTTAGAATCATCGTACCTGAATCCACCCATTTTGCTGCTACTGGTCTTATGACATTGATTACATGGCTGAGGGATATTCCATCGTACGTAAGTACCACAATTTTTTGAACCATTTTTATATTTCCTGGGATATTGAAGGTGTACCCAAGTTGAGGTCCTTGTAAGCAGTGCAGCCCTAAATTTTGGGGTGGCTCTGTCTTATTGATTTTCAGTTTTCCCAAGGTATATTCCCTAGACTGGAAGTGCCCTTGGCTCTGTAGCTCTGTTGTTTACTTGTTTTAGGGAACACAATGCACTCCTCCAGAGAGGCAGTTGGCAATTTACATCCCGCCCATCAGCATAACAAGGCTCCCTGTACTGCAGGGCCTGTCTTGCCTTTCTTGTTTTTACACATTTTGTGGATGGCCCTTTTGACCAGTGGGAAGTGATACTTCCTTGTAGTGCAGATTTGCATTGCCCGCTTGCTTGCTTGGCCAAAAAGGGCGTATGCGTTTTCTCCCGCATACGCCCTTTTTGGCCAAGTGCATCATTGTCGAAGTTGTGCCCCTCGTCCTGTGCTTTAAAGGCGATTCCAACGTACCTCTTGAAATCTGTTTCCTGCTATTCTGCCTCGCTTTCAAGTCCGCCTCGTTGCCTTCCCTCAACAGATTTTTGTACGATAGTTGTCCTTTATTACTCGGCCAGTTTGTGAATTGCTGTGCCCCTGAGCTCCATTTCTCAACTCGTTTTTGCTGAGCTGACCGCAAGTCCAACATTTTGGTTCAGGACCTATGCTGGTTCCCGCTGGGGGGCTGAGACTTTGGTTAATTCTTCTTCCTGCCGGGAAGTTAGAGTGATATGTGCCCGTCCAAATGCCTAACAGCTACTCTCTCATTGGTTCTCCCTCATCCCTTTCATCCTCTGCCAAATTCGCAACCTGTGTGAACCAGGAGGTTAAAGGGGCTGTCTCTCCAAGTTGGGAGGTTGATAGTAGAGCAGATGGAAAGTCAAACCGGATCACCAGGAGCGGGACTATTCGTTGAATTTTAGAAACCTTTCGTATTCACAGTGTGTCCGTTCTCTAGGTTTCCCGTACATGATATAACTTTAGTAATATTCCCTTCAACCTGGAGAGTTGGGACCCTTGGAATGGGTGCCATGCATTATTGCTTTAAAGGGTCTGCATTTGCTCACCCAATCTCACCAATCCTCTCAGTCCCAAGTGTCCAGCCTTATGCCACATCCAGCTGTCGTTGTAGATAGTGTCATTCCAGGTTTCATCAGAGACCCTGAAGGAATTGTAAAGAATATCCCAGTTTTTTTTTTTGTTTTTGAAATTCCTTTTTATAGTGGGTTTGAGCTGATTCTCGCTGCCATGTTTATGCCAGTCTAGACACACTTGATTCCCTTACGGAGATATATCAATACATAGGTTTTAAGATTCTTACTAGTCAGATATATTCCTCTGCGGGAAATATGGGGTTTTGAGTCCCTTTCACTGAGGAAGGTGTAGGTCTTGTCTATTCCATAGTTGGTTTTTGGAACGGTACCTGTGCTTATATCAAACTCTGGTTTTATGCATCACCCCACCTCTCCTTTCCCCTTAAGCAGGCATAAGAGTGTTTTCTAAATGTGAGACTCTCTTCTCTTTCCTAACTCAGTTCAAGTGTAGCCATGTTTACAGGATCTTCATAAGTGATATCTTATGATAAGTTTCTTTTTCTCTGTGACTTATTTCACTTAGAATCATCGTACCTGAATCCACCCATTTTGCTGCTACTGGTCTTATGACATTGATTTCATGGCTGAGGGATATTCCATCGTACGTAAGTAACACAATTTTTTGAACCATTTTTATATTTCCTGGGATAATTAAGGTGTACCCAAGTTGAGGTCCTTGTAAGCAGTGCAGCCCTAAATTTTGGGGTGGCTCTGTCTTATTGATTTTCATTTTTCCCAAGGAATATTCCCTAGACTGTAAGTGCCCTTGGATCTGTAGCTCTGTTGTTTACTTGTTTTAGGGAACCCAATACACGCCTCCGGAGAGGCAGTTGGCAATTTACATTCCGCCCATCAGCATAACAAGGCTCCCTGTTCTCCAGCGCCTGTCTTGCCTTTCTGGTTTTTACACATTTTGTGGATGTCCCTTTTGACTGGTGGGAAGTGATACTTCTTTGTAGTGCAGATTTGCATTGCCCGCTTGCTTGCTTGGCCAAAATGGGCGTATGCGTTTTCTCCCGCATACGCCCTTTTTGGCCAAGTGCATCATTGTCGAAGTTGTGCCCCTCGTCCTGTGCTTTAAAGGCGATTCCAACGTACCTCTTGAAATCTGTTTCCTGCTATTCTGCCTCGCTTTCAAGTCCACCTCGTTGCCTTCCCTCAACAGATTTTTGTACGATAGTTGTCCTTTATTACTCGGCCAGTTTGTGAATTGCTGTGCCCCTGAGCTCCATTTCTCAACTCGTTTTTGGTGAGCTGACCGCAAGTCCAACATTTTGGTTCAGGACCTATGCTGGTTCCCGGTGGGGGGCTGAGACTTTGTTTAATTCTTCTTCCTGCTGGGAATTTAGAGTGATATGTGCCCGTCCAAATGCCTAACAGCTACTCTCTCATTGGTTCTCCCTCATCCCTTTCATCCTCTGCCAAATTCGCAACCTGTGTGAACCAGGAGGTTAAAGGGGCTGTCTCTCCAAGTTGGGAGGTTGATAGTAGAGCAGATGGAAAGTCAAACCGGATCACCAGGAGCGGGACTATTCGTTGAATTTTAGAAACCTTTCGTATTCACAGTGTGTCCGTTCTCTAGGTTTCCCGTACATGTTAGAACTTTAGTAATATTCCCTTCAACCTGGAGAGTTGGGACCCTTGGAATGGGTGCCATGCATTATTGCTTTAAAGGGTCTGCATTTGCTCTCCCAATCTCACCAATCCTCTCAGTCCCAAGTGTCCAGCCTTATGCCACATCCAGCTGTCGTTGTAGATAGGGTCATTCCAGGTTTCATCAGAGACCCTGAAGGAATTGTAAAGAATTTCCCAGTTTTTTTTTTTGTTTTTGAAATTCCTTTTTATAGTGGGTTTGAGCTGATTCTCGCTGCCATGTTTATGCCAGTCTAGACACACTTGATTCCCTTACGGAGATATATCAATACATTGGTTTTAAGATTCTTACTAGTCAGATATATTCCTGTGTGGGTAATATGGGGTTTTGAGTCCCTTTCACTGAGGAAGGTGTAGGTCTTGTCTATTCCATAGTTGGTTTTTGGAACGGTAACTGTGCTTATATCAAACTCTGGTTTTATGCATCACCCCACCTCTCCTTCCCCCTTAAGCAGGCATAAGAGTGTTTTCTAAATGTGAGACACTGTTCTCTTTCCTAACTCAGTTCAAGTGTAGCCATGTTTACAGGATCTTCATAAGTGATATCTTATGATAAGTTTCTTTTTCTCTGTGACTTATTTCACTTAGAATCATCGTACCTGAATCTACCCATTTTGCTGCTACTGGTCTTATGACATTGATTTCATGGCTGAGGGATATTCCATCGTACATAAGTACCACAATTTTTTGAACCATTTTTATATTTCCTGCGATATTTAAGGTGTACCCAAGTTGAGGTCCTTGTAAGCAGTGCAGCCCTAAATTTTGGGGTGGCTCTGTCTTATTGATTTTCAGTTTTCCCAACGTATATTCCCTAGACTGGAAGTGCCCTTGGCTCTGTAGCTCTGTTCTTTACTTGTTTTAGGGAACACAATGCACTCCTCCACAGAGACAGTTGGCAATTTACATCCCGCCCATCAACATAACAAGGCTCCCTGTTCTGCAGGGCCTGTCTTGCCTTTCTGGTTTTTACACATTTTGAGGATGTCCCTATTGACCGGTGGGAAGTGATACTTCTTTGTAGTGCAGATTTGCATTGCCCGCTTGCTTGCTTGGCCAAAAAGGGCGTATGCGTTTTCTCCTGAATATATTCAGGAGAAAACGCATACGCCCTTTTTTGCCAAGTTCATCATTGTCGAAGTTGTGCCCCTCTTCCTGTGCTTTAAAGACGATTCCAGCGTACCTCATGAAATCTGTTTCCTGCTATTCTGCCTCGCTTTCAATTCCGCCTTGTTGCCTTCCCTCAACAGATTTTTGGACCATATTTGTCCTTTACTACTCGGCCAGTTTGTGAATTGCTGTGCCCCTGAGCTCCATTTTTCAACTCGTTTTTGGTGAACTGACCACAAGTCCAAAATTTTGGTTCAGGACCTATGCTGGTTCCCGGTGGGTGGCTGAGACTTTGGTTAATTCTTCTCCTGCCGGGATGTTAGAGTGATATGTGCCCGTCCAAATGCCTAACAGCTACTCTCTCATTGATTCTCCCTCTTCCCTTTCATCCTCTGCCAAATTGGCAACCTGTGCGAACCAGGAGGTTAAAGGGGCTGTCTCTCCAAGTTGGGAGATTGATAGTAAAGCAGATGGAAAGTCAAACCGGAGCACCAAGAGAGGGACTATTCGTTGAGTTTTAGAAACCTTTCATATTTACATTGTGTCCGTTCTCTTGGTTTCCAGTACATGTTATAGCGGTAGTAATATTCCCTTCAACATGGAGAGTTCGGACCCATGGAATGGGTGCCAGGCATTATTGCTTTAAAGGGTCGGCATTTGCTCACCCAATCTCACCAATCTTCTCAGGCCCAACTGTCCAGCCTTATGCCACATCCAGCTGTCGTTGTAGATAGGGTCATTCCAGGTTTCATCAGAGACCCTGAAGGAATTGTAAAGAATTTCCCAGTTTTTTTGTTATGTTTTTGAAATTCCTTTTTATAGTGGGTTTGAGCTGATTCTCGCTGCCATGTTTATGCCAGTCTAGACACACTTGATTCCCTTACGGAGACATATCAATACATATGTTTTAAGATTCTTACTAGTCAGATATATTCCTCTGCGGGAAATATGGGGTTTTGAGTCCCTTTCACTGAGGAAGGTGTAGGTCTTGTCTATTCCATAGTTGGTTTTTGGAACGTTAACTGTGCTTATGTCATACTCTGGTTTTATGCATCACCCCACCTCTCCTTCCCCATTAAGCAGGTATAAGAGTGTTTTCTAAATGTGAGACACTGTTCTCTTTCCTAACTCAGGTCAAGTGTAGCCATGTTTACAGGATCTTCGTAAGTGATATCTTATGATAAGTTTCTTTTTCTGTGTGACATATTTCACTTAGAATCATCATACCTGAATCCACCCATTTTGCTGCTACTGGTCTTATGACATTGATTTCATTGCCTAGGTTTATTCCACCGTACGTAAGTACCACCAATTTTTGAAACATTTTTATATTTCCTGGGATAATTAAGGTGTACCCAACTTGAGGTCCTTGTAAGCAGTGCAGCCCTAAATTTTGGGGTGGCTCTGTCTTATTGATTTTCAGTTTTCCCAAGGTATATTCCCTAGACTGGAAGTGCCCTTGGCTCTGTAGCTCTGTTCTTTACTTGTTTTAGGGAACACAATGTACTCCTCAAGAGAGGCAGTTGGCAATTTACATCCCGCCCATCAGCATAACAAGGCGTCCCGTTCTCCAGGTCTTGTCTTGCCTTTCTGGTTTTTAAACATTTTGTGGATGTCCCTTTTGACCGGTGGGAAGTGATACTTCTTTGTAGTGCAGATTTGCATTGCCCCCTTGCTTGCTTGGCCAAAAAGGTTGTATGCGTTTTCTCCTGAATATATTCAGGAGAAAACGCATACGCCCTTTTTGTCCAAGTGCATCATTGTCGAAGTTGTGCCCCTCTTCCTGTGCTTTAAAGGCGATTCCAACGTACCTCTTGAAATCTGTTTCCTGCTATTCTGCCTCGCTTTCAAGTCCGCCTCGTTGCCTTCCCTCAACAGATTTTTGGACGATAGTTGTCCTTTATTACTCGGCCAGTTTGTGAATTGCTGTGCCCCTGAGCTCCCTTTTTCAACTCGTTTTTGGTGAGCTGACCGCAAGTCCAAAATTTTGGTTCAGGACCTATACTGGTTCCCGGTGGGTGGCTGAGACTTTGGTTAATTCTTCTTCCTGCCGGGAAATTACAGTGATATGTGCACGTTCAAATGCCCAACAGCTACTCTCTCATTGGTTCTCCCTCTTCCCTTTCATCCTCTGCCAAATTGGCAACCTGTGCGTAACAGGAGGTTAAAGGGGCTGTCTCTCCAAGTTGGGAGGTTGATAGTAAAGCAGATGGAAAGTCAAACCGGAGCACCAGGCGAGGGACTATTCGTTGAGTTTTAGAAACCTTTCGTATTCACAGTGTGTCCGTTCTCTAGGTTTCTCGTACATGTTATAGCTGTAGTAATATTCCCTACAACCTGGAGAGTTGGGACCCATGGAATGGGTGACATGCATTATTACTTTAAAGGGTCTGCATTTGCTCACCCAATCTCACCAATCCTCTCAGTCCCAAGTGTCCAGCCTTATGCCACATCCAGCTGTGGTTGTAGATAGGGTCATTCCAGGTTTCATCAGAGACCCTGAAGGAATTGTAAAGAATTTCCCAGTTTTTCTGTTTTGTTTTTGAAATTCCTTTTTATAGTGGGTTTGAGCTGATTCTATCTAACATGTTTATGCCAGTCTAGACACACTTGATTCCCTTACGGAGACATATCAATACATAGGTTTTAAGATTCTTACTAGACAGATATATTCCTCTGCAGGAAATATGGGGTTTTGAGTCCCTTTCACTGAGGAAGGTGTAGGTCTTGTCTATTCCATAGTTGGTTTTTGGAACGGTACCTGTGCTTATATCAAACTCTGGTTTTATGCATCACCCCACCTCTCCTTCCCCCTTAAGCAGGCATAAGAGTGTTTTCTAAATGTGAGACTCTGTTCTCTTTCCTAACTCAGTTCAAGTGTAGCCATATTTACAGGATCTTCATAAGTGATATCTTATGATAAGTTTCTTTTTCTGTGTGACTTATTTCACTTAGAATCATCGTACCTGAATCCACCCATTTTGCTGCTACTGGTCTTATGACATTGATTTCATGGCTGAGGGATATTCCATCGTACGTAAGTACCACAATTTTTTGAACCATTTTTATATTTCCTGGGATATTTAAGGTGTACCCAAGTTGAGGTCATTATAAGCAGTGCAGCCCTAAATTTTGGGGAGGCTCTGTCTTATTGATTTTCAGTTTTCCCAAGGTATATTCCCTAGACTGGAAGTGCCCTTGGATCTGTAGCTCTGTTCTTTACTTGTTTTAGGGAACACAATGTACTCATCCGCAGAGGCAGTTGGCAATTTACATCCCGCCCATCAGCATAACAAGGTTCCCTGTTCTCCAGCGCCTGTCTTGCCTTTCTGGTTTTTACACATTTTTGTGGATGTCCCTTTTGACCGGTGGGAAGTGATACTTCTTTGTAGTGCAGATTTGCATTGCCCACTTGCTTGCTTGGCCAAAAAGGGTGTATGCGTTTTCTCCTGAATATATTCAGGAGAAAACGCATACACCCTTTTTGGCCAAGTGCATCATTGTCGAAGTTGTGCCCCTCTTCCTGTGCTTTAAAGGCGATTCCAACGTACCTCTTGAAATCTGTTTCCTGCTATTCTGCCTCGCTTTCAAGTCCGCCTCGTTGCCTTACCTCAACAGATTTTTGGACGATAGTTTTCCTTTATTACTCGGCCAGTTTGTGAATTGCTGTGACCCTGAGCTCCATTTTTCAACTCGTTTTTGGTGAGCTGACCGCAAGTCAAAATTTTGGTTCAGGACCTATACTGGATCCCGGTGGGTGGCTGAGACTTTGGTTAATTCTTTTTCCTGCCGGGAAATTACAGTGATATGTGCCCGTCCAAATGCCTAACAGCTACTCTCTCATTGGTTCTCCCTCTTCCCTTTCATCCTCTGTGAAATTGGAAACCTGTGCGAACCAGGAGGTTAAAGGGGCTGTATCTTCAAGTTCGGAGGTTGATAGTAAAGTAGATGGAAAGTCAAACCGGAGCACCAGGAGAGGGACTATTCGTTGAGTTTTAGAAACCTTTCGTATTCACAGTGTGTCCGTTCTCTAGGTTTCCCGTACATGTTATAGCTGTAGTAATATTCCCTTCAACCTGGAGAGTTGGGACCCATGGAATGGGTGCCATGCATTATTGCTTTAAAGGTTCTGCATTTGCTCACCCAATCCACCAATCCTCTCAGTCCCAAGTGTCCAGCCTTATGCCACATCCAGCTGTCGTTGTAGATAGGGTCATTCCAGGTTTCATCAGAGATCCTAAGGAATTGTAAAGAATTTCCCAGTTTTTTCGTTTTGTTTTTGAAATTCCTTTTTATAATGGGTTTGAGCTGATTCTCGCTGCCATGTTTATGCCAGTCTAGACACACTTGATTCCCTTATGGAGACATATCAATACATAGGTTTTAAGATTCTTACTAGTCAGATATATTCCTCTGCGGGAAATATGGGGTTTTGAGTCCCTTTCACTGAGGAAGGTGTAGGTCTTGTCTATTCCATAGTTGGTTTTTGGAACGGTACCTGTGCTTATATCAAACTCTGGTTTTATGCATCACCCCACCTCTCCTTCCCCCTTAAGCAGGCATAAGAGTGTTTTCTAAATGTGAGACACTGTTCTCTTTCCTAACTCAGTTCAAGTGTAGCCATGTTTACAGGATCTTCATAAGTGATATCTTATGATAAGTTTCTTTTTCTGTGTGACTTATTTCACTTAGAATCATCGTACCTGAATCCACCCATTTTGCTGCTACTTGTCTTATGGCATTGATTTCATGGCTGAGGGATATTCCACCGTACGTAAGTACCACAAATTTTTGAACCATTTTTATATTTCCTGGGATATTTAAGGTGTACCCAAGTTGAGGTCCTTGTAAGCAGTGCAGCCCTAAATTTTGGGGTGGCTCTGTCTTATTGATTTTCAGTTTTCCCAAGGTATATTCCCTAGACTGGAAGTGTCCTTGGCTCTGCAGCTCTGTTCTTTACTTGTTTTAGGGAACACAATGTACTCCTACAGAGAGGCAGTTGGCAATTTACATCCCGCCCATCAGCATAACAAGGCTCCCTGTTCTCCAGGGCCTGTCTTGCCTTTCTGGTTTTTACACATTTTGTGGATGTCCCTTTTGACCGGTGGGAAGTGATACTTCTTTGTAGTGCAGATTTGCATTGCCCGCTTGCTTGCTTGGCCAAAAAGGGCGTATGCGTTTTCTCCTGAATATATTCAGGAGAAAACGCATACGCCCTTTTTGGCCAAGTGCATCATTGTCAAAGCTGTGCCCCTCTTCCTGTGCTTTAAAGGCGATTCCAACGTACCTCTTGAAATCTGTTTCCTGCTATTCTGCCTCGCTTTCAAGTCCGCCTCGTTGCCTTCCCTCAACAGATTTTTGGACGATAGTTGTCCTTTATTACTCGGCCAGTTTGTGAATTGCTGTGCCCCTGAGCTCCATTTTTCAACTCGTTTTTGGTGAGCTGACCGCAAATCCTAAATTTTGGTTTAGGACCTATACTGGTTCCCAGTGGGTGGCTGAGACTTTGGTTAATTCTTCTTCCTGCCGGGAAATTACAGTGATATGTGCCCGTCCAAATGCCTAACAGCTACTCTCTCATTGGTTCTCCCTCTTCCCTTTCATCCTCTGCCAAATTGGCAACCTGTGCGAACCAGGAGTTTAAAGGTGCCGTCTCTCCAAGTTCGGAGGTTCATAGTAAAGCAGATAGAAAGTCAAAGCGGAGCAACAGGAGAGGGAGTATTCGTTGAGTTTTAGAAACCTTTCGTATTCACAGTGTGTCCGTTCTCTAGGTTTCCCGTACTTGTTATAGCTGTAGTAATATTCCCTTAAACCTGGAGAGTTGGGACCCATGGAATGGGTGCCAGGCATTTGTGCTTTAAAGGGTCTGCATTTGCTCACCCAATCTCACCAATCGTCTCAGTCCCAAGTGTCCCTCCTTATGCCACATCCAGCTGTCATTGTAGATAGGGTCATTCCAGGTTTCATCAGAGACCCTGAAGGAATTGTAAAGAATTTCCCAGTTTTTTTGTTTTGTTTTTGAAATTCCTTTTTATAGTGGGTGTGAGCTGATTCTCGCTGCCATGTTTCTGTGAGTCTAGACACACTTGATTCCCTTACGGAGACATATCAATACATATGTTTTAAGATTCTTACTAGTCAGATATGTTCCTCTGCGGGAACTATGGGGTTTTGAGTCCCTTTCACTGAGGAAGGTGTAGGTCTTGTCTATTCCATAGTTGGTTTTTGGAACGGTACCTGTGCTTATATCAAACTCTGGTTTTATGCATCACCCCACCTCTCCTTCCCCCTTAAGCAGGCATAAGAGTGTTTTCTAAATGTGAGACACTGTTCTCTTTCCTAAATCAGTTCAAGTGTAGCCATGTTTACAGGATCTTCATAAGTGATATCTTATGATAAGATTCTTTTTCTGTGTGACTTATTTCACTTAGAATCATCGTACCTGAATCCACCCATTTTGCTGCTACTGGTCTTATGACATTGATTTCATGCCTGAGGGATATTCCATCGTACATAAGTACCACAAATTTTTGAACCATTTTTATATTTCCTGGGATATTTAAGGTGTACCCAAGTTGAGGTCCTTGTAAGCAGTGCAGCCCTAAATTTTGGGGTGGCTCTGTCTTATTGATTTTCAGTTTTCCCAAGGTATATTCCCTAGACTGGAAGTGCCCTTGGCTCTGTAGCTCTGTTCTTTACTTGTTTTAGGGAACACAATATACTCCTCCAGAGAGGCAGTTGGCAATTTACATCCCGCCCATCAGCATAACAAGGCTCCCTGTTCTCCAGGGCCTGTCTTGCCTTTCTGGTTTTTACACATTTTGTGGATGTTCCTTTTGACCGGTGGGAAGTGATACTTCTTTGTAGTGCAGATTTGCATTGCCCGCTTGCTTGCTTGACCAAAAAGGGCGTATGCGTTTTCTCCTGAATATATTCAGGAGAAAACGCATACGCCCTTTTTGGCCAAGTGCATCATTGTCGAAGTAGTGCCCCTCTTCCTGTGCTTTAAAGGCGATTCCAACGTACCTCTTGAAATCTGTTTCCTGCTATTCTGCCTCGCTTTCAAGTGTGCCTCGTTGCCTTCCCTCAACAGATTTTTGGACGAGCGTTGTCCTTTATTACTCGGCCAGTTTGTGAATTGCTGTGACCCTGAGCTCCATTTTTCAACTCGTTTTTGGTGAGCAGACCGCAAGTCAAAATTTTGGTTCAGGACCTATACTGGTTCCCGGTGGGTGGCTGAGACTTTGGTTAATTCTTCTTCCTGCTGGGAAATTACAGTGATATGTGCCCGTCCAAATGCCTAACAGCTACTCTCTCATTGGTTCTCCCTCTTCCCTTTCATCCTCTGCCAAATTGGAAACCTGTGCGAACCAGGAGGTTAAAGGTGCTGTCTCTCCATGTTGGGAGGTTGATAGTAAAGCAGATGGAAAGTCAAACCGGAGCACCAGGAGAGGGACTATTCGTTGAGTTTTAGAAACCTTTCGTATTCACAGTGTGTCCGTTCTCTAGGATTCCCGTACATGTTATAGCTGTAGTAATATTCCCTTCAACCTGGAGAGTTGGGACCCATGGAATGGGTGCCATGCATTATTGCTTTAAAGGGTCTGCATTTGCTCACCCAATCTCACCAATCCTCTCAGTCCCAAGTGTCCAGCCTTATGCCACATCCAGCTGTCGTTGTAGATAGGGTCTTTCCAGGTTTCATCAGAGACCCTGAAGGAATTGTAAAGAATTTCCAAGTTTTTTTGTTTTGCTTTTGAAATTCCTTTTCATAGTGGGTTTGAGCTGATTCTCGCTGCCATGTTTATGCCAGTCTAGACACACTTGATTCCCTTATGGAGACATATCAATACATAGGTTTTAAGATTCTTACTAGTCAGATATATTCCTCTGCGGGAAATATGGGGTTTTGAGTCCCTTTCACTGAGGAAGGTGTAGGCCTTGTCTATTCCATAGTTGGTTTTTGGAACGGTACCTGTGCTTATATCAAACTCTGGTTTTATGCATCACCCCACCTCTCCTTCCCCCTTAAGCAGGCATAAGAGTGTTTTCTAAATGTGAGACACTGTTCTCTTTCCTAACTCAGTTCAAGTGTAGCCATGTTTACAGGATCTTCATAAGTGATATCTTATGATAAGGTTCTTTTTCTGTGTGACTTATTTCACTTAGAATCATCGTACCTGAATCCACCCATTTTGCTGCTACTGGTCTTATGACATTGATTTCATGGCTGAGGGATATTCCATCGTACGTAAGTACCACAGTTTTTTGAACCATTTTTATATTTCCTGGGATATTTAAGGTGTACCCAAGTTGAGGTCCTTGTAAGCAGTGCAGCCCTAAATTTCGGGGTGGCTCTGTCTTATTCATTTTCAGTTTTCCCAAGGTATACTCCCTAGATTGGAAGTGCCCTTGACTCTGTATCTCTGTTGTTTACTTGTTTTAGGGTACACAATGCACTCCTACAGGGAGGCAGTTGGCAATTTACATCCCGCCCATCAGCATAACAAGGCTCCCTGTTCTCCAGGGCCTGTCTTGCCTTTCTGGTTTTTACACATTTTGTGGATGTCCCTTTTGACCGGTGGGAAGCGATACTTCTTTGTAGTGCAGATTTGCATTGCCCGCTTGCTTGCTTGGCCAAAAAGGGCGTATGCGTTTTCTCCTGAATATATTCAGGAGAAAACGCATACGCCCTTTTTGGCCAAGTGCATCATTGTCGAAGTTGTGCCCCTCTTCCTGTGCTTTAAAGGCGATTCCAACGTACCTCTTGAAATCTGTTTCCTGCTATTCTGCCTCGCTTTCAAGTCTGCCTCGTTGCCTTCCCTCAACAGATTTTTGGACGATAGTTTTCCTTTATTACTCGGCCAGTTTTTGATTTGCTGTGACCCTGAGCTCCATTTTTCAACTCGTTTTTGGTGAGCTGACCGCAAGTCAAAATTTTGGTTCAGGACCTATACTGGTTCCCGGTGGGGGGCTGAGACTTTGGTTAATTCTTCTTCCTGCCGGGAAATTACAGTGATATGTGCCCGTCCAAATGCCTAACAGCTACTCTCTCATTGGTTCTCCCTCTTCCCTTTCATCCTCTGCCAAATTGGCAACCTGTGCGAACCAGGATGTTAAAGGGGCTGTCTCTTCAAGTTGGGAGGTTGATAGTAAAGCAGATGGAAAGTCAAACCGGAGCACCAGGAGAGGGACTATTCGTTGAGTTTTAGAAACCTTTCGTATTCACAGTGTGTCCATTCTCTAGGTTTCCCGTACATGTTATAGCTGTAGTAATATTCCCATCAACCTGGAGAGTTGGGACCCATGGAATGGGTGCCAGGCATTTTTGCTTTAAAGGGTCTGCATTTGCTCACCCAATCTCACCAATCGTCTCAGTCCCAAGTGTCCAGCCTTATGCCACATCCAGCTGTCGTTGTAGATAGGGTCATTCCAGGTTTCATCAGAGACCCTGAAGGAATTGTAAAGAATTTCCCAGTTTTTTTGTTTTGTTTTTGAAATACCTTTTTACAGTGGGTTTGAGCTGATTCTCGCTGTCAAGTTTATGCCAGTCTAGACAGACTTGATTCCCTTACGGAGACATATCAATACATAGGTTTTAAGATTTTTACTATTCAGATATATTCCACTGTGGGAAATATGGGGTTTTGAGTCCCTTTCACTGAGGAAGGTGTAGGTCTTGTCTATTCCATAGTTGGTTTTTGGAACGGTACCTGTGCTTATATCAAACTCTGGTTTTATGCATCACCCCACCTCTCCTTCCCCCTTAAGCAGGCATAAGAGTGTTTTCTACATGTGAGACACTGTTCTCTTTCCTAACTCAGTTCAAGTGTATCCATGTTTACAGGATCTTCATAAGTGATATCTTATGATAAGTTTCTTTTTCTGTGTGATTTATTTCACTTAGAATCATCGTACCTGAATCCACCCATTTTGCTGCTACTGGTCTTATGACATTGATTTCATGGCTGAGGGATATTCCATCGTACGTAAGTACCACAGTTTTTTGAACCATTTTTATATTTCCTGGGATATTTAAGGTGTACCCAAGTTGAGGTCCTTGTAAGCAGTGCAGCCCTAAATTTTGGGGTGGCTCTGTCTTATTGATTTTCATTTTTCCCAAGGAATATTCCCTAGACTGGAAGTGCCCTTGGATCTGTAGCTCTGTTGTTTACTTGTTTTAGGGAACCCAATACACTCCTCCGGAGAGGCAGTTGGCAATTTACATTCCGCCCATCACCATAACAAGGCTCCCTGTTCTCCAGGGCCTGTCTTGCCTTTCTGGTTTTTACACATTTTGTGGATGTCCCTTTTGACTGGTGGGAAGTGATACTTCTTTGTAGTGCAGATTTGCATTGCCCGCTTGCTTGCTTGGCCAAAAAGGGCGTATGCGTTTTCTCCCGCATACGCCCTTTTTGGCCAAGTGCATCATTGTTGAAGTTGTGCCCCTCGTCCTGTGCTTTAAAGGCGATTCCAACGTACCTCTTGAAATCTGTTTCCTGCTATTCTGCCTCGCTTTCAAGTCCACCTCGTTGCCTTCCCTCAACAGATTTTTGTACGATAGTTGTCCTTTATTACTCGGCCAGTTTGTGAATTGCTGTGCCCCTGAGCTCCATTTCTCAACTCGTTTTTGGTGAGCTGACCGCAAGTCCAACATTTTGGTTCAGGACCTATGCTGGTTCCCGCTGGGGGGCTGAGACTTTGTTTAATTCTTCTTCCTGCTGGGAAGTTAGAGTGATATGTGCCCGTCCAAATGCCTAACAGCTACTCTCTCATTGGTTCTCCCTCATCCCTTTCATCCTCTGCCAAATTCGCAACCTGTGTGAACCAGGAGGTTAAAGGGGCTGTCTCTCCAAGTTGGGAGGTTGATAGTAGAGCAGATGGAAAGTCAAACCGGATCACCAGGAGCGGGACTATTCGTTGAATTTTAGAAACCTTTCGTATTCACAGTGTGTCCGTTCTCTAGGTTTCCCGTACATGTTATAACTTTAGTAATATTACCTTCAACCTGGAGAGTTGGGACCCTTGGAATGGGTGCCATGCATTATTGCTTTAAAGGGTCTGCATTTGCTCTCCCAATCTCACCAATCCTCTCAGTCCCAAGTGTCCAGCCTTATGCCACATCCAGCTGTCGTTGTAGATAGGGTCATTCCAGGTTTCATCAGAGACCCTGAAGGAATTGTAAAGAATTTCCCAGTTTTTTTTTTGTTTTTGAAATTCCTTTTTATAGTGGGTTTGAGCTGATTATCGCTGCCATGTTTATGCCAGTCTAGACACACTTGATTCCCTTACGGAGATATATCAATACATTGGTTTTAAGATTCTTACTAGTCAGATATATTCCTCTGTGGGTAATATGGGGTTTTGAGTCCCTTTCACTGAGGAAGGTGTAGGTCTTGTCTATTCCATAGTTGGTTTTTGGAACGGTAACTGTGCTTATATCAAACTCTGGTTTTATGCATCACCCCACCTCTCCTTCCCCCTTAAGCAGGCATAAGAGTGTTTTCTAAATGTGAGACACTGTTCTCTTTCCTAACTCAGTTCAAGTGTAGCCATGTTTACAGGATCTTCATAAGTGATATGTTATGATAAGTTTCTTTTTCTCTGTGACTTATTTCACTTAGAATCATCGTACATGAATCCACCCATTTTGCTGCTACTGGTCTTATAACATTGATTTCATGGCTGAGGGATATTCCATCGTACGTAAGTACCACAATTTTTTGAAC
The DNA here is from genome assembly GCF_949752795.1 of Hyperoodon ampullatus. Classification (NCBI taxonomy): domain Eukaryota; kingdom Metazoa; phylum Chordata; class Mammalia; order Artiodactyla; family Ziphiidae; genus Hyperoodon; species Hyperoodon ampullatus. The sequence continues at coordinate 171,034 of NW_027640521.1, forward strand.
CATTTTTATATTTCCTGGGATATTTAAGGTGTACCCAAGTTGAGGTCCTTGTAAGCAGTGCAGCCCTAAATTTTGGGGTGGCTCTGTCTTATTGATTTTCAGTTTTCCCAAGGTATATTCCCTAGACTGGAAGTGCCCTTGGCTCTGTAGCTCTGTTCTTTACTTGTTTTAGGGAACACAATGCACTCCTCCACAGAGACAGTTGGCAATTTACATCCCGCCCATCAACATAACAAGGCTCCCTGTTCTGCAGGGCCTGTCTTGCCTTTCTGGTTTTTACACATTTTGTGGATGTCCCTATTGACCGGTGGGAAGTGATACTTCTTTGTAGTGCAGATTTGCATTGCCCGCTTGCTTGCTTGGCCAAAAAGGGCGTATGCGTTTTCTCCTGAATATATTCAGGAGAAAACGCATACGCCCTTTTTTGCCAAGTTCATCATTGTCGAAGTTGTGCCCCTCTTCCTGTGCTTTAAAGACGATTCCAGCGTACCTCTTGAAATCTGTTTCCTGCTATTCTGCCTCGCTTTCAAGTCCGCCTCGTTGCCTTCCCTCAACAGATTTTTGGACCATATTTCTCCTTTACTACTCGGCCAGTTTGTGAATTGCTGTGCCCCTGAGCTCCATTTTTCAACTCGTTTTTGGTGAACTGACCACAAGTCCAAAATTTTGGTTCAGGACCTATGCTGGTTCCCGGTGGGTGGCTGAGACTTTGGTTAATTCTTCTCCTGCCGGGATGTTAGAGTGATATGTGCCCGTCCAAATGCCTAACAGCTACTCTCTCATTGATTCTCCCTCTTCCCTTTCATCCTCTGCCAAATTGGATACCTGTTCGAACCAGGAGGTTAAAGGGGCTGTCTCTCCAAGTTGGGAGATTGATAGTAAAGCAGAGGGAAAGTCAAACCGGAGCACCAAGAGAGGGACTATTCGTTGAGTTTTAGAAACCTTTCATATTCACATTGTGTCCGTTCTCTTGGTTTCCAGTACATGTTATAGCGGTAGTAATATTCCTTTCAACATGGAGAGTTCGGACCCATGGAATGGGTGCCAGGCATTATTGCTTTAAAGGGTCTGCATTTGCTCACCCAATCTCACCAATCCTCTCAGTCCCAACTGTCCAGCCTTATGCCACATCCAGCTGTTGTTGTAGATAGGGTCATTCCAGGTTTCATCAGAAACCCTGAAGGAATTGTAAAGAATTTCCCAGTTTTTTTGTTATGTTTTTGAAATTCCTTTTTATAGTGGGTTTGAGCTGATTCTCGCTGCCATGTTTATGCCAGTCTAGACACACTTGATTCCCTTACGGAGACATATCAATACATATGTTTTAAGATTCTTACTAGTCAGATATATTCCTCTGCGCGAAATATGGGGTTTTGAGTCCCTTTCACTGAGGAAGGTGTAGGTCTTGTCTATTCCATAGTTGGTTTTTGGAACGGTAACTGTGCTTATGTCAAACTCTGGTTTTATGCATCACCCCACCTCTCCTTCCCCCTTAAGCAGGTATAAGAGTGTTTTCTAAATGTGAGACACTGTTCTCTTTCCTAACTCAGTTCAAGTGTAGCCATGTTTACAGGATCTTCATAAGTGATATCTTATGATAAGTTTCTTTTTCTGTGTGACTTATTTCACTTAGAATCATCGTACCTGAATCCACCCATTTTGCTGCTACTGGTCTTATGACATTGATTTCATGGCCTAGGTTTATTCCATCGTACGTAAGTACCACCAATTTTTGAAACATTTTTATATTTCCTGGGATAATTAAGGTGTACCCAACTTGAGGTCCTTGTAAGCAGTGCAGCCCTAAATTTTGGGGTGGCTCTGTCTTATTGATTTTCAGTTTTCCCAAGGTATATTCCCTAGACTGGAAGTGCCCTTGGCTCTGTAGCTCTGTTCTTTACTTGTTTTAGGGAACACAATGTACTCCTCCAGAGAGGCAGTTGGCAATTTACATCCCGCCCATCAGCATAACAACGCGTCCCGTTCTCCAGGGCTTGTCTTGCCTTTCTGGTTTTTAAACATTTTGTGGATGTCCCTTTTGACCGGTGGGAAGTGATACTTCTTTGTAGTGCAGATTTGCATTGCCCCCTTGCTTGCTTGGCCAAAAAGGTTGTATGCGTTTTCTCCTGAATATATTCAGGAGAAAACGCATACGCCCTTTTTGTCCAAGTGCATCATTGTCGAAGTTGTGCCCCTCTTCCTGTGCTTTAAAGGCGATTCCAACGTACCTCTTGAAATCTGTTTCCTGCTATTCTGCCTCGCTTTCAAGTCCGCCTCGTTGCCTTCCCTCAACAGATTTTTGGACGATAGTTGTCCTTTATTACTCGGCCAGTTTGTGAATTGCTGTGCCCCTGAGCTCCATTTTTCAACTCGTTTTTGGTGAGCTGACCGCAAGTCCAAAATTTTGGTTCAGGACCTATACTGGTTCCCGGTGGGTGGCTGAGACTTTGGTTAATTCTTCTTCCTGCCGGGAAATTACAGTGATATGTGCACGTTCAAATGCCCAACAGCTACTCTCTCATTGGTTCTCCCTCTTCCCTTTCATCCTCTGCCAAATTGGCAACCTGTGCGAACCAGGAGGTTAAAGGGGCTGTCTCTCCAAGTTGGGAGGTTGATAGTAAATCAGATGGAAAGTCAAACCAGAGCACCAGGCGAGGGACTATTCGTTGAGTTTTAGAAACCTTTTGTATTCACAGTGTGTCCGTTCTCTAGGTTTCTCGTACATGTTATAGCTGTAGTAATATTCCCTACAACCTGGAGAGTTGGGACCCATGGAATGGGTGACATGCATTATTACTTTAAAGGGTCTGCATTTGCTCACCCAATCTCACCAATCCTCTCAGTCCCAAGTGTCCAGCCTTATGCCACATCCAGCTGTGGTTGTAGATAGGGTCATTCCATGTTTCATCAGAGACCCGGAAGGAACTGTAAAGAATTTCCCAGGTTTCTGTTTTGTTTTTGAAATTCCTTTTTATAGTGGGTTTGAGCTGATTCTATCTAACATGTTTATGCCAGTCTAGACACACTTGATTCCCTTACGGAGACATATCAATACATAGGTTTTAAGATTCTTACTAGACAGATATATTCCTCTGCGGGAAATATGGGGTTTTGAGTCCCTTTCACTGAGGAAGGTGTAGGTCTTGTCTATTCCATAGTTGGTTTTTGGAACGGTACATGTGCTTATATCAAACTCTGGTTTTATGCATCACCCCACCTCTCCTTCCCCCTTAAGCAGGCATAAGAGTGTTTTCTAAATGTGAGACTCTGTTCTCTTTCCTAACTCAGTTCAAGTATAGCCATATTTACAGGATCTTCATAAGTGATATCTTATGATAAGTTTCTTTTTCTGTGTGACTTATTTCACTTAGAATCATCGTACCTGAATCCACCCATTTTGCTGCTACTGGTCTTATGACATTGATTTCATGGCTGAGGGATATTCCATCGTACGTAAGTACCACAATTTTTTGAACCATTTTTATATTTCCTGGGATATTTAAGGTGTACCCAAGTTGAGGTCCTTGTAAGCAGTGCAGCCCTAAATTTTGGGGTGGCTCTGTCTTATTGATTTTCAGTTTTCCCAAGGTATATTCCCTAGACTGGAAGTGCCCTTGGATCTGTAGCTCTGTTCTTTACTTGTTTTAGGGAACACAATGTACTCATCCGGAGAGGCAGTTGGCAATTTACATCCCGCCCATCAGCATAACAAGGTTCCCTGTTCTCCAGCACCTGTCTTGACTTTCTGGTTTTTACACATTTTTGTGGATGTCCCTTTTGACCGGTGGGAAGTGATACTTCTTTGTAGTGCAGATTTGCATTGCCCACTTGCTTGCTTGGCCAAAAAGGGTGTATGCGTTTTCTCCTGAATATATTCAGGAGAAAACGCATACACACTTTTTGGCCAAGTGCATCATTGTCGAAGTTGTGCCCCTCTTCCTGTGCTTTAAAGGCGATTCCAATGTACCTCTTGAAATCTGTTTCCTGCTATTCTGCCTCGCTTTCAAGTCCGCCTCGTTGCCTTACCTCAACAGATTTTTGGACGATAGTTGTCCTTTATTACTCGGCCAGTTTGTGAATTGCTGTGACCCTGAGCTCCATTTTTCAACTCGTTTTTGGTGAGCTGACCGCAAGTCAAAATTTTGGTTCAGGACCTATACTGGTTCCCGGTGGGTGGCTGAGACTTTGGTTAATTCTTCTTCCTGCCGGGAAATTACAGTGATATGTGCCCGTCCAAATGCCTAACAGCTACTCTCTCATTGGTTCTCCCTCTTCCCTTTCATCCTCTGCGAAATTGGCAACCTGTGCGAACCAGGAGGTTAAAGGGGCTGTATCTTCAAGTTCGGAGGTTGATAGTAAAGTAGATGGAAAGTCAAACCGGAGCACCAGGAGAGGGACTATTCATTGAGTTTTAGAAACCTTTCGTATTCACAGTGTGTCCGTTCTCTAGGTTTCCCGTACATGTTATAGCTGTAGTAATATTCCCTTCAACCTGGAGAGTTGGGACCCATGGAATGGGTGCCATGCATTATTGCTTTAAAGGTTCTGCATTTGCTCACCCAATCCACCAATCCTCTCAGTCCCAAGTGTCCAGCCTTATGCCACATCCAGCTGTCGTTGTAGATAGGGTCATTCCAGGTTTCATCAGAGATCCTGAAGGAATTGTAAAGAATTTCCCAGTTTTTTCGTTTTGTTTTTGAAATTCCTTTTTATAATGGGTTTGAGCTGATTCTCGCTGCCATGTTTATGCCAGTCTAGACACACTTGATTCCCTTATGGAGACATATCTATACATAGGTTTTAAGATTCTTACTAGTCAGATATATTCCTCTGCGGGAAATATGGGGTTTTGAGTCCCTTTCACTGAGGAAGGTGTAGGTCTTGTCTATTCCATAGTTGGTTTTTGGAACGGTACCTGTGCTTATATCAAACTCTGGTTTTATGCATCACCCCACCTCTCCTTCCCCCTTAAGCAGGCATAAGAGTGTTTTCTAAATGTGAGACACTGTTCTCTTTCCTAACTCAGTTCAAGTGTAGCCATGTTTACAGGATCTTCATAAGTGATATCTTATGATAAGTTTCTTTTTCTGTGTGACTTATTTCACTTAGAATCATCGTACCTGAATCCACCCATTTTGCTGCTACTTGTCTTATGACATTGATTTCATGGCTGAGGGATATTCCACCGTACGTAAGTACCACAAATTTTTGAACCATTTTTATATTTCCTGGGATATTTAAGGTGTACCCAAGTTGAGGTCCTTGTAAGCAGTGCAGCCCTAAATTTTGGGGTGGCTCTGTCTTATTGATTTTCAGTTTTCCCAAGGTATATTCCCTAGACTGGAAGTGCCCTTGGCTCTGTAGCTCTGTTGTTTACTTGTTTTAGGGAACACAATGCACTCCTCCAGAGAGGCAGTTGGCAATTTACATCCCACCCATCAGCATAACAAGGCTCCCTGTTCTCGAAGGCCTGTTTTGCCTTTCTGGTTTTTACATATTTTGTGGATGTCCCTTTTGACCGGTGGGAAGTGATACTTCTTTGTAGTGCAGATTTGCATTGCCCGCTTGCTTGCTTGGCCAAAAAGGGCGTATGCGTTTTCTCCTGAATATAATCAGGAGAAAACGCATACGCCCTTTTTGGCCAAGTGCATCATTGTCGAAGTTGTGCCCCTCTTCCTGTGCTTTAAAGGCGATTCCAACGTACCTCTTGAAATCTGTTTCCTGCTATTCTGCCTCGCTTTCAAGTCCGCCTCGTTGCCTTCCCTCAACAGAATTTTGGACAATAGTTGTCCTTTATTACTCGTCCAGTTTGTGAATTGCTGTGCCCCTGAGCTCCGTTTTTCAACTCGTTTTTGGTGAGCTGACCGCAAGTCCAAAATTTTGGTTCAGGACCTATACTGGTTCCCGGTGGGTGGCTGAGATTTTGGTTAATTTTTCTTCCTGCCGGGAAATGACAGTGATAAGTGCCCGTCCAAATGCCTAACATCTACTCTCTCATTGGTTCTCCCTCTTCCCTTTCATCTTCTGCCAAATTGGCAACCTGTGCGAACCAGGAGGTTAAACGGGTTGTCTCTCCAAGTTGGGAGGTTGATAGTAAAGCAGATGGAAAGTCAAAACGGAGCACCAGGAGAGGGACTATTCGTTGAGTTTTAGAAACCTTTCGTATTCACAGTGTGTCCGTTCTCTAGGTTTCCCGTACATGTTATAACTGTAGTAATATTCCCTTCAACCTGGAGAGTTGGGACCCATGGTATGGGTGCCAGGCATTTGTGCTTTAAAGGGTCTGCATTTGCTCACCCAATCTCACCAATCCTCTCAGTCTCAAGTGTCCCTCCTTATGCCACATCCAGCTGTCATTGTAGATAGGGTCATTCCAGGTTTCATCAGAGACCCTGAAGGAATTGTAAAGAATTTCCCAGTTTTTTTGTTTTGTTTTTGAAATTCCTTTTTATAGTGGGTTTGAGCTGATTCTCGCTGCCATGTTTATGCCAGTCTAGACACACTTGATTCCCTTACGGAGACATATCAATACATAGGTTTTAAGATTCTTACTAGTCAGATATATTCCTCTGTGGGAAATATGGGGTTTTGAGTCCCTTTCACTGAGGAAGGTGTAGGTCTTGTCTATTCCATAGTTGGTTTTTGGAACGGTACCTGTGCTTATATCAAACTCTGGTTTTATGCATCACCCCACCTCTCCTTCCCCCTTAAGCAGGCATAAGAGTGTTTTCTAAATGTGAGACACTGTTCTCTGTCCTAACTCAGTTCAAGTGTAGCCATGTTTACAGGATCTTCATAAGTGATATCTTATGATAAGTTTCTTTTTCTGTGTGACATATTTCACTTAGAATCATCGTACCTGAATCCACCCATTTTTCTGCTACTGGTCTTATGACATTGATTTCATGCCTGAGGGATATTCCATCGTATGTAAGTACCAGAATTTTTTGAACCATTTTTATATTTCCTGGGAAATTTAAGGTGTACCCAAGTTGAGGTCCTTGTAAGCAGTGCAGCACTAAATTTTGGGGTGGCTCTGTCTTATTGATTTTCAGTTTTCCCAAGGTATATTCCCTAGACTGGAAGTGTCCTTGGCTCTGCAGCTCTGTTCTTTACTTGTTTTAGGGAACACAATGTACTCCTCCAGAGAGGCAGTTGGCAATTTACATACCGCCCATCAGCATAACAAGGCTCCCTGTTCTCCAGGGCCTGTCTTGCCTTTCTGGTTTTTACACATTTTTTGGATGTCCCTTTTGACCGGTGGGAAGTGATACTTCTTTGTAGTGCAGATTTGCATTGCCCGCTTGCTTGCTTGGCCAAATAGGGCGTATGCGTTTTCTCCTGAATATATTCAGGAGAAAACGCATATGCCCTTTTTGGCCAAGTGCATCATTGTCAAAGCTGTGCCCCTCTTCCTGTGCTTTAAAGGCGATTCCAACGTACCTCTTGAAATCTGTTTCCTGCTATTCTGCCTCGCTTTCAAGTCCGCCTCGTTGCCTTCCCTCAACAGATTTTTGGACGATAGTTGTCCTTTATTACTCGTCCAGTTTGTGAATTGCTGTGCCCCTGAGCTCCATTTTTCAACTCGTTTTTGGTGAGCTGACCGCAAATCCTAAATTTTGGTTTAGGACCTATTCTGGTTCCCAGTGGGTGGCTGAGACTTTGGTTAATTCTTCTTCCTGCCGGGAAATTACAGTGATATGTGCCCGTCCAAATGCCTAACAGCTACTCTCTCATTGGTTCTCCCTCTTCCCTTTCATCCTCTTCCAAATTGGCAACCTGTGCGAACCAGGAGGTTAAAGGTGCCGTCTCTCCAAGTTCGGAGGTTCATAGTAAAGCAGATAGAAAGTCAAACCGGAGCAACAGGAGAGGGAGTATTCGTTGAGTTTTAGAAACCTTTCGTATTCACAGTGTGTCCGTTCTCTAGGTTTCCCGTACTTGTTATAGCTGTAGTAATATTCCCTTAAACCTGGAGAGTTGGGACCCATGGAATGGGTGCCAGGCATTTGTGCTTTAAAGGGTCTGCATTTGCTCACCCAATCTCACCAATCGTCTCAGTCCCAAGTGTCCCTCCTTATGCCACATCCAGCTCTCATTGTAGATAGGATCATTCCAGGTTTCATCAGAGACCCTGAAGGAATTGTAAAGAATTTCCCAGTTTTTTTGTTTTGTTTTTGAAATTCCTTTTTATAGTGGGTGTGAGCTGATTCTCGCTGCCATGTTTCTGTGAGTCTAGACACACTTGATTCCCTTACGGAGACATATCAATCCATAGGTTTTAAGATTCTTACTAGTCAGATATGTTCCTCTGCGGGAACTATGGGGTTTTGAGTCCCTTTCACTGAGGAAGGTGTAGGTCTTGTCTATTCCATAGTTGGTTTTTGGAATGGTACCTGTGCTTATATCAAACTCTGGTTTTATGCATCACCCCACCTCTCCTTCCCCCTTAAGCAGGCATAAGAGTGTTTTCTAAATGTGAGACTCTGTTCTCTTTCCTAACTCAGTTCAAGTGTAGCCATGTTTACAGGATCTTCATAAGTGATATCTTATGATAAGTTTCTTTTTCTGTGTGACTTATTTCACTTAGAATCATCGTACCTGAATCCACCCATTTTGCTGCTACTGGTCTTATGACATTGATTTCATGGCTGAGGGATATTCCATCGTACGTAAGTACCACAATATTTTGAACCATTTTTATATTTCCTGGGATATTTAAGGTGTACCAAAGTTGAGGTCCTTGTAAGCAGTGCAGCCCTAAATTTCGGGGTGGCTCTGTCTTATTCATTTTCAGTTTTCCCAAGGTATACTCCCTAGATTGGAAGTGCCCTTGACTCTGTATCTCTGTTGTTTACTTGTTTTAGGGAACACAATGCATTCCTACAGGGAGGCAGTTGGCAATTTACATCCCGCCCATCAGCATAACAAGGCTCCCTGTTCTCCAGGGCCTGTCTTGCCTTTCTGGTTTTTACACATTTTGTGGATGTCCCTTTTGACCGGTGGGAAGCGATACTTCTTTGTAGTGCAGATTTGCATTGCCCGCTTGCTTGCTTGGCCAAAAAGGGCGTATGCGTTTTCTCCTGAATATATTCAGGAGAAAACGCATACGCCCTTTTTGGCCAAGTGCATCATTGTCGAAGTTGTGCCCCTCTTCCTGTGCTTTAAAGGCGATTCCAATGTACCTCTTGAAATCTGTTTCCTGCTATTCTGCCTCGCTTTCAAGTCCGCCTCGTTGCCTTCCCTCAACAGATTTTTGGACGATAGTTGTCCTTTATTACTTGGCCAGTTTTTGATTTGCTGTGACCCTGAGCTCCATTTTTCACCTCGTTTTTGGTGAGCTGACCGCAAGTCAAAATTTTGGTTCAGGACCTATACTGGTTCCCGGTGGGGGGCTGAGACTTTCGTTAATTCTTCTTCCTGCCGGGAAATTACAGTGATATGTGCCCGTCCAAATGCCTAACAGCTCCTCTCTCATTGGTTCTCCCTCTTCCCTTTCATCCTCTGCGAAATTGGCAACCTGTGCGAACCAGGATGTTAAAGGGGCTGTCTCTTCAAGTTGGGAGGTTGATAGTAAAGCAGATGGAAAGTCAAACCGGAGCACCAGGAGAGGGACTATTCGTTGAGTTTTAGAAACCTTTCGTATTCACAGTGTGTCCATTCTCTAGGTTTCCCGTACATGTTATAGCTGTAGTAATATTCCCTTCAACATGGAGAGTTGGGACCCATGGAATGGGTGCCAGGCATTTTTGCTTTAAAGGGTCTGCATTTGCTCACCCAATCTCACCAATCGTCTCAGTCCCAAGTGTCCAGCCTTATGCCACATCCAGCTGTCGTTGTAGATAGGGTCATTCCAGGTTTCATCAGAGACCCTGAAGGAATTGTAAAGAATTTCCCAGTTTTTTTGTTTTGTTTTTGAAATACCTTTTTACAGTGGGTTTGAGCTGATTCTCGCTGTCAGGTTTATGCCAGTCTAGACAGACTTGATTCCCTTACGGAGACATATCAATACATAGGTTTTAAGATTTTTACTATTCAGATATATTCCACTGTGGGAAATATGGGGTTTTGAGTCCCTTTCACTGAGGAAGGTGTAGGTCTTGTCTATTCCATAGTTGGTTTTTGGAACGGTACCTGTGCTTATATCAAACTCTGGTTTTATGCATCACCCCACCTCTCCTTCCCCCTTAAGCAGGCATAAGAGTGTTTTCTACATGTGAGACACTGTTCTCTTTCCTAACTCAGTTCAAGTGTATCCATGTTTACAGGATCTTCATAAGTGATATCTTATGATAAGTTTCTTTTTCTGTGTGACTTATTTCACTTAGAATCATCGTACCTGAATCCACCCATTTTGCTGCTACTCGTCTTATGACATTGATTTCATGGCTGAGGGATATTCCATCGTATGTAAGTACCACAATTTTTTGAACCATTTTTATATTTCCTGGGATATTTAAGGTGTACCCAAGTTGAGGTCCATGTAAGCAGTGCAGCCCTAAATTTTGGGGTGGCTCTGTCTTATTGATTTTCAGTTTTCCCAAGGTATATTCCCTAGACTGGAAGTGCCCTTGGCTCTGTAGCTCTGTTCTTTACTTGTTTTAGGGAACACAATGCACTCCTCCAGAGAGGCAGTTGGCAATTTACATCCCGCCCATCAGCATAACAAGGCTCCCTGTTCTCCAGGGCCTGTCTTGCCTTTCTGGTTTTTACACATTTTGTGGATGTCCCTTTTGACCGGTGGGAAGTGATACTTCTTTGTAGTGCAGATTTGCATTGCCCGCTTGCTTGCTTGGCCAAAAAGGGCGTATGCGTTATCTCCTGAATATATTCAGGAGAAAACGCATACGCCCTTTTTGGCCAAGTGCATCATTGTCGAAGTTGTGCCCCTCATCCTGTGCTTTAAAGGCGATTGCAACGTACCTCTTGAAATCTGTTTCCTGCTATTCTGCCTCGCTTTCAAGTCCGCCTCATTGCCTTCCCTCAACAGATTTTTGGACGATAGTTTTCCTTTACTACTCGGCCAATTTGTGGTTTGCTGTGCCCCTGAGCTCCATTTTTCAACTCGTTTTTGTGAGCTGACCGCAAGTCAAAATTTTGGTTCAGGACCTATACTGGTTCCTGGTGGGTGGCTGAGACTTTGGTTAATTCTTCTCCCTGCCGGGAAATTACAGTGATATGTGCCCGTCCAAATGCCTAACAGCTACTCTCTCATTGGTTCTCCCTCTTCCCTTTCATCCTCTGCCAAATTGGCAACCTGTGCGAACCAGGAGGTTAAAGGGCCTGTCTCTCCAAGTTGGGAGGTTGATAGTAAAGCAGATGGAAAGTCAAACAGGAGCACCAGGAGAGGGACTATTCGTTGAGTTTTAGAAACCTTTCGTATTCACAGTGTGTCCGTTCTCTAGGTTTCCCGTACATGTTATAGCTGTAGTAATATTCCCTTCAACCTGGAGAGTTGGGACCTATGGAAACGGTGGCAGGCATTTGTGCTTTAAAGGGTCTGCATTTGCTCACCTAATCTCACCAATCGTCTCAGTCCCAAGTGTCCCTCCTTATGCCACATCCAGCTGTCATTGTAGATAGGGTCATTCCAGGTTTCATCAGAGACCCTGAAGGAATTGTAAAGAATTTCCCAGTTTTTTTTTTTTTGAAATTCCTTTTTATAGTGGGTTTGAGCTGATTCTCGCTGCCAAGTTTATGCCAGTCTAGACACACTTGATTCCCTTACGGAGACATATCAATACATATGTTTTAATATTCTTACTAGTCAGATATATTCCTCTGCGGGAAATATGGAGTTTTGAGTCCCTTTCACTGAGGAAGGGGTAGGTCTTGTCTATTCCATAGTTGGTTTTTGGAACGGTACCTGTGCTTATATCAAACTCTGGTTTTATGCATCACCCCACCTCTCCTTCCCCCTTAAGCAGGCATAAGAGTGTTTTCTAAATGTGAGACACTGTTCTCTTTCCTAACTCAGTTCAAGTGTAGCCATGTTTACAGGATCTTCATAAGTGATATCTTATGATAAGTTTCTTGTTCTCTGTGACTTATTTCACTTAGAATCATCGTACCTGAATCCACCCATTTTGCTGCTACTGGTCTTATGACATTGATTTCATGGCTGAGGGATATTCCATCGTACGTAAGTACCACAATTTTCTGAACCATTTTTATATTTCCTGGGATATTTAAGGTGTACCCAAGTTGAGGTCCTTGTAAGCAGTGCAGCCCTAAATTTTGGGGTGGCTCTGTCTTATTGATTTTCATTTTTCCCAAGGTATATTCCCTAGACTGGAAGTGCCCTTGGCTCTGTAGCTCTGTTGTTTACTTGTTTTAGGGAACACAATGCACTCCTCCAGAGAGGCAGTTGGCAATTTACATCCCGCCCATCAGCATAACAAGGATCCCTGTTCTCCAGGGCCTGTCTTGCCTTTCTGGTTTTTACACATTTGTGGATGTCGCTTTTGACCGTTGGGAAGTGATACTTCTTTGTAGTCCAGACTTGCATTGCACGTTTGCTTGCTTGGCCAAAAAGGGCGTATGCGTTTTCTCCTGAATATATTCAGTAGAAAACGCATACGCCCTTTTTGGCCAAGTGCATCATTGTCGAAGTTGTGCCCCTCTTCCTGTGCTTTAAAGGCGATTCCAACGTACCTCTTGAAATCTGTTTCCTGCTATCCTGCCTCGCTTTCAAGTCCGCCTCGTTGCCTTCCCTCAACAGATTTTTGGACGATAGTTGTCCTTTATTACTCGGCCAGTATGTGTATTGCTGTGCCCCTGAGCTCCATTTTTCAACGCGTTTTTGGTGAGCTGACCGCAAGTCCAAAATTTTGGTTCAGGACCTATACTGGTTCCCGGTGGGTGGCTGAGACTTTGGTTAATTCTTCTTCCTGCCGGGAAATTACAGTGATATGTGCCCGTCCAAATGTCTAACAGCTACTCTCTCATTGGTTCTCCCTCTTCCCTTTCATCCTCTGCAAAATTGGAAACCTGTGTGAACCAGGAGGTTAAAGGTGCTGTCTCTCCATGTTGGGAGGTTGATAGTAAAGCAGATGGAAAGTCAAACCGGAGCACCAGGAGAGGGACTATTCGTTGAGTTTTAGAAACCTTTCGTATTCACAGTGTGTCCGTTCTCTAGGTTTCCCGTACCTGTTATAGCTTTAGTAATATTCCCTTCAACCTGGTGAGTTGGGACCCATGGAATGGGTGCCTGGCATTTGTGCTTTAAAGGGTCTGCATTTGCTCACCCAATCTCACCAATCATCTCAGTCCCAAGTGTCCAGCTTTATGCCACATCCAGCTGTCATTGTAGATACGGTCATTCCAGGTTTCATCAGAGACCCTGAAGGAATTGTAAAGAATTTCCCAGTTTTTTCGTTTTGTTTTTGAAATTCCTTTTTAGAGTGGGTTTGAGCTGATTCTCGCTGCCATGTTTATGCCAGTCTAGACACACTTGATTCCCTTATGGAGACATATCAATACATAGGTTTTAAGATTCTTACTAGTCAGATATATTCCTCTGCAGGAAATATGGGGTTTTTAGTCCCTTTCACTGAAGAAGGTGTAGGTCTTGTCTATTCCATAGTTGGTTTTTGGAACGGTACCTGTGCTTATATCAAACTCTGGTTTTATGCATAACCCCACTTCTCCTTCCCCCTTAAGCAGGCATAAGAGTGTTTTCTAAATGTGAGACACTGTTCTCTTTCCTAACTCAGTTCAAGTGTAGCCATGTTTACAGAATCTTCATAAGTGATATCTTATGATAAGTTTCTTTTTCTGTGTGACTTATTTCACTTAGAATCATCGTACCTGAATCCACCCATTTTGCTGCTACTGGTCTTATGACATTGATTTCATGGCTGAAGAATATTCCATCGTACGTAGGTACCACAATTTTTTTAACCATTTTTATATTTCCTGCGATATTTAAGGTGTACCCAAGTTGAGGTCCTTGTAAGCAGTGCAGCCCTAAATTTTGGGTTGTCTCTGTCTTATTGATTTTCAGTTTTCCCAAGGTATATTCCCTAGACTGGAAGTGCCCTTGGCTCTGTAGCTCTGTTGTTTACTTGTTTTAGGGAACACAATGCACTCCTCCAGAGAGGCAGTTGGCAATTTACATCCCACCCATCAGCATAACAAGGCTCCCTGTTCTCCAGGGCCTGTCTTGCCTTTCTGGTTTTTACACAATTTTGTGGATGTCCCTTTTGACCGGTGGGAAGTGATACTTCTTTGTAGTGCAGATTTGCATTGCCCGCTTGCTTGCTTGGCCAAAAAGGGCGTATGCGTTTTCTCCTCAATATATTCAGGAGAAAACGCATACGCCCTTTTTGGCCAAGTGCATCATTGTCGAAGTTGTGCCCCTCTTCCTGTGCTTTAAAGGCGATTCCAACGTACCTCTTGAAATCTGTTTCCTGCTATTCTGCCTCGCTTTCAAGTCCACCTCATTGCCTTCCCTCAACAGATTTTTGGACGATAGTTGTCCATTATTACTCGGCCAGTTTGTGAAATGCTGTGCCCCTGAGCTCCATTTTTCAACTCGTTTTTGGTGAGCTGACCGCAAGTCCAAAATTTTGGTTCAGGACCTATACTGGTTCCCGGTGTGGGGCTGAGACTTTGGTTAATTCTTCTTCCTGCCAGGAAATTACAGTGATATGTGCCCGTCCAAATGCCTAACAGCTACTCTCTCATTGGTTCTCCCTCTTCCCTTTCATCCTCTGCCAAATTGGCAACGTGTGCGAACCAGGAAGTTAAAGGGTCTGTCTCTCCAAATTGGGAGGTTGATAGTAAAGCACATGGAAAGTCAAACCGGAGCACCAGGAGAGGGACTATTCGTTGAGTTTTAGAAACCTTTTGTATTCACAGTGTGTCCATTCTCTAGGTTTCCCGTACATGTTATAACTGTAGTAATATTCCCTTCAACCTGGAGAGTTGGGACCCATGGAATGGGTGCCAGGCATTTGTGCTTTAAAGTGTCTGCATTTGATCAACCAGTCTCACCAATCCTCTCAGTCCCAAGTGTCCAGCCTTATGCCACATCCAGCTGTCGTTGTAGATAGGTTCATTCCAGGTTTCATCAGAGACCCTGAAGGAATTGTAAAGAATTTCCCAGTTTTCTTGTTTTGTTTTTGAAATTCCTTTTGAGAGTGGGTTTGAGCTGATTCTCGCTGCCAAGTTTATGCCAGTCTAGACACACTTGCTTCCCTTACGGAGACATATCAATACATAGGTTTTAAGATTCTTACTAGTCAGATATATTCCTCTGCGGGAAATATGGGGTTTTGAGACCCTTTCACTTAGGAAGGTGTAGGTCTTGTCTATTCCATAGTTGGTTTTTGGAACGGTACCTGTGCTTATATCAAACTCTGGTTTTATGCATAACCCCACCTCTCCTTCCCCCTTAAGCAGGCATAAGAGTGTTTTCTAAATGTGAGACACTGTTCTCTTTCCTAACTCAGTTCAAGTGTAACCATGTTTACAGGATCTTCATAAGTGATATCTTATGATAAGTTTCTTTTTCTGTGTGACTTATTTCACTTAGAATCATCGTACCTGAATCCACCTATTTTGCTGCTCTTGGTCTTATGACATTGATTTCATGGCTGAGGGATATTCCATCGTACGTAAGTACCACAATTTTTTGAACCATTTTTATATTTCCTGGGATATTTAAGGTGTACCCAAGTTGAGGTCCTTGTAAGCATTGCAGCCCTAAATTTTGGTGTGGCTCTGTCTTATTGATTTTCAGTTTTCCCAAGTTATATTCCCTAGACTGTCAGTGCCCTTGGCTCTGTAGCTCTGTTCTTTACTTGTTTTAGGGAACACAATGCACTCCTCCAGAGAGGCAGTTGGCAATTTACATCCCACCCATCAGCATAACAACGCTCCCTGTTCTCCAGGGCCTGTCTTGCCTTTCTGGTTTTTACACATTTTGTGGATGTCCCTTTTGACCGGTGGGAAGTGATACTTCTTTGTAGTGCAGATTTGCATTGCCCGCTTGCTTGCTTGGCCAAAACGGGCGTATGCGTTTTCTCCTGAATATATTCAGGAGAAAACGCATACGCCCTTTTTGGCCAAGGGCATCATTGTCGAAGTTGTGCCCCTCTTCCTGTGCTTTAAAGGCGATTCCAACGTACCTCTTGAAATCTGTTTCCTGCTATTCTGCCTCGGTTTCACGTCCGCCTCGTTGCCTTCCCTTAACAGATTTTTGGACGATACTTGTCCTTTATTACTCGGCCAGTTTGTGAATTGCTGTGCCCCTGAGCTCCATTTTTCAACTCGTTTTTTGTGAGCTGACCGCAAGTCCAAAATTTTGGTTCAGAACCTATGCTGGTTCCCGGTGGGGGGCTGAGACTTTGGTTAATTCTTCTTCCTGCTGGGAAATTTGAGTGATATATGACCGTCCAAATGCCTAACAGCTACTCTCTCATTGGTTCTCCCTCTTCCCTTTCATCCTCTGCCAAATTGGCAATCTGTGTGAACAGGAGGTTAAAGGGGCTGTCTCTGCAATTTGGGAGAATGACAGTAAAGCAGATGGAAAGTGAAACCGGAGCACCAGGAGAGGGATTATTCGATGAGTTTTAGAAACCTTTTCTATTCACAGTGGGTCCATTCTCTAGGATTCCCGTACATGTTATAGCTCTAGTAATATTCCCTTCAACCTGGAGAGTTGGGACCCATGGAATGGGTGCCAGGCATTTGCGCTTTAAAGGGTCTGCATTTGCTAACCCAAACTCACCAATCCTCTCAGTCCCAAGTGTCCAGCCTTAAGCCACATCCAGCTGTCGTTGTAGATAGGGTCATTCCAGGTTTCATCAGAGACCCTGAAGGAATTGTAAAGAATTTCCCATTTTTTTGTTTTGTTTTTGACATTCTTTTTTAAAGTGGGTTTGAGCTGATTCTCGCTGCCATGTTTATGCCAGTCTAGACACACTTGATTCCCTTACGGAGACATATCAATACATAGGTTTTAAGATTCTTACTAGTCAGATATATTCCTCTGCGGGAAATATGGGGTTTTGAGTCCCTTTCACTGAGGAAGGTGTAGGTCTTGTCTATTCCATAGTTGGTTTTTGGAACGGTACCTGTGCTTATATCAAACTCTGGTTTTATGCATCACCCCACCTCTCCTTCCCCCTTAAGCAGGCATATGAGTGTTTTCTAAATGTGAGACACTGTTCTCCTTCCTAACTCAGTTCAAGCGTAGCCATGTTTACAGGATCTTCATAAGTGATATCTTATGATAAGTTTCTTTTTCTCTGTGACTTATTTCACTTAGAATTACCGTACCTGAATCCACCCATTTTGCTGCTACTGGTCTTATGACATTGATTTCATGGCTGAGGGATATTCCATCGTATGTAAGTACCACAATTTTTTGAACCATTTTTATATTTCCTGGGATATTTAAGGTGTACCCAAGTTGAGGTCCTTGTAAGCAGTGCAGCCTTAAATTTTGGTGTGGCACTGTCTTATTGATTTTCAGTTTTCCCAAGGTATATTCCCTAGACTGGAAGTGCCCTTGGCTCTGTAGCTCTGTTGTTTACTTGTTTTAGGGAACACAATGCACTCCTCCAGAGAGGCAGTTGGCAATTTACATCCCGCCCATCAGCATAACAAGGCTTCCTGTTCTCCAGGGCCTGACTTGCCTTTCTGGTTTTTACACATTTTGTTGATGTCCCTTTGGACCGGTGGGAAGTGACACTTCTTTGTAGTGCAGATTTGCATTGCCCGCTTGCTTGCTTGGCCAAAATGGTCGTATGCGTTTTCTCCTGAATATATTCAGGAGAAAACGCATACGCCCTTTTTGGCCAAGTGCATCATTGTCGAAGTTGTGCCCCTCTTCCTGTGCTTTAAAGGCAATTGCAACGTACCTCTTGAAATCTGTTTCCTGCTATTCTGCCTCGCTTTCAAGTCCGCCTCGTTGCCTTCCCTCAACAGATTTTTGGACGATAGTTGTCCTTTATTACTCGGCCAGTTTGTGAATTGCTGTGACCCTGAGCTCCATTTTTCAACTCGTTTTTTATGAGCTGACCGCAAGTCCAAAATTTTGGTTCAGGATCTATGCTGGTTCCCGGTGGGTGGCTGAGACTTTGGTTAATTCTTCTTCTGGCCGGGAAGTTAGAGTGATATGTGCCCGTCCAAATGCCTAACAGCTACTCTCTCATTGGCTCTCCTTCTTCCCATTCATCCTCTGCCAAATTGGAAACCTGTGTGAACCAGGAGGTTAAAGGGGCTGTCTCTCCAAGTTGGGAGATTGATAGTAAAGCAGATGGAAAGTCAAACCGGAGCACCAGGAGAGGGACTATTCGTTGAGTTTTAGAAACCTTTCGTATTCACAGTGTGTCCGTTCTCTTGGTTTCCCGTACATGTTATAACTGTAGTAATATTCCCTTCAACCTGGAGAGTTGGGACCCATGGAATGGGTGCCATGCATTATTGCTTTAAAGCGTCTGCATTTGCTCACCCAATCTCACCAATCCTCTCAGTCCCAAGTGTCCCTCCTTATGCCACATCCAGCTGTCATTGTAGATAGGGTCATTCCAGGTTTCATCAGAGACCCTGAAGGAATTGTAAAGAATTTCCCAGTTTTTTTGTTTTGTTTTTGAAATTCCTTTTTATAGTGGGTTTGAGCTGATTCTCGCTGCCATGTTTATGCCAGTCTAGACACACTTGATTCCCGTGAGGAGACATATCAATACATAGGTTTTAGGATTCTTACTAGTCAGATATATCCCTCTGCGGGAAATATGGGGTTTTGAGTCCCTTTCACTTAGGAAGGTGTAGGTCTTGTATATTCCATAGTTGGTTTTTGGAACGGTACCTGTGCTTGTATCAAACTCTGGTTTTATGCATCACCCCACCTCTCCTTCCCCCTTAAGCAGGCATAAGAGTGTTTTCTAAATGTGAGACACTGTTCTCTTTCCTAACTCAGTTCAAGTGTAACCATGTTTACAGGATCTTCATAAGTGATATCTTATGATAAGTTTCTTTTTCTGTGTGACTTATTTCACTTAGAATCATCGTACCTGAATCCACCTATTTTGCTGCTCTTGGTCTTATGACATTGATTTCATGGCTGAGGGATATTCCATCGTACGTAAGTACCACAATTTTTTGAACCATTTTTATATTTCCTGGGATATTTAAGGTGTACCCAAGTTGAGGTCCTTGTAAGCAGTGCAGCCCTAAATTTTGGGGTGGCTCTGTCTTATTGATTTTCAGTTTTCCCAAGGTATATTCCCTAGACTGGAAGTGCCCTTGGCTCTGTAGCTCTGTTGTTTACTTGTTTTAGGGAACACAATGCACTCCTGCAGAAAGGCAGTTGGCAATTTACATCCCGCCCATCAGCATAACAAGGCTCCCTGTTCTCCAGGGCCTGTCTTGCCATTCTGGTTTTTACACATTTTGTGGATGTCCCTTATGACCGGTGGGAAGTGATACTTCTTTGTAGTGCAGATTTGCATTGCCCGCTTACTTGCTTGGCCAAAACGGGCGTATGCGTTTTCTCCTGAATATATTCAGGAGAAAACGCATACACCCTTTTTGGCCAAGGGCATCATTGTCGAAGTTGTGCCCCTCTTCCTGTGCTTTAAAGGCGATTCCAACGTACCTCTTGAAATCTGTTTCCTGCTATTCTGCCTCGCTTTCACGTCCGCCTCGTTGCCTTCCCTTAACAGATTTTTGGACGATACTTGTCCTTTATTACTCGGCCAGTTTGTGAATTGCTGTGCCCCTGAGCTCCATTTTTCAACTCGTTTTTCGTGAGCTGACCGCAAGTCCAAAATTTTGCTTCAGGACCTATGCTGGTTCCCGGTGGGGGGCTGAGACTTTGGTTAATTCTTCTTCCTGCTGGGAAATTTGAGTGATATATGCCCGTCCAAATGCCTAACAGCTACTCTCTCATTGCTTCTCCTTCTTCCCTTTCATCCTCTGCCAAATTGGCAACCTGTGCGAACCAGGAGGTTAAAGGGGCTGTCTCTGCAATTTGGGAGAATGACAGTAAAGCAGATGGAAAGTGAAACCGGAGCACCAGGAGAGGGACTATTCGATGAGTTTTAGAAACCTTTCGTATTCACAGTGGGTCCATTCTCTAGGTTTCCCGTAAATGTTATAGCTGTAGTAATATTCCCTTCAACCTGGAGAGTTGGGACCCATGGAATGGGTGCCAGGCATTTGTTTTTTAAAGGGTCTGCATTTGCTAACCCAATCTCACCAATCCTCTCAGTCCCAAGTGTTCAGCCTTAAGCCACATCCAGCTGTCGTTGTAGATAGGGTCATTCCAGGTTTCATCAGGGACCCTGAAGGAATTGTAAAGACTTTCCCAGTTTTTTTGTTTTGTTTTGAAATTCCTTTTTATAGTGGGTTTGAGCTGATTCTCTCAGCCATGTTTATGCCAGTCTAGACACACTTGTTTCCCTCACGGAGATATATCAATACATAGGTTTTAAGATTCTTACTAGTCAGATATATTCCTCTGCAGGAAATATGGGGTTTTGAGTCCTTTCACTGAGGAAGGTGTAGGTCTTGTCTATTCCATAGTTGGTTTTTGGAACGGTACCTGTGCTTATATCAAACTCTGGTTTTATGCATCACCCCACCTCTCCTTCCCCCTTAAGCAGGCATAAGAGTGTTTTCTAAATGTGAGACACTGTTCTCTTTCCTAACTCAGTTCAAGTGAAGCCATGTTTGTAGGATCTTCATAAGTGATATGTTATGATAAGTTTCTTTTTCTGTGTGACTTATTTCACTTAGAATCATCGAACCTGAATCCACCCATTTTGCTGCTACTGGTCTTATGACATTGATTTCATGGCTGAGGGATATTCCATCGTACGTAATTACCACAATTTTTTGAACCATTTTTATATTTCCTGGGATACTTAAGGTGTATCCAAGTTGAGGTCCTTGTAAACAGTGCAGCCCTAAATTTTGGGGTGGCTCTGTCTTATTGATTTTCAGTTTTCCCAAGGTATATTCCCTAGACTGGAAGTGCCCTTAGCTCTGTAGCTCTGATCTTTACCTGTTTTAGGGAACACAATGCACTCCTCCAGAGAGGCAGTTGGCAATTTACATCCCGCCCATCAGCATAACAAGGCTCCCTGTTCTCCAGGGCCTGTCTTGCCTTTCTGGTTTTTACACATTTTGTGGATGTCCCTTTTGACCGGTGGGAAGTGATACTTCTTTGTAGTGCAGATTTGCATTGCCCACTTGCTTGCTTGGCCAAAAAGGGCGTATGCGTTTTCTCCTGAATATATTCAGGAGAAAACGCATACGCCCTTTTCAGCCAAGGGCATCATTGTCGAAGTTGTGCCCCTCTTCCTGTGCTTTAAAGGCGATTCCAACGTACCTCTTGAAATCTGTTTCCTGCTATGCTGCCTCGCTTTCAAGTCCGCCTCGTTGCCTTTCCTCAACAGATTTTTGGACGATAGTTGTCCTTTATTACTCTGCCAGTTTGTGAATTGCTGTGCCTCTGAGCTCCATTTTTCAACTCGTTTTTGGTGAGCTGACCGCAAGTCCAAAATTTTGGTTCAGGACCTATACTGGTTCCCTGGGGGTGGCTGAGACTTTGGTTAATTCTTCTTCCTGCCAGGAAATTACAGTGATATGTGCCCGTTCAAATGCCTAACAGCTACTCTCTCATTGGTTCTCCCTCTTCCCTTTCATCCTCTGCCAAATTGGCAACGTGTGCGAACCAGGAAGTTAAAGGGTCTGTCTCTCCAAATTGGGAGGTTGATAGTAAAGCACATGGAAAGTCAAACCGGAGCACCAGGAGAGGGACTATTCGTTGAGTTTTAGAAACCTTTTGTATTCACAGTGTGTCCATTCTCTAGGTTTCCCGTACATGTTATAACTGTAGTAATATTCCCTTCAACCTGGAGAGTTGGGACCCATGGAATGGGTGCCAGGCATTTGTGCTTTAAAGTGTCTGCATTTGATCAACCAGTCTCACCAATCCTCTCAGTCCCAAGTGTCCAGCCTTATGCCACATCCAGCTGTCGTTGTAGATAGGGTCATTCCAGGTTTCATCAGAGACCCTGAAGGAATTGTAAAGAATTTCCCAGTTTTCTTGTTTTGTTTTTGAAATTCCTTTTGAGAGTGGGTTTGAGCTGATTCTCGCTGCCAAGTTTATGCCAGTCTAGACACACTTGCTTCCCTTACGGAGACATATCAATACATAGGTTTTAAGATTCTTACTAGTCAGATATATTCCTCTGCGGGAAATATGGGGTTTTGAGACCCTTTCACTTAGGAAGGTGTAGGTCTTGTCTATTCCATAGTTGGTTTTTGGAACGGTACCTGTGCTTATATCAAACTCTGGTTTTATGCATAACCCCACCTCTCCTTCCCCCTTAAGCAGGCATAAGAGTGTTTTCTAAATGTGAGACACTGTTCTCTTTCCTAACTCAGTTCAAGTGTAACCATGTTTACAGGATCTTCATAAGTGATATCTTATGATAAGTTTCTTTTTCTGTGTGACTTATTTCACTTAGAATCATCGTACCTGAATCCACCTATTTTGCTGCTCTTGGTCTTATGACATTGATTTCATGGCTGAGGGATATTCCATCGTACGTAAGTACCACAATTTTTTGAACCATTTTTATATTTCCTGGGATATTTAAGGTGTACCCAAGTTGAGGTCCTTGTAAGCATTGCAGCCCTAAATTTTGGTGTGGCTCTGTCTTATTGATTTTCAGTTTTCCCAAGTTATATTCCCTAGACTGTCAGTGCCCTTGGCTCTGTAGCTCTGTTCTTTACTTGTTTTAGGGAACACAATGCACTCCTCCAGAGAGGCAGTTGGCAATTTACATCCCACCCATCAGCATAACAACGCTCCCTGTTCTCCAGGGCCTGTCTTGCCTTTCTGGTTTTTACACATTTTGTGGATGTCCCTTTTGACCGGTGGGAAGTGATACTTCTTTGTAGTGCAGATTTGCATTGCCCGCTTGCTTGCTTGGCCAAAACGGGCGTATGCGTTTTCTCCTGAATATATTCAGGAGAAAACGCATACGCCCTTTTTGGCCAAGGGCATCATTGTCGAAGTTGTGCCCCTCTTCCTGTGCTTTAAAGGCGATTCCAACGTACCTCTTGAAATCTGTTTCCTGCTATTCTGCCTCGGTTTCACGTCCGCCTCGTTGCCTTCCCTTAACAGATTTTTGGACGATACTTGTCCTTTATTACTCGGCCAGTTTGTGAATTGCTGTGCCCCTGAGCTCCATTTTTCAACTCGTTTTTTGTGAGCTGACCGCAAGTCCAAAATTTTGGTTCAGAACCTATGCTGGTTCCCGGTGGGGGGCTGAGACTTTGGTTAATTCTTCTTCCTGCTGGGAAATTTGAGTGATATATGACCGTCCAAATGCCTAACAGCTACTCTCTCATTGGTTCTCCCTCTTCCCTTTCATCCTCTGCCAAATTGGCAATCTGTGTGAACAGGAGGTTAAAGGGGCTGTCTCTGCAATTTGGGAGAATGACAGTAAAGCAGATGGAAAGTGAAACCGGAGCACCAGGAGAGGGATTATTCGATGAGTTTTAGAAACCTTTTCTATTCACAGTGGGTCCATTCTCTAGGATTCCCGTACATGTTATAGCTCTAGTAATATTCCCTTCAACCTGGAGAGTTGGGACCCATGGAATGGGTGCCAGGCATTTGCGCTTTAAAGGGTCTGCATTTGCTAACCCAAACTCACCAATCCTCTCAGTCCCAAGTGTCCAGCCTTAAGCCACATCCAGCTGTCGTTGTAGATAGGGTCATTCCAGGTTTCATCAGAGACCCTGAAGGAATTGTAAAGAATTTCCCATTTTTTTGTTTTGTTTTTGACATTCTTTTTTAAAGTGGGTTTGAGCTGATTCTCGCTGCCATGTTTATGCCAGTCTAGACACACTTGATTCCCTTACGGAGACATATCAATACATAGGTTTTAAGATTCTTACTAGTCAGATATATTCCTCTGCGGGAAATATGGGGTTTTGAGTCCCTTTCACTGAGGAAGGTGTAGGTCTTGTCTATTCCATAGTTGGTTTTTGGAACGGTACCTGTGCTTATATCAAACTCTGGTTTTATGCATCACCCCACCTCTCCTTCCCCCTTAAGCAGGCATATGAGTGTTTTCTAAATGTGAGACACTGTTCTCCTTCCTAACTCAGTTCAAGCGTAGCCATGTTTACAGGATCTTCATAAGTGATATCTTATGATAAGTTTCTTTTTCTCTGTGACTTATTTCACTTAGAATTACCGTACCTGAATCCACCCATTTTGCTGCTACTGGTCTTATGACATTGATTTCATGGCTGAGGGATATTCCATCGTATGTAAGTACCACAATTTTTTGAACCATTTTTATATTTCCTGGGATATTTAAGGTGTACCCAAGTTGAGGTCCTTGTAAGCAGTGCAGCCTTAAATTTTGGTGTGGCACTGTCTTATTGATTTTCAGTTTTCCCAAGGTATATTCCCTAGACTGGAAGTGCCCTTGGCTCTGTAGCTCTGTTGTTTACTTGTTTTAGGGAACACAATGCACTCCTCCAGAGAGGCAGTTGGCAATTTACATCCCGCCCATCAGCATAACAAGGCTTCCTGTTCTCCAGGGCCTGACTTGCCTTTCTGGTTTTTACACATTTTGTTGATGTCCCTTTGGACCGGTGGGAAGTGACACTTCTTTGTAGTGCAGATTTGCATTGCCCGCTTGCTTGCTTGGCCAAAATGGTCGTATGCGTTTTCTCCTGAATATATTCAGGAGAAAACGCATACGCCCTTTTTGGCCAAGTGCATCATTGTCGAAGTTGTGCCCCTCTTCCTGTGCTTTAAAGGCAATTGCAACGTACCTCTTGAAATCTGTTTCCTGCTATTCTGCCTCGCTTTCAAGTCCGCCTCGTTGCCTTCCCTCAACAGATTTTTGGACGATAGTTGATCTTTATTACTCGGCCAGTTTGTGAATTGCTGTGACCCTGAGCTCCATTTTTCAACTCGTTTTTTATGAGCTGACCGCAAGTCCAAAATTTTGGTTCAGGATCTATGCTGGTTCCCGGTGGGTGGCTGAGACTTTGGTTAATTCTTCTTCTGGCCGGGAAGTTAGAGTGATATGTGCCCGTCCAAATGCCTAACAGCTACTCTCTCATTGGCTCTCCTTCTTCCCATTCATCCTCTGCCAAATTGGAAACCTGTGTGAACCAGGAGGTTAAAGGGGCTGTCTCTCCAAGTTGGGAGATTGATAGTAAAGCAGATGGAAAGTCAAACCGGAGCACCAGGAGAGGGACTATTCGTTGAGTTTTAGAAACCTTTCGTATTCACAGTGTGTCCGTTCTCTTGGTTTCCCGTATATGTTATAACTGTAGTAATATTCCCTTCAACCTGGAGAGTTGGGACCCATGGAATGGGTGCCATGCATTATTGCTTTAAAGCGTCTGCATTTGCTCACCCAATCTCACCAATCCTCTCAGTCCCAAGTGTCCCTCCTTATGCCACATCCAGCTGTCATTGTAGATAGGGTCATTCCAGGTTTCATCAGAGACCCTGAAGGAATTGTAAAGAATTTCCCAGTTTTTTTGTTTTGTTTTTGAAATTCCTTTTTATAGTGGGTTTGAGCTGATTCTCGCTGCCATGTTTATGCCAGTCTAGACACACTTGATTCCCGTGAGGAGACATATCAATACATAGGTTTTAGGATTCTTACTAGTCAGATATATCCCTCTGCGGGAAGTATGGGGTTTTGAGTCCCTTTCACTTAGGAAGGTGTAGGTCTTGTATATTCCATAGTTGGTTTTTGGAACGGTACCTGTGCTTGTATCAAACTCTGGTTTTATGCATCACCCCACCTCTCCTTCCCCCTTAAGCAGGCATAAGAGTGTTTTCTAAATGTGAGACACTGTTCTCTTTCCTAACTCAGTTCAAGTGTAACCATGTTTACAGGATCTTCATAAGTGATATCTTATGATAAGTTTCTTTTTCTGTGTGACTTATTTCACTTAGAATCATCGTACCTGAATCCACCTATTTTGCTGCTCTTGGTCTTATGACATTGATTTCATGGCTGAGGGATATTCCATCGTACGTAAGTACCACAATTTTTTGAACCATTTTTATATTTCCTGGGATATTTAAGGTGTACCCAAGTTGAGGTCCTTGTAAGCAGTGCAGCCCTAAATTTTGGGGTGGCTCTGTCTTATTGATTTTCAGTTTTCCCAAGGTATATTCCCTAGACTGGAAGTGCCCTTGGCTCTGTAGCTCTGTTGTTTACTTGTTTTAGGGAACACAATGCACTCCTGCAGAAAGGCAGTTGGCAATTTACATCCCGCCCATCAGCATAACAAGGCTCCCTGTTCTCCAGGGCCTGTCTTGCCTTTCTGGTTTTTACACATTTTGTGGATGTCCCTTATGACCGGTGGGAAGTGATACTTCTTTGTAGTGCAGATTTGCATTGCCCGCTTACTTGCTTGGCCAAAACGGGCGTATGCGTTTTCTCCTGAATATATTCAGGAGAAAACGCATACGCCCTTTTTGGCCAAGGGCATCATTGTCGAAGTTGTGCCCCTCTTCCTGTGCTTTAAAGGCGATTCCAACGTACCTCTTGAAATCTGTTTCCTGCTATTCTGCCTCGCTTTCACGTCCGCCTCGTTGCCTTCCCTTAACAGATTTTTGGACGATACTTGTCCTTTATTACTCGGCCAGTTTGTGAATTGCTGTGCCCCTGAGCTCCATTTTTCAACTCGTTTTTCGTGAGCTGACCGCAAGTCCAAAATTTTGGTTCAGGACCTATGCTGGTTCCCGGTGGGGGGCTGAGACTTTGGTTAATTCTTCTTCCTGCTGGGAAATTTGAGTGATATATGCCCGTCCAAATGCCTAACAGCTACTCTCTCATTGCTTCTCCTTCTTCCCTTTCATCCTCTGCCAAATTGGCAACCTGTGCGAACCAGGAGGTTAAAGGGGCTGTCTCTGCAATTTGGGAGAATGACAGTAAAGCAGATGGAAAGTGAAACCGGAGCACCAGGAGAGGGACTATTCGATGAGTTTTAGAAACCTTTCGTATTCACAGTGGGTCCATTCTCTAGGTTTCCCGTAATTGTTATAGCTGTAGTAATATTCCCTTCAACCTGGAGAGTTGGGACCCATGGAATGGGTGCCAGGCATTTGTTTTTTAAAGGGTCTGCATTTGCTAACCCAATCTCACCAATCCTCTCAGTCCCAAGTGTTCAGCCTTAAGCCACATCCAGCTGTCGTTGTAGATAGGGTCATTCCAGGTTTCATCAGGGACCCTGAAGGAATTGTAAAGACTTTCCCAGTTTTTTTGTTTTGTTTTGAAATTCCTTTTTATAGTGGGTTTGAGCTGATTCTCTCAGCCATGTTTATGCCAGTCTAGACACACTTGTTTCCCTCACGGAGATATATCAATACATAGGTTTTAAGATTCTTACTAGTCAGATATATTCCTCTGCAGGAAATATGGGGTTTTGAGTCCTTTCACTGAGGAAGGTGTAGGTCTTGTCTATTCCATAGTTGGTTTTTGGAACGGTACCTGTGCTTATATCAAACTCTGGTTTTATGCATCACCCCACCTCTCCTTCCCCCTTAAGCAGGCATAAGAGTGTTTTCTAAATGTGAGACACTGTTCTCTTTCCTAACTCAGTTCAAGTGAAGCCATGTTTGTAGGATCTTCATAAGTGATATGTTATGATAAGTTTCTTTTTCTGTGTGACTTATTTCACTTAGAATCATCGAACCTGAATCCACCCATTTTGCTGCTACTGGTCTTATGACATTGATTTCATGGCTGAGGGATATTCCATCGTACGTAATTACCACAATTTTTTGAACCATTTTTATATTTCCTGGGATACTTAAGGTGTATCCAAGTTGAGGTCCTTGTAAACAGTGCAGCCCTAAATTTTGGGGTGGCTCTGTCTTATTGATTTTCAGTTTTCCCAAGGTATATTCCCTAGACTGGAAGTGCCCTTAGCTCTGTAGCTCTGATCTTTACCTGTTTTAGGGAACACAATGCACTCCTCCAGAGAGGCAGTTGGCAATTTACATCCCGCCCATCAGCATAACAAGGCTCCCTGTTCTCCAGGGCCTGTCTTGCCTTTCTGGTTTTTACACATTTTGTGGATGTCCCTTTTGACCGGTGGGAAGTGATACTTCTTTGTAGTGCAGATTTGCATTGCCCACTTGCTTGCTTGGCCAAAAAGGGCGTATGCGTTTTCTCCTGAATATATTCAGGAGAAAACGCATACGCCCTTTTCAGCCAAGGGCATCATTGTCGAAGTTGTGCCCCTCTTCCTGTGCTTTAAAGGCGATTCCAACGTACCTCTTGAAATCTGTTTCCTGCTATGCTGCCTCGCTTTCAAGTCCGCCTCGTTGCCTTTCCTCAACAGATTTTTGGACGATAGTTGTCCTTTATTACTCTGCCAGTTTGTGAATTGCTGGGCCTCTGAGCTCCATTTTTCAACTCGTTTTTGGAGAGCTGACCGCAAGTCCAAAATTTTGGTTCAGGACCTATACTGGTTCCCTGGGGGTGGCTGAGACTTTGGTTAATTCTTCTTCCTGCCAGGAAATTACAGTGATATGTGCCCGTTCAAATGCCTAACAGCTACTCTCACATTGGTTCTCCCTCTTCCCTTTCATCCTCTGCCAAATTGGCAACCTGTGCGAACCAGGAGGTTAAAGGGGCTGTCTCTCCAAGTTGGGAGGTTGATAGTAAAGCAGATGGAAAGTGAAACCGGAGCACCAGGAGAGGGATTATTCGTTGAGTTTTAGAAACCTTTCGTATTCACAGTGTGTCCGTTCTCTAGGTTTCCCGTACATGTTATAGCTGTAGTAATATTCCCTTCAACCTGGAGAGTTGGGACCCATGGTGTGGGTGCCAGGCATTTGTGCTTTAAAGGGTCTGCATTTGCTCACCCAATCTCACCAATCGTCTCGTCCCAAGTGTCCCTCCTTATGCCACATCCAGCTGTCATTGTAGATAGGGTCATTCCAGGTTTCATCAGAGACCCTGAAGGAATTGTAAAGAATTTCCCAGTTTTTTTGTTTTGTTTTTGAAATTCCTTTTTATAGTGGGTTTGAGCTGATTCTCGCTGCCATGTTTATGCCAGTCTAGACACACTTGATTCCCTTACGGAGACATATCAATACATAGGTTTTAAGATTCTTACTAGTCAGATATATTCCTGTGCGGGAAATATGGGGTTTTGAGTCCCTTTCACTGAGGAAGGTGTAGGTCTTGTCTATTCCATAGTTGGTTTTTGGAACGGTACCTGTGCTTATATCAAACTCTGGTTTTATGCATCACCCCACCTCTCCTTCCCCCTTAAGCAGGCATAAGAGTGTTTTCTAAATGTGAGACACTGTTCTCTTTCCTAACTCAGTTCAAGTGTAGCCATGTTTACAGGATCTTCATAAGTGATATCTTATGATAAGTTTCTTTTTCTGTGTGACTTATTTCACTTAGAATCATCGTACCTGAATCCACCCATTTTGCTGCTACTGGTCTTATGACATTGATTTCATGGCTGAGGGATATTCCATCGTACGTAATTACCACAATTTTTTGAACGATTTTTATATTTCCTGGGATACTTAAGGTGTATCCAAGTTGAGGTTCTTGTAAGCCGTGCAGCCCTAAATTTTGGGGTGGCTCTGTCTTATTGATTTTCAGTTTTCCCAAGGTATATTCCATAGACTGGAAGTGCCCTTGGCTCTGTAGCTCTGTTCTTTACTTGTTTTAGGGAACACAATGCACTCCTCCAGAGAGGCAGTTGGCAATTTACATCCCGCCCATCAGCATAACAAGGCTCCCTGTTCTCCAGGGCCTGTCTTGCCTTTCTGGTTTTTACACATTTTGTGGATGTCCCATTTGACCGGTGGGAAGTGATACTTCTTTGTAGTGCAGATTTGCATTGCCCGCTTGCTTGCTTGGCCAAAAAGGGCGTATGCGTTTTCTCCTGAATATATTCAGGAGAAAATGCATACGCCCTTTTTGGCTAAGTGCTTCATTGTCGAAGTTGTGCCCCTCTTCCTGTGTTTTAAAGGCGATTCCAACGTACCTCTTGAAATCTGTTTCCTGCTATTCTGCCTCGCTTTCAAGTCCGCCTCGTTGCCTTTCCTCAACAGATTTTTGGACGATAGTTGTCCTTTATTACTCGGCCAGTTTGTGAATTGCTGTGCCCCTGAGCTCCATTTTTCAACTCGTTTTTGGTGAGCTGACCGCAAGTCCAAAATTTTGGTTCAGGACCTATACTGGTTCCCGGTGGGTGGCTGAGACTTTGGTTAATTCTTCTTCCTGCAGGGAAATTACAGTGATATGTGCCCATCCAAATGCCTAACAGCTACTCTCTCATTGGTTCTCCCTCTTCCCATTCATCCTCTGCCAAATTGCCACCTGTGGGAACCAGGAGTTTAAAGGGGCTGTCTCTCCAAGTAGGGAGGTTGATAGAAAAGCAGATGGAAAGTCAAACCGGAGCACCAGGATAGGGACTATTCGTTGAGTTTTAGAAACCTTTCGTATTCACAGTGTGTCCGTTCTCTAGGTTTCCCGTAAATGTTATATCTGTAGTAATATTCCCTTCAACCTGGAGAGTTGGGACTCATGGAATGGGTGCTAAGCATTTGTGCTTTAAAGGGTCTGCATTTTCTCACCCAATCTCACGAATCCTCTCAGTCCCAAGTGTCCCTCCTTATGCCACATCCAGCTGTCGTTGTACATAGGGTCATTCCAGGTTTCATCAGAGACCCTGAAGGAATTGTAAAGAATTTCCCAGTTTTTTTGTTTTGTTTTTTAAATTCCTTTTTATAGTGGGTTTGAGCTGATTCTCACTGCCATGTTTATGCCAGTGTAGACACAGTTGATTCCCTTACGCAGACATATCAATACATAGGTTTTAAGATTCTTAATAGTCAGATATATTCCTCTGTGGGAAATATGGTGTTTTCAGTCCCTATCACTGAGGAAGGTGTAGGTCTTGTCTATTCCATAGTTGGTTTTTGGAACGGTACGTGTGCTTATATCAAACTCTGGTTTTATGCATCACCCCACCTCTCCTTCCCCCTTAAGCAGGCATAAGAGTGTTTTCTAAATGTGAGACACTGTTCTCTTTCCTAACTCAGTTCAAGTGTAGCCATGTTTACAGGATCTTCATAAGTGATATCTTATGATAAGTTTCGTTTTCTGTGTGACTTATTTCACTTAGAATTACCGAACCTGAATCCACCCATTTTGCTGCTACTGGTCTTATGACATTGATTTCATCACTGTGGGATATTCCATCGTACATAATTACCACAATTTTTTGAACCATTTTTATATTTCCTGGGATATTTAAGGTGTACCCAAGTTGAGGTCCTTGTAAGCAGTGCAGCCCTAAATTTTGGGGTGGCTCTGTATTATTGATTTTCAGTTTTCCCAAGGTATATTCCCTAGACTGGAAGTGCCCTTGGCTCTGTAGCTCTGTTCTTTACTTGTTTTAGGGAACACAATGCACTCCTCCAGAGAGACAGTTGGCAATTTACATCCCGCCCATCAGCATAACAAGGCTCCCTGTTCTCCAGGGCCTGTCTTGCCTTTCTGGTTTTTACACATTTTGTGGATGTCCCTTTTGAGCGGTGGGAAGTGATACTTCTTTGTAGTGCAGATTTGCATTGCCCGCTTGCTTGCTTGGCCAAAAAGGGCGTATGCGTTTTCTCCTGAATATATTCAGGAGAAAATGCATACGCCCTTTTTGGCCAAGTGCATCATTGTCGAAGTTGTGCCCCTCTTCCTGTGCTTTAAAGGCGATTCCAACGTACCTCTTGAAATCTGTTTCCTGCTATTCTGCCTCGCTTTCAAGTCCGCCTCGTTGCCTTCCCTCAACAGATTTTTGGACGACAGTTGTCCTTTATTACTCGGCCAGTTTGTGAATTGCTGTGCCCCTGAGCTCCATTTTTCAACTCGTTTTTTGTGAGCTGACCGCATGTCCAAAATTTTGGTTCAGGACCTATACTGGTTCCCAGTGGGGGCCTGGGACTTTGGTTAATTCTTCTTCCTGCCGGGAAATTACAGTGATATGTGCCCATCCAAATGCCTAACAGCTACTCTCTCATTGGTTCTCCCTCTTCCCTTTCATCCTCTGCCAAATTGGCAACCTGTGCGAACCAGGAGGTTAAAGGGGCTGTCTCTCCAAGTTGGGAGGTTGATAGTAAAGCAGATGGAAAGTCAAACCGGAGAACCAGGAGAGGGACTATTCGTTGAGCTTTAGAAACCTTTCGTATTCACAGTGTGTCCGTTCTCTAGGTTTCCCGTACATTTTATAACTGTAGTAATATTACCTTCAACCTGGAGAGTTGTGACCCATGGAATGGGTGCCATGCATTATTGCTTTAAAAGTTCTGCATTTGCTAACCCAATCTCACCAATCGTCTCAGTCCCAGGTGTCCCTCCTTATGCCACATCCAGCTGTCATTGTAGATAGGGTCATTACAGGTTTCATCAGAGACCCTGAAGGAATTGTAAAGAATTTCCCAGTTTTTTTGTTTTGTTTTTGAAATTCCTTTTTATAGTGTGTTTGAGCTGATTATCGCTGCCATGTTTATGCCAGTGTAGACACACTTGATTCCCTTATAGAGACATATCAATACATAGGTTTTAAGATTCTTACTAGTCAGATATATTCCTCTGCGGGAAATATGGGTTTTTGAGTCCTTTTCACTGAGGGAGGTGTAGGTCTTGTCTATTCCATAGTTGGTTTTTGGAACGGTACCTGTGCATATATCAAACTCTGGTTTTATGAATCACACCACCTCTCCTTCCCCCTTAAGCAGGCATAAGAGTGATTTCTAAACGTGAGACACTGTTCTCCTTCCTAACTCAGATCAAGTGTAGCCATGTTTACAGGATCTTCATAAGTGATGTCTTATGATAAGTTTGTTTTTCTGTGTGACTTATTTCACTTAGAATCATCATATCTGAATCCAACCATTTTGTTGCTACTGGTCTTATGACATTGATTTCATGGCTGAGGGATATTCCATTGTACGTAAGTACCACCATTTTTTGAACCATTTTTATATTTCCTGGGATATTTAAGGTGTACCCAAGTTGAGGTCCTTGTAAGCAGTGCAGCCCTAAATTTTGGGGTGGCTCTGTCTTATTGATTTTCAGTTTTCCCAAGTTATATTCCCTAGACTGGAAGTGCCCTTGGCTCTGTAGCTCTGTTCTTTACTTGTTTTAGGGAACACAATTCATTTCTCCAGAGAGGCAGTTGGCAATTTACATCCCGCCCATCAGCATAACAAGGCTCCCTGTTCTCCAGGGCCTGTCTTGCCTTTCTGGTTTTTACACATTTTGTGGATGCCCCTTCTGACCGGTGGGAAGTGATACTTCTTTGTAGTGCAGATTTGCATTGCCCGCTTGCTTGGCCAAAAAGGGCGTATGCGTTTTCTCCTGAATATATTCAGGAGAAAATGCATACGCCCTTTTTGGCCAAGTGCATCATTGTCGAAGTTGTGCCCCTCATCCTGTGCTTTAAAGGAGATTCCAACGTACCTCTTGAAATCTGTTTCCTGCTATTCTGCCTCGCTTTCAAGTCCACCTCGTTGCCCTCCCTCAACAGATTTTTGGACGATAGTTGTCCTTTATTACTCGGCCAGTTTGTGAATTGCTGTGCTCCTGAGCTCCATTTTTCAACTCGTTTTTGGTGAGCTGACCGCAAGTCCAACATTTTGGTTCAGGACCTATGCTGGTTCCCGGTGGGGGGCTGAGACTTTGGTTAATTCTTCTTCCTGCCGGGAAATTACAGTGATATGTGCCCGTCCAAATGCCTAACAGCTACTCTCTCATTGGTTCTCCCTCTTCCCTTTCATCCTCTGCCAAATTGGCAACCTGTGCGAACCAGGAGGTTAAAGGGGCTGTCTCTCCAAGTTGGGAGGTTGATAGTAAAGCAGATGGAAAGTCAAACCGGAGCACCAGGAGAGGGACTATTCGTTGAGTTTTAGAAACCTTTCGTATTCACAGTGTGTCCGTTCTCTAGGTTTCCCGTACATGTTATAGCTTTAGTAATATTCCCTTCAACCTGGAGAGTTGGGACCAATGGAATGGGTGCCATGCATTATTGCTTTAAAGGGTCTGCATTTGCTCACCCTATCTCACCAATCGTCTCAGTCCCAAGTGTCCCTCCTTATGCCACATCCAGCTGTCGTTGTAGATAGGGTCATTCCAGGTTTCATCAGAGTCCCTGAAGGAATTGTAAAGAATTTCCCAGTTTTTTTGTTTTGTTTTTGAAATTCCTTTTTATAGTGGGTTTGAGCTGATTCTCGCTGCCATGTTTATGTCAGTCTAGGAACACTTGATTCCCTTACGGAGACATATCAATTCATATGTTTTAAGATTCTTACTAGTCAGATATATTCCTCTGCGGGAAATATGGGGTTTTGAGTCCCTTTCACTGAGGAAGGTGTTGGTCTTGTCTATTCCATAGTTGGTTTTTGGAACGGTACCTGTGCTTATATCAAACTCTGGTTTTATGCATCATCCCACCTCTCCTTCCCCCTTAAGCAGGCATAAGAGTGTTTTCTAAATGTGAGACACTGTTCTCTTTCCTAACTCAGTTCAAGTGTAGCCATGTTTACAGGATCTTCATAAGTGATATCTTATGATAAGTTTCTTTTTCTGTGTGACTTATTTCACTTAGAATCATCGTACCTGAATCCACCCATTTTGCTGCTACTGGTCTTATGACATTGATTTCATGGCTGAGGGATATTCCATCGTACGTAAGTACCACAATTTTTTGAACCATTTTTATATTTCCTGGGATATTTAAGGTGTACCCAAGTTGAGGTCCTTGTAAGCAGTGCAGCCCTAAATTTTGGGGTGGCTCTGTATTATTGATTTTCAGTTTTCCCAAGGTATATTCCCTAGACTGGAAGTGCCCTTGGCTCTGTAGCTCTGTTCTTTACTTGTTTTAGGGAACACAATGCACTCCTCCAGAGAGGCAGTTGGCAAATTACATCCCGCCCATCAGCATAACAACGCTCCCTGTTCTCCAGGGCCTGTCTTGCCTTTCTGGTTTTTACACATTTTGTGGATGTCCCTTTTGACCGGTGGGAAGTGATACTTCTTTGTAGTGCAGATTTGCATTGCCCGCTTGCTTGCTTGGCCAAATAGGGCGTATGCGTTTTCTCCTGAATATATTCAGGAGAAAACGCATACCCCCTTTTCGGCCAAGTGCCTCATTGTCGAAGTTGTGCCCCTCTTCCTGTGCTTTAAAAGCGATTCCAACGTACCTCTTGAAATCTGTTTCCTGCTCTTCTGCCTCTCTTTCAAGTCCGCCTCATTGCCTTCCCTCAACAGATTTTTGGACGATAGTTGTCCTTTATTACTCGGCCTGTTTGTGAATTGCTGTGCCACTGAGCTCCATTTTTCAACTCGTTTTTGGTGAGCTGACCGCAAGTCCAAAATTTTGGTTCAGGACCTATACTGGTTCACGGTGGGTGGCTGAGACTTTGGTTAATTCTTCATCCTGCAGGGAAGTTAGAGTGATATGTGCCCGTCGAAATGCCTAACAGCTACTCTCTCATTGGTTCTCCCTCTTCCCTTTCATCCTCTGCCAAATTGGCAACCTGTGCGAACCAGGAGGTTAAAGGGGCTGTCTCTCCAAGTTGGGAGGTTGATAGTAAAGCAGATGGAAAGTCAAACCGGAGCACCAGGAGAGGGACTATTCGTTGAGTTTTAGAAACCTTTCGTATTCACAGTGTGTCCGTTCTCTAGGTTTCCCGTACATGTTATAGCTGTAGTAATATTCCCTTCAACGCTGCGAGTTGGGACCCATGGAATGGGTGCCAGGTATTTGTGCATAAAAGGGTCTGCATTTGCTCACCCAATCTCACCAATCGTCTCAGTCCCAAGTGTCCCTCCTTATGCCACATCCAGCTGTCGTTGTAGATAGGGTCATTCCAGGTTTCATTAGAGACCCTGAAGGAATTGTAAAGAATTTCCCAGTTTTTGTTGTTTTGTTTTTGAAATTCCTTTTTATAGTGGGTTTGAGCTGATTCTCGCTGCCATGTTTATGCCAGTCTAGACACACTTGATTCCCTTACGGAGACATATCAATACATAGGTTTTAAGATTCTTACGAGTCAGATATATTCCTCTGCGGGAAATATGGGGTTTTGAGTCCCTTTCACTGAAGAAGGTGTAGGTCTTGTCTGTTCTGTATTTGGATTATGGAACCGTACCTGTGCTAATATCAAACTCTGGTTTTATTCATCACCCCACCTCTGCTTTCCCCTTTAGCATGCATAAGAGTGTTTTCTAAATATGAGACTCTGTTCCCTTTCCTAATTCCTTCCATGTGTAGCCATGTTTATATACCCTTCATAAGTGATATCTTATGATAAGTTTATTTTTCTGTGTGTTTTTTTCAGTTAGAGTCATCGTACATGAATCCCGTCATTATGTTGCTACTGGCCTTATTACATTGACTTCATGGCTGAGGGATATTCCATCATACGTATTTACCACAATTTCTTTACCATTTTTATCTTTCCTGGGATATATAAGGTGTCCCGAAGTCGAGGTTCTTGTAAGCAGTGCTGTCATAAATTTTGGGGTGGCTGTGTCTTATTGATTTTCAATTTTCCCAAGGTATATTCCCATGACTGGAAGTGCCTTAGGTTCTGAAGCACTGTTGTTTACTGCTTTTTGGGAACACAATGCACTCCTCCAGAGTGGCT
Organism: Hyperoodon ampullatus; assembly: GCF_949752795.1. Classification (NCBI taxonomy): domain Eukaryota; kingdom Metazoa; phylum Chordata; class Mammalia; order Artiodactyla; family Ziphiidae; genus Hyperoodon; species Hyperoodon ampullatus. Next base: position 207,728 of record NW_027640521.1, read on the forward strand.
GTTGGCAATTTACAACCCACCCATCCGCATAACAATGCTCCCTCTTCTCCAGATCCTGTCTTGCCTTTCTTGTTTTTACACATTTTACGGATGTCCCTTTTGACCGGTTGGAAGTGATACTTCTTTGTAGTGCAGATTTGCATTGTGCGGCTGCTTGGTTGGCCAAAAGGGGCGTATGCGTTTTCTCCTGAATATATTCAGGAGAAAATGCATGCGCCCTTTATGGACAATTCCATAATTTTCGAAGTTGTGATGCTTTTCCTGTGTTTAAAGGCGATTCCAATGTACTTCTGGAAATCTGTTTCGTGCACTTCTGCCTCATTTTCAAGTCCGCCTCATGGCTTTCTCTCAACAGATTTTTGGAAGAGAGTAGTCCTTTATAACTCTGCAAGTTAGTGAATTGCTGTGCCCCTGAGCTCCATTTTTCAACTCGCGTTTTTGTGAGCTGACTACCAATCCACAATTTTGCTTCAGGACCTATACTGGTTCCATTGGGGGGGCTGGCTCTGAGTTTGTTAATTCTTCTTCGTGACGGGAATTTAGAGTGACATGTGGCCATCCAAATGCCTACAGCTACTCTCTAATTGTTTCTCCCTCTTCCCTTATATCCTCTACACAACGTGCCAACTGTGCGAACCAGGAGGTTATAGGTGCTGACTCTCCAACTTGGGAGATTGATACTAAAGCAGTTGGAATGTCAAACTGGTGCACAAGGAGAGAAAAAAAAATTAGTAGAGTTTTAGAAACCTTTCACCATCAGATGGTGTCCATTCTCTAGGTTTCCCATACATGTTATAACTGTAGTGATATTCCCTTCTACCTGGAGAGTTGGGACCCATGGAATGGGTGCCAGGTATTATTGCTTTAAACGGTCTGCATTTTCTCACCCAATCTCACCAATCCTCTCAGTCCCAAGTGACCAGCCTTATGCCACATCCAGCTGTTGTTGTAGATAGGGTCATTCTAAGTTTCATCAGAACCCCTGAAGGTATTGTGTAAGAATTTCACTGTTTATTTGTTTTGTTTTCAAATTCATTTTTATAGTGGGTTTGAGCTGATTCTCTATGCCGTGTTTATGTCATTCTAGACACACTTGGTTCCCCTATGGAGACATATCAATACATAGGTTTTAAGATTCTTACTAGTCAGATATACTACTCTGCGGGGAATAGGGGTGTTGAGGCCCGTTCAGTGAGGAAAGTGTAGGTCTTGTCTATTTTGTATTTGGTTTATGCAACCGTACATGTGCTAATATCAAACTCTGGATTTATGCATAACCCCACCTCTCCTTTCCTCTCGAGCAGGCATAAGAGTGTTTTCTAAATGTGACACTCTTCCTTTTCCTAATTCAGTTCATGTGTATCCATGTTTACAAGACCTTCATAAGTGATATCTTATGATAAGTTTCTTTTTCTGTGTGACTTATTTCAGTTAGAATCATCGTACATGAATCCACTCATTATGCTGCTACTGGTCTTATGACATTGATTTCATGTCTGAGGGATATTCCATCGTACATATGTACCACAATTTCTTTACTATTTTTGTCTTTACTGGGATATTTAATGTGTCCCGAAGTCGAGGTTCTTGTAAGCAGTGCTGCCCTATATTTTGGGTTGGCTGTGTCTTATTGATTTTCAATTTCCCCAAGGTATATTCCCATGACTGGAAGTGCCTTAGGTTGTGAAGCTCTGTTGTTTAATTCTTTTAGGGAACACAATGCACTCCTCCAGAGTGGCTGTTGGCAATCTGCATCCCACCCATCAGCATAACAAGGCTCCCTGTTCTCTAGAGCCCCTCTTGCCTTTCTGGTTTTTGCACATTTTACGGATATCCCTTTTGACTGGTGGGAAGTGATACTTCTTTGTAGTGCAGATTTGCATTGTGCGGTTGCTTGGTTGGCCAAAAAGGGCGTATGCGTTTTCTCCTGAATATATTCAGGAGAAAACGCATGCGCCCTTTATGGACAATTCCATAATTGTCGAAGTTGTGATGCTTTTCCTGTGTTTAAAGGTGATTCCAATGTACTTCTGGAAATCTGTTTCATGCAAATCTCCCTCATTTTCAAGTCCGCCTCATGGCTTTTCCTCAACAGATTTTTGGAAGAGAGTAGTCCTGTATAACTCTGCAAGTTAGTGAATTGCTGTGCCCCTGAGTTCCATTTTTCAACTTGTGTTTTTGTGAGGTGACCGCAAACCCACAATTTTGCTTCAGGACCTATACTAGTTATGGGGGTGGGGCAGGCTGAGAGTTTGGTTAATTCTTCTTCGTGACGGGAAATTAGAGTGACATGTGGCCGTCCAAATGCCTACAGCTACTCTCTCATTGGTTCTCCCTCTTCCCTTATATCCTCTGCACAATGTGCCAACTGTGCTAACCAGGAGGTTATAGGGGCTGACTCTCCAAGTTGGAAGATTGATATTAAAGCAGTTGGAATGTCAAGCTGCAGCACATGGAGGGAAAAAAATTAGTAGAGTTTTAGAAACCTTTCACCATCAGAGGGTGTCCATTCTCTAGGTTTCCCATACATGTTATAACTGTAGTGATATTCCCTTCTACCTGGAGAGTTGGGAACCATGGAATCAGTGGCAGGCATTATTGCTTTAAAGCGTCTGCATTTTCTCACCCAATCTCACCAATCCTCTCAGTCCCAGGTGAACAGCCTTATGCCACATCCAGCTGTTGTTGTAGATAGGGTCATTCCAAGTTTCATCAGAACCCCTGAAGGTGTTGTGTAAGAATTTCACTGTTTCTTTGTTTTGTTTTGAAATTCCTTTTTATAGTGGGTTTGAGCTGATTCTCACTGCCGTGTTTATGTCATTCTAGACACACTTGGTTCCCTTATGGAGACATATCAATACATAGGTTTTAAGATCCTTACTAGTCAGATATATTTCTCTGTGGGGAATAGGGGTGGTGAGTCCCATTCACTGAGGAAGGAGTTGGGCTTGTCTCTTCTGTATTTGGATTATGGAACGGTACCTGTGTTAATATCAAACTCTGGTTTTGTGTGTCTCCCCACCTCTCCTTCCCCCTTAAGCAAGCATAAGAGTGTTTTCTAAATCTGAGACTCTGTTCTCTTTCCTAATTCAGTTCATATGTAGCCAGGTTTACATTCCCTTCATAAGTGATATCTTATATCAGAATGTACCATGGCCCTTGTCATAATAATGCTCCATGACCCCTGTCATCACAATGCTCCATTCCCTGGTTATCACAATGCTCCATGTCCCTTGTCATAACAATTCTCCATGTACTTGTCATCACAATGCTACATGACACTTCTCATCACAAAGTTACATGCTCGTTTCATCACAATTCCCCATGCACTTGTCATTGCAATGTTCCATGACCCCTGTCATAGCAAGCTCCAAGTGTTTGTCATCACAATGCTTCACGACTTTATCATCAAAATTCTCAATGGCACTTTTCATCACAATGTTCCGTACCCTTGTCATCACAATGCTCCATGCCCTTGTCATCACAATGCTCCATGACCCCTGTCATCACAATGCTCCCTGACACCTGTCATCACAATGCTTCATGCCCCTTGTCATTACAGTGCTCCATGATGCTCGTCATCACAATTACCCATGATCTTCTCATCACAATGCTCCACGGTTTTGCCATCACAATGCTCCATGCCCTGGTCATCTCAAAGCTCAATGTCCCTTGTCCTCACAATTCTCCACGTCCTTGTCATCACAATGCTCCATGGCACTTCTCATCACAATGTTATATGCTCTTGTCATAACAATACTCCATGCACTTGTCATCTCAATGCTCCATGACCCCTGTCATAGGAAGCTCCATGCGCTTGTCATCACAATGTTTCAGGACATGGACATTAAAATTATCAATGGCCCTTGTCATCTCAATGCTCCATGCGCTTATCATCACAATGCTCCTTTACCTTTGTCACAACAATCCTCCATGACACTTGGCATCACAATGCTCCGTGCTATTGTCATCACAATGGAACATGACATATGTCATCACAATGCTCCCTGACACCTGTCTTCACAATACTCCATGACCTTGTCATCACAATGCTCCATGCCCTTGTCATCACAAAGTGCCATGCCCACTGTCATCAAAATAATCCATGAAACTTGTCAGACCAAAGCTCCATGCCACCTTTCATCACAATGCTCCATGAACCCTGTCATCACAATGCACCATGCCCATCATCATAATGCTTCATGCTCTTGTCATCACAACGAAATCAAAATGCTCTATGACCTCTGTCATCACAATGCTCCAAACCCTTGTGATCACAATGTTCCATAACACTTGTCATCACAATACCCCATGACGCTAGTCATCACAATTATCCATGGACTTCTCATCACAATGCCCCATGACATTTGTCATCACAATGCGCAATACACATGTCATCACAATGCTCCCTGACTCGTGCCATCAGTATGATCCCTGAACCCTTTCATGACAAGGCTCCATGCCTTTTTCATCACAATGATCCATGCCATTTTCAGCCCAATGCTCCATGACACTTGTCATCACAATGATGCATGCCCTTGTCATCCCAATGCTCCATGACCCCTGTAATCACAATGCTCCCTGACGCTTGTCATCACAGTGCTCCATGACACCTGTCATCACAATGCTCCATGCCTTTGTCAGCAAAATGCTACATGACCTTGTCATTACAATGTTCTATGCACTTGTCATCACAATACTCCATTCCCATTGTCATCAAAACCCTCCATGAACCTTGGGTTCACAATGCTTCATGCCCTTGTCATCACAATGTTCCATGCACCTTGAAATGAAAATAATACATGACTTCTGTCTTCACAATGCTCAAAATCCTTGTGATCACAATGTTCCATAACATTTGTCATCACAACGCTCCATGATGCCTGTCATCACAATGCTCCATGATCTTTGTCATCACAATGCTCCATGCCCTTTTCATCACAATGCTCCATGCCATTGTCATCAAAATACTCCACAAGCTTGTCATCAGAATGCTCCATGTCCCTTGTCATCACAATTTTCCATGCACTTGTCAGCACAATGCTCCCTGACCCTTGTCATCACAATGCTCCAAGCCATTGTCATCACAATGCTCCATTACCTTTGTCATCAGAATCCTCCACGACCCTTGGCATCACAATGCTCCATGGCATTGTCATCACAATGGGCCATTACATATGTCATCACAATGCTCCCTGACACCTGTCTTCACAATAATGAATGACCTGGTCATCACAATGCTCCATGCCCTTGTCATCACAATGCGCCATTCCAACTGTCATCGCAATAAGCCATGAAACTTATTAGACCAATGCTCCATGCCCTTGTCATCACAATGCCCCATGCCCTTGTTATCACAATGCTCCATGACCCCTGTCATCACAATGCTCCGTGACTCCAGTCATCACAAGGCTTCATGACCTATGTCATCACAATGGTCCATGCCCTTGTCATCAACAGTCTCTGTGACCTTTTTAACCACAATGCTTCATGAACTTTTCATCACAATGCTCTTTGACCCTTGTCATCACAATGTTCTATGCCTTTCTCAGCACAATGCTCCATGACCCTTGTCATCACAATGCTCCATGCGCTTGTCAGCACAATGCTCCATGACCCATGTCATCACAATGCACCATGCGCTTGTCGTCACAGTGCTCCACAATCTTGTCATCACAATGCTCCATAAACCTTGTCATCACAATGCTCAATGCACTTCAAATCAAAATGCTCTCTCACCACTGATAACACAATGTTACATCACTATTCATCACAATACTCCCTCAACCCTGTCATCACTATGTTCCATGACTCCTGTCATCACAATGCTACATGCACTTATCATCAGAATGTTCGATGATCCCTGACATCACAATGTTCCATAACCCCTGTCATCAAAATGCTCCATGACCCTTTTCATCAAAATGCTCCATGACCCCTGACATCACAATGTTACATAACGCCTCTCATCAGAATGTTCCATGACACTTTTCATCAAATTGGTCCATGACAATGTCATCACAATGCTCCCTGCCCTTCTCATCACAATGCACCACGCCCTTGTCATCAAAATGCTCCATGACCTTTGTCATCACAAAGCTCCATGACCCTTGGCATCACAATGCTCCATGCCATTGTCATCACAATACCCCATGAAACCTCTCATCACATTGTTCCATGCAACTGTCATCAAAAAGCTCCATGGTGCTTGTCATCACACTGCTCGATGCCCTTCTCATCACAATGCTCCATGCCCTTGTCATTACAATCCTCCATGACCCATGTATCACTGTGTTCCGTGCCCTTGTCATCACAATGCTCCATGCCCACTCTCATCACAATAATCCATGAAACTTTTCAGACAAATGTTCCATGCCCTTGTCATCACAATGCTCCATTACCCCTGTCATAACAATGCTCCATGACCCCTGCCATCACAACGTTCCACGGCCTTGTCATCACAAGGATCCATGACCCTTGTCATCACAATGCTCCAAGACCCCTGTAATCACAGTGCTACATGCCCTTGTCATCACAAAGCTCCATGATGCATGTCATCAGAATGCTCCATGCCCTTGCCATCACAATGCTCCATTACCCCTGTGATAACAATGCTCCATGACCCCTGCCATCACGATGTTCCATGGCCTTGTCATCACAAGGCTCCATGACCCTTCTCATCACAATGCTCCAAGACACCTGTAATCACAATGCTCCATGTCCCTTTTTATCTCAATGATCCATGAACCCTGTCATCACAATGCACCATGCCCATCATCATAATGCTTCAGGCTATTGTCATCACAATGAAATCAAAATGCTCCATGACCTCTGTCATAACACTGCTCCAAACCCTTGTGATCACAATATTCCATAACACTTGTCATCACAATGCCCCATGACGCTCGTCATCACAATTATCTATGGTCTTCTCATCACAATGCTCCATGACCTTTTTCATCACAATGCTCAATACACTTGTCATCAAAATGCACCCAGACACTTGTTCTCTGTATGCTCCTTGAACCCTGTCATGACAAGGCTTCATGCCTTTTTCATCACAATGATCCATGCGTTTTTCATCACAATGCTCCAAAACACCTGTAATTACAATGCTCCATGCCCTTGTCATCACAAAGCTCAATGACGCATGTCATCAGACTGCTCCTTGGCCTTCTCATCACAATGCTCCATGCCCTTGTCATCACAATTTTCCAAGACACTCTAATCACAATGCTCCATGCCCCTTTTCATCAGTATGCTCCATGAGACTTGTCTCACAAGGCTCCATGGTTTTCTCATCACAATGCTCCAGCACCTTGTCATCACAATGCTTCACGACCTTGTCATGAAAATTTTCAATGGCCCTTGTCATCATAATGCTCCAAGCCCTAGTCATCACAATGCTCCATTATATTTGTCATCACAATCCTCCATTACATTTGGCATCACAATGCTCCATGCCATTGTCATCGCAATGGACCATGACATATGTCATCACAATGCTCCCTGACACCTGTCTTCACAATACTCCATGACCTTCTCATCACAATGCCCCATGCCCTTGTCATCACAATGCCCCATGCCCACTGTCATCACAATAATCTATTAAACTTGTCAGACCAATGCTCCATGCCCCTGTCATCACAATGCTCCATGCCCTTGTCATCACAATGCTCCATGACCCCTGTCATCACAATGCTCTGTGACGCCAGTCATCACAATGCTTCATAACATTTGTCATCACAGTGGTCCATGCCCACATCATCACAAAGCTCTGTGACCTTTGTAACCACAATACTCCATGAACTTTTCATCACAATGCTCCGTGACCCTTGTCATCACAATGCTCCATGCCTTTGTCAGAACAATGCTCCATGACCCTTGTCATCACAATGTGCCACGTGATTTTCATCACAACGGTCCACAGCCTTGTCATTGTAATGCTCCATAAACCTTGTAATCACAATGCTCCATGCACTTCTCATCAAAATGCTCTCTCAACAGAGATATCACAATGTTCCATCACTAGTCATCACAATACTCCCTCACCCCTGTAATCACAATGTTCCATGACCCCTGTCATCACAATGCTACATCCCCTTATCATCACAATGTTCCATGACCCCTGACATCACAATGTTCCATAACCCCTGTCATCAAAATGCTCCATGACCCTTTTCATCCCAAAGCTCCATGACCCCTGACATCCCAATGTTCTATAACCCCTGTCATCAAAATGTTCCATTACACTTTTCATCAAATTGCTGCATGACCCTGTCATCAAAATGCTCCCTGCCCTTCTCAACACAATGCACCACGCCCTTGACATCAAAATGCTCCATGACTTTTGTCATCACAAAGCTCCATAACCCTTGGAATCACAATGTTCCATGAACGGTCTCATCACATTGTTCCATGCCCTTGTCATCACAAAGCTCCATGACGCTTGTCAAAACAATGTTCGATGCCCTTCTCATCACAATGCTCCATGCCCTTGTCATTAGAATCCTCCATGGCCCATGGATCACAGTGTTCCGTGACCTTGTCATCACAATGCTCCATGACCCTTATCATCACAATTCTCCATGCCTGTGTCATCAAAATCCTACATGACCTTGTCATCACAATGCTCCATGAGCTTGTCATCACAATACTCCTTTACCATTTTCATCACAATCCTCCATGAACCTTGGGATCACATTGCTCCATGCCCTTGTCATCACAATGCTCCATGCTCCTTGAAATCAAAATGGTCCATGACTTCTGTCATCACAATGCTCCAACCCCTTGTGATCACAATGTTCCATAACACTTGTCATCACAACACTGCATGATGACTGTCATGACAATACTCCATGCACTTGTCGTCACAATGCTCCATGACCTTTGTCATCACAATTCTCAATACACTTGTCATCACAATGCTCCCTGACACTTGTCGTCAGAATACTCCTTGAACACTGTCATGAAAAGGCTCCATGCCTTTTTCATCAGAATGCTCCATGCCCTTTTCATCACAACGCTCCACGTCATTGTCATCACAATACTCCACAAACTTGTCATCAGAATGCTCCATGATCATTGTCTTCAGAATGCTCCATGACACCTGTCATCACAATGCTCCATACCCCTTGTCATTACAGTGTTCCATGACGCTCGTCATCACAATTATCCATGGTCTTCTCATCACAATGCCCCACGGTCTTGCCATCACAATGCTCCATGCTTTGGTCATCACGATGCTCCATGTCCCCAGTCATCACAATGCTCCATGACCCCTGTCATCACAATGCTCCATACCCCTTGTCATTACAGTGCTCCATGACGCTCGTCATCACAATTATCCATGGTCTTCTCATCACAATGCTCCACGGTCTTGCCATCACAATGCTCCATGCCCTGGTCATCACAATGCTCCATGTCCCGTGTCATCACAATTCTCCACGTTCTTGGCATCACTATGCTCCATGATACTTCTCATCACAGTGTTACATGTTTTGTCATCACAATTCTCTATGCACTTGTCATCATAATGCTCCATGACCCCTGTCATAGCAAGCTCCATGTGATTCTCATCACAATGCTTCATGAACATGTCATCAAAATTCTCAATGGCCCTTGTTATCACAATGCGCCATGACCCTTGTCATCACAATGCTCCAAGCCCTTGTCATCAAAATGCTCCATTAACTTTGTCATCACAATCCTCCATGACACTTGGCATCACAATGCTCCATTCCATTGTCATTGCAATAGACCATGACATATGTCATCACAATGCTCCCTGACACACTTCTTCACAATACTCCATGACCTTCTCATCACAATGCTCCATGCCCTTGTCATCACAATGCGCCATGCCCACTGTCATCACAATAATCCATTAAAATTGTCAGAAAAATGCTCCATGACCCTGTCATCACAAGGCTCCATGCCCTTTCATCACAATGCTCTATGACCCCTGTCATCACAATGCTCCGTGACTCCAGTCATCACAATGCTTCATGACCTTTGTCATCACAATGGTCCATGCCCTCGTCATCACAAGGATCTGTAACCTTTGTGACCACAACACTCCATGAACATTTCATCACAATGCTCGGTGACCCTTGTCATCACAATGCTCCATGCCTTTGTCAGCACATTACTCCATGACACATGGCATCAAATGTTCCATGCGCTTGTCATCACAATTCTCCACATCGTTGTCATCACAATGCTCCACAAACCTTGTCATCACAATGCTCCATGCGTTTGTCAGCACAATGATCCATGACCCATGTCATCACAATGTGCCCTGCGTTTCTCATCACAATGCTCCACAGCCTTGTCATCACAATGCTCCATCACCCCTAACATCACAATGTTCCATAAACACTGTCATCAAAATGTTCCATGACCCTTTTCATCCAATTGCTCCATGACCCTGTCATCACAATGCTCCCTGCCCTTCTCATCACAATGCACCACACTCTTGTCATCAAAATGCTCCATGGCCTATGTCATCACAAAGCTCCATGACCCTTGGAATCACAATGCTCCATGCCATTGTCATCACAAAGCTCCATGAAACCTCTCATCACATTGCTCCATGCCGTTGTCATCACAAAGCTCCATGACGATTGTCATCACAATGCTCCATGCCCTTGTCATTGCAATCCTCCATGACACATGTATCACTGTGTTCCGTGCCCTTGTCATCACAATGCTCCATGCTCACTCTCATCACAATAATCCATGAAACTTTTCAGACCAATGCTCCATGCCCTTGTCATCACAATGCTCCATTACACCTGTCATAACAATGCTCCATGACCCATGCCATCACAATGTTCTACGGCTTGTCATCACAAGACTCCATGGCCCTTGTCATCACAATGCTCCAAGACCCCTGTAATCACAATGCTCCATGCCCATGTCATCACAAAGCTCCCTGACGCATGTCATCAGAATGCTTCATGGCCTTCTCATCACAATACTCCATGCCCTTGTCATCACAATGCTCCAAGACCCTTGTTATTACAATGATCCATGCCTCTTTGCATCTCAATGCTCCATGAACCCTGTCATCACAATGCACCATGCCCATCATCATAATGCTTCATGCTATTGTCATCACAATGAAATCAAAATTCTCCATGACCTCTCTCATCACAATGCTCCAAACCCTTGTGATCACAATGTTCCATAACACTTGTCATCACAACGCCCCATGACGCTGGTCATCACAATTATCCATGGTCTTCTCATCACAATGCTCCATGACCTTTGTCATCACAATTCTCAATACACTTGTCATCACAATGCTCCCTGATACTTGTCATCAGTATGCTCATTGAACCCTGTCATGACAAGTCTCCATGCCTTTTTCATCACAATGATCCATGCCCTTTTCATCACAATGCTCCATGCCATTGTCATCACAATACTCCACAAGCTTGTCATCAGAATGCTCCGTGACACTTTTCATCTCAATGATCCATGGCCCCTGTCATCACAATGCTCCATGACACCTGTCATCACAATGCTCCATGCCCCTTGTCATTACAGTGCTCCATGATGTTCGTCATCACAATTATCCATGGTCTTCTCATCACAGTCCTCCACGGTCTTGCCATCACAATGCTCCATGCCCTGGTCATCACAATGCTCCATGTCCCCAGTCATCACAATGCTCCATGACCCCTGTCATCACAATGCTCCATAGCGCTTGTCATTACAGTGCTCCATGACACTCGTAATCACAATTGTCCATGGTCTTCTCATCACAATGCTCCACGACCTTGTCATCAAAATGCTCCATGACCCTTGTCATCACAATGCTCCATGACCACTGTCATAACAATGCTCCATGACCCCTGTCATCACAAGGCTCCATACCACTTGTCATTACAGTGCTCCATGACGCTCCTCATCACAATTATCCATGGTCTTCTCATCACAATGCTCCACGGTCTTGCCATCACAGTGCTCCATGCCTTGGGCATCACAATGCTCCATGTCCCCGGTCATCACAATGCTCCATGACCACTGTCATCACAATGCTCTATACCCCTTGTCATTACAGTGCTCCATGACACTCGTCATCACAATTATCCATGATCTTCTCATCACAGTGCTCCACGACATTGCCATCACAAGGCTCCATGCCCTGGTCATCACAATGCTCCATGTCCCCAGTCATCACAATGCTCCATGTCCCCGGTCATCACAATGCTCCATGACCACTGTCATCACAATGCTCTATACCCCTTGTCATTACAGTGCTCCATGACGCTCGTCATCACAATTATCCATGGTCTTCTCATCACAATGCACCACACTCTTGTCAGCAAAATGCTCCATGCCCCCGTCATCACAATGCTCCATGTCCCCTGTCATCACAATTCTCCACGTTCTTGGCATCACTATGCTCCATAATACTTCTCATCACAGTGTTACATGTTTTGTCATCACAATTCTCTATGCACTTGTCATCGCAATGCTCCATGATCCCTGTCACAGCAAGCTCCATGTGATTGTCATCACAATGCTTCATGAACATGTCATCAAAATTCTCAATGGCCCTTGTTATCACAATGCTCCATGACCCTTGTCATCACAATGCTCCAAGCCCTTGTCATCAAAATGCTCCATTACCTTTGTCATCACAATCCTCCATGACACTTGGCATCACAATGCTACATTCCATTGTCATTGCAATAGACCATGACATATGTTTTCACAATGCTCCCTGACACCCTTCTTCACAATACTCCATGACCTTCTCATCACAATGCTCCATGCCCTTGTCATCACAATGCGCCATGCCCACTGTCATCACACTAATCCATGAAACTTGTCAGAAAAATGCTCCATGACCCTGTCATCACAATGCTCCATGCCCTTTCATATCAATGCTCTATGACCCCTGTCATCACAATGCTCCGTGACTACAGTCATCACAATGCTTCATGACCTTTGTCATCACAATGGTCCAAGCCCTCGTCATCACAAGGCTCTGTGACCTTTGTGACCACAACACTCCATTAACATTTCATCACAATGCTCGGTGACCCTTGTCATCACAATGCTCCATGCCTTTGTCAGCACATTACTCCATGACACATGGCATCAAATGTGCCATGCGCTTGTCATCACAATGCTCCACATCGTTGTCATCACAATGCTCCATAAACCTTGTCATCACAATGCTCCATGCGTTTGTTAGCACAATGTTCCATGACCCATGTCATCACAATGTGCCCTGCGTTTCTCATCACAATGCTCCACAGCCTTGTCATCACAATGCTCCATGCACCTCTCATCAAAATGCTCTCTCACCACTGATATCACAATGTTTCATCACTAGTCAACACAATACTCCCTCCACCCTGTCATCCCAATGTTCCATGACCCTTGTCACAACAATGCTACATGCTCTTATCATCACAATGCTCCATGACCCCTGACATCACAATGTTCCATAAACCCTGTCATCACAATGCTCCATGACCCTTTTCATCACAATGTTCCATGACCCCTAACATCACAATGTTCCATAAACACTGTCATCAAAATGTTCCATGACCCTTTTCATCCAATTGCTCCATGACCCTGTCATCACAATGCTCCCTGCCCTTCTCATCACAATGCACCACGCCCTTGTCATCAAAATGCTCCATGGCCTATGTCATCACAAAGCTCCATGACCCTTGGAATCACAATGCTCCATGCCATTGTCATCACAAAGCTCCATGAAACCTCTCATCACATTGCTCCATGCCGTTGTCATCACAAAGCTCCATGACGCTTGTCATCACAATGCTCCATGCCCTTCTCATTGAAATCCTCCATGACACATGTATCACTGTGTTCCGTGCCCTTGTCATCACAATGCTCCATGCTCACTCTCATCACAATAATCCATGAAACTTTTCAGACCAATGCTCCATGCCCTTGTCATCACAATGTTCTACGGCCTTGTCATCACAAGACTCCATGGCCCTTGTCATCACAATGCTCCAAGACCCCTGTAATCACAATGCTCCATGCCCATGTCATCACAAAGCTCCCTGACGCATGTCATCAGAATGCTCCATGGCCTTCTCATCACAATACTCCATGCCCTTGTCATCACAATGCTCCAAGACCCTTGTTATTACAATGATCCATGCCTCTTTTCATCTCAATGCTCCATGAACCCTGTCATCACAATGCACCATGCCCATCATCATAATGCTTCATGCTATTGTCATCACAATGAAATCAAAATTCTCCATGACCTCTCTCATCACAATGCTCCAAACCCTTGTGATCACAATGTTCCATAACACTTGTCATCACAACGCCCCATGACGCTGGTCATCACAATTATCCATGGAATTCTCATCACAATGCTCCATGACCTTTGTCATCACAATTCTCAATACACTTGTCATCACAATGCTCCCTGACACTTGTCATCAGTATGCTCATTGAACCCTGTCATGACAAGTCTCCATGCCTTTTTCATCACAATGATCCATGCCCTTTTCATCACAATGCTTCATGCCATTGTCATCACAATACTCCACAAGCTTGTCATCAGAATGCTCCGTGACCCTTGTCATCTCAATGATCCATGACCCCTGTCATCACAATGCTCCATGACACCTGTCATCACAATGCTCCATGCCCCTTGTCATTACAGTGTTCCATGATGCTCCTCATCACAATTATCCATGGTCTTCTCATCACAATGCTCCACGGTCTTGCCATCACAGTGCTCCATGCCTTGGGCATCACAATGCTCCATGTCCCCGGTCATCACACTGCTCCATGACCACTGTCATCACAATGCTCTATACCCCTTGTCATTAGAGTGCTCCATGACCCTCGTCATCACAATTATCCATGGTCTTCTCATCACAATGCTCCACGATCTTGCCATCGCAATGCTCCATGCCCTGGTCATCACAATGCTCCATGTCCCCTGTCATCACAATTGTCCACGATCTTGGCATCACTATGCTCCATGACACTTCTCATCACAGTGTTACATGCTTTGTCATCACAATTCTCTATGCACTTGTCATCGCAATGCTCCATGACCCCGTCATATCAAGCTCCATGTGCTTGTCATCACAATACTCCATGCCCTTGTCGTCACAATTCTCCATGACCTTTGTCATCACAATGGACCCTGACACTTGTCGTCAGAATGCTCCCTGAAAACTGTCATGAAAAGGCTCCATGTCTTTTTCATCACAATGCCCCATGCCATTTTCATCAAAATGCTCCATGTCATTGTCATCAAAATACTCCACAAGCTTGTCATCAGAATGCTCCATGAACCTTGTCATCACAATGCTCCATGACCCCTGTTATCACAATGCTCCATACCCCTTGTCATTACAGTGCTCCATGACGCTCATCATCACAATTATCCATGGTCTTCTCATCACAATGCTCCACGGTCTTGCCATCACAATACTCCATGCCCTGGTCATTACAATGCTCCATGTCCCCTGTCATCACAATTCTCCACGTTCTTGGCATCACTGTGCTCCATGATGCTTTTCATCACAGTGTTACATGCTTTGTCATCACAATTCTCTATGCACTTGTCATCGCAATGCTCCATGATCCCTGTCACAGCAAGCTCCATGTGATTGTCATCACAATGCTTCATGAACATGTCATCAAAATTCTCAATGGCCCTTGTTATCACAATGCTCCATGACCCTTGTCATCACAATGCTCCAAGCGCTTGTCATCAAAATGCTCCATTACCTTTGTCATCACAATCCTCCATGACACTTGGCATCACAATGCTCCATTCCATTGTCATCGCAATGGACCATGACATATGTCATCACAATGCTCCCTGACACCCTTCTTCACAATACTCCATGACCTTCTCATCACAATGCTCCATGCTCTTGTCATCACAATGCGCCATGCCCACTGTCATCACAATAATCCCTGAAACTTGTCAAACCAATGCAACATGCCCCTGTCATCACAATGCTCCATGCCCTTTCATCACAATGCTCTATGACCCCTGTCATCACAATGCTCCCTGACTCCAGTCATCACAATGCTTCATGACCTTTCTCATCACAATGGTTCATGCCCTCATCATCACAAGGCTCTGTGACCTTTGTCACCACAGCGCTCCATGAACATTTCATCACAATGCTTGGTGACCCTTGTCATCCCAATGCTCAATGCCTTTGTTAGCACAATACTCCATGACCCATGGCATCACAATGTGCCATGCGCTTGTCATCACAATGCTCCACATCTTTGTCATCACAATGCTCCATAAACCTTGTCATCACACTGCTCCATGCACTTCTCATCAAAATGCTCTCTCACCACTGATATCACAATGTTCCATCACTAGTCAACACAATACTCCCTCACCCCTGTCATCACAATATTCCATGACCCTTGTCACAACAATGCTACATGCCTTTATCATCACAATGCTCCATTCCCCTGACATCACAATGTTCCATAACCCCTGTCATCACAATGCTCCCTGCCCTTCACAACAGAATGCACCACACCCTTGTCATCAAAATGCTCCATGACCTTTGTCATCACAAAGCTCAATGACCCTTGTCATCACAATGCTGCATGCCATTGTCATCACAATGCTCCATGAACCCTCTCATCACATTGTTCCATGCCCTTGTCATCACAGGCTCCATGATGCTTTTCATCACAATGCTCGATGCCATTCTTATCACAATGCTCCATGCGCTTCTCATTACAATCCTCCATGACCCATGTATCACAGTGTTCCATGCCCTTGTCATCACAATGCTCCTTGCCCCCTCTCATCACAATAATCCATGAAACTTTTCAGACCAATGCTCCATGCCCTTGTCATCACAATGCTCCATTACCCCTGTCATAACAATGCTCCATGACCCCTGCCATCACAATGTTCCACAGCCTTGTCATCACAAGGCTCCATGACCCTTGTCATCACAATGCTCCAAGACCCCTGTAATCACAATGCTCCATGCCCTTGTCATCACAAAGCTCCATGACGCATGTCAACAGAATGCTCCATGGCCTTCTCATTCACGATGTTCCATGCCTTTGTCATCACAATGCTCCAAGACTCCTGTAATCGCAATGCTCCATGCCCCTTTTCATCTCAATGCTCCATGAACCCTGTCATCACAATGCACCATGCCCATCATCATAATGCTTCAGGCTATTGTCATCACAATGAAACCAAAATGCTCCATGACCTCTGTCATCACAATGCTCCAAATCCTTGTGATCAATATGTTCCATAACACTTATCATCACAACGCCCCATGACGCTCGTCATCACAATTATCCATGGTCTTCTCATCACAATGCTCCATGACCTTTGTCATCACAATACTCAATACCTTTGTCATCACAATGCTCCCTGACACTTGTTGTCAGTTTGCTCCTTGAACCCTGTCATGACAAGGCTCCATGCTTTTTTAATAAAAATGATCCATGCCCTTTTCATCACAGTGCTCCAAGACCACTGTAATCACAATGCTCCATGCCCTTGTCATCACAAAGCTCCATGATGCATGTCATCAGAACGGTCCATGGCCTTCTCATCCCAATGCTCCATGCCCTTGTCATCATAATGCTCCAAGACCCCTGTAATCACAATGCTCCATGGCACTTTTCATCACAATGCTCCATGAGAATTGTCATCACAAAGCTCCATGGTCTTCTCATCACAGTGCTCCAGTACCTTGTCATCACAATGCTCCATGACAACTGTCATCACAACGCTCCATGAACCCTGACAACACAATGATCCGGGACTCTTGTCATTAAAATGCTCCATGACCATTGTCATCACAATGATCCATGCGCTTGTCATCCCAATGCTCCATGACCCGTGTAATCACTATGCTCCGTGATGCTTGTCATCACAGTGCTCCATGAACCTTGTCATCATAATGCTCCTTGCCTTTGTCAACAAAATGGTACATAATCTTGTCATCACAATTCTCCATGCGCTTGTCATCACAATCCTCCATGACCATTGGGATCACATTGCTTCATGCCCTTGCCATCTCTCTCTTGCCTTTCTGGTTTTTACAGATATTCGGATGTCCCTTTTGACCGGTGGTAAGTGACAATTCTTTGTAGTGTGGATTTGTATTGCGCGCTTGCTTGATTGGCCAAAAAGGGCGTATGCGTTTTCTTCTGAATATATTCAGGAGAAAAGGCATACGCCCTTTTTGGCCAAGTGCATCTCTGTCCAAGTTGGGATGTTTTTCCTGTGCTTTAAAGGCGATTCCAATTTACCTCTTGAAATATGTTTTGTGCAATTCTGCCTCATTTTCAAGTCCGCTTCATTGCCTTCCCTCAACAGATTTTTGGAAGAGAGTAGTCCTTTATAAGTCTGCAGGTTTGTGAATTGCTGTGCCCCTGAGCTCCAATTTTCAAATCCCATCTTTGTGAGCTGGCCGCAAATCCACAATTTTGCTTCAGGACCTATACTGGTTCCAGGGGTCGCTATATTGGTTCCCTGTGGGTGGTTGAGGCTTTGGTTAATTCTTCTTCCTGCCGGGAAATTAGAGTGACATGTGCCCGTCCAAATGCCTACATCTACTCTCTGATTGGTTCTCCCTCTTCCCTTTCATCCTCTGCACAATTAGCAAACTGTGCGAACCAGGAGGTTATAGGGGCTGACTCTCCTAAGTTGGGAGATTGATAGTAAAGCAGTTGGAATGCCAAAGTGGAGCACAAGGAGAGGAAAAATTAGGAGAGTTTTAGAAACCTTTCGCCATCACAGGGTGTCCATTTTCTAGGTTTCCCATACATGTTATAATTGTAGTGATATTCCCTTCTACCTGGAGATTTGGGACACATGGAATGGTGGCATGCATTACTACTTTAAAAGGTCTGCATTTTCTCTCCCAATCTCACCAGTCCTCTCAGTCCCAAGTGTCCAGCCTTATGTCTCATCCAGCTGTCTTTGCAGATAGGGTCATTCCAGGTTTCATCAGAAACCCTGAAGGAATTGTGTAAGAATTTCTCTGTTTTTTGGGGTTTTTTGAAATTCATTTTTATAATGGGGTTGAGCTGATTTTCACTGACGTGTTTATGCCAGTCTAGACACAATTGATTCCCTTACGGAGACATATCAATACATAGGTTTTAAGATTCTTAGTAGTCAGATATATTCCTCTGTGGGGCATAGGGGTGTTGAGTCCCGTTCACTGAGGAAGGTGTAGGTCTTGTCTATTCTGTATTTGGTTTATGGAATGGTACCTGTGCTAATATCAAACTCTGGTTTTATGCATCACCCCACCTCTCCTTTCCCCTGAAGCAGGCATAAGAGATTTTTGCTAAATGTGAGACTCTGTTCTCTTTCCTAATTCAGTTCATGTGTTGTGATATTGACATTCCCTCTATAAGTGATATCTTATGATAAGATTCTTTTTCTGTGTGACTAATTTCCCTTAAAATCATCATACCTAAATCCACTCTTTATGCTGCTACTGGCCTTGTATACATTGATTTCACGTCTGAGTGATATTCCGTTGTACAAAATTACCACAAGTTCTTTATGCATTTCTCTTTTTCCTGGGCTATTTTAGGTGTACCAAAGTTGAGGTTCTTGTATGCAGAGCAGCCCTAAACTTTGGGGTGCCTGTGTCTTATTGACATTTAGTCTTCCCAAGTTATATGTCCATGAGTTGAAGTCCCCTTGCTCCGGGGCTTTGTATTTTAGATGCTTTAAAAACAGCATACACTTCTTCAGAGTGGCTCTTGGATATTTATACCCCACCCATCAGCGTGACTAGGCTCCCTGTTTTCCATGGCCTCTCCTGCATTTCTGGTTTGTACACATTTTTTGGATGGCCTTTCTGAGCAGTGGAAATTGAGACTTCTTTGTTGTGCGGATTTGCATTTCCCTCTTGCTTGGTTGGCCAAAAACTCTGCATGTGTTTTTTTCCTGAAGATATTCACGAAAAAAATGCATACACCCTTTTGCCCAACCGCCTCATTTTAGAAATTCTGCTGCTTTTCATATGCTTTAAATGTGAGTACAATCTACCTTTTGAAATCTGTTTCCTGCAATTCTGCCTCTCATTCAGATCATCTTCGTTACCTTACCTGAATATATTTTTGGACGTTGGTTATCATTTATATCTTTGCAGGTCTTTGAATTGTCTGCTCCTGAGCTCCATTTTGCAACTCGCTTTTTTTGTGAGCTGGCCGCCAAACCATTGGATTACTTCTGGCCCTATTCTGGTTCTGGGGAGGCAGGCTGAGCCTTTGGTTAATTCTTCTTCCTAATGGGAAATTAGAGTGACATGTGCCTGTCAAAAGTCCTACAGCTAATCTCTCATTGGTTCCCCCTCTTCCCATTTATTCTCTGCACAAATTGCAAACTGTGTGAAACAGGAGGTTAAAGGAGCTGATCCTCCAACTGGGGAAATTGTTAGTAATGTGGCTGGAATGGCGAACCCCAGCACCAGGAGATCAAAAATGAGGTGCATTTTAGACACCTTTCCTGAGCACACGGTGTACATTCATCTCGGTTTCCCAGGCATGTTTTCGCTGTCAGAAGATTCCCTTGAACCTGCAGATTTGGGACCCATGGAATGGGTACCAGGCAGTATTACTTTAAAAGGTCTGCATTTCCTCACCCAGCCTCTCTAACATCTCTTAGCGTGCATAACTTCCAGCCTTATATAATCATCGTGCTGTGGGTCTACATGTGTTCAATCCATGTTACATCGTAGCCCTTCAACAAAAGTTGTAAGAATTTTTGTCTGTCTCACTGTTTTTATAAATAGTTTTAAATTTATTTTTATATTGATTACAGCTGATTTTCAAAGCTCTGTTTTTTGCTGCTGTACATCCACTTGATTCATGTACTGAGAGACAACAATAACTTCTTTTTCAGATGCTTACCAGTCATATGTATTATTTTACAGTGACTTGAGTGGGCTGAGTGCAGTTCTTTGAGGTACCGTGTAGGCCTTGTCAGTTATCCAATTTGGTACTTGGAATGGTATCTTTGCTAATTTCAACCTCCTGGATAATACCTCACCATTCCCCACCTTTCCCATTTAGCAGCCTTATGTCTATTTTCTACATATTTGACTATGTTTCTGTTTTGTAATTTATTTCATGTGTAGCCATTTTTGATTCCACCTTTAAGTGACATCTTATGATATGTGTCTTTTTCTTTCTGACATATGTCACTTAGAATGATCGTATGTAACTCCTCCAGAGTTGTTACAACTGGCCTTATTTCATTGATTTCTGGATGAGTAATATTCCACTCTACATAAGTACCCCATCTCTTTTATCCATTTTATCCTTCCAGGGACATTTAGGTTATATCCAAGTTGAGGCCCTTTTTAACAGAGAGGTGGTAAACGTTGGTGTGCCTGTTTTCTGTCGATTTTTGTTTTTCCCAAGGTACACGCCCATGAGTGCAAGTGCCCTATGCTCTGTAGCTCATTTTTTAGATGTTTTAGCAAACACAATACACTTCTCCAGAGTGGCCGTTGGCAAATTACATTTCCACTATCAGCCTCACAGGGCTCCCTTTTCTCCTCGCCCTGTCCTGCATTTCTGGTGTTTACACTTTATGTGGATGGCCCTTCTGACTGATGTGAAGTGATACATTTTGTGATATTGATTTCCAGTGCCCACCTGTTTGGTTGGATAAAAAGTGTGTATGGCCTTTATTTGAATATATTCAGAAAAAATGCATACACCCTTTTTGGCCAACTGCATCATTGGCGATGTTCAGCCCCTTTTCTTGTGCTTTAATGGGGAGTCCTTTCTACCTCTTCAAATCTGTTTCCTGCCACTCTCCCTTGCTTACAAGTCCTTTTCTGTGACTTACCTCAAGACATTTTTCGACGATAGATATTTTCAACTCTGCAGTTTCATGAATTTTAGTGCCCCTGAGTTCCATTTTTCAACTTGTGTTTTTGGAAACTGGACACAAAACAGCGGGATTTCCTCTAGCCCTATTCTGTTTCCGTGGGCAATTCTAGCCTTTGATGAATTTGTCTTCTGGATTGGAAATTAGAGTGGCATGTGCCTGTCCGAACACCTAAGACTTGTCTCTAAATTTTTCTCATCTTTCTGCTTCATCCTCTGGACAAATTCCAAACTGTGTGCAACAGGATGTTGACGGTGCTGATATCCCCAAGTGAGGAGATTGTTAGGAAAGATGCTGGAGGGTTGAACCCGAGCACCAGGCAATGAGGAGATGAGGTGCCTTTTCCAAACTCTTTCCGATCAAACGGTGTACCATCCTCTAGGTGTGACAGGCATGTTTTAGCTGTAGGAAGGGTCCCGTGCATGTAAGGAGAACACCAGGGATTTTTCCAAATCAGTGCCTCCCCGAACCCCAAACTGGGGAATATTTAAGCTACGGCTACACGTATGTCCTTTAAGGGCCTTGGGAAATAGGCAGAGCCCAAACTTTAGATGACTGAAATCTTCAGGGTCAGAAGCGCTCACCATCGGCCTTGCTTAGGTTACATTTTATCTGTCATTGATAGATGATGTCAATAAAAATATCTATTCTTTTTCAGATTATTTCCCCTTATAGGTTATTGCAAAATATTCAGTGTAGTTCCCTGTGCTATACAGTAGTTCCTTGTTGATGATCTCTTTTATACATAGCAGTGTGTATGTGTTAATCCCAAACTGTTAATTTATCCCTTCTCCTACCTTTCCCCTTTGGTAATAATAAATTATAAGATTTTATACTTCTCAGAAATGGGGGAGCTGAAAGAGAGGTATCATTTTCAATGGAAAAGCATTCAAAACAAGATTGAAGCTTCAGCCAAGAGTATTCGATGTACATCCATGGAAATAAATCACTTCATTTCTCTAATGTTGACCTGACAAATAAGACAGACGTCTTCACTGAACTTGCTTATAGGAAAGTGATGGAAATATCAAATGTAAGTCTTAGAAACATCTTATTTTACCCGAGCATTATACACTGCTCTATGTTAACTACAGTTTGGCTCACACATCTGTTCATTGAAGTTACAATGTTCTCAATTTCTGTTACTGATCCTCCAGAGTGGACCCCAACAGGAGTCCCCGTGCCCAGTGTTATTGGAGCCAACAGATCAAGACTGAGTTTGGTTCAGAAGCAAAGGAAACATTATTTTGAAAACAGAATGGAGAGGTGAGAGCGTGCACTCCCCCATGGGCTGTGGGCTGGGCTGCTGTGTAGGGTCCCCGGCAGCGTCAGTGGGAGGGAGGGGATGGAGCTCTCGAGGACTGCGTTGGCTGCAGCTCAGGCTCTATGCCGCGGAGTCTGCATGGGACCCCGCTAGCTGAGGTGTCGACCCAGCCATTCTGCACTAGGAAATCGGGTCTGAAGTGCCGGGTGTGGGACCTCTGCATGCGGAACCCTAGGAGCACGTGAAATTAGACAAAGCACAAAGGAAAAACAGGTTAGACTTTATTTTATTGCCCAGATTCTCTTTTTATCTCCCAGGAATTTTTAATGAACGTTGCCGGAGACGAACACCTCCTCTGCTTTTTGTTCCGTTCCTTATTCTTGGGGTGTTGAGGGTGCAGACCCCTCTTTTGTAACTGCTTCATGCTGTGGTGGGAGCCCTGATACATGGGGGGAGGGGCAAAACGTCTCCCCACCAGCCTCCTGGTGAGGTTGATTGTCCCAAGGCCCCCTGCCTCACTTCTCGTCCGCCTGAGCACCAGCATTGGAAGTATACAGATTCTAATGACCTTTAAGGGTCCAGGAAAGAAAGGCGCAGAGATGCTGCGGTGGCAGGTTTCACCCCACCCCACATATGTTCGGCGACCTTAGGCTGACAGTTTTTGCCAGACTAGATGCTCTGACCAGTAGTCTGTGCTTTCTTTAATTAGGTCCCTGAATTAATGTACAAACAGCACCATGTGTCAGAGCCCTGCCCACGCAACTCCCAGACAGTCCAGGGTCAGTGGTGATCCAGGACCATGACGTCCACTGAGTCAATGGCCTTTAGAAGTAGCCAGCAGTCCAGCCGGTCATATTGGCCACCATCACCGTGGTGTCTGTAGGGTTTTCTATGGAGAAAGCGTGATATACGTTTCCCCCGCCAAGCTTATTAGCTCCCCTCTGGGTGCAGTAAGTCCTGCAAGCAGTAGTCTGCTCTTTCGGGGCACAGTCTTGTCGTTTTCTGAGAGAAACTCCAGGTCAAGTGATGGTCACACAAGACATCTTGGGGACCCGTTGCCCCCGTTTATCTCTCTGGAGGTTGGAGTTGGAGGGCCTCCTCATTCGAGGTCAGTGTGTCCACAGAGCGACCCCTGCAACTTCAGGGCATGATGGGTGGTTAGGATCACCACGTGGGGTCCTTTTCCCTTAGGAGGGAGCTGGCCTTGCGGGCTGCTGATTTCCAGCTTTTTAGATACCCCAGTATCCTGGCCTGATGAGTCGGTGGGCAAAGCCCTTGGTGACCATAGTTTATCATACCTGAAGGGCATTCTTGTGTTGCTCCATTTCAAGTGGTCCCAGTTTTTGCACTAAGGCTCCAAGGGCGATTAACCTTTGACCGGGTATGTAAAGGTCAAAGGGTTTAGCTAAATTAGGGAGTTCCTGGGCAAGGGTCTGTATTGACTGCTCTTTCCATTCTTGAAAGGCTGCTTCTGGATTCTATTCAAAAGGATCATCATCTTTTCGTGTCAGTGTTTCATGTAGAGGCCCAGCTATTACACTGTAGTCAGGGATCCAGATGCAGAAAACCTTGGCCTCCCCAGGAACCCCTAAGCTATCTTCTAGTTTTAGAAGAGGTAAGGCTGCAAATGGCTTCTTCCCTATCCTGGGATGCGTTTCTCCGAATATCTGTGAGAATGAAGCCCAGGCATGTCACCTTAGCCTGGGATATTTGAGCGTTTTTCTTGGACACCTTCTATCCTTTCTTGGCTAGGTAGTTCAGAGGCGTCTTTAGTAGGCCTGGCGATCAGAATGTCATCTGCATATTGAAGGAGGGTTCCCTTTTACAGAGGTTGAACTTTTAGGTCTTTAGAGGACATTTCCCCAATGATGGTGTGGGGATTTTTGAACCATTGGGGCAGGACGGCCCAGCATTATTGCTTTTGTTGCATGTTGTGTCCTGCCACTCACAAGCCAAAAATTCTTGTGACTCTGAGATGAATGGAATACAGAAGAAGGCATCATTGAAGTCTGATACAGAATGCCATGGCCTGGTGAAAGGTAGAATGACCAGCAGGGAGTAGGAAATAGGAGCTACTGGATGTATATCCTCGGTGGCTTCACTGACTGTCCTGATATCCTTTACCAGGTCTCCAGCAGCCCATGGGGCTCTCGTGGTCAGGCCAATCCCAGGATATGGAGCTCACCTGGGCTGCACCCCTACCCCACAGCCCACGGGGCTCTCGTGGTCAAGTCCCTCCCAGGGTATGGAGCTCACCTCTGCAGCTACCCAGCAGCCCATGGGGCTCTCCTACTCAGGCCCTTCCCAGGGCACATAGCCCACCTTGCAGAGAACCCCCAGCTCACCTGTCGCTCACAGCTGACACAGAATACCTCAGAGCAGGACTTGAACTAACAAACAGCAGCTCTGACAGGTCTGTGACCATGGCTATCACTCTCTGCAGGCTCTTTCTGCCTGGTCTTCCAGACACTTCCACTGCAGCCAGGGCACCAGGCCTCTGTCTCCACCCACCATCACTCCTCTCCCTGACTCCTGGGTTCCTCTCATTAGGATAGTGTCTTCTTGAAGTTGTTTTCCACTCATGGACCAGATAAAATGATAAGAAAACAAGCCGCAGCTGCAGCCCCTTGTCTATCCTGACTCTCAAGGGCCCACACCTGTTCCTAGGGCCTGGCCCGTTTAGCAAGTTTCATTTTCTGCAACTGTGAGCCCCTGAGGGGTGAGGATTGGCTGATTTTGGCAGCCTGAAACTGCCTGCCAGCCCTCCACAGGTGTGCCTGGGTTGAGGGCAATATAAACAGCTCTCCAGTGAGCGACAGCCCTTGTAGCTGTGACTGACGCCATATTCTCTGCCCCGTAGGCAGTGCCGGGGCTGTGCTGGTGGGAGGGAGTGAGGGGCCGTGGCTTTGTGGGTGGCCCAGTGTGAGTGGGGCTCTGCTGGACTTTCTGCAGGAGTTGCCAGGCTGCCACCTGCTAAAGAAGAGGATGTGTCACCGATACCTGCCGCTGGAATTTCTCCCCAGGCAGATGTGAGGAAGTAAAAAAGCAGTGGGGTCCGTGTCAGGAGCGGTATCTCAGGCAGGGAAATGGAAAGCTTCCAGAAGAGCATCTGGGGCCAGGACCATCCTGACTGGCCTGCAGGCACCAAGTCGGCCTGTGTGCTGTCGCTGGTTTGGCTCCACAGCCCTTCCTCTAAGCTTGCAAGTTCTTGTACATATTCAGGTGTTTTACCTGGAAAGTGTGGGAAGAGTTCAGCTGAAGCAGGACTGGGGCTCAGCTCACGTTTACTCACAGATGCCTTGGAAAGGTCCCCCAGCTTTGCAATGAGGACCCTCCTTCTTGGGGGGCGGGCTGCTGGCTGTATGGGAGATGATTCCCCACCTCTGACCAATTTCAGAATTGTTTACCGCTGGAACAAGTGCCCTGATAGGGTTTTCCTTTGTATAACTGGTGGGTTCAGGTTTTTTTTCCTTTTTTGGTTCAAGTTAGATTTTATTCCTCTTTTATGTATTTATTGATATAAGCATGGAAATAATTCATTCATATAAATACATCTGTGTGAAGGGAAGAACTTTTTCTGTTTTATTTTTAAATTTTATTTTTTAAATTTTAAAATTTAATTTTATTTATATTTTTATACAGCAGGTTATTATTAGTTATGTATTTTATGCATATACATGTATACAGGTCAATCCCAATCTCCCAACATATGCCACCAACACCACACCATGGCTTCCCACACTTGGTGTCCATACGTGTGTTCTCTACCTCTGTGTCTCTATTTCTTCCCTGCAAAACAGTTCATCTATACCATTTTTCTAGGTTCCACATATATGCATTAATATACAATATTTGTTTTTCTCTTTCTGACTTACTTCATTCTGTATGACAGTCTCTAGATCCATCGACGTCTCTACAAATGACCCAGTTTCATTCCTTCTTATGGCTGAGTAATATTCCATTTTATATATGTACCACATCTTTATCCATTCGTCTGTCTGTGGGTATTTAGGTTGCTTCCATTACCTGGCTATCGTAAATAGTGCTGAAATGAGCATTGTGGTGAATGTGCCTTTTTGATTTATGGTTTTCTCAGGGTATATGCCCAGAAGTGGGATTGCTGGATCATATGGTAATTCTATTTCTAGTTTTTTTAAGGAAACTCCATACTGTTCTCCATCATGACTGTATCAATTTACATTTCCACCACTAGTGGAAGAGGGATCCTTTTGTCCACACCCTACCCAGAATTTGTTGTTTGTAGATTTTCTGATGATGCCGATTCTAACAGGTGTGCGGTGATACCTCATTGTAGTTTTGATTTGCATTTCTCTAATAATTAGTGATGTTGAGCAGCTTTTCATGTGCGTCTTGGCCATCTCTGTGTCTTCTTTGAAGAAACGTCTCTTTAGATCTTCTGCCCAATTTTGTACTGGGTTGTTTGTTTTTTTAGTATTAAGCTGCATGAGCTCTTTATATATATTGGAGATTAAACCTTTGTCCATTGATTCGTTTGCAAATATTTTCGCCCATTCTGAGGGATGCTTTTTGCCATTCCCGTTTTTTTTAACAAAAAAAGAAAGAAAGAAAAAGAAGCAGAACACTAATGTGTGTAAAATATGCCTTTTGAAACTGTCGTTTTGAAATATGGACGTCCTTTGAATTTTTGGTCGATATATGAACCCAGGATTTGTTTTCAGGGCAGGTGTCATTTACAGGCCTGCAATGATTTTGAATATCAACTGACCATTAGCGCTGGGATTAAAGCTGCTGTTTTGTGAAACGGCCACAATGTGGCAGCAGTTCTCCCTTACCAAATCTGGTTACTGGGGCAACAGAGCCTCAATGGAAGTCGTGTTCTAGATTGGAATGTAGAATGGAATGTACCAGGAGAAAGCCCCTCAAGTTTGTCTCACTACTTCTTGTTCGTGTTTTCAGTTTAATTTTTTATTTTTTATTACAGCAAATTTGATTACAATGTTTGGCTTGTTGTAGGTGTGGAAGATGTGGTTCTTTTACACATATACATATGTCTGTTCTTCCTGGGATCCTTTTCCCATGTACCTTATGACAGAATGTTGAGTAGTCTTCTCTTGGTATACTGTAGGTCTTTGGTGATTATATATGTCACCTGTGTTTGTATATGTCTGTTAACCCCAATATCAAAATGAAACCAATCCTCACACCTTTCCATTGGGGAAACTTTAGTTTGTTTAATTAATCTGTGATTGCCCTTCTCCATGGAAATATCTGTCCTGGTATCCATTTTTCGGTCACACCTATAAGAGATATGATATGATATGTGTCTTTCACTTTCTGACTTACTACAAGTCACATGATTACCTCTAGACACACCTACGGTGCTGCAAATGGCATTGTGTCCTTTTATTCCTTGGCTTCTATTCTGCCTTAGCGAGGTCCATTTTCAACAATGTGATTCCCTGAGGGCTGAGGATTAGCTGACCTGGGTAGCCTGACCCTGCCGGCCGGCCCTCCACAGGTGTGCCTGTGTTGAGGTCAATATAAACAGCGCTGCAGGCAGCAATAGCCCCTGAAGCTGTGCCTGACTCCATATTCTCTGCCCCGTCAGCAGTCTCGGGGCTGTGCTGGTGGGAGGGAGTGAGGGGCCACGGCTTTGTGGGTGGCCCTGTGTGAGTGGGTCTCTGCTGGACTTTCTGCAGGAGTTGCCAGGCTGCCACCTGTAAAGAAGAGGATGTGTCACCCATAACTTCCGCTGGAATTTCTCTCCGGACAGAGGTGAGGAAGGAAAAAAGCAGTGGGTCCCGGGACAAGAGGGGTATCTCAGGCAGGGCAATGGAAAGCTTCCAGAAGAGTGCCCAGGGCCAGGACCATCCTGGCTGGCCTGCAGGCACCAAGTTGGCCTGCGTGCTGTCGCTGGTGTGGCTCCATGCCCCCTCCTCTAGGCTTTCAAGCCCTTGTACATATTCAGGTGTTTTACCTGCGAAGGGTGGGAAAAGTTCAACAGCAGCTGGCCTGGGGCTCAGCTCACCGTTACTCACAGATGCCTCGGCATGGCCCCCAGCTTTGAAATGAGGACGCTCCTTGCATAGGAGTGGGCTGCTGGCTCTATCGGTGATGATTCCCCACCTCTGACCAATTTCAGAATTGTTTACCGCTGGAGCAAGTGCCCTGATAGGGTTTTCCTCTGTCTAACTCGTGGGTTCAGGTTTTCTTTTTTCTTTTTTGGTTCAAGTTAGATTTTATTCCTCTTTTATGTATTTATAAATATAAGCATGGAAATAATTCATTCATATAAATACATTTGTGTGAAGGGAAGAACTTTTATCTGTTTTATTTTTAAATTTTATTTTTTAAAATTTTGAAATTTAATTTTATTTATTTTTTTATACAGCACGTTATTATTGGTTATGTATTTTATTCATATACATGTATACAGGTCAATCCAAATCTCCCAACTCATCCCAACACCACCTCCCCATGGCTTCCCACACTTGGTGTCCGTACGTATGTTCTCTACCTCTGTGTCTCTATTTCTTCCCTGCAAACCAGTTCATCTGTACCATTTTTCTAGGTTCCACGTATATGCATTAATATACAATATTTGTTTGTCTCTTTCTGACTTACTTCATTCTGTATGACAGTCTCTAGATCCATTGACGTCTCTACAAATGACCCAGTTTCATTCCTTCTTATGGCTGAGTAATATTCCATTTTATATATGTACCACATCTTTATCCATTCGTCTGTCTGTGGGTATTTAGGTTGCTTTCATTACCTGGCTATCGTAAATAGTGCTGAAATGAGCATTGTGGTGAATGCGCCTTTTTGATTTATGGTTTTCTCTGGGTATATGTCCAGAAGTGGTATTGCTGGATCATATGGTAATTCTATTTCTAGTTTTTTTAAGGAAACTCCATACTGTTCTCCATTGTGACTGTATCAATTTACATTTCCACCACTAGTGGAAGAGGGATCCTTTTGTCCACACCCTCTCCAGAATTCGTTGTTTGTAGATTTTCTGATGATGCCGATTCTAACACGTGTGAGGTGATACCTCATTGTAGTTTTGATTTGCATTTCTCTAATAATTAGTGATGTCGAGCAGCTTTTCATTTGCATCTTGGCCATCTCTGTGTCTTCTTTGAAGAAACGTCTCTTTAGATCTTCTGCCCATTTTTGTATTGGGTTGTTTGTTGTTTTAATATTAAGCTGCATGAGCTCTTTATATATATTGGAGATTAAACCTTTGTCCATTGATTCGTTTGCAAATATTTTCGCCCATTCTGAGGGATGATTTTTGCCATTCCCGTTTTTTTAACAAAAAAAGAAAGAAAGAAAAAGAAGCAGAACACTAATGTGTGTAAAATATGCCTTTTGAAACTGTCGTTTTGAAATATGGACGGCCTTTGAATTTTTTGGTCGATATATGAACCCAGGATTTGTTTTCAGGGCAGGTGTCATTTACAGGCCTGCAATGATTTTGAATATCAACTGACCATTAGCGCTGGGATTAAAGCTGCTGTTGTGTGTAACGGCCACAAGGTGGCAGCAGTTCTCCCTTACCAAATCTGGTTACTGGGGCAACAGAGCCTCAATGGAAGTCGTGTTCTAGATTGGAATTTAGAATGGAATGTGCCAGGAGAAAGCCCCTCAAGTTTGTCTCACTACTTCTTGTTCGTGTTTTTAATTTAATTTTTAATTTTTTATTACAACAAATTTGATTACAATGTTTGGCTTGTTGTAGGTGTGGAAGATGTGGTTCTTTTACACATATACATATGTCAGTTCTTCCTGGGATCCTTTTCCCATGTACCTTATGACAGAATGTTGAGTAGTCTTCTCTTGGTATTCTGTAGGTCTTTGGTGATTATATATGTCACCTGTGTTTGTATATGTCTGTTAACCCCAATATCATAATGAAACCAATCCTCACACCTTTCCATTGGTGAACCATAAGTTTGTTGAATGAATCTGTGATTGCCGTTCTCCGTGGAAATATCTGCCCTGGTATCCATTTTTCGGTCACACCTATAAGAGATATGATATGATATGTGTCTTTCACTTTCTGACTTACTACAAGTCACGTGATTACCTCTAGACACACCTACGGTGCTGCAAGTGGCATTGTGTCCTTTTATTCCTTGGCTTCTATTCTGCCTTAGCGAGGTCCATTTTCAACAATGTGATTCCCTGAGGGCTGAGGATTAGCTGACCTGGGTAGCCTGACCCTGCCGGCCGGCCCTCCCCAGGTGTGCCTGGGTTGAGGTCAATCTAAACAGCACTGCAGGCAGAAATAGCCCCTGAAGCTCTGCCTGACGCCATATTCTCTGGCCAGTCAGCAGTCTCGGGGCTGTGCTGGTGGGAGGGAGTGAGGGGTCACGGCTTTGTGGGTGGCCCGGTGTGAGTGGGTCTCTGCTGGACTTTCTGCAGGAGTGGCCAGGCTTCCACTTGTAAAGAAGAGGATGTGTCACCCATACCTTTCGCTGGAATTTCTCTCCGGACAGATGTGAGGAAGGAAAAAAGCAGTGGGGGCCGGGACAGGAGGGGTATCCCAGGCAGGGCAATGGAAAGCTTCCAGAAGAGCGCCCAGGGCCAGGAACATCCTGGCTGGCCTGCAGGCACCAAGTTGGCCTGCGTGCTGTCGCTGGTGTGGCTCCACGCCCCTTCCTCTAGGCTTTCAAGGCCTTGTACATATTCAGGTGTTGTACCTGGGAAGGGTGGGAAAAGTTCAACAGCAGCTGGCCTGGGGCTCATCTCACGGTTACTCACAGATGCCTCGGCATGGCCCCCGCTTTGCAATGAGGACACTCCTTGCGTAGGAGTGGGCAGCTGGCTCTATGGGAGATGATTCCCCACCTCTGACCAATTTCAGAATTGTTTACCGCTGGAGCAAGTGCCCTGATAGGGTTTTCCTCTGTCTAACTCGTGGGTTCAGGTTTTTTTTTCTTTTTTGGTTCAAATTAGATTTTATTCCTCTTTTATGTATTTATAGATATAAGCATGGAAATAATTCATTCATATAAATACATCTGTGTGAAGGGAAGAACGTTTTTCTCTTTTATTTTTAAGTTTTATTTTTAAAAATTTTGAAATTTAATTTTATTTATTTTTTTATACAGCAGGTTATTATTAGTTATGTATTTTATGCATATACATGTATACAGGTCAATCCCAATCTCGCAACTCATCCCAACACCACCTCCCCATGGCTTCCCACACTTGGTGTCCATACGTGTGTTCTCTACCTCTGTGTCTCTATTTCTTCCCTGCAACGCAGTTCATCTGTACCATTTTTCTAGGTTCCACATATATGCATTAATATACAATATTTGTTTTTCTCTTTCTGACTTACTTCATTCTGTATGACAGTCTCTAGATCCATCGACGTCTCTACAAATGACCCAGTTTCATTCCTTCTTATGGCTGAGTAATATTCCATTTTATATATGTACCACATCTTTATCCATTCGTCTGTCTGTGGGTATTTAGGTTGCTTCCATTACCTGGCTATCGTAAATAGTGCTGAAATGAGCATTGTGGTGAATGTGCCTTTTTGATTTATGGTTTTCTCTGGGTATATGCCCAGAAGTGGGATTGCTGGATCATATGTTAATTGTATTTCTAGGTTTTTAAAGGAAAATCCATACTGTTCTCCATCGTGACTGTATCAATTTACATTTCTACCAATAGTGGAAGAGGGATCCTTTTGTCCACACCCTCCCCAGAATTCGTTGTTTGTAGATTTTCTGATGATGCCGATTCTAACAGGTGTGAGGTGATACCTCACTGTAGTTTTGATTTGCATTTCTCTAATAATTAGTGATGTTGAGCAGCTTTTCATGTGTGTCTTGGCCATCTCTGTGTCTTCTTTGAAGAAACGTCTCTGTAGATCTTCTGCCCATTTTTGTATTGGGTTGTTTGTTTTTTTTAATATTAAGCTGCATGAGCTCTTTATATATATTGGAGATTTAACCTTTGTCCATTGATTCGTTTGCAAATATTTTCGCCCATTCTGAGGGATGCTTTTTGCCATTCCCGTTTATTTAACAAAAAAAGAAAGAAAGAAAAAGAAGCAGAACACTAATGTGTGTAAAATATGCCTTTTGAAACTGTCGTTTTGAAATATGGACGTCCTTTGAATTTTTTGGTCGATATATGAACCCAGGATTTGTTTTCAGGGCAGGTGTCATTTACAGGCCTGCAATGATTTTGAATATCAACTGACCATTAGCGCTGGGATTAAAGCTGCTGTTGTGTGAAAAGGCCACAAGGTGGCAGCAGTTCTCCCTTACCAAATCTGGTTACTGGGGCAACAGAGCCTCAATGGAAGTCGTGTTCTAGATTGGAATTTAGAATGGAATGTGCCAGGAGAAAGCCCCTCAAGTTTGTCTCACTACTTCTTGTTCGTGTTTTTAATTTAATTTTTTATTTTTTATTACAACAAATTTGATTACAATGTTTGGCTTGTTGTAGGTGTGGAAGATGTGGTTCTTTTACACATATACATATGTCAGTTCTTCCTGGGATCCTTTTCCCATGTACCTTATGACAGAATGTTGAGTAGTCTTCTCTTGGTATTCTGTAGGTCTTTGGTGATTATATATGTCACCTGTGTTTGTATATGTCTGTTAACCCCAATATCATAATGAAACCAATCCTCACACCTTTCCATTGGTGAACCATAAGTTTGTTGAATGAATCTGTGATTGCCGTTCTCCGTGGAAATATCTGCCCTGGTATCCATTTTTCGGTCACACCTATAAGAGATATGATATGATATGTGTCTTTCACTTTCTGACTTACTACAAGTCACGTGATTACCTCTAGACACACCTACGGTGCTGCAAGTGGCATTGTGTCCTTTTATTCCTTGGCTTCTATTCTGCCTTAGCGAGGTCCATTTTCAACAATGTGATTCCCTGAGGGCTGAGGATTAGCTGACCTGGGTAGCCTGACCCTGCCGGCCGGCCCTCCCCAGGTGTGCCTGGGTTGAGGTCAATCTAAACAGCACTGCAGGCAGAAATAGCCCCTGAAGCTCTGCCTGACGCCATATTCTCTGGCCAGTCAGCAGTCTCGGGGCTGTGCTGGTGGGAGGGAGTGAGGGGTCACGGCTTTGTGGGTGGCCCGGTGTGAGTGGGTCTCTGCTGGACTTTCTGCAGGAGTGGCCAGGCTTCCACTTGTAAAGAAGAGGATGTGTCACCCATACCTTTCGCTGGAATTTCTCTCCGGACAGATGTGAGGAAGGAAAAAAGCAGTGGGGGCCGGGACAGGAGGGGTATCCCAGGCAGGGCAATGGAAAGCTTCCAGAAGAGCGCCCAGGGCCAGGAACATCCTGGCTGGCCTGCAGGCACCAAGTTGGCCTGCGTGCTGTCGCTGGTGTGGCTCCACGCCCCTTCCTCTAGGCTTTCAAGGCCTTGTACATATTCAGGTGTTGTACCTGGGAAGGGTGGGAAAAGTTCAACAGCAGCTGGCCTGGGGCTCATCTCACGGTTACTCACAGATGCCTCGGCATGGCCCCCGCTTTGCAATGAGGACACTCCTTGCGTAGGAGTGGGCAGCTGGCTCTATGGGAGATGATTCCCCACCTCTGACCAATTTCAGAATTGTTTACCGCTGGAGCAAGTGCCCTGATAGGGTTTTCCTCTGTCTAACTCGTGGGTTCAGGTTTTTTTTTCTTTTTTGGTTCAAATTAGATTTTATTCCTCTTTTATGTATTTATAGATATAAGCATGGAAATAATTCATTCATATAAATACATCTGTGTGAAGGGAAGAACGTTTTTCTCTTTTATTTTTAAGTTTTATTTTTAAAAATTTTGAAATTTAATTTTATTTATTTTTTTATACAGCAGGTTATTATTAGTTATGTATTTTATGCATATACATGTATACAGGTCAATCCCAATCTCGCAACTCATCCCAACACCACCTCCCCATGGCTTCCCACACTTGGTGTCCATACGTGTGTTCTCTACCTCTGTGTCTCTATTTCTTCCCTGCAACGCAGTTCATCTGTACCATTTTTCTAGGTTCCACATATATGCATTAATATACAATATTTGTTTTTCTCTTTCTGACTTACTTCATTCTGTATGACAGTCTCTAGATCCATCGACGTCTCTACAAATGACCCAGTTTCATTCCTTCTTATGGCTGAGTAATATTCCATTTTATATATGTACCACATCTTTATCCATTCGTCTGTCTGTGGGTATTTAGGTTGCTTCCATTACCTGGCTATCGTAAATAGTGCTGAAATGAGCATTGTGGTGAATGTGCCTTTTTGATTTATGGTTTTCTCTGGGTATATGCCCAGAAGTGGGATTGCTGGATCATATGTTAATTGTATTTCTAGGTTTTTAAAGGAAAATCCATACTGTTCTCCATCGTGACTGTATCAATTTACATTTCTACCAATAGTGGAAGAGGGATCCTTTTGTCCACACCCTCCCCAGAATTCGTTGTTTGTAGATTTTCTGATGATGCCGATTCTAACAGGTGTGAGGTGATACCTCACTGTAGTTTTGATTTGCATTTCTCTAATAATTAGTGATGTTGAGCAGCTTTTCATGTGTGTCTTGGCCATCTCTGTGTCTTCTTTGAAGAAACGTCTCTGTAGATCTTCTGCCCATTTTTGTATTGGGTTGTTTGTTTTTTTTAATATTAAGCTGCATGAGCTCTTTATATGTATTGGAGATTTAACCTTTGTCCATTGATTCGTTTGCAAATATTTTCGCCCATTCTGAGGGATGCTTTTTGCCATTCCCGTTTATTTAACAAAAAAAGAAAGAAAGAAAAAGAAGCAGAACACTAATGTGTGTAAAATATGCCTTTTGAAACTGTCGTTTTGAAATATGGACGTCCTTTGAATTTTTTGGTCGATATATGAACCCAGGATTTGTTTTCAGGGCAGGTGTCATTTACAGGCCTGCAATGATTTTGAATATCAACTGACCATTAGCGCTGGGATTAAAGCTGCTGTTGTGTGAAAAGGCCACAAGGTGGCAGCAGTTCTCCCTTACCAAATCTGGTTACTGGGGCAACAGAGCCTCAATGGAAGTCGTGTTCTAGATTGGAATTTAGAATGGAATGTGCCAGGAGAAAGCCCCTCAAGTTTGTCTCACTACTTCTTGTTCGTGTTTTTAATTTAATTTTTTATTTTTTATTACAACAAATTTGATTACAATGTTTGGCTTGTTGTAGGTGTGGAAGATGTGGTTCTTTTACACATATACATATGTCAGTTCTTCCTGGGATCCTTTTCCCATGTACCTTATGACAGAATGTTGAGTAGTCTTCTCTTGGTATTCTGTAGGTCTTTGGTGATTATATATGTCACCTGTGTTTGTATATGTCTGTTAACCCCAATATCATAATGAAACCAATCCTCACACCTTTCCATTGGTGAACCATAAGTTTGTTGAATGAATCTGTGATTGCCCTTCTCCTTGGAAATATCTGCCCTGGTATCCATTTTTCGGTCACACCTATAAGAGATATGATATGATATGTGTCTTTCACTTTCTGACTTACTACAAGTCACGTGATTACCTCTAGACACACCTATGGTGCTGCAAGTGGCATTGTGTCCTTTTATTCCTTGGCTTCTATTCTGCCTTAGCGAGGTCCATTTTCAACAATGTGATTCCCTGAGGGCTGAGGATTAGCTGACCTGGGTAGCCTGACCCTGCCGGCCGGCCCTCCCCAGGTGTGCCTGGGTTGAGGTCAATCTAAACAGCACTGCAGGCAGAAATAGCCCCTGAAGCTCTGCCTGACGCCATATTCTCTGGCCAGTCAGCAGTCTCGGGGCTGTGCTGGTGGGAGGGAGTGAGGGGTCACGGCTTTGTGGGTGGCCCGGTGTGAGTGGGTCTCTGCTGGACTTTCTGCAGGAGTGGCCACGCTTCCACTTGTAAAGAAGAGGATGTGTCACCCATACCTTCCGCTGGAATTTCTCTCCGGACAGATGTGAGGAAGGAAAAAAGCATTGGGGGCCGGGACAGGAGGGGTATCCCAGGCAGGGCAATGGAAAGCTTCCAGAAGAGCGTCCAGGGCCAGGAACATCCTGGCTGGCCTGCAGGCACCAAGTTGGCCTGCGTGCTGTCGCTGGTGTGGCTCCACGCCCCTTCCTCTAGGCTTTCAAGGCCTTGTACATATTCAGGTGTTGTACCTGGGAAGGGTGGGAAAAGTTCAACAGCAGCTGGCCTGGGGCTTATCTCACGGTTACTCACAGATGCCTCGGCATGGCCCCCGCTTTGCAATGAGGACACTCCTTGCGTAGGAGTGGGCAGCTGGCTCTATGGGAGATGATTCCCCACCTCTGACCAATTTCAGAATTGTTTACCGCTGGAGCAAGTGCCCTGATAGGGTTTTCCTCTGTCTAACTCGTGGGTTCAGGTTTTTTTTTCTTTTTTGGTTCAAGTTAGATTTTATTCCTCTTTTATGTATTTATATATATAAGCATGGAAATAATTCATTCATATAAATACATCTGTGTGAAGGGAAGAACGTTTTTCTCTTTTATTTTTAAGTTTTATTTTTAAAAATTTTGAAATTTAATTTTATTTATTTTTTTATACAGCAGGTTATTATTAGTTATGTATTTTATGCATATACATGTATACAGGTCAATCCCAATCTCGCAACTCATCCCAACACCACCTCCCCATGGCTTCCCACACTTGGTGTCCATACGTGTGTTCTCTACCTCTGTGTCTCTATTTCTTCCCTGCAAAGCAGTTCATCTGTACCATTTTTCTAGGTTCCACATATATGCATTAATATACAATATTTGTTTTTCTCTTTCTGACTTACTTCATTCTGTATGACAGTCTCTAGATCCATCGACGTCTCTACAAATGACCCAGTTTCATTCCTTCTTATGGCTGAGTAATATTCCATTTTATATATGTACCACATCTTTATCCATTCGTCTGTCTGTGGGTATTTAGGTTGCTTCCATTACCTGGCTATCGTAAATAGTGCTGAAATGAGCATTGTGGTGAATGTGCCTTTTTGATTTATGGTTTTCTCTGGGTATATGCCCAGAAGTGGGATTGCTGGATCATATGTTAATTGTATTTCTAGGTTTTTAAAGGAAAATCCATACTGTCCTCCATCGTGACTGTATCAATTTACATTTCTACCAATAGTGGAAGAGGGATCCTTTTGTCCACACCCTCCCCAGAATTCGTTGTTTGTAGATTTTCTGATGATGCCAATTCTAACAGGTGTGAGGTGATACCTCACTGTAGTTTTGATTTGCATTTCTCTAATAATTAGTGATGTTGAGCAGCTTTTCATGTGCGTCTTAGCCATCTCTGTGTCTTCTTTGAAGAAACGTCTCTTTAGATCTTCTGCCCATTTTTGTATTGGGTTGTTTGTTTTTTTAATATTAAGCTGCATGAGCTCTTTATATATATTGGAGATTAAACCTTTGTCCATTGATTCGTTTGCAAATATTTTCGCCCATTATGAGGGATGCTTTTTGCCATTCCCGTTTTTTTAACAAAAAGAGAAAGAAAGAAAAAGAAGCAGAACACTAATGTGTGTAAAATATGCCTTTTGAAACTGTCGTTTTGTAATATGGACGTCCTTTGAATTTTTTGGTCGATATATGAACCCAGGATTTGTTTTCAGGACAGGTGTCATTTACAGGCCTGCAATGATTTTGAATATCAACTGACCATTAACGCTGGGATTAAAGCTGCTGTTGTGTGAAACGGCCACAAGGTGGCAGCAGTTCTCCCTTACCAAATCTGGTTACTGGGGCAACAGAGCGTCAATGGTAGTCGTGTTCTAGATTGTAATTTAGAATGGAATGTGCCAGGAGAAAGCCCCTAAAGTTTGTCTCACTACTTCTTGTTCGTGTTTTTAATTTAATTTTTTTATTTTTTATTACAGCAAATTTGATTACAATGTTTGGCTATTTGTAGGTGTGGAAGATGTGGTTCTTTTACACATATACATATGTCAGTTCTTCCTGGGATCCTTTTCCCATGTACCTTATGACAGAACGTTGAGTAGTCTTCTCTGGGTATTCTGTATGTCTTCGGTGATTATATATGTCACCTGTGTTTGTATATGTCTGTTAACCCCACTATCATAATGAAACCAATCCTCACACCTTTCCATTGGTGAACCATAAGTTTGTTGAATGAATCTGTGATTGCCCTTCTCCGTGGAAATATCTGCCCTGGTATCCATTTTGCGGTCACACCTATAAGAGATATGATATGATATGTGTCTTTCACTTTCTGACTTACTACAAGTCACGTGATTACCTCTAGACACACCTAGGTGCTGCAAATGGCATTGTGTCCTTTTATTCCTTGGCTTCTATTCTGCCTTAGCGAGGTCCATTTTCAACAATGTGATTCCCTGAGGGCTGAGGATTAGCTGACCTGGGTAGCCTGACCCTGCCGGCCGGCCCTCCCCAGTTGTGCCTGGGTTGAGACCAATATAAACACCACTGCAGGCAGCAATAGCCCCTGAAGCTCTTCCTGACGCCATATTCTCTGCCCAGTAAGCAGTCTCGGGGCTGTGCTGGTGGGAGGGAGTGAGGAGTCACGGCTTTGTGGGTGGCCCGGTGTGAGTGGGTCTCTGCTGGACTTTCTGCAGGAGTTGCCAGGCTTCCACCTGTAAAGAAGAGGATGTGTCACCCATACCTTCCGCTGGAATTTCTCTGTGGACAGAGGTGAGGAAGGAAAAAAGCAGTGGGGGCCGGGACAGGAGGGGTATCTCAGGCAGGGCAATGGAAAGCTTCCAGAAGAGCGCCCAGGGCCAGGACCATCCTGGCTGGCCTGCAGGCACCAAGTTGGCCTGCGTGCTGTTGCTGGTGTGGCTCCACGCCCCTTCCTCTAGGCTTTCAAGCCCTTGTACATATTCAGGTGTTTTACCTGGGAAGGGTGGGAGAAGTTCAGCAGCAGCTGGCCTGGGGCTCAGCTCACGGTTACTCACAGATGCCTCGGCATGGCCCCCCGCTTTGCAATGAGTACGCTCCTTGCGTAGGAGTGGGCTGGTGGCTGTATGGGAGATGATTCCCCACCTCTGACCAATTTCAGAATTGTTTACCGCTGGAACAAGTGCCCTGATAGGGTTTTCCTCTGTCTAACTCGTGGGTTCAGGTTTTTTTTTCTTTTTTGGTTCAAGTTAGATTTTATTCCTCTTTTATGTATTTATAGATATAAGCATGGAAATAATTCATTCATATAAATACATCTGTGTGTAGGGAAGAACTTTTTTCTCTTTTATTTTTAAGTTTTATTTTTTAAAATTTTGAAATTTAATTTTATTTATTTTTTATACAGCAGGTTATTATTAGTTATGTATATTATGCATATACATGTATACAGGTCAATCAGAGTCTCCCAACTCATCACAACACCACCTCCCCATGGCTTCCCACACTTGGTGTCCATACGTGTGTTCTCTATATCTGTGTCTCTCTTTCTTCCCTGCAAACCAGTTCATCTGTACGATTTTTCTAGGTTTCACATATATGCATTAATATACAATATTTGTTTGTCTCTTTCTGACTTACTTCATTCTGTATGACAGTCTCTAGATCCATCGACGTCTCTACAAATGACCCAGTTTCATTCCTTCTTATGGCTGAGTAATATTCCATTTTATATATGTACCACATCTTTATCCATTCGTCTGTCTGTGGGTATTTAGGTTGCTTCCATTACCTGGCTATCGTAAATAGTGCTGAAATGAGCATTGTGGTGAATGTGCCTTTTTGATTTATGGTTTTCTCTGGGTATATGCCCAGAAGTGGGATTGCTGGATCATATGGTAATTCTATTTCTAGTTTTTTTAAGGAAACTCCATACTGTTCTCCATCGTAACTGTATCAATTTACATTTCCACCACTAGTGGAAGAGGGATCCTTTTGTCCACACCCTCTACAGAATTCGTTGTTTGTAGATTTTCTGATGATGCCGATTCTAACAGGTGTGAGGTGATACCTCATTGTAGTTTTGATTTGCATTTCTCTAATAATTAGTGATGTTGAGCAGCTTTTCATGTGCGTCTTGGCCATCTCTGTGTCTTCTTTGAAGAAACGTCTCTTTAGATCTTCTGCCCATTTTTGTATTGGGTTGTTTGTTGTTTTAATATTAAGCTGCATGAGCTCTTTATATATATTGGAGATTAAACCTTTGTCCATTGATTCGTTTGCAAATATTTTCGCCCATTCTGAGGGATGCTTTTTGCCATTCCTGTTTTTTTAAGAAAAAAAGAAAGAAAGAAAAAGAAGCAGAACACTAATGTGTGTAAAATATGCCTTTTGAAACTGTCATTTTGAAATATGGACGTCTTTTGAAATTTTTGGTCGATATATGAACCCAGGATTTGTTTTCAGGGCAGGTGTCATTTACAGGCCTGCAATGATTTTGAATATCAACTGACCCTTAGCGCTGGGATTAAAGCTGCTGTTGTGTGAAACGGCCACAAGGTGGCAGCAGTTCTCCCTTACCAAATCTGGTTACTGGGGCAACAGAGCCTCAATGGAAGTCGTGTTCTAGATTGGAATTTAGAATGGAATGTGCCAGGAGAAAGCCCCTCAAGTTTGTCTCACTACATCTTGTTCGTGTTTTTAATTTAATTTTTTATTTTTTATTACAGCAAATTTGATTACAATGTTTGGCTTGTTGTAGGTGTGGAAGATGTGGTTCTTTTACACACATACATATGTATGTACTTCCTGGGATCCTTTTCCCATGTACCTTATGACAGAATGTTGAGTGGTCTTCTCTTGGTATTCTGTAGGTCTTTGGTGATTATATATGTCACCTGTGTTTGTATATGTCTGTTAACCCCAATATCATAATGAAACCAATCCTCACACCTTTCCATTGGTGAACCATAAGTTTGTTGAATGAATCTATGATTGCCCTTCTCCGTGGAAATATCTGCCCTGGTATCCATTTTTCGGTCAAACCTATAACAGATATGATATGATATGTGTCTTTCACTTTCTGACTTACTACAAGTCACGTGATTACCTCTAGACACACCTATGGTGCTGCAAATGGCATTGTGTCCTTTTATTCCTTGGCTTCTATTCTGCCTTAGCCAGGTCCATTTTCAACAATGTGGTTCCCTGAGGGCTGCGGATTAGCTGACCTGGGTAGCCTGACCCTGCCGGCC
This sequence comes from Hyperoodon ampullatus, assembly GCF_949752795.1. NCBI lineage: Eukaryota > Metazoa > Chordata > Mammalia > Artiodactyla > Ziphiidae > Hyperoodon > Hyperoodon ampullatus. The sequence continues at coordinate 250,023 of NW_027640521.1, forward strand.
GGCCCTCCCCAGTTGTGCCTGGTTTGAGGTCAATATAAACAGTGCTGCAGGCAGCAATAGCCCCTGAAGCTGTGCCTGACTCCATATTCTCTGCCCCGTCAGCAGTCTCGGGGCTGTGCTGGTGGGAGGGAGTGAGGGGCCACGGCTTTGTGGGTGGCCCAGTGTGAGTGGGTCTCTGCTGGACTTTCTGCAGGAGTTGCCAGGCTGCCACCTGTAAAGAAGAGGATGTGGCACCCATAACTTCCGCTGGAATTTCTCTCCGGACAGAGGTGAAATGAAAAAATCAGTGGGGCCGGGAGAGGAGGGGTATCTCAGGCAGGGCAATGGAAAGCTTCCAGAAGAGCGCCCAGGGCCAGGACCATCCTGGCTGGCCTGCAGGCACCAAGTTGGCCTGCGTGCTGTCGCTGGTGTGGCTCCACGGCCCTTCCTCTAGGCTTTCAAGCCCTTGTACATATTCAGGTGTTTTACCTCGGAAGAGTGGGAAAAGTTCAAAGGCATCTGGCCTGTGGCTCATGTCACGGTTACTCACAGATGCCTCGGAATGGCCCCCACCATTGCAATGAGGACGCTCTTTGCATAGGAGTGGGCTGCTGGCTGTATGGGAGATGATTCCCCACCTCTTACCAATTTCAGAATTGTTTACCGCTGGAGCAAGTGCGCTGATAGTGTTTTCCTCTGTATAACTGGTGGGTTCTGGTTTTTTTTTTTCTTTTTTGGTTCAAGTTAGATTTTATTCCTCTTTTATGTATTTATTGATATAAGCATGGAAATAATTCATTCATATAAATACATCTGTGTGAAGGGAAGAACTTTTTTCTGTTTTATTTTTAAGTTTTATTTTTTAAAATTTTGAAATTTAATTTTATTTATTTTTTTATACAGCAGGTTATTATTAGTTATGTATCTTATGCATATACATGTATACAGGTCAATCCCAATCTCCCAACTCATCCCACCACCAACAACCCATGGCTTCCCACACTTGGTGTCCATACGTGTGTTCTCTACCTCTGTGTCTCTATTTCTTCCCTGCAAAGCAGTTCATCTGTACCATTTTTCTAGGTTCCACATATATGCATTAATATACAATATTTATTTGTCTCTTTCTGACTTACTTAATTCTGTATGACAGTCTCTAGATCCATCGACGTCTCTATAAATGACCCACTTTCATTCCTTCTTATGGCTGAGTAATATTCCATTTTATATATGTACCACATCTTTATCCATTCGTCTGTCTGTGGGTATTTAGGTTGCTTCCATTACCTGGCTATCGTAAATAGTGCTGAAATGAGCATTGTGGTGAATGTGCCTTTTTGATTTATGGTTTTCTCTGGGTATATGCCCAGAAGTGGGATTGCTGGATCATATGGTCATTCTATTTCTAGTTTTTTTAAGGAAACTCCATACTGTTCTCCATCGTGACTGTATCAATTTACATTTCCACCACTAGTGGAAGAGGGATCCTTTTGTCCACACCCTCCCCAGTATTCGTTGTTTGTAGATTTTCTGATGATGCCGATTCTAACAGGTGTGAGGTGATACCTCATTGTAGTTTTGATTTGCATTTCTCTAATAATTAGTGATGTTGAGCAGCTTTTCATGTGCGTCTTGGCCGTCTCTGTGTCTTCTTTGAAGTAACGTCTCTTTAGATCTTCTGCCCATTTTTGTATTGGGTTGTTTGTTTTTTTAATATTAAGCTGCATGAGCTCTTTATATATATTGGAGATTAATCCTTTGTCCATTGATTCGTTTGCAAATATTTTCGCCCATTCTGAGGGATGCTTTTTGCCATTCCGTTTTTTTAACAAAAAAAGAAAGAAAGAAAAAGAAGCAGAACACTAATGTGTGTAAAATATGCCTTTTGAAACTGTCGTTTTGAAATATGGACGTCCTTTGAATTTTTTGGTCGATATATGAACCCAGGATTTGTTTTCAGGGCAGGTGTCATTTACAGGCCTGCAATGATTTTGAATATCAACTGACCATTAGCGCTGGGATTAAAGCTGCTGTTGTGTGAAACGGCCACAAGGTGGCAGCAGTTCTCCCTTACCAAATCTGGTTACTGGGGCAACAGAACCTCAATGGAAGTCGTGTTCTAGATTGGAATTTAGAATGGAATGTGCCAGGAGAAAGCCCCTCAAGTTTGTCTCACTACTTCTTGTTCGTGTTTTTAATTTAATTTTTTTATTTTTTATTACAGCAAATTTGATTACAATGTTTGGCTTGTTGTAGGTGTGGAAGATGTGGTTCTTTTACACATATACATATGTCAGTTCTTCCTGGGATCCTTTTCCCATGTACCTTATGACAGAATGTTGAGTATTCTTCTCTTGGTATTCTGTAGGTCTTCGGTGATTATATATGTCACCTGTGTTTGTATATGTCTGTTAACCCCACTATCATAATGAAACCAATGCTCACACCTTTACATTGGTGAACCATAAGTTTGTTGAATGAATCTGTGATTCTCCTTCTCCGTGGAAATATCTGCCCTGGTATCCATTTTGCGGTCACACCTATAAGAGATATGATATGATATGTGTCTTTCACTTTCTGACTTACTACGAGTCACGTGATTACCTCTAGACACACCTACGGTGCTGCAAATGGCATTGTGTCCTTTTATTCCTTGGCTTCTATTCTGCCTTAGCGAGGTCCATTTTCAACAATGTGATTCCCTGAGGGCTGAGGATTAGCTGACCTGGGTAGCCTGACCCTGCCGGCCGGCCCTCCAAAGGTGTGCCTGGGTTGAGGTCAATATAAACAGCACTGCAGGCAGCAATAGCCCCTGAAACTCTGCCTGACGCCATATTCTCTGCCCAGTCAGCAGTCTCGGGGCTGTGCTGGTGGGAGTGATTGTGAGGTCACGGCTTTGTGGGTGCCCCGTTGTGAGTGGGTCTCTGTTGGACTTTCTGCAGGAGTTGCCAGGCTTCCACCTGTAAAGAAGAGGATGTGTCACCCATACCTTCCGCTGGAATTTCTCTGTGGACAGAGGTGAGGAAGGAAAAAAGCAGTGGGGGCCGGGCCAGGAGGGGTATCTGAGGCAGGGCAATGGAAAGCTTCCAGAAGAGCGCCCAGGGCCAGGACCATCATGGCTGGCCTGCAGGCACAAATTTGGTCTTCATGCTGTCGCTGGTGTGGCTCCAAGGCCCTTCTCTAGGCTTTCAAGGCCTTGTACATATTCAGGTGTTTTACCTGGGAAGGGTGGGAAAAGTTCAACAGCAGCTGGCCTGGGGCTCAGCTCACGGTTACTCACAGATGCCTCAAGTCCCTTTCACTGAGGAAGGTGTAGGTCTTGTCTATTCCATAGTTGGTTTTTGGAACGGTACCTGTGCTTATATCAAACTCTGATTTTATGCATCACCCCACCTCTCATTCCCCCTTAAGCAGGCATAAGAGTGTTTTCCAAATGTGAGACTCTGTTCTCTTTCCTAACTGAGTTCAAGTGTAGCCATGTTTACAGGATCTTCATAAGTGATATCTTAATATAAGTTTCTTTTTCTGTGTGACTTATTTCACTTAGAAGCATCATACCTCATCAACCTCATTTTGCTGCTACTGGTCTTATGCCATTGATTGCATGGCTGAGGGATATTCCATCGTACGGAAGTACCACAATTTTTTGAACCATTTTTATATTTCCTGGGATACTTAAGGTGTACCCAAGTTGAGGTCCTTAAAAGCAGTGCAGCCATAAATTTTGGGGTGGCTCTGTCTTATTGATTTTCAGTTTTCCCAAGGTATATTCCCTAGACTGGAAGTGCCCTTGGCTCTGTAGCTCTGTTGTTTACTTGTTTTAGGGAACACAATGCACTCCTCCAGAGAGGCAGTTGGCAGTTTACATCCCGCCCATCAGCATAACAAGGCTCCCTGTTCTCCAGGGCCTGTCTTGCCTTTCTGGTTTTTACACATTTTGTGGATGTCCCTTTTGACCGGTGGGAAGTGATACTTCTTGTAGTACAGATTTGTATTGCCAGCTTGCTTGCTTGGCCAAAAAGGGCGTATGCGTTTTCTCCTGAATATATTCAGGAGAAAACCATTACGCCCTTTATGGCCAAGTGCATCATTGTCGACGTTGTGCCCCTCTTCCTGTGCTTTAAAGGTGATTCCAACGTACCTCTTGAAATCTGTTTCCTGCTATGCTGCCTCGCTTTCAAGTCCGCCTCGTTGCCTTCCCTCAACAGATTTTTGGACGATAGTTGTCCTTTATTCCTCGTCCAGTTTGGGAATTCCTGTGCCCCTGAGCTCCATTTTTCAACTCTTTTTTTGTGAGCTGACCGCAAGTTCAAAATTTTGGTTCAGGACCTATACTGGTTCCCGGTGGGAGGCTGAGGCTTTGGTTAATTCTTCTTCCTGCCGGGAAATTAGAGTGATATGTGCCCGTACAAATGCCTAACAGCTACTCTCTCATTGGTTCTCCCTCTTCCCTTTCATCCTCTGCCAAATTGGCAACCTGTGCGAACCAGGAGGTTAAAGGGGCTGTCTCTCCAAGTTGGGAGGTTGATAGTAAAGCAGATGGAAAGTCAAACCTGAGCACCAGGAGAGGGACTATTCGATGAGTTTTAGAAACCTTTCGTATTCACAATGTGTCCATTCTCTAGGTTTCCCGTACATGTAATAGTTGTAGTAAAATTCCCTTTAACCTGGAGAGTTGGGACCCATGGAATGGGTGCCATGCATTATTGCTTTAAAGGGTCTGCATTTGCTCACCCAATCTCACCAATCCTCTCAGTCCCAAGTGTCCAGCATTATGCCACATCCAGCTGTCGTTGTACATACGGTCATTCCAGGTTTCATCAGAGACCCTGAAGGAATTGTAAAGAATTTCCCAGTTTTTTTGTTTTGTTTTTGAAATTCCTTTTTATAGTGCGTTTGAGCTGATTCTCTCTGCCATGTTTATGACAGTCTAGACACACTTGATTCCCTTACGGAGACATATCAATACATAGGTTTTAAGATTCTTACTAGTCAGATATATTCCTCTGCGGGAAATATGGGGTTTTGAGTCCCTTTCACTGAGGAAGGTGTAGGTCTTGTCTATTCCACAGTTGGTTTTTGGAACGGTACCTGTGCTTATATCAAACTCTGGTTTTATGCATCACCCCACCTCTCCTTCCCCCTTAAGCAGGCATAAGAGTGTTTTCTAAATGTGAGACACTGTTCTCTTTCCTAACTCAGTTCAAGTGTAGCCATGTTTACAGGATCTTCATAAGTGATACCTTATGATAAGTTTCTTTTTCTGTGTGACTTATTTCACTTAGAATCATCGTACCTGAATCCACCCATTTTGCTGCTACTGGTCTTATGACATTGATTTCATGGCTGAGGGATATTCCATCATACGTAAGTACCACAATTTTTGAACCATTTTTATGTTTCCTGGGATACTTAAGGTGTACCCAAGTTGAGGTCCTTGTATGCAGTGCCGCCCTAAATTTTGGGGTGGCTCTGTCTTATCGATTTTCAGTTTTCCCAAGGTATATTCCCTACACTGGAAGTGCCCTTGGCTCTGTAGCTCTGTTGTTTATTTGTTTTAGGGAACACAGTGCACTCCTCCAGAGAGGCAGTTGGCAATTTACATCCCACCCATCAGCATAACAAGGCTCCCTATTCTCCAGGGCCTGTCTTGCCTTTCTGGTTTTTACACATTTTGTGGATGTCCCTTTTGAGCGGTGGGAAGTGATACTTCTTTATAGTGCAGATTTGCATTGCCCGCTTGCTTGCTTGGCCAAAAAGGGCGTATGCGTTTTCTCCTGAATATATTCAGGAGAAAACGCATACGCCCTTTTTGGCGAAGTGCATCACTGTCGAAGTTGTGCCCCTCTTCCTGTGCTTTAAAGGTGATCCAACGTACCTCTTGAAATCTGTTTCCTGCTATTCTGCCTCGCTTTCAAGTCCGCCTCGTTGCCTTCCCTCAACAGATTTTTGGAAGATAGTTGTTCTTTATTACTCTGCCAGTTTGTGAATTGCTGTGCCCCTGAGCTCCATTTTTCAACTCGTTTTTTGTGAGCTGACCACATGTCCAAAATTTTGGTTCAGGACCTATGCTGGTTCCCGGTGGGTGGCTGAGACTTTGGTTAATTCTTCTTCCTGCCGGGAAATTAGAGTGATATGTGCCCGTCCAAATGCCTAACAGCTACTCTCTCATTGGTTCTCCCTCTTCCCTTTCATCCTCTGCCAAATTGGCAACCTGTGCGAACCAGGAGGTTAAAGGGGCTGTCTCTCCAAGTTGGGAGGTTGATAGTAAAGCAGATGGAAAGTCAAAGCGGAGCACCAGGAGAGGGACTATTCGTTGAGTTTTAGAAACCTTTCATATTCACAGTGTGTCCGTTCTCTAGGTTTCCCGTACATGTTATAGCTGTAGTAATATTCCCTTCAACCTAGAGAGTTGGGACCCATGGAATGGGTGCCAGGCATTTGTGCTTTAAAGGGTCTGCATTTGCTCACCAAATCTCACCAATCGTCTCAGTCCCAAGTGTCCAGACTTATGCCACATCCAGGTTTCATTGTAGAGAGGGTCATTCCAGGTTTCATCAGAGACCCTGAAGGAATTGTAAAGAATTTCCCAGTTTTTTTGTTTTGTTTTTGCAATTCCTTTTTATAGTGGGTTTGAGCTGATTCTCGCTGCCATGTTTATGCCAGTCTAGACACACTTGATTCCCTTACGGAGACATATCAATACATAGGTTTTAAGATTCTTACTAGTCAGATATATTCCTCTGTGGGAAATATGGGGTTTTGAGTCCCTTTCACTGAGGAAGGTGTAGGTCTTGTCTATTCCATAGTTGGTTTTTGGAACGGTACCTGTGCTTATATCAAACTCTAGTGTTATCCATCACCCCACCTCTCCTTCCCCCTTAAGCAGGCATAAGAGTGTTTTCTAAATGTGAGACACTGTTCTCTTTCCTAACTCAGTTCAAGTGTAGCCATGTTTACAGGATCTTCATAAGTGATATATTATGATACGTTTTTTTTCTGTGTGACTTATTTCACTTAGAATCAACGTACCTGAATCCACCCATTTTGCTGCTACTGGTCTTATGACATTGATTTCATGGCTGAGGGATATTCCATCGTACGTAAGTACCACAATTTTTTGAACCATTTTTATATTTCCTGGGATATTTAAGGTGTACCCAAGTTGAGGTCCTTGTAAGCAGTGCATCCCTAAATTTTGGGGTGGGTCTGTCTTATTGATTTTCAGTTTTCCCAAGGTATATTCCCTAGACTGGAAGTGCCCTTGGCTCTGTTACTCTGTTGTTTACTTGTTTTAGGGAACACAATTCACTCCTCCAGAGAGGCAGTTGGCAGTTTACATCCTGCCCATCAGCATAACAAGGCTCCCTGTTCTCCAGGGCCTGTCTTGCCTTTCTGGTTTTTACACATTTTGTGGATGTCCCTTTTGACCGGTGGGAAGTGTTACTTCTTTGTAGTGCAGATTTCCATTGTACGCTTGCTTGCTTGGCCAAAACGGGCGTATGCGTTTTCTCCTGAATATATTCAGGAGAAAACGCATACGCCCTTTTTGGCCAAGTGCATCATTGTCGAAGTTGTGCCCCTCTTCCTGTGCTTTAAAGGTGATTCCAACGTACCTCTTGAAATCTGTTTCCTGCTATTCTGCCTCGCTTTCAAATCCGCCTCGTTGCGTTCCCTCAACAGATTTTTGGACGATAGTTGTCCTTTAAACTCGGCCAGTTTGTGAATTGCTGTTCCCCTGAGCTCCATTTTTCAACTCGTTTATGGTGAGCTGACCGCATGTCCAAAATTGTGGTTCAGGACCTATGCTGGTTCCCGGTGGGTGGCTGAGACTTTGGTTAATTCTTCTTCCTGCCGGGAAATTAGAGTGATATGTGCCCGTCCAAATGCCTAACAGCTACTCTCTCATTGGTTCTCCCTCTTCCCTTTCATCCTCTTCCAAATTGGCAACCTGTGCGAACCAGGAGGTTAAAGGGGATGTCTCTCCAAGTTTGGAGGTTGATAGTAAAGCAGGTGTAAAGTCAAACAGGAGCACCAGGAGAGGGACTATTCACTGAGTTCTAGAAACCTTTCGTATTCACAGTGTGTCCGTTCTGTAGGTTTCCCGTACATGTTATAGCTGTAGTAATATTCCCTTCAACCTGGAGAGTTGGGACCCATGGAATGGGTGCCAGACATTTGTGCTTTAAAGGGTCTGCATTTGCTCACAAAATCTCACCAAGCCTCTCAGTTCCAAGTGTCCAGCCTTATGCCACATCCAGCTGTCATTGTAGATAGGGTCATTCCAGGTTTCATCAGAGACCCTGAAGGAATTGTAAAGAATTTCCCAGTTTTTTTGTTTTGTTTTTGAAATTCCTTTTTATAGTGGGTTTGAGCTGATTCTCGCTGCCATGTTTATGCCAGTCTACACACACTTGATTCCATTATGGAGACATATCAATACATAAGTTTTAAGATTCTTACTAGTCAGATATATTCCTCTGTGGGAAATATGGGGTTTTGAGTCCCTTTCACTGAGGAAGGTGTAGGTCTTGTCTATTCCATAGTTGGTTTTTGGAACGGTACCTGTGCTTATATCAAACTCTGGTTTTATGCATCATCCCACCTCTCCTTCCCCCTTAAGCAGGCATAAGAGTGTTTTCTAAATGTGAGACACTGTTCTCTTTCCTAACTCAGTTCAAGTGTAGCCATGTTTACAGGATCTTCATAAGTGATATCTTATGATAAGCTTCTTTTTCTGTGTGACTTATTTCACTTAGAATCATCGTACCTGAATCCACCCATTTTGCTGCTACTGGTCTTATGACATTGATTTCATGGCTGAGGGATATTCCATCTTACGTAAGTACCACAATTTTTTGAACCATTTTTATATTTCCTGGGATATTTAAGGTGTACCCAAGTTGAGGTCCTTGTAAGCAGTGCAGCCCTAAATTTTGGGGTGGCTCTGTCTTATTGATTTTCAGTTTTCCCAAGGTATATTCCCTAGACTGGAAGTGCCCTTGGCTCTGTAGCTCTGTTCTTTACTTATTTTAGGGAACACAGTGTTCTCCTCCAGAGAGGCAGTTGGCAATTTACATCCCGCCCATCAGCATAACAAGGCTCCCTGTTCTCCAGGGCCTGTCTTGCCTTTCTGGTTTTTACACATTTTGTGGATGTCCCTTTTGACCGGTGGGAAGTGATACCTGTTTGTAGTGCAGATTTGCATTGCCCGCTTGCTTGCTTGGCCAAAAAGGGCGTATGCGTTTTCTCCTGAATATATTCAGGAGAAAACACTTACGCCCTTTTTGGCCAAGTGCATCATTGTCGAAGTTGTGTCCCTCTTCATGTGCTTTAAAGGCGATTCCAACGTACCTCTTGAAATCTGTTTCCTGCTATTCTGCCTCGCTTTCAAGTCCACCTCGTTGCCTTCCCTCAATAGATTTTTGCACGATAGTTGTCCTTTACTACTCGGTCAGTTTGTGAATTGCTGTGCACCTGAGCTCCATTTTTCAACTCGTTTTTTGTGAGCTGACTGCAAGTCCAAAATTTTGGTTCAGGACCTATACTGGTTCCCGGTGGGTGGCTGAGACTTTGGTTAATTCTTCTTCCTGCCGGGATGTTAGAGTGATATGTGCCCGTCCAAATGCCTAACAGCTACTCTCTCATTGGTTCTCCCTCTTCCCTTTCATCCTCTGCCAAATTGGCAACCTGTGCGAACCAGGAGGTTAAAGGGGCTGTCTCTCCAAGTTGGGAGATTGATAGTAAAGCAGATGGAAAGTCAAACCGGAAAACCAGGAGAGGGACTATTCGTTGAGTTTTAGAAACCTTTCGTATTCAGAGTGTGTCCGTTCTCTAGGTTTCCCGTACATGTTATAGCTGTAGTAATATTCCCTTCAACCTTGAGAGTTGGGACCCATGGAATGGGTGGCAGGCATTTGTGCTTTAAAGGGTCTGCATTTGCTCACCCAATCTCACCAATCGTCTCAATCCCAAGTGTCCCTCCTTATGCCACATCCAGATGTCATTGTAGATAAAGTCATTCGAGGTTTTATCAGAGACCCTGAAGGAATTGTAAAGAATTTCCCAGTTTTTTTGTTTTGTTTTTGAAATTCCTTTTTATAGTGGGTTTGAGCTGATTCTCGCTGCCATGTTTATGCCAGTCTAGACTCACTTGATTCCCTTGCGGAGACATATCAATACATAGGTTTTAAGATTCTTACCAGTCAGATATATTCCTCTGTGGGAAATATGGGGTTTTGAGTCCCTTTCATTGAGGAAGCTGTAGGTCTTGTCTATTCCATAGTTGGTGTTTGGAACGGTACCTGTGCTTATATCAAACTCTGGTTTTATGCATCACCCTACCTCTCCTTCCCACTTAAGCAGGAATAAGAGTGTTTTTTAAATGTGAGACACTGTTCTCTTTCCTAACTCAGTTCAAGTGTAGCCATGTTTACAGGATCTTCATAAGTGATATCTTATGATAAGTTTCTTTTTCTGTGTGACTTATTTCACTTAGAATCATCGTACCTGAATCCACCCATTTAGCTGCTACTGGTCTTATGACATTGATTTCATGGCTGAGGGATAATCCATCGTACATAATTACCACAATTTTTGGAACCATTTTTATATTTCCTGGGATATTTACGGTGTACCCAAGTTGAGGTCCTTGTAAGCAGTGCAGCCTTAAATTTTGGGGTGGCTCTGTCTTATTGATTTTCAGTTTTCCCAAGGTATATTCCCTAGACTGGAAGTGCCCTTGGCTCTGTAGCTCTGTCGTTTACTTGTTTTAGGGAACACAATGAACTCCTCCAGAGAGGCAGTTGGCAATTTACATCCCGCCTATCAGCATAAAAAGGCTCCCTGTTCTCCAGGGCCTGTCTTGCCTTTCTGGTTTTTACACATTTTGTGGATGTCCCTTTTGACCGGTGGGAAGTGATACTTCTTTGTAGTGCAGATTTGCATTGCCCGCTTGCTTGGTTGGCCAAAAAGGGCGTATGCGTTTTCTCCTGAATATATTCAGGAGAAAACGCATACGCCCTTTTTGGCCAAGTGCATCATTGTCGAAGTTGTGCCCCTCTTCCTGTGCTTTAAAGGCGATTCCAACGTACCTCTTGAAATCTGTTTCCTGCTATTCTGCCTCGCTTTCAAGTCCGCCTCGTTGCCTTCCCTCAACAGGTTTTTGGACTATAGTTGTCCTTTAAACTCGGTCAGTTTGTGAATTGCTGTGCCCCTGAGCTCCATTTTTCAACTCGTTTTTTGTGAGCTGACCGCATGTCAAAAATTTTGGTTCAGGACCTATGCTGGTTCCCGGTGGGTGGCTGAGACTTTGGTTAATTCTTCTTCCTGCCGGAAAATTAGAGTGATATGTGCCCGTCCAAATGCCTAACAGCTACTCTCTCATTGGTTCTCCCTTTTCCCTTTCATCCTCATCCAAATTGGCAACCTGTGCGAATCAGGAGGTTAAAGGGGCTGTCTCTCCAAGTTGGGAGATTGATAGTAAAGCAGATGGAAATTCAAAACAGAACACCAGGAGAGGGACTATTCGTTGAGTTTTAGAAACCTTTCGTATTCACAGTGTGTCCGTTCTCTAGGTTTCCCGTACATGTTATACCTGTAGTAATATTCCCTTCAACCTGGAGAGTTGGGACCCATGGAATGGGTGCCAGGCATTTGTGCTTTAAAGGGTCTGCATTTGCTCACCCAATCTCACCAATCCTCTCAGTCACAACTGTCCAGCCTTACGCCACATCCAGCTGTCATTGTAGATAGGGTCATTCCAGGATTTATCAGAGACCCTGATGGAATTGTAAAGAATTTCCCAGTTCTTTTGTTTTGTTTTTGAAATTCCTTTTTATAGTGGGTTTGAGCTGATTCTCGCTGCCATGTTTATGCCAGTCTAGACACACTTGATTCCCTTACGGAGACATATCAATACATAGGTTTTAAGATTCTTACTAGTCAGATATATTCCTCTGCGGGAAATATGGGGTTTTGAGTCCCTTTCACTGAGGAAGGTGTAGGTCTCGTCTATTCCATAGTTGGTTTTTGGAACGGTACCTGTGCTTATATCAAACTCTGGTTTTATGCATCACCCCACCTCTCCTTCCCCCTTAAGCAGGCATAAGAGTGTTTTCTAAATGTGAGACACTGTTCTCTTTCCTAACTCAGTTCAAGTGTAGCCATGTTTACAGGATCTTCATAAGTGATATCTTATGATAAGTTTCTTTTTCTCTGTGACTTATTTCACTTAGAATCATCGTACCTGAATCCACCCATTTTGCTGCTACTGGTCTTATGGCATTGATTTCATGGCTGAGGGATATTCCATCGTACATAAGTACCACAAGTTTTTGAACCATTTTTATATTTCCTGGGATATTTAAGGTGTACCCAAGTTGAGGTCCTTGTAAGCAGTGCAGCCTAAATTTTGGGGTGGTTCTGTCTTATTGATTTTCAGTTTTCCCAAGGTATATTCCCTAGACTGGATGTGTCCTTGGCTCTGTAGCTCTGTTGTTTACTTCTTTTAGGGAACACAATGCACTGCTCCAGAGAGGCACTTGTCAATTTACATCCCACCCATCAGCATAACAAGGCTCCCTGTTCTCCAGGGCCTGTCTTGCCTTTCTGGTTTTTACACATTTTCTGGAAGTCCCTTTTAAGTGGTGGGAAGTGATACTTCTTTGTAGTGCATATTTGCATTACCCGCTTGCTTGCTTGGCCAAAAAGGGCGTATGCGTTTTCTCTTGAATATATTCAGGAGAAAACGCATACACCCTTTGTTGCCAAGTGCATCATTGTCGAAGTTGTGCCCCTCTTCCTGTGCTTTAAAGGCGATTCCAACGTACCTCTTGAAATCTGTTTCCTGCTATTCTGGCGCGATTTCAAGTCCGCCTCGTTGCCTTCCCTCAACAGATTTTTGGACGATAGTTGTCCTTTTTTACTCGGCCAGTTTGTGAATTGTTGTTCCCCTGATCTCCATTTTTCAACTCGTTTTTGGTGAGCTGACCGCAAGTCCAAAATTTTGGTTCAGGACCTATGCTGGTTCACGGTGGGGGGCTGAGTCTTTGGTTAATTCTTCTTTCTGCTGTTACGTTAGAGTAATATATGCCCGTCCTAATGCCTAACAGCTACTCTCTCATTGGTTCCCTCTTCCATTTCATCCTCTCCCAATTTGGCAACCTGTGCGAACCAGGTGGTTAAAGGGGCTGTCTCTCCAAGTTGTGAGGTTGATAGTAAAGCAGATGGTAAGTCAAACCGGAGCACCAGGAGAGGGACTATTCGTTGAGTTTTAGAAACCTTTCGTATTCACAGTGTGTCCGTTCTCTAGGTTTCCCGTACATGTTATAGCTGTAGTAATATTCACTTCAAGCTGGAGTGTTGGGACCCATGGAATGGGTGCCATGCATTATTGCGTTAAAGGGTCTGCATTTGCTCACCCAATCTCACCAATCCTCTCAGTCCCAAGTGTCCAGCCTTATGCCACATCCAGCTGTCATTGTAGATAGGGTCATTCCAGGTTTCATCAGAGACCCTGAAGGAATTGTAAAGAATTTCCCAGATTTTTTGTTCTGTTTTTGAAATTCCTTTTTATAGTGGGTTTGAGCTGATTCTCGCTGCCATGTTTATGCCAGTCTAGACATACTTGATTCCCTTACGGAGACATATCAATACATAGGTTTTAAGATTCTTACTAGTCAGATATATTCTTCTGCGGGAAATATGGGGTTTTGAGTCCCTTTCACTGAGGAAGGTGTAGGTCTTGTCTATTCCATAGTTGGTTTTTGGAAGGGTACCTGTGCTTATATAAAACTCTGGTTTTATGCATCACCCCACCTCTCCTTCCCCCTTAAGCAGGCATAAGAGTGTTTTCTTAATATGAGACAATGTCTTCTTTCCTAACTCAGTTCAAGTGTAGCCATGTTTACAGGATCGTCATAAGTGATATCTTATGATAAGTTTCTTTTTCTCTGTGACTTATTTCACTTAGAATCATCGAACCTGAATCCACCCATTTTGCTGCTACTGGTTTATGACATTGATTTCATGGCTGAATGATATTCCATCGTACGTAAGTACCACAATTTTTGAACCATTTTTATATTTCCTGGGATATTTAAGGTGTACCCAAGTTGAGGTCCTTGTAAGCAGTGCAGCCCTAAATTTTGGGGTGGCTCTGTCTTATTGATTTTCAGAATTCCAAGGTATATTCCATAGAATGGAAGTGCCCTTGGCTCTTTAGCTCTGTTCTTTACTTGTTTTAGGGAACACAATGCACTCCTCCGGAGAGACAGTTGGCAATTTACAACCCGCCCATCAGCATAACAAGGCTCCCTGTTCTCCAGGGCCTGTCTTGCCTTTCTGGTTTTTACACATTTTGTGGATATCCCTTTTGACCGGTGGGAAGTGATACTTCTTTGTAGTGCAGATTTGCATTGCCTGCTTGCTTGCTTGGCCAAAAAGGGCGTATGCATTTTCTCCTGAATATATTCAGGAGAAAACGCATACGCCCTTTTTGGCCAAGTGCATCATTGTCGAAGTTGTGCCCCTCTTCCTGTGCTTTAAAGGCGATTCCAACGTACCTCTTGAAATCTGTTTCCTGCTGTTCTGCCTCGCTCTCAAGTACACCTCGTTGCCTTCCCTCAACAGATTTTTGGACAAGAGTTGTCCTTTATTACTCGGCCAGTTTGTGAGTTGCTGTGCCCCTGAGCTGCATTTTTCAACTCGTTTTTGGTGAGCTGACCGCAAGTCCAAAATTTTGGTTCAGGACCTATACTGGTTCCCAGTAGGTGGCTGAGACTTTGGTTAATTCTTCTTCTTCCCGGGATATTAGAGTGATATGTGCCCTTCCAAATGACTATCAGCTACTCTCTCATTGGTTCTCCCTCTTCCCTTTCATCCTCTGCCAATTTGGCAACCTGTGTGATCCAGGAAGTAAAAATGGCTGTCTCTCCAAGTTGGGAGGTTGATAGTAAAGCAGATGGAAAGTCAAACCGGAGCACCAGGAGAGGGACTATTCGTTGAGTTTTAGAAAACTTTCGTATTCACAGTGTGTCCGTTATCTAGGTTTCCCGTACATGTTATAGCTGTAGTAATATTCCCTTCAACCTGGAGAGTTGGGACCCATGGAATGGGTGCCAGGCATTTCTGCTTTAAAGGGTCTGCAGTTGCTCACCCAATCTCACCAATCCTCTCAGTCCCAAGTGTCCCTCATTATGCCACATCCAGCTGTCATTGTAGATAGGGTCATTCAAGGGTTCATCAGAGACCCTGAAGGAATTGTAAAGAATTTCCCAGTTTTTTTGTTTTGTTTTTGAAATTCCTTTTTATAGGGGGTTTGAGCTGATTCTCGCTGCCATGTTTATGCCAGTCTAGACACACTTGATTCCCTTACGGAGACATATCAATACATAGGTTTTAAGATTCTTAATAGTCAGATATATTCCTCTGCAGGAAATATGGGGTTTTGAGTCCCTTTCACTGAGGAAGGTGTAGGTCTTGTCTATTCCATAGTTGGTTTTTGGAACGGTACCTGTGCTTATATCAAACTCTGGTTTTATGCATCACCCCACCTCTCCTTCCCCCTTAAGCAGGCATAAGTGTGTTTTCTAAATGTGAGACTCTGTTCTCTTTCCTAACTCAGTTCAAGTGTAGCCATGTTTACAGGATCTTCATAAGTGATATCTTATGATAAGTTTCTTTTTCTCTGTGACTTATTTCACTTATAATCATCGTACCTGAATCCACCCATTTTGCTGTTACTGGTTTATGACATTGATTTCATGGCTGAGGGATATTCCATCGTACGTAAGTACCACAATTTTTGAACCATTTTTATATTTCCTGGGATATTTAAGGTGTACCCAAGTTGAGGTCCTTGTAAGCAGTGCAGCCCTAAATTTTGGGGTGGCTCTGTCGTATTGATTTTCAGAATTCCCAAGGTATATTCCCTAGACTGGAAGTGCCCTTGGCTCTTTAGCTCTGTTCTTTACTTTTTTTAGGGAACACAATATACTCCTCCAGAGAGGCAGTTGGCAATTTACATCCCGCCCATCAGCATAACAAGGCTCCCTGTTCTCCAGGCCCTGTCTTGCCTTTCTGGTTTTTACACATTTTGTGGATGTCCCTTTTGACCGGAGGGAAATGATACTTCTATGTAGTTCAGATTTGCATTGCCCGCTTGGTTGCTTGGCCAAAAAGGGCGTATGCGATTTCTCCTGAATATATTCAGGAGAAAACGCATACGCTCTTTTTGGCCAAGTGCATCATTGTCGAAGTTGTGCCCCTCTTCCTGTGCTTTAAAGGCGATTCCAACGTACCTCTTGAAATCTGTTTCCTGCTATTCTGCCTCGCTTTCAAGTCCGCCTCGTTGTCTTCCCTCAACAGATTTTTGGACGATAGTTGTCCTTTATTACTCGGCCAATTTGTGCATTGCTGTGCCCCTGATCTCCATTTTTCAACTCGTTTTTGGTGAGCTGACCGCAGATCCAAAATTTTGGTTCAGGACCTATGATTGTTCCCGTTGGGGGAGTGAGACTTTGGTTAATTCTTCTTCCTGCCGGGAAGGTAGAGTGATATGTTCCCGTCCAAATGCCTAACAGCTACTCTCTCATTGGTTCTCCCTCTTCCCTTTCATCCTCTGCCAAATTGGCAACCTGTGCGAACCAGGAGGTTAAAGGGGCTGTCTCTACAAGTTGGGAGGTTGATAGTAAAGCAGATGGAAAGTCATACCGGAGCACCAGGAGAGGGACTATTCGTTGAGTTTTAGAAACCTTTCGTATTCACAGTGTGTCCGTTCTCTAGGTTTCCCGTACATTTTATAGCTGTAGTAATATTCCCTTCAACCTGGAGAGTTGGGACCCACGGAATGGGTGCCAGGCATTTGTGCTTTAAAGGGTCTGCATTTGCTCACCCAATCTCACCAATCCTCTCAGTCCCAAGTGTCCAGCCATATGCCACATCCAGCTGTCGTTGTAGATAGGGTCATTCCAGGTTTCATCAGAGACCCTGAAGGAATTGTATAGAATTTCCCAGTTTTTTTTGTTTTGTTTTTGAAATTCCTTTTTATAGTGGGTTTGAGCTGAATCTCGCTGCCATGTTTATGCCAGTCTAGACACACTTGATTCCCTTATGGAGACATATCAATACATAGGTTTTAAGATTCTTACCAGTCAGATATATTCCTCTGCGGGAAATATGGGGTTTTGAGTCCCTTTCACTGAGGAAGGTGTAGGTCTTGTCTATTCCATAGTTGGTTTTTGGAACGGTACCTGTGCTTATATCAAACTCTGGTTTTATGCATCACCCCACCTCTCCTTCCCCCTTAAGCAGGCAAAAGAGTGTTTTCTAAATGTGAGACACTCTTCTCTTTCCTAACTCAGTTCAACTGTAGCCATGTTTACAGAATCTTCATAAGTGATATCTTATGATACGTTTCTTTTTCTGTGTGACGTATATCACTTAGAATCATCGTACCTGAAACCACCCATTTTGCTGCTACTGGTCTTATGACATTGATTTCATGGCTGAGGGATATTCCATCGTACGTAAGTACCACAATTTTTTGAACCACTTTTATATTTCCTGGGATATTTAAGGTGTACCCAAGTTGAGGTCCTTGTAAGCAGTGCAGCCCTAAATTTTGGTGTTGCTCTGTCTTATTGATTTTCAGAATTCACAAGGTATATTCCATAGACTGGAAGTGCCCTTGGCTCTGTAGCTCTGTTCTTTACTTGTTTTAGGGAACACAATGTACTCCTCCAGAGAGGCAGTTGGCAATTTACATCCCGCCCATCAGCATAACAAGGCTCCCGGTTCTCCAGGGCCTGTCTTGCCTTTCTGGTTTTTACACATTTTGTGGATGTCCCTTTTGACCGGTGGGAAGTGATACTTCTTTGTAGTGCAGATTTGCATTGCCCGCTTGCTTGCTTGGCCAAAAAGGGCATATGCGTTTTCTCCTGAATATATTCAGGAGAAAACGCATACGCCCTTTTTGGCCAAGTGCATCATTGTCGAAGTTGTGCCCCTCTTCCTGTGCTTTAAAGGCGATTCCAACGTACCTCTTGAAATCTGTTTCCTGCTATTCTGCCTCGCTTTCAAGTCCGCCTCGTTGCCTTCCCTCAACAGATTTTTGGACGATAGCTGTCCTTTATTACTCAGCCAGTTTGTGAATTGCTGTGCCCCTTAGCTCCATTTTTCAACTCGTTTTTGGTGAGCTGACCGCAAGTCCAAAATTTTGGTTCAGGACCTATGCTGGTTCCCGGTGGGGGGCTGAGACTTTGGTTAATTCTTCTTCCTGCCAGGAAATTAGAGTGATATGTGCCCGTCCAAATGCCTAACAGCTACTCTCTCATTGGTTCTCCCTCTTCCCTTTCATCCTCTGCCAATTTGGCAACGTGTGGGAACCAGGAGGTTAAAGGGGTTGTCTCTCCAAGTTGGGAGATTGATAGTAAAGCAGATGGAAAGTCAAACCGGACCACCAGGCGAGGGACTATTCGTTGAGTTTTAGAAACATTTCGTATTCACAGTGGGTCCGTTCTCTAGGTTTCCCGTACATGTTATAGCTGTAGTAATATTCCCTTCAATTTGGAGAGTTGTGACCCATGGAATGGGTGCCAGGCATTTGTGCTTTAAAGGGTCTGCATTTGCTCACCCAATCTCACCCATCGTCTCAGTCCCAAGTGTCCAGCCTTATGCCACATCTAGCTGTCGTTGTAGATAGGGTCATTCCAGGTTTCATCAGAGACCCTGAAGGAATTGTAATGAATTTCCCAGTTTTTTTGTTTTGTTTTTGAAATTCCTTTTTATAGTGGGTTTGAGCTGATTTTCGCTGCCATGTTTATGCCAGTCTAGACACACTTGATTCCCTTATGGAGACATATCAATACATAGGTTTTAAGATTTTTACTAGTCAGATATATTCCTCTGCGGGAAATATGGGGTTTTGAGTGCCTTTCACTGAGGAAGGTGTAGGTCTTGTCTATTCCATAGTTGGTTTTTGGAACGGTACCTGTGCTTATATCAAACTCTGGTTTTATGCATCACCCCACCTCTCCTTCCACCTTAAGCAAGCATAAGAGTGTTTTCTAAATGTGAGACACTGTTCTCTTTCCTAACTCAGTTCAAGTGTAGCCATGTTTACAGGATCTTCATAAGTGATATCTTATGATAAGTTTCTTTTTCTCTGTGACTTATTTCACTAAGAATCATCGTACCTGAATCCACCCATTTTGCTGCTACTGGTCTTATGACATTGATTTCATGGCTGAGGGATATTCCATCGTACGTAAGTACCACAATTTTTTGAACCATTTTTATATTTCCTGGGATATTAAGGTGTATCCAAGTTGAGGTCCCTGTAAACAGTGCAGCCCTAAATTTTGGGATGGCTCTGTCTTATTGATTTTCAGTTTTCCCAAGGTATATTCCCTAGAGTGGAAGTGCCCTTGGCTCTGTAGCTCTGTTCTTTACTTGTTTTAGGGAACACAATGTACTCCTCCAGAGAGGCAGTTGGCAATTTACATCCCGCCCATCAGCATAAGAAGGCTCCCTGTTCTCCAGGGCCTGTCTTGCCTTTCTGGTTTTTACACATTTTGTGGATGTCCCTTTTGACCGGTGGGAAGTGATACTTCTTTGTAGTGCAGATTTGCATTGGCCGCTTGCTTGCTTGGCCAAAAAGGGCGTATGCGTTTTCTCCTGAATATATTCAGGAGAAAACGCATACGCCCTTTTTGGCCAAGTGCATCATTGTCGAAGTTGTGCCCCTCTTCCTGTGCTTTAAAGGCGATTCCAACGTACCTCTTGAAATCTGTTTCCTGCTATTCTGCCTCGCTTTCAAGTCCGCCTCGTTGCCTTCCCTCAACAGATTTTTGCAGGAGAGTTGTCCTTTATTATTCGGCCAGTTTGTGAATTGCTGTGCCCCTGAGCTCCATTTTTCAACTCGTTTTTGGTGAGCTGACCGCAAGTCCAAAATTTTGGTTCAGGACCTATACTCGTTCCCGGTGGGGGACTGAGACTTTGGTTAATTCTTTTTCCTGCCGGGAAATTACAGTGATATGTGCCCGTCCAAATGCCTAACAGCTACTCTCTCATTGGTTCTCCCTCTTCCCTTTCATCCCCTGCCAAATTGGCAACCTGTGCGAACCAGGAGGTTAAAGGGGCTGTCTCTCCATGTGGGGAGGTTGATAGTAAAGCAGATGGAAAGTCAAACCGGAGCACCAGGAGAGGGACTATTCGTTGAGTTTTAGAAACCTTTCGTATTCACAGTGTGTCCGTTCTCTAGGTTTCCCGTACATGTTATAACTGTAGTAATATTCCCTTCAACCTGGAGAGTTGGGACCCATGGAATGGGTGCCATGCATTATTGCTTTAAAGGGTCTGCATTTGTTCACCCAATCTCACGAATCCTCTCAGTCCCGAGTGTCCAGCCTTATGCCACATCCAGTTGTCATTGTAGATAGGGTCATTCCAGGGTTCATCAGAGACTCTGAAGGAATTGTAAAGAATTTCCCAGTTTTTTTGTTTTGTTTTTGAAATTCCTTTTTATAGTGGGTTTGAGCTGATTCTCGCTGCCATGTTTATGCCAGTCTAGACACACTTGATTCCCTTACGGAGACATATCAATACATAGGTTTTAAGATTCTTACTAGTCAGATATATTCCTCTGCGGGAAATATGGGGTTTTGAGTCCCTTTCACTGAGGAAGGTGTAGGTCTTGTCTATTCCATAGTTGGTTTTTGGAAGGGTACCTGTGCTTATATCAAACTCTGGTTTTATGCATCACCCCACCTCTCTTTCCCCCTTAAGCTGGCATAAGAGTGTTTTGTAAATGTGAGACACTGTTCTCTTTCCTAACTCAGTTCAAGTGTAGCCATGTTTACAGGATCTTCATAAGTGATATCTTATGATAAGTTTCTTTTTCTGTGTGACTTATTTCACTTAGAATCATCATACCTGAATCCACCCATTTTGCTGTACTGGTCTGATGTCATTGATTTCATGGCTGAGGGATATTCCATCGTACGTAAGTACCACAATTTTTTGAACCATTTTTATATTTCCTGGGATATTTAAGGTGTACCCAAGTTGAGGTCCTTGTATGCAGTGCAGCCCTAAATTTTGGGGTGGCTCTGTCTTATTGATTTTCAGTTTTCCAAAGGTATATTCCCTAGACTGGAAGTGACCTTGGCTCTTTAGCTCTGTTCTTTACATGTTTTAGGGAACACAATGCACTCCTCCAGAGAGGCAGTTGGCAATTTACATCCCGCCCATCAGCATAACAAGGCTCCCTGTTCTCCAGGGCCTGTCTTGCCTTTCTGGTTTTTACACATTTTGTGGATGTCCCTTTTGAAAGGTGGGAGGTGATACTTCTTTGTAGTGCAGATTTGCATTGCCAGCTTGCTTGCTTGGCCAAAAAGGACGTATGCGTTTTCTCCTGAATATATTCAGGAGAAAACGCATACGCCCTTTTTGGCCAAGTGCATCATTGTCGAAGTTGTGCCCCTCTTCCTGTGCTTTAAAGGCGATTCCAACGTACCTCTTGAAATCTGTTTCCTGCTGTTCTGGCTCGCTTTCAAGTCCGCCTCGTTGCCTTCCCTCAACAGATTTTTGGAGGATAGTTGTCCTTTATTACTCGGCCAGTTTGTGAATTGCTGTGCCCCTGAGCTCCATTTTTCAACTCGTTTTTGGTGAGCTGACCGCAAGTCCAAAATTTTGGTTCAGGACCTATACTCGTTCCCGGTGGGGGGCTGAGACTTTGGTTAATTCTTCTTCCTGCCGGGAAATTACAGTGATATGTGCCCGTCCAAATGCCTAACAGCTACTCTCTCATTGGTTCTCCCTCTTCCATTTCATTCTCTGCCAAATTGGCAACCTGTGCGAACCAGGAGGTTAAAGGGGCTGTCTCTCCATGTGGGGAGATTGATAGTAAAGCAGATGGAAAGTCAAACCGGAGCACCAGGAGAGGGACTATTCGTTGAGTTTTAGAAACCTTTCGTATTCACAGTATGTCCGTTCTCTAGGTTTCCCGTACATGTTATAACTGTAGTAATATTCCCTTCAACCTGGAGAGTTGGGACCCATGGAATGGGTGCCATGCATTATTGCTTTAAAGGGTCTGCATTTGTTCACCCAATCTCACCAATCCTCTCAGTCCCGAGTGTCCAGCCTTATGCCACATCCAGCTGTCATTGTAGATAGGGTCATTCCAGGTTTCATCAGAATCTCTGAAGGAATTGTAAAGAATTTCCCAGTTTTTTTTTTTTGTTTTTGAAATTCCTTTTTATAGTGGGTTTGAGCTGATTCTCGCTGCCATGTTTATGCCAGTCTAGACACACTTGATTCCCTTACGGAGACATATCAATACATAGGTT
This sequence comes from Hyperoodon ampullatus, assembly GCF_949752795.1. NCBI lineage: Eukaryota > Metazoa > Chordata > Mammalia > Artiodactyla > Ziphiidae > Hyperoodon > Hyperoodon ampullatus. Next base: position 272,354 of record NW_027640521.1, read on the forward strand.
TTAAGATTCTTACTAGTCAGATATATTCCTCTGGGGGAAATATGGGTTTTGAATCCCTTTCACTGAGGAAGGTGTAGGTGTTGTCTATTCCATAGTTGGATTTTGGAACGGTACCTGTGCTTATATCAAACTCTGGTTTTATGCATCACACCACCTCTCCTTCCCCCTTAAGCAGGCATAAGAGTGTTTTCTAAATGTGAGACACTGTTATCTTTCCTAACTCAGTTCAAGTGTAGCCATGTTTACAGGATCTTCATAAGTGATATCTTATGATAAGTTTCTTTTTCTGTGTGACTTATTTCACTTAGAATCATCGTAACTGAATCCACCCATTTTGCTGCTACTGGTCTTATGTCATTGATTTCATGGCTGAGGGATATTCCATCGTACGTAAGTACCACAATTTTTTGAACCATTTTTATATTTCCTGGGATATTTAAGGTGTACCCAAGTTGAGGTCCTTGTAAGCAGTGCAGCCCTAAATTTTGGGGTGACTCTGTCCTATTGATTTTCAGTTTTCCCAAGGTATATTCCCTAGACTACAAGTGCCCTTGACTCTGTAGCTCTGTTGTTTACTTGTTTTAGGGAACACAATGCACTCCTCCAGAGAGGCAGTTGGCAATTTACATCCCGCCCATCAGCATAACAATGCTCCCTGTTCTCCAGGGCCTGTCTTGCCTTTCTGGTTTTTACACATTTTGTGGATGTCCCTTTTGACCGGTGGGAAGTGATACTTCTTTGTAGTGCAGATTTGCATTGCCCGCTTGCTTGCTTGGCGAAAAAGGGCGTATGCGTTTTCTCCTGAATATATTCAGGAGAAAACGCATACGCCCTTTTTGGCCAAGTGCATCATTGTCGAAGTTGTGCCCCTCTTCCTGTGCTTTAAAGGCGATTCCAACGTACCTCTTGAAATCTGTTTCCTGCTATTCTGGCTCGCTTTCAAGTCCGCCTCGTTGCCTTCCCTCAACAGATTTTTGGACGATAGTTGTCCTTTATTTCTCGGCCAGTTTGTGAATTGTTGTGCCCCTGAGCTCCATTTTTCAACTCGTTTTTGGTGAGCTGACCGCAAGTCCAAAATTTTGGTTCAGGACCTATACTGGTTCCCGGTGGGTGGCTTAGACTTTGGTTAATTCTTCTTCCTGCCGGGAAATTACAGTGATATATGCCCGTCCAAATGCCCAACAGCTACTCTCTCATTGGTTCTCCCTCTTCCCTTTCATCCTCTGCCAAATTGGCAACCTGTGCGAAACAGGAGGTTAAAGGGGCTGTCTCTCCAAGTTGGGAGGTTGATAGTAAAGCAGATGGAAAGTCAAACTGGAGCACCAGGCGAGGGACTATTCGTTGAGTTTTAGAAACCTTTCGTATTCACAGTGTGTCCGTTCTCTAGGTTTCCCGTACATGTTATAACTGTAGTAATATTCCCTTCAACCTGGAGAGTTGGGACCCATGGAATGGGTGCCATGCATTATTGCTTTAAAGGGTCTGCATTTGCTCACCCAATCTCACCAATCCTCTCAGTCCCAAGTGTCCAGCACTATGCCACATCCAGCTGTCGTTGTAGATAGGGTCATTCCAGGTTTCATCAGATAATCTGAAGGAATTGTAAAGAATTTCCCAGTTTTTTTGTTTTGTTTTTGAAATTCCTTTTTATAGTGGGTTTGACCTGATTCTCGCTGCCATGTTTATGCCAGTCTAGACACACTTGATTCCCTTACGGAGACATATCAATACATAGGTTTTAAGATTCTTACTAGTCTGATATATTCCTCTGTGGGAAATATGGTGTTTTGAGTCCCTTTCACTGAGGAAGGTGTAGGTCTTGGCTATTCCATAGTTGGTTTTTGGAACGGTACCTGTGCTTATATCAAACTCTGGTTTTATGCATCACCCCACCTGTCTTTCCCCCTCAAGCAGGCATAAGAGTGTTTTCTAAATGTGAGACACTGTTCTCTTTCCTAACTCATTTCAAGTGTAGCCATGTTTACAAAATCTTCATAAGTGATATCTTATGATAAGTTTCCATTACTGTGTGACTTATTTCACTTAGAATCATCGTACCTGAATCCACCCATTTTGCTGCTACTGGTCTTATGACATTGATTTCATGGCTGAGGGATATTCCATCGTACATAAGTACCACAATTTTTTGAACCATTTTTATATTTCCTGGGATATTTAAGGTGTACCCAAGTTGAGGTCCTTGTAAGCAGTGCAGCGTTAAATTTGGGGGTGGCTCTGTCTTATTGATTTTCAGTTTTCCCAAAGTATATTCCCTAGACTGGAAGTGCCCTTGGCTCTGTAGCTCTGTTTTTTACTTGTTTTAGGGAACACTATGTAGTCCTCCAGGGAGGCAGTTGGCAATTTACATCCCACCCTTCAGCATAACAAGGCTCCCTCTTCTCCAGGGCCTGTCTTGCCTTTCTGGTTTTTACACATTTTGTGGATGTCCCTTTTGACCGGAGGGAAGTGATACTTCTTTGTAGTGCAGATTTGCATTGCCCGCTTGCTTGCTTGGCCAAAAAGGGCGTATGCGTTTTCTCCTGAATATATTCAGGAGAAAACGCATACGCCCTTTTTGGCCAAGTGAATCATTGTCGAAGTTGTGCCCCTCTTCCTGTGCTTTAAAGGCGATTCCAACGTACCTCTTGAAATCTGTTTCCTGCTATTCTGCCTCGCTTTCAAGTCCGACTCGTTGCCTTCCCTCAACAGATTTTTGGACGATAGTTGTCCTTTATTACTCGGCCAGTTTGTGAATTGCTGTGCCCCTGAGCTCCATTTTTAAACTCGTTTTTGGTGAGCTGACCGCAAGTCCAAAATTTTGGTTCAGGACCTATGCTGGTTTACGGTGGGGAGCTGAGACTTTGGTTAATTCTTCTTCCTGCCGGGAAATTACAGTGATATGTGCCCGTCCAAATGCCTAACAGCTACTCTCTCATTGGTTCTCCCTCTTCCCTTTCATCCTCTGCCATATTGGCAACCTGTGCGAACCAGGAGGTTAAAGGGGCTGTCTCTCCAATTTGGGAGGTTGATAGTAAAGCAGATGGAAAGTCAAACCCGAGCACCAGGAGAGGGAGTATTCGTTGAGTTTTAGAAACCTTTCGTATTCACAGTGTGTCCATTCTCTAGGTTTCCCGTACATGTTATAACTGTAGTAATATTCCCTTCAAGCTGGAGAGTTGCGACCCATGGAATGGGTGCCATGCATTATTGCTTTAAAGGGTCTGCATTTGTTCACCCAATCTCACGAATCCTCTCAGTCCCAAGTGTCCAGCCTTATGCCACATCCAGCTGTCGTTGTAGATAGGGTCATTCCAGGTTTCATCAGAGACTCTGAAGGAATTGTAAAGAATTTCCCAGTTTTTTTGTTTTGTTTTTGAAATTCCTTTTTATAGTGGGTTTGAGATGATTCTCGCTGCCATGTTTATGCCAGTCTACACACAATTGTTTCCCTTACGGAGACATATCAATACATAGGTTTTAAGATTCTTACTAGTCTGATATATTCCTCTGCGGGAAATATGGGGGTTTGAGTCCCTTTCACTGAGGAAGGTGTAGGTCTTGTCTATTCCATAGTTGGTTTTTGGAACGGTACCTGTGCTTATATCAAACTCTGGTTTTATTCATCACCCAACCTCTCCTTCCCCCTTAAGCAGGCCTAAGAGTGTTTTCTAAATGTGAGACACTGTTCTCATTCCTAACTCAGTTCAAGTGTAGCCATGTTTACAGGATCTTCATAAGTGATATTTTATGATAAGTTTCTTTTTCTGTGTGACTTATTTCACTTAGAATCATCGTACCTGAATCCACCCATTTTGCTGCTACTGGTCTTATGTCATTGATTTCATGGCTGAGGGATATTCCATCGTACGTAAGTACCACAATTTTTTGAACCATTTTTATACTTCCTGGGATATTTAAGGTGTACCCAAGTTGAGGTCCTTGTATGCAGTGCAGCCCTAAATTTTGGGGTGGCTCTGTCTTATTGATTTTCAGTTTTCCCAAGGTATATTCCCTAGACTGGAAGTGCCCTTGGCTCTGTAGCTCTGTTGTTTACTTGTTTTAGGGAACACAATGCACTCCTCCAGAGAGGCAGTTGGCAATTTACATCCCGCCCATCAGCATAACAAGGCTCCCTGTTCTCCAGGGCCTGTCTTGCCTTTCTGGTTTTTACACATTTTCTGGATGTCCCTTTTGACCGGTGGGAAGTGATACTTCTTTGTAGTGCAGATTTGCATTGCCCACTTGCTTGCTTGGCCAAAAAGGGCGTATGCGTTTTCTCCTGAATATATTCAGGAGAAAACGCATACGCCCTTTTTGGCCACGTGCATCATTGTCGAAGTTGTGCCCCTCTTCCTGTGCTTTAAAGGCGATTCCAACATACCTCTTGAAATCTGTTTCCTGCTATTCTGCTTCGCTTTCAAGTCCGCCTCATTGCCTACCCTCAACAGGTTTTTGGACGATAGTTGTCCTTTATTACTTGGCCAATTAGTGAATTGCTGTGCCCCTGAGCTCCATTTTTCAACTCCTTTTTCGTGAGCTGACCGCAAGTCCAAAATTTTGGTTCAGAACCTATGCTGGTTCCCGGTGGGTGGTTGAGACCTTCGTTAATTCTTCTTCCTGCCGGGAAATTACAGTGATATGTGCCGTCCAAATGCCTAACAGCTACTCTCTCATTCGTTCTCCCTCTTCCCTTTCATCCTCTGCCAAATTGGCAAGCTGTGCGAACCAGGAGGTTAAAGGGGCTGTCTCTCCATGTTGGGAGGTTGATAGTAAAGCAGGTAGAAAGTCAAACCGGAGCGCCAGGAGAGGGAATATTCGTTGAGTTTTAGAAACCTTTCGTATTCACAGTGTGTCCGTTCTCTAGGTTTCCTGTACATGTTAAAACTGTAGTAATATTCCCTTCAACCTGGAGAATTGGGACCCATGGAATGAGTGCCATGCATTATTGCTTTAAAGGGTCTGCATTTGCTCACCCAATCTCACCAATCCCCTCAGTCCCAAGTGTCCAGCCTTATGCCACATCCAGCTGTCGTTGTAGATAGGGTCATTCCAGGTTTCATCATTGACCCTGAAGGAATTGTAAAGAATTTCCCAGTTTTTTTGTTTTGTTTTTGAAATTCCTTTTAATAGTGGGTTTGAGCTGATTCTCGCTGCCATGTTTTTGCCAGTCTAGACACACTTGATTCCCTTACGGAGACATATCAATACATAGGTTTTAAGATTCTTACTAGTCAGATATATTCCTCTGTGGGAAATATGGGGTTTTGAGTCCCTTTCACTGAGGAAGGTGTAGGTGTTGTCTATTCCATAGTTGGATTTTGGAACGGTACCTGTGCTTCTATAAAACTCTGGTTTTATGCATCACACCACCTCTCCTTCCCCCTTAAGCAGGCATAAGAGTGTTTTCTAAATGTGAGACACTGTTCTCTTTCCTAACTCAGTTCAAGTGTAGCCATGTTTACAGGATCTTCATAAGTGATATCTTATGATAAGTTTCTTTTTCTGTGTGACTTATTTCACTTAGAATCATCGTACCTGAATCCACCCATTTTGCTGCTACTGGTCTTATGTCATTGATTTCATGGCTGAGGGATATTCCATCGTACGTAAGTACCACAATTTTTTGAACCATTTTTATATTTCCTGGGATATTTAAGGTGTACCCAAGTTGAGGTCCTTGTAAGCAGTGCAGCCCTTAATTTTGGGGTGGTTCTGTCCTATTGATTTTCAGTTTTCCCAAGGTATATTCCTTAGACTACAAGTGCCCTTGACTCTGTAGCTCTGTTCTTTACTTGTTTTAGGGAACACAATGCACTCCTCCAGAGAGGCAGTTGGCAATTTACATCCCGCCCATCAGCATAACAAGGCTCCCTGTTCTCCAGGGCCTGTCTTGCCTTTCTGGTTTTTACACATTTTGTGGATGTCCCTTTTGACCGGTGGGAAGTGATACTTCTTTGTAGTGCAGATTTGCATTGCCCGCTTGCTTGCTTGGCCAAAAAGGGCATATGAATTTTCTCCTGAATATATTCAGGAGAAAACGCATACGCACTTTTTGGCCAAGTGCATCATTGTCGAAATTGTCCCCTCTTCCTGTGCTTTAAAGGCGATTCCAACGTACCTCTTGAAATCTGTTTCCTGCTATTCGGGCTCGCTTTCAAGTCCGCCTCGTTGCCTTCCCTCAACAGATTTTTGGACGAAAGTTGTCCTTTATTACTCGGCCAGTTTGTGAATTGTTGTGCCCCTGAGCTCCATTTTTCAACTCGTTTTTGGTGAGCTGACCGCAAGTCCAAAATTTTGGTTCAGGACCTATACTGGTTCCCGGTGGGTGGCTGAGAATTTGGTTAATTCTTCTACCTGCCGGGAAATTACAGTGATATGTGCCCGTCCAAATGCCCAACAGCTACTCTCTCATTGGTTCTCCCTCATCCCTTTCATCCTCTGACAAATTGGCAACCTGTGCGAACCAGGAGGTTAAAGCGGCTGACTCTCCAAGTTGGGAGGTTGATAGTAAAGCAGATGGAAATTCAAACTGGAGCACCAGGTGCGGGACTATTCGTTGAGTTTTAGAAACCTTTCGTATTCACAGTGTGTCCGTTCTCTAGGTTTCCCGTACATGTTATAACTGTAGTAATATTCCCTTCAACCTGGAGAGTTGGGACCCATGGAATGGGTGCCATGCATTATTGCTTTAAAGGGTCTGCATTTGCTCACCCAATCTCACAAATCCTCTCAGTCCCAAGTGTCCAGCCTTATGCCACATCCAGCTGTCGTTGTAGATAGGGTCATTCCAGGTTTCATCAGATACTCTGAGGGATTTGTAAAGAATTTCCCAGTTTTTTTGTTTTGTTTTTGAAATTCCTTTTTATAGTGGGTTTGAGCTGATTCTCGCTGCCATGTTTATGCCAGTCTAGACACACTTGATTCCCTTACGGAGACATATCAATACATAGGTTTTAAGATTATTACTAATCAGATATATTCCTCTGTGGGAAATATGGTGTTTTGAGTCCCTTTCACTGAGGAAGGTGTAGGTCTTGTCTATTCCATAGTTGGTTTTTGGAACGGTACCTGTGCTTATATCAAACTCTGGTTTCATGCATCACCCCACCTCTCTCTCCCCCTTAAGCAGGCATAAGAGTGTTTTCTAAATGTGAGACACTGTTCTCTTTCCTAACTCAGTTCAAGTGTAGCCATGTTTACAGCATCTTCATAAGTGATATCTTATGATAAGTTTCTTATTCTGTGTGACTTATTTCACTTAGAATCATCGTACCTGAATCCACCCATTTTGCTGCTACTGGTCTTATGATATTGATTTCATGGCTGAGGGATATTCCATCGTACGTAAGTACCACAATTTTTGAACCATTTTTATATTTCCTGGGATATTTAAGGTGTATCCAAGTTGAGGTCCTTGTAAGCAGTGCAGCCTTAAATTTTGGGGTGGCTCTGTCTTATTGATTTTCAGTTTTCCCAAAGTATATTCCCTAGACTGGAAGTGCCCTTGGCTCTGTAGCTCTGTTTTTTATTTGTTTTAGGGAACACTATGTACTCCTCCAGAGAGGCAGTGTTCAATTTATATCCCACCCTTCAGCATAACAAGGCTCCCTGTTCTCCAGGGCCTGTCTTGCCTTTCTGGTTTTTACACATTTTGTGGATGTCCCTTTTGACCAGAGGGAAGTGATACTTCTTTGTAGTGCAGATTTGCATTGCCCGCTTGCTTGCTTGGCGAAAAAGGGCGTATGCGTTTTCTCCTGAATATATTCAGGAGAAAACGCATATGCCCTTTTTGGCCAAGTGCATCATTGTCGAAGTTGTGCCCCTCTTCCTGTGTTTTAAAGGCGATTCCAACGTACCTCTTGAAATCTGTTTCCTGCTATTCTGCCTCGCTTACAAGTCCGCCTCGTTGCCTTCCCTCAACAGATTGTTGGACGATAGTTGGCCTTTATTCCTCGTCCAGTTTGTGAATTGCTGTGCCCCTGAGCTCCATTTTTCAACTCGTTTTTGGTGAGCTGACCGCAAGTCCAAAATTTTGGTTCAGGACCTATGCTGGTTTCCGGTGAGGGGCTGAGACTTTGGTTAATTCTTCTTCCTGCCGGGAGATTACAGTGATATGTGCCCGTCCAAATGCCTAACAGCTACTCTCTCATTGGTTCTCCCTCTTCCCTTTCATCCTCTGCCAAATTGGCAACCTGTGCGAACCAGGAGGTTAAAGGGGCTGTCTCTCCATGTTGGGAGATTGATAGTAAAGCAGGTGGAAAGTCAAACAGGAGCACCAGGAGTGGGACTATTCGTTGAGTTTTAGAAACCTTTCGTATTCACAGTGTGTCCGTTCTCTAGGTTTCCCGTACATGTTATAGCTGTAGTAATATTCCCTTCAACCTGGAGAGTTGGGACTCATGGAATGGGTGCCATGCATTATTACTTTAAAGGGTCTGCATTTGCTCACCCAATCTCACCAATCCTCTCAATCCCAAGTGTCCAGCCTTATGTCACATCCAGCTGTCGTTGTAGATAGGGTCATTCCAGGTTTCATCAGAAACTCTGAAGGAATTGTAAAGAATTTCCCAGTTTTTTTGTTTTGTTTTTGAAATTCCTTTTTATCGTGGGTTTGAGCTGATTCTCGCTGCCATGTTTATGAAAGTCTAGACACACTTGAATCCCTTACGGAGACATATCAATACATAGGTTTTAAGATTCTTGCTAGTCAGATATATTCCTCTGCGGGAAATATGGTGTTTTGAATCCCTTTCACTGAGGAAGGTGTAGGTCTTTTCTATTCCATAGTTGGTTTTTGGAGCGGTACCTGTGCTTATATCAAACTCTGGTTTTATGCATCACATCACCTCTCTTTCCCCCTTAAGCAGGCATAAGAATGTTTTCTAAATGTGAGACACTGTTCTCTTTCCTAACTCAGTTCAAGTGTAGCCAGGTTTACAGGATCTTCATAAGTGATATCTTATGATAAGTTTCTTAATTTGTGTGACTTATTTCACTTAGAAACATCGTATCTGAATCCACCCATTTTGCTGCTACTGGTCTTATGACATTGATTTCATGGCTGAGGGATATTCCATCGTACGTAAGTCCCACAATTTTTTGAACCATTTTTATATTTCCTGGGATATTTAAGGGGTACCCAAGTTGAGGTCCTTGTAAGCAGTGCAGCCCTAAATTTTGGCGTGGCTCTGTCTTATTGATTTTCAGTTTTCCCAAGGTATATTCCCTAGACTGGAAGTTCCCTTGGCTCTGTAGCTCTGTTCTTTACTTATTTTAGGGAACACAATGCACTCCTCCAGAGAGGCAGTTGGCAATTTACATCCCGCCCATCAGCATAACAAGGCTCCCTGTTCTCCAGGGCCTGTCTTGCCTTTCTGGTTTTTACACATTTTGTGGATGTCCCTTTTGACCGGTGGGAAGTGTTACTTCTTTGTAGTGCAGATTTGCATTGCCCGCTTGCTTGCTTGGCCAAAAAGGGCGTATGCGTTTTCTCCTGAATATATTCAGGAGAAAACGCATACGCCCTTTTTGGCCAAATGCATCATTGTCGAAGTTGTGCCCCTCTTCCTGTGCTTTAAAAGTGATTCCAACGTACCTCTTGAAATCTGTTTCCTGCTATTCTGGCTCACTTTCAAGTCCGCCTCATTGCTTTCCGTCAACAGATTTTTTGGACGATAGTTGTCCTTTATTACTCGGCCAGTTTGTGAATTGCTGTGCCCCTGTGCTCCACTTTTCAACTCGTTGTTGGTGAGCTGACCGCAAGTCCAAAATTTTGGTTCAGGAACTATACTGGTTCCCGGTGGGTGGCTGAGACTTTGGTTAATTCTTCTTCCTGCCGGGAAATTACAGTGATATGTGCCCGTCCAAATGCCTAACAGCTACTCTCTCATTGGTTCTCCCTATTCCCTTTCATCCTCTGCCAAATTGGAAACCTGTGCGAAACAGGAGGTTAAAGGGGCTGTCTCTCCAAGTTGGGAGGTTGATAGTAAAGCAGATGGAAAGTCAAACCGGAGCACCAGGAGAGGGACTATTCGTTGAGTTTTAGAAACCTTTCGTATTCACAGTGTGTCCCTTCTCTAGGTTTCCCATACATGTTATAACTGTAGTAATATTCCCTTCAACCTGGAGCGTTGGGACCCATGGAATGGGTGCCATGCATTATTGCTTTAAAGGGTCTGCATTTGCTCACCCAATCTCACCAATTCTCTCAGTCCCAAGTGTCCAGCCTTATGCCACATCCAGCTGTCGTTGTAGATAGGGTCATTCCAGGTTTCATCAGAGACCCTGAAGGAATTGTAAAGAATTTCCCAGTTTTTTTGTTTTGTTTTTGAAATTCCTTTTTATCGTGGGTTTGAGCTGATTCTCGCTGCCATGTTTATGCCAGTCTAGACACACTTGATTTCCTTACGGAGACATATCAATACATAGGTTTTAAGATTTTTACTAGTCAGATATATTCCTCTGCGGGAAATATGGTGTTTTCAGACCCTTTCACTGAGGAAGGTGTAGGTCTTGTCTATTCCATAGTTGGTTTTTGGAGCGGTCCCTGTGCTTATATCAAACTCTGGTTTTATGCATCACCCCACCTCTCTTTCCCCCTTAAGCATGCATAAGAATGTTTTCTAAATGTGAGAAACTGTTCTCTTTCCTAACTCAGTTCAAGTGTAGCCATGTTTACAGGATCTTCATAAGTGAAATCTTATGATAAGTTTCTTTTTCTGTGTACCTTATTTCACTTAGAATCCTCGTACCTGAATCCAGCCATTTTGCTGCTATTGGTCTTATGTCATTGATTTCATGGCTGAGGGATATTCCATCGTACGTAAGTACCACAATTTTTTGAACCATTTTTATATTTCCCGGGATATTTAAGGTGTACCCAAGTTGAGGTCCTTGTAAGCAGTGCAGCCTTAAATTTTGGGCTGGCTCTCTCTTATTGATTTTCAGTTTTCCCAAGGTATATTCCCTAGACTGGAAGTGCCCTTGGCTCTGTAGCTCTGTTGTTTACTTGTTTTAGGGAACACAATGCACTCTTCCAAAGAGGCAGTTGGCAATTTACATCCCGCCCATCAGCATAACAAGGCTCCCTGTTCTCCAGGGCCTGTCTTGCCTTTCTGGTTTTTACACATTTTGTGGATGTCCCTTTTGACCGGTGGGAAGTGATACTTCTTTGTAGTGCAGATTTGCATTGCCCGCTTGCTTGCTTGGCCAAAAAGGGCGTATGTGTTTTCTCCTGAATATATTCAGGAGAAAACGCATACGCCCTTTTTGGCCAAGTGCATCATTGTCGAAGTTGTGCCCCTCTTCCTGTGCTTTAAAGGCGATTCCAACGTACCTCTTGAAATCTGTTTCCTGCTATTCTGCCTCGCTTTCAAGTCCGCCTCGTTGCCTTCCCTCAACAGATTTTTGGACGATAGTTGTCCTTTATTACTCGGCCAGTTTGTGAATTGCTGTGCCCCTGAGCTCCATTTTTCAACTCGTTTTTGGTGAGCTGACCGCAAGTCCAAAATTATGATTCAGGACCTATACTGGTTCCCGGTGGGTGGCTGAGACTTTGGTTAAATCTTCTTCCTGCCGGGAAATTACAGTGATATGTGCCCGTCCAAATGCCTAACAGCTACTCTCTCATTGGTTCTCCCTCTTCCCTTTCATCCTCTGCCAAATTGGCAACCTGTGCGAACCAGGAGGTTAAAGGGGCTGTCTCTCCAAGTTGGGAGGTTGATAGTAAAGCAGGTGGAAAGTCATACCGGAGCACCAGGAGAGGGACTATTCGTTGAGTTTTTGAAACCTTTCGTATTCACAGTGTGTCCGTTCTCTAGGTTTCCCGTACATGTTATACCTGTAGTAATATTCCCTTCAACCTGGAGAGTTGGGACCCATGGAATGGGTGCCATGCATTATTACTTTAAAGGGTCTGCATTTGCTCACCCAATCTCACCAATCCTCTCAGTCCCAAGTGTCCAGCCTTATGTCACATCCAGCTGTCGTTGTAGATAGGGTCATTCCAGGTTTCATCAGAGACCCTGAAGGAATTGTAAAGAATTTCCCTGTTTTTTTGTTTTGTTTTTGAAATTCCTTTTTATAGTGGGTTTGAGGTGATTCTCGCTGCCATGTTTATGCCAGTCTAGACACAGTTGATTCCCTTATGGAGATATATCAATACATAGGTTTTAAGATTCTTACTAGTCAGATATATTCCTCTGTGGGAAATATGGGGTTTTGAGTCCCTTTCGCTGAGGAAGGTGTAGGTCTTTTCTATTACATCGTTGGTTTTTGGATCGGTACCTATGCTTATATCAAACTCTGGTTTTATGCATCACCCCAACTCTCCTTCCCCCTTAAGCAGGCATAAGAGTGTTTTCTAAATGTGAGACACTGTTCTCTTTCCTAACTCAGCTCAAGTGTAGCCATGTTTACAGGATCTTCATAAGTGATATCTTATGATAAGTTTCTTTTTCTGTGTGACTTATTTCACTTAGAATCATCGTACCTGAATCCACCCATTTTGCTGCTACTGGTCTTATGTCATTGATTTCATGGCTGAGGGATATTCCATCGTACGTAAGTACCACAATTTTTTGAACCATTTTTATATTTCCTGGGATATTTAAGGTGTACCCAAGTTGAGGTCCTTGTAAGCAGTGCAGCCCTAAATTTTGGGGTGGCTCTGTCTTATTGATTTTAAGTTTTCCCAAAGTATATTCCCTAGACTGGAAGTTCCCTTGGCTCTGTAGCTCTGTTCTTTACATGTTTTAGGGAACACAATGCACTCCTCCAGAGAGGCAGTTCGCAATTTACATCCCGCCCATCAGCAAAACAAGGCTCCCTGTTCTCCAGGGCCTGTCTTGCCTTTCTGGTTTTTACACATTTTGTGGATGTCCCTTTTGACCTGTGGGAAGTGATACTTCTTTGTAGTGCAGATTTGCATTGCCCGCTTGCTTGCTTGGCCTAAAAGGGCGTATGCGTTTTCTCCTGAATATATTCAGGAGAAAACGCATACGCCCTTTTTGGCCAAGTGCATCATTGTCGAATTTGTGCCCCTCTTCCTGTGCTTTAAAGGCGATTCCAACGTACATCTTGAAATCTGTTTCCGGCTATTCTGGCTCACTTTCAAGTCCGCCTCATTGCCTTCCGTCAACAGATCTTTGGACGATAGTTGTCCTTTATTACTCGGCCAGTTTGTGAATTGCTGTGCCTCTGAGCTCCATTTTTCAACTCGTTTTTGGTGAGCGAACCGCAAGTCCAAAATTTTGGTTCAGGACCTATAGTGGTTCCCGGTGGGTGGCTGAGACTTTGGTTAATTCTTCTTCCTGCCGGGAAATTACAGTGATATGTGCCCGTCCAAATGCCTAACAGCTACTCTCTCATTGGTTCTCCCTCTTCCCTTTCAACCTCTGCCAAATTGGAAACCTGTGCGAAACAGGAGGTTAAAGGGGCTGTCTCTCCAAGTTGGGAGGTTGATAGTAAAGCAGATGGAAAGTCAAACCGGAGCACCAGGAGAGGGACTATTCGTTGAGTTTTAGAAACCTTTCGTATTCACAGTGTGTCCGTTCTCTAGGTTTCCCATACATGTTATAACTGTAGTAATATTCCCTTCAACCTGGAGAGTTGGGACCCATGGAATGGGTGCCATGCATTATTGCTTTAAAGGGTCTGCATTTGCTCACCCAATCTCACCAATCCTGTCAGTCCCAAGTGTCCAGCCTTATGCCACATCCAGCTGTCGTTGTAGATAGGGTCATTCCAGGATTCATCAGAGACCCTGAAGGAATTGTAAAGAATTTCCCAGTTTTTTTGTTTTGTTTTTGAAATTCCTTTTTATCGTGGGTATGAGCTGATTCTCGCTGCCATGTTTATGCCAGTCTAGACACACTTGATTCCCTTACGGAGACATATCAATACATAGGTTTTAAGATTCTTAATAGTCAGATATATTCCTCTGCAAGAAATATGGGGTTTTGAGTCCCTTTCACTGAGGAAGGTGTAGGTCTTGTCTATTCCATAGTTGGTTTTTGGAACGGTACCTGTGCTTATATCAAACTCTGGTTTTATGCATCACCCCACCTCTCCTTCCCCCTTAAGCAGGCATAAGTGTGTTTTCTAAATGTGAGACTCTGTTCTCTTTCCTAACTCATTTCAAGTGTAGCCATGTTTACAGGATCTTCATAAGTGATATCTTATGATAAGTTTCTTTTTCTCTGTGACTTATTTCACTTATAATCATCGTACCTGAATCCACCCATTTTGCTGTTACTGGTTTATGACATTGATTTCATGGCTGAGGGATATTCCATCGTACGTAAGTACCACAATTTTTGAACCATTTTTATATTTCCTGGGATATTTAAGGTGTACCCAAGTTGAGGTCCTTGTAAGCAGTGCAGCCCTAAATTTTGGGGTGGCTCTGTCGTATTGATTTTCAGAATTCCCAAGGTATATTTCCTAGACTGGAAGTGCCCTTGGCTCTTTAGCTCTGTTCTTTACTTTTTTTAGGGAACACAATATACTCCTCCAGAGAGGCAGTTGGCAATTTACATCCCGCCCATCAGCATAACAAGGCTCCCTGTTCTCCAGGCCCTGTCTTGCCTTTCTGGTTTTTACACATTTTGTGGATGTCCCTTTTGACCGGAGGGAAATGATACTTCTATGTAGTTCAGATTTGCATTGCCCGCTTGGTTGCTTGGCCAAAAAGGGCGTATGCGATTTCTCCTGAATATATTCAGGAGAAAACGCATACGCTCTTTTTGGCCAAGTGCATCATTGTCGAAGTTGTGCCCCTCTTCCTGTGCTTTAAAGGCGATTCCAACGTACCTCTTGAAATCTGTTTCCTGCTATTCTGCCTCGCTTTCAAGTCCGCCTCGTTGTCTTCCCTCAACAGATTTTTGGACGATAGTTGTCCTTTATTACTCGGCCAATTTGTGCATTGCTGTGCCCCTGATCTCCATTTTTCAACTCGTTTTTGGTGAGCTGACCGCAGATCCAAAATTTTGGTTCAGGACCTATGATTGTTCCCGTTGGGGGAGTGAGACTTTGGTTAATTCTTCTTCCTGCCGGGAAGGTAGAGTGATATGTTCCCGTCCAAATGCCTAACAGCTACTCTCTCATTGGTTCTCCCTCTTCCCTTTCATCCTCTGCCAAATTGGCAACCTGTGCGAACCAGGAGGTTAAAGGGGCTGTCTCTACAAGTTGGGAGGTTGATAGTAAAGCAGATGGAAAGTCATACCGGAGGACCAGGAGAGGGACTATTCGTTGAGTTTTAGAAACCTTTCGTATTCACAGTGTGTCCGTTCTCTAGGTTTCCCGTACATTTTATAGCTGTAGTAATATTCCCTTCAACCTGGAGAGTTGGGACCCACGGAATGGGTGCCAGGCATTTGTGCTTTAAAGGGTCTGCATTTGCTCACCCAATCTCACCAATCCTCTCAGTCCCAAGTGTCCAGCCATATGCCACATCCAGCTGTCGTTGTAGATAGGGTCATTCCAGGTTTCATCAGAGACCCTGAAGGAATTGTATAGAATTTCCCAGTTTTTTTTGTTTTGTTTTTGAAATTCCTTTTTATAGTGGGTTTGAGCTGAATCTCGCTGCCATGTTTATGCCAGTCTAGACACACTTGATTCCCTTATGGAGACATATCAATACATAGGTTTTAAGATTCTTAGTAGTCAGATATATTCCTCTGCGGGAAATATGGGGTTTTGAGTCCCTTTCACTGAGGAAGGTGTAGGTCTTGTCTATTCCATAGTTGGTTTTTGGAACGGTACCTGTGCTTATATCAAACTCTGGTTTTATGCATCACCCCACCTCTCCTTCCCCCTTAAGCAGGCATAAGAGTGTTTTCTAAATGTGAGACACTCTTCTCTTTCCTAACTCAGTTCAACTGTAGCCATGTTTACAGAATCTTCATAAGTGATATCTTATGATACGTTTCTTTTTCTGTGTGACGTATATCACTTAGAATCATCGTACCTGAAACCACCCATTTTGCTGCTACTGGTCTTATGACATTGATTTCATGGCTGAGGGATATTCCATCGTACGTAAGTACCACAATTTTTTGAACCACTTTTATATTTCCTGGGATATTTAAGGTGTACCCAAGTTGAGGTCCTTGTAAGCAGTGCAGCCCTAAATTTTGGGGTTGCTCTGTCTTATTGATTTTCAGAATTCACAAGGTATATTCCATAGACTGGAAGTGCCCTTGGCTCTGTAGCTCTATTCTTTACTTGTTTTAGGGAACACAATGTACTCCTCCAGAGAGGCAGTTGGCAATTTACATCCCGCCCATCAGCATAACAAGGCTCCTGGTTCTCCAGGGCCTGTCTTGCCTTTCTGGTTTTTACACATTTTGTGGATGTCCCTTTTGACCGGTGGGAAGTGATACTTCTTTGTAGTGCAGATTTGCATTGCCCGCTTGCTTGCTTGGCCAAAAAGGGCGTATGCGTTTTCTCCTGAATATATTCAGGAGAAAACGCATACGCCCTTTTTGGCCAAGTGCATCATTGTCGAAGTTGTGCCCCTCTTCCTGTGCTTTAAAGGCGATTCCAACGTACCTCTTGAAATCTGTTTCCTGCTATTCTGCCTCGCTTTCAAGTCCGCCTCGTTGCCTTCCCTCAACAGATTTTTGGACGATAGCTGTCCTTTATTACTCAGCCAGTTTGTGAATTGCTGTGCCCCTTAGCTCCATTTTTCAACTCGTTTTTGGTGAGCTGACCGCAAGTCCAAAATTTTGGTTCAGGACCTATGCTGGTTCCCGGTGGGGGGCTGAGACTTTGGTTAATTCTTCTTCCTGCCAGGAAATTAGAGTGATATGTGCCCGTCCAAATGCCTAACAGCTACTCTCTCATTGGTTCTCCCTCTTCCCTTTCATCCTCTGCCAATTTGGCAACGTGTGGGAACCAGGAGGTTAAAGGGGTTGTCTCTCCAAGTTGGGAGATTGATAGTAAAGCAGATGGAAAGTCAAACCGGACCACCAGGCGAGGGACTATTCGTTGAGTTTTAGAAACATTTCGTATTCACAGTGGGTCCGTTCTCTAGGTTTCCCGTACATGTTATAGCTGTAGTAATATTCCCTTCAATTTGGAGAGTTGTGACCCATGGAATGGGTGCCAGGCATTTGTGCTTTAAAGGGTCTGCATTTGCTCACCCAATCTCACCCATCGTCTCAGTCCCAAGTGTCCAGCCTTATGCCACATCTAGCTGTCGTTGTAGATAGGGTCATTCCAGGTTTCATCAGAGACCCTGAAGGAATTGTAATGAATTTCCCAGTTTTTTTGTTTTGTTTTTGAAATTCCTTTTTATAGTGGGTTTGAGCTGATTTTCGCTGCCATGTTTATGCCAGTCTAGACACACTTGATTCCCTTATGGAGACATATCAATACATAGGTTTTAAGATTCTTACTAGTCAGATATATTCCTCTGCGGGAAATATGGGGTTTTGAGTGCCTTTCACTGAGGAAGGTGTAGGTCTTGTCTATTCCATAGTTGGTTTTTGGAACGGTACCTGTGCTTATATCAAACTCTGGTTTTATGCATCACCCCACCTCTCCTTCCACCTTAAGCAAGCATAAGAGTGTTTTCTAAATGTGAGACTCTGTTCTCTTTCCTAACTCAGTTCAAGTGTAGCCATGTTTACAGGATCTTCATAAGTGATATCTTATGATAAGTTTCTTTTTCTCTGTGACTTATTTCACTAAGAATCATCGTACCTGAATCCACCCATTTTGCTGCTACTGGTCTTATGACATTGATTTCATGGCTGAGGGATATTCCATCGTACGTAAGTCCCACAATTTTTTGAACCATTTTTATATTTCCTGGGATATTAAGGTGTATCCAAGTTGAGGTCCTTGTAAACAGTGCAGCCCTAAATTTTGGGATGGCTCTGTCTTATTGATTTTCAGTTTTCCCAAGGTATATTCCCTAGAGTGGAAGTGCCCTTGGCTCTGTAGCTCTGTTCTTTACTTGTTTTAGGGAACACAATGTACTCCTCCAGAGAGGCAGTTGGCAATTTACATCCCGCCCATCAGCATAAGAAGGCTCCCTGTTCTCCAGGGCCTGTCTTGCCTTTCTGGTTTTTACACATTTTGTGGATGTCCCTTTTGACCGGTGGGAAGTGATACTTCTTTGTAGTGCAGATTTGCATTGGCCGCTTGCTTGCTTGGCCAAAAAGGGCGTATGCGTTTTCTCCTGAATATATTCAGGAGAAAACGCATACGCCCTTTTTGGCCAAGTGCATCATTGTCGAAGTTGTGCCCCTCTTCCTGTGCTTTAAAGGCGATTCCAACGTACCTCTTGAAATCTGTTTCCTGCTATTCTGCCTCGCTTTCAAGTCCGCCTCGTTGCCTTCCCTCAACAGATTTTTGCAGGATAGTTGTCCTTTATTATTCGGCCAGTTTGTGAATTGCTGGGCCCCTGAGCTCCATTTTTCAACTCGTTTTTGGTGAGCTGACCGCAAGTCCAAAATTTTGGTTCAGGACCTATACTCGTTCCCGGTGGGGGACTGAGACTTTGGTTAATTCTTTTTCCTGCCAGGAAATTACAGTGATATGTGCCCGTCCAAATGCCTAACAGCTACTCTCTCATTGGTTCTCCCTCTTCCCTTTCATCCCCTGCCAAATTGGCAACCTGTGCGAACCAGGAGGTTAAAGGGGCTGTCTCTCCATGTGGGGAGGTTGATAGTAAAGCAGATGGAAAGTCAAACCGGAGCACCAGGAGAGGGACTATTCGTTGAGTTTTAGAAACCTTTCGTATTCACAGTGTGTCCGTTCTCTAGGTTTCCCGTACATGTTATAACTGTAGTAATATTCCCTTCAACCTGGAGAGTTGGGACCCATGGAATGGGTGCCATGCATTATTGCTTTAAAGGGTCTGCATTTGTTCACCCAATCTCACGAATCCTCTCAGTGCCGAGTGTCCAGCCTTATGCCACATCCAGCTGTCATTGTAGATAGGGTCATTCCAGGTTTCATCAGAGACTCTGAAGGAATTGTAAAGAATTTCCCAGTTTTTTTGTTTTGTTTTTGAAATTCCTTTTTATAGTGGGTTTGAGCTGATTCTCGCTGCCATGTTTATGCCAGTCTAGACACACTTGATTCCCTTACGGAGACATATCAATACATAGGTTTTAAGATTCTTACTAGTCAGATATATTCCTCTGCGGGAAATATGGGGTTTTGAGTCCCTTTCACTGAGGAAGGTGTAGGTCTTGTCTATTCCATAGTTGGTTTTTGGAAGGGTACCTGTGCTTATATCAAACTCTGGTTTTATGCATCACCCCACCTCTCTTTCCCCCTTAAGCTGGCATAAGAGTGTTTTGTAAATGTGAGACACTGTTCTCTTTCCTAACTCAGTTCAAGTGTAGCCATGTTTACAGGATCTTCATAAGTGATATCTTATGATAAGTTTCTTTTTCTGTGTGACTTATTTCACTTAGAATCATCATACCTGAATCCACCCATTTTGCTGTACTGGTCTGATGTCATTGATTTCATGGCTGAGGGATATTCCATCGTACGTAAGTACCACAATTTTTTGAACCATTTTTATATTTCCTGGGATATTTAAGGTGTACCCAAGTTGAGGTCCTTGTAAGCAGTGCAGCCCTAAATTTTGGGGTGGCTCTGTCTTATTGATTTTCAGTTTTCCAAAGGTATATTCCCTAGACTGGAAGTGACCTTGGCTCTTTAGCTCTGTTCTTTACATGTTTTAGGGAACACAATGCACTCCTCCAGAGAGGCAGTTGGCAATTTACATCCCGCCCATCAGCATAACAAGGCTCCCTGTTCTCCAGGGCCTGTCTTGCCTTTCTGGTTTTTACACATTTTGTGGATGTCCCTTTTGAAAGGTGGGAGGTGATACTTCTTTGTAGTGCAGATTTGCATTGCCAGCTTGCTTGCTTGGCCAAAAAGGACGTATGCGTTTTCTCCTGAATATATTCAGGAGAAAACGCATACGCCCTTTTTGGCCAAGTGCATCATTGTCGAAGTTGTGCCCCTCTTCCTGTGCTTTAAAGGCGATTCCAACGTACCTCTTGAAATCTGTTTCCTGCTGTTCTGGCTAGCTTTCAAGTCCGCCTCGTTGCCTTCCCTCAACAGATTTTTGGAGGATAGTTGTCCTTTATTACTCGGCCAGTTTGTGAATTGCTGTGCCCCTGAGCTCCATTTTTCAACTCGTTTTTGGTGAGCTGACCGCAAGTCCAAAATTTTGGTTCAGGACCTATACTCGTTCCCGGTGGGGGGCTGAGACTTTGGTTAATTCTTCTTCCTGCCGGGAAATTACAGTGATATGTGCCCGTCCAAATGCCTAACAGCTACTCTCTCATTGGTTCTCCCTCTTCCCTTTCATTCTCTGCCAAATTGGCAACCTGTGCGAACCAGGAGGTTAAAGGGGCTGTCTCTCCATGTGTGGAGATTGATAGTAAAGCAGATGGAAAGTCAAACCGGAGCACCAGGAGAGGGACTATTCGTTGAGTTTTAGAAACCTTTCGTATTCACAGTATGTCCGTTCTCTAGGTTTCCCGTACATGTTATAACTGTAGTAATATTCCCTTCAACCTGGAGAGTTGGGACCCATGGAATGGGTGCCATGCATTATTGCTTTAAAGGGTCTGCATTTGTTCACCCAATCTCACCAATCCTCTCAGTCCCGAGTGTCCAGCCTTATGCCACATCCAGCTGTCATTGTAGATAGGGTCATTCCAGGTTTCATCAGAATCTCTGAAGGAATTGTAAAGAATTTCCCAGTTTTTTTTTTTGTTTTTGAAATTCCTTTTTATAGTGGGTTTGAGCTGATTCTCGCTGCCATGTTTATGCCAGTCTAGACACACTTGATTCCCTTACGGAGACATATCAATACATAGGTTTTAAGATTCTTACTAGTCAGATATATTCCTCTGGGGGAAATATGGGTTTTGAATCCCTTTCACTGAGGAAGGTGTAGGTGTTGTCTATTCCATAGTTGGATTTTGGAACGGTACCTGTGCTTATATCAAACTCTGGTTTTATGCATCACACCACCTCTCCTTCCCCCTTAAGCAGGCATAAGAGTGTTTTCTAAATGTGAGACACTGTTATCTTTCCTAACTCAGTTCAAGTGTAGCCATGTTTACAGGATCTTCATAAGTGATATCTTATGATAAGTTTCTTTTTCTGTGTGACTTATTTCACTTAGAATCATCGTAACTGAATCCACCCATTTTGCTGCTACTGGTCTTATGTCATTGATTTCATGGCTGAGGGATATTCCATCGTACGTAAGTACCACAATTTTTTGAACCATTTTTATATTTCCTGGGATATTTAAGGTGTACCCAAGTTGAGGTCCTTGTAAGCAGTGCAGCCCTAAATTTTGGGGTGACTCTGTCCTATTGATTTTCAGTTTTCCCAAGGTATATTCCCTAGACTACAAGTGCCCTTGACTCTGTAGCTCTTTTGTTTACTTGTTTTAGGGAACACAATGCACTCCTCCAGAGAGGCAGTTGGCAATTTACATCCCGTCCATCAGCATAACAATGCTCCCTGTTCTCCAGGGCCTGTCTTGCCTTTCTGGTTTTTACACATTTTGTGGATGTCCCTTTTGACCGGTGGGAAGTGATACTTCTTTGTAGTGCAGATTTGCATTGGCCGCTTGCTTGCTTGGCCAAAAAGGGCGTATGCGTTTTCTCCTGAATATATTCAGGAGAAAACGCATACGCCCTTTTTGGCCAAGTGCATCATTGTCGAAGTTGTGCCCCTCTTCCTGTGCTTTAAAGGCCATTCCAACGTACCTCTTGAAATCTGTTTCCTGCTATTCTGGCTCGCTTTCAAGTCCGCCTCGTTGCCTTCCCTCAACAGATTTTTGGACGATAGTTGTCCTTTATTACTCGGCCAGTTTGTGAATTGTTGTGCCCCTGAGCTCCATTTTTCAACTCGTTTTTGGTGAGCTGACCGCAAGTCCAAAATTTTGGTTCAGGACCTATACTCGTTCCCGGTGGGGGGCTGAGACTTTGGTTAATTCTTCTTCCTGCCGGGAAATTACAGTGATATATGCCCGTCCAAATGCCCAACAGCTACTCTCTCATTGGTTCTCCCTCTTCCCTTTCATCCTCTGCCAAATTGGCAACCTGTGCGAAACAGGAGGTTAAAGGGGCTGTCTCTCCAAGTTGGGAGGTTGATAGTAAAGCAGATGGAAAGTCAAACTGGAGCACCAGGCGAGGGACTATTCGTTGAGTTTTAGAAACCTTTCGTATTCACAGTGTGTCCGTTCTCTAGGTTTCCCGTACATGTTATAACTGTAGTAATATTCCCTTCAACCTGGAGAGTTGGGACCCATGGAATGGGTGCCATGCATTATTGCTTTAAAGGGTCTGCATTTGCTCACCCAATCTCACCAATCCTGTCAGTCCCAAGTGTCCAGCACTATGCCACATCCAGCTGTCGTTGTAGATAGGGTCATTCCAGGTTTCATCAGATACTCTGAAGGATTTGTAAAGAATTTCCCAGTTTTTTTGTTTTGTTTTTGAAATTCCTTTTTATAGTGGGTTTGAGCTGATTCTCGCTGCCATGTTTATGCCAGTCTAGACACACTTGATTCCCTTACGGAGACATATCAATACATAGGTTTTAAGATTCTTACTAGTCTGATATATTCCTCTGTGGGAAATATGGTGTTTTGAGTCCCTTTCACTGAGGAAGGTGTAGGTCATGTCTATTCCATAGTTGGTTTTTGGAAGGGTACCTGTGCTTATATCAAACTCTGGTTTTATGCATCACCCCACCTGTCTTTCCCCCTCAAGCAGGCATAAGAGTGTTTTCTAAATGTGAGACACTGTTCTCTTTCCTAACTCATTTCAAGTGTAGCCATGTTTACAAAATCTTCATAAGTGATATCTTATGATAAGTTTCCATTACTGTGTGACTTATTTCACTTAGAATCATCGTACCTGAATCCACCCATTTTGCTGCTACTGGTCTTATGACATTGATTTCATGGCTGAGGGATATTCCATCGTACATAAGTACCACAATTTTTTGAACCATTTTTATATTTCCTGGGATATTTAAGGTGTACCCAAGTTGAGGTCCTTGTAAGCAGTGCAGCGTTAAATTTGGGGGTGGCTCTGTCTTATTGATTTTCAGTTTTCCCAAAGTATATTCCCTAGACTGGAAGTGCCCTTGGCTCTGTAGCTCTGTTTTTTACTTGTTTTAGGGAACACTATGTAGTCCTCCAGAGAGGCAGTTGGCAATTTACATCCCACCCTTCAGCATAACAAGGCTCCCACTTCTCCAGGGCCTGTCTTGCCTTTCTGGTTTTTACACATTTTGTGGATGTCCCTTTTGACCGGAGGGAAGTGATACTTCTTTGTAGTGCAGATTTGCATTGCCCGCTTGCTTGCTTGGCCAAAAAGGGCGTATGCGTTTTCTCCTGAATATATTCAGGAGAAAACGCATACGCCCTTTTTGGCCAAGTGAATCATTGTCGAAGTTGTGCCCCTCTTCCTGTGCTTTAAAGGCGATTCCAACGTACCTCTTGAAATCTGTTTCCTGCTATTCTGCCTCGCTTTCAAGTCCGACTCGTTGCCTTCCCTCAACAGATTTTTGGACGATAGTTGTCCTTTATTACTCGGCCAGTTTGTGAATTGCTGTGCCCCTGAGCTCCATTTTTAAACTCGTTTTTGGTGAGCTGACCACAAGTCCAAAATTTTGGTTCAGGACCTATGCTGGTTTACGGTGGGGAGCTGAGACTTTGGTTAATTCTTCTTCCTGCCGGGAAATTACAGTGATATGTGCCCGTCCAAATGCCTAACAGCTACTCTCTCATTGGTTCTCCCTCTTCCCTTTCATCCTCTGCCATATTGGCAACCTGTGCGAACCAGGAGGTTAAAGGGGCTGTCTCTCCAATTTGGGAGGTTGATAGTAAAGCAGATGGAAAGTCAAACCCGAGCACCAGGAGAGGGAGTATTCGTTGAGTTTTAGAAACCTTTCGTATTCACAGTGTGTCCATTCTCTAGGTTTCCCGTACATGTTATAACTGTAGTAATATTCCCTTCAAGCTGGAGAGTTGCGACCCATGGAATGGGTGCCATGCATTATTGCTTTAAAGGGTCTGCATTTGTTCACCCAATCTCACCAATCCTCTCAGTCCCAAGTGTCCAGCCTTATGCCACATCCAGCTGTCGTTGTAGATAGGGTCATTCCAGGTTTCATCAGAGACTCTGAAGGAATTGTAAAGAATTTCCCAGTTTTTTTGTTTTGTTTTTGAAATTCCTTTTTATCGTGGGTTTGAGCTGATTCTCGCTGCCATGTTTATGAAAGTCTAGACACACTTGAATCCCTTACGGAGACATATCAATACATAGGTTTTAAGATTCTTGCTAGTCAGATATATTCCTCTGCGGGAAATATGGTGTTTTGAATCCCTTTCACTGAGGAAGGTGTAGGTCTTTTCTATTCCATAGTTGGTTTTTGGAGTGGTACCTGTGCTTATATCAAACTCTGGTTTTATGCATCACATCACCTCTCTTTCCCCCTTAAGCAGGCATAAGAATGTTTTCTAAATGTGAGACACTGTTCTCTTTCCTAACTCAGTTCAAGTGTAGCCAGGTTTACAGGATCTTCATAAGTGATATCTTATGATAAGTTTCTTAATTTGTGTGACTTATTTCACTTAGAAACATCGTATCTGAATCCACCCATTTTGCTGCTACTGGTCTTATGACATTGATTTCATGGCTGAGGGATATTCCATCGTACGTAAGTCCCACAATTTTTTGAACCATTTTTATATTTCCTGGGATATTTAAGGGGTACCCAAGTTGAGGTCCTTGTAAGCAGTGCAGCCCTAAATTTTGGCGTGGCTCTGTCTTATTGATTTTCAGTTTTCCCAAGTTATATTCCCTAGACTGGAAGTTCCCTTGGCTCTGTAGCTCTGTTCTTTACTTATTTTAGGGAACACAATGCACTCCTCCAGAGAGGCAGTTGGCAATTTACATCCCGCCCATCAGCATAACAAGGCTCCCTGTTCTCCAGGGCCTGTCTTGCCTTTCTGGTTTTTACACATTTTGTGGATGTCCCTTTTGACCGGTGGGAAGTGTTACTTCTTTGTAGTGCAGATTTGAATTGCCCGCTTGCTTGCTTGGCCAAAAAGGGCGTATGCGTTTTCTCCTGAATATATTCAGGAGAAAACGCATACGCCCTTTTTGGCCAAATGCATCATTGTCGAAGTTGTGCCCCTCTTCCTGTGCTTTAAAAGTGATTCCAACGTACCTCTTGAAATCTGTTTCCTGCTATTCTGGCTCACTTTCAAGTCCGCCTCATTGCTTTCCGTCAACAGATTTTTGGACGATAGTTGTCCTTTATTACTCGGCCAGTTTGTGAATTGCTGTGCCCCTGTGCTCCACTTTTCAACTCGTTGTTGGTGAGCTGACCGCAAGTCCAAAATTTTGGTTCAGGAACTATACTGGTTCCCGGTGGGTGGCTGAGACTTTGGTTAATTCTTCTTCCTGCCGGGAAATTACAGTGATATGTGCCCGTCCAAATGCCTAACAGCTACTCTCTCATTGGTTCTCCCTATTCCCTTTCATCCTCTGCCAAATTGGAAACCTGTGCGAAACAGGAGGTTAAAGGGGCTGTCTCTCCAAGTTGGGAGGTTGATAGTAAAGCAGATGGAAAGTCAAACCGGAGCACCAGGAGAGGGACTATTCGTTGAGTTTTAGAAACCTTTCGTATTCACAGTGTGTCCCTTCTCTAGGTTTCCCATACATGTTATAACTGTAGTAATATTCCCTTCAACCTGGAGCGTTGGGACCCATGGAATGGGTGCCATGCATTATTGCTTTAAAGGGTCTGCATTTGCTCACCCAATCTCACCAATCCTGTCAGTCCCAAGTGTCCAGCCTTATGCCACATCCAGCTGTTGTTGTAGATAGGGTCATTCCAGGTTTCATCAGAGACCCTGAAGGAATTGTAAAGAATTTCCCAGTTTTTTTGTTTTGTTTTTGAAATTCCTTTTTATCGTGGGTTTGAGCTGATTCTCGCTGCCATGTTTATGCCAGTCTAGACACACTTGATTTCCTTACGGAGACATATCAATACATAGGTTTTAAGATTTTTACTAGTCAGATATATTCCTCTGCGGGAAATATGGTGTTTTCAGACCCTTTCACTGAGGAAGGTGTAGGTCTTGTCTATTCCATAGTTGGTTTTTGGAACGGTACCTGTGCTTATATCAAACTCTGGTTTTATGCATCACCCCACCTCTCTTTCCCCCTTAAGCATGCATAAGAAAGTTTTCTAAATGTGAGAAACTGTTCTCTTTCCTAACTCAGTTCAAGTGTAGCCATGTTTACAGGATCTTCATAAGTGAAATCTTATGATAAGTTTCTTTTTCTGTGTACCTTATTTCACTTAGAATCCTCGTACCTGAATCCAGCCATTTTGCTGCTATTGGTCTTATGTCATTGATTTCATGGCTGAGGGATATTCCATCGTACGTAAGTACCACAATTTTTTGAACCATTTTTATATTTCCTGGGATATTTAAGGTGTACCCAAGTTGAGGTCCTTGTAAGCAGTGCAGCCTTAAATTTTGGGCTGGCTCTCTCTTATTGATTTTCAGTTTTCCCAAGGTATATTCCCTAGACTGGAAGTGCCCTTGGCTCTGTAGCTCTGTTGTTTACTTGTTTTAGGGTACACAATGCACTCTTCCAGAGAGGCAGTTGGCAATTTACATCCCGCCCATCAGCATAACAAGGCTCCCTGTTCTCCAGGGCCTGTCTTGCCTTTCTGGTTTTTACACATTTTGTGGATGTCCCTTTTGACCGGTGGGAAGTGATACTTCTTTGTAGTGCAGATTTGCATTGCCCGCTTGCTTGCTTGGCCAAAAAGGGCGTATGTGTTTTCTCCTGAATATATTCAGGAGAAAACGCATACGCCCTTTTTGGCCAAGTGCATCATTGTCGAAGTTGTGCCCCTCTTCCTGTGCTTTAAAGGCGATTCCAACGTACCTCTTGAAATCTGTTTCCTGCTATTCTGCCTCGCTTTCAAGTCCGCCTCGTTGCCTTCCCTCAACAGATTTTTGGACGATAGTTGTCCTTTATTACTCGGCCAGTTTGTGAATTGCTGTGCCCCTGAGCTCCATTTTTCAACTCGTTTTTGGTGAGCTGACCGCAAGTCCAAAATTTTGGTTCAGGACCTATACTGGTTCCCGGTGGGTGGCTGAGACTTTGGTTAAATCTTCTTCCTGCCGGGAAATTACAGTGATATGTGCCCGTCCAAATGCCTAACAGCTACTCTCTCATTGGTTCTCCCTCTTCCCTTTCATCCTCTGCCAAATTGGCAACCTGTGCGAACCAGGAGGTTAAAGGGGCTGTCTCTCCAAGTTGGGAGGTTGATAGTAAAGCAGGTGGAAAGTCAAACCGGAGCACCAGGAGAGGGACTATTCGTTGAGTTTTTGAAACCTTTCGTATTCACAGTGTGTCCGTTCTCTAGGTTTCCCGTACATGTTATAACTGTAGTAATATTCCCTTCAACCTGGAGAGTTGGGACCCATGGAATGGGTGCCATGCATTATTACTTTAAAGGGTCTGCATTTGCTCACCCAATCTCACCAATCCTCTCAGTCCCAAGTGTCCAGCCTTATGTCACATCCAGCTGTCGTTGTAGATAGGGTCATTCCAGGTTTCATCAGAGACCCTGAAGGAATTGTAAAGAATTTCCCTGTTTTTTTGTTTTGTTTTTGAAATTCCTTTTTATAGTGGGTTTGAGGTGATTCTCGCTGCCATGTTTATGCCAGTCTAGACACAGTTGATTCCCTTATGGAGATATATCAATACATAGGTTTTAAGATTCTTACTAGTCAGATATATTCCTCTGTGGGAAATATGGGGTTTTGAGTCCCTTTCGCTGAAGAAGGTGTAGGTCTTTTCTATTACATCGTTGGTTTTTGGATCGGTACCTATGCTTATATCAAACTCCGGTTTTATGCATCACCCCAACTCTCCTTCCCCCTTAAGCAGGCATAAGAGTGTTTTCTAAATGTGAGACACTGTTCTCTTTCCTAACTCAGCTCAAGTGTAGCCATGTTTACAGGATCTTCATAAGTGATATCTTATGATAAGTTTCTTTTTCTGTGTGACTTATTTCACTTAGAATCATCGTACCTGAATCCACCCATTTTGCTGCTACTGGTCTTATGTCATTGATTTCATGGCTGAGGGATATTCCATCGTACGTAAGTACCACAATTTTTTGAACCATTTTTATATTTCCTGGGATATTTAAGGTGTACCCAAGTTGAGGTCCTTGTAAGCAGTGCAGCCCTAAATTTTGGGGTGGCTCTGTCCTATTGATTTTCAGTTTTCCCAAGGTATATTCCCTAGACTACAAGTGCCCTTGACTCTGTAGCTCTGTTGTTTACTTGTTTTAGGGAACACAATGCACTCTTCCAGAGAGGCAGTTGGCAATTTACATCCTGCCCATCAGCATAACAATTCTCCCTGTTCTCCAGGGCCTGTCTTGCCTTTCTGGTTTTTACACATTTTGTTGATGTCCCTTTTGACCAGTGGGAAGTGATACTTCTTTGTAGTGCAGATTTGCATTGCCCGCTTGCTTGCTTGGCCAAAAAGGGCGTATGCGTTTTCTCCTGAATATATTCAGGAGAAAACGCATACGCCCTTTTTGGCCAAGTGCATCATTGTCGAAGTTGTGCCCCTCTTCCTGTGCTTTAAAGGCGATTCCAACGTACCTCTTGAAATCTGTTTCCTGCTATTCTGGCTCGCTTTCAAGTCCGCCTCGTTGCCTTCCCTCAACAGATTTTTGGACGATAGTTGTCCTTTATTATTCGGCCAGTTTGTGAATTGTTGTGCCCCTGAGCTCCATTTTTCAACTCGCTTTTGGTGCGCTGACCGCTAGTCCAAAATTTTGGTTCAGGACCTATACTGGTTCCCAGTCGGTGGCTGAGACTTTGGTTAATTCTTCTTCCTGCCGGGAAATTACAGTGATATATGCCCGTCCAAATGCCCAACAGCTACTCTCTCATTGGTTCTCCCTCTTCCCTTTCATCCTCTGCCAAATTGGCAACCTGTGCGAACCAGGAGTTTAAGGGGCTGTCTCTCCATGTTGGGAGATTGATAGTAAAGCAGGTGGAAAGTCAAACCGGAGCACCAGGAGTGGGACTATTCGTTGAGTTTTAGAAACCTTTCGTATTCACAGTGTGTCCGTTCTCTAGGTTTCCCGTACATGTTATAGCTGTAGTAATATTCCCTTCAACCTGGATAGTTGGGACTCATGGAATGGGTGCCATGCATTATTACTTTAAAGGGTCTGCATTTGCTCACCCAATCTCACCAATCCTCTCAGTCCCAAGTGTCCAGCCTTATGTCACATCCAGCTGTCGTTGTAGTTAGGGTCATTCCAGGTTTCATCAGAAACTCTGAAGGAATTGTAAAGAATTTCCCAGTTTTTTTGTTTTGTTTTTGAAATTCCTTTTTATCGTGGGTTTGAGCTGATTCTCGCTGCCATGTTTATGAAAGTCTAGACACACTTGAATCCGTTACGGAGACATATCAATACATAAGTTTTAAGATTCTTACTAGTCAGATATATTCCTCTGTGGGAAATATGGGGTTTTGAGTCCCTTTCACTGAGGAAGGTGTAGGTCTTTTCTATTCCATAGTTGGTTTTTGGAATGGTACCTGTGCTTATATCAAACTCTGATTTTATGCATCACCCCACCTCTCCTTCCCCCTTAAGCAGGCATAAGAGTGTTTTCTAAATGTGAGACACTGTTCTCTTTCCTAACTCAGTTCAAGTGTAGCCATGTTTACAGGATCTTCATAAGTGATATCTTATGATAAGTTTCTTTTTCTGTGTGACTTATTTCACTTAGAATCATCGTACCTGAATCCACCCATTTTGCTGCTACTGGCCTTATGTCATTGATTTCTTGGCTGAGGGATATTCCATCGTACGTAAGTACCACAATTTTTTGAACCATTTTTATATTTCCTGGGATATTTAAGGTGTACCCAAGTTGAGGTCCTTGTAAGCAGTGCAGCCCTAAATTTTGGGGTGCCTCTGTCTTATTGATTTTAAGTTTTCCCAAAGTATATTCCCTAGACTGGAAGTGCCCTTGGCTCTGTAGCTCTGTTCTTTACATGTTTTAGGGAACACAATGCACTCCTCCAGAGAGGCAGTTCGCAATTTACATCCCGCCCATCAGCAAAACAAGGCTCCCTGTTCTCCAGGGCCTGTCTTGCCTTTCTGGTTTTTACACATTTTGTGGATGTCCCTTTTGACCTGTGGGAAGTGATACTTCTTTGTAGTGCAGATTTGCATTGCCCGCTTGCTTGCTTGGCCTAAAAGGGCGTATGCGTTTTCTCCTGAATATATTCAGGAGAAAACGCATACGCCCTTTTTGGCCAAGTGCATCATTGTCGAATTTGTGCCCCTCTTCCTGTGCTTTAAAGGCGATTCCAACGTACATCTTGAAATCTGTTTCCGGCTATTCTGGCTCAATTTCAAGTCCGCCTCATTGCCTTCCGTCAACAGATTTTTGGACGATAGTTGTCCTTTATTACTCGGCCAGTTTGTGAATTGCTGTGCCTCTGAGCTCCATTTTTCAACTCGTTTTTGGTGAGCGAACCGCAAGTCCAAAATTTTGGTTCAGGACCTATAGTGGTTCCCGGTGGGTGGCTGAGACTTTGGTTAATTCTTCTTCCTGCCGGGAAATTACAGTGATATGTGCCCGTCCAAATGCCTAACAGCTACTCTCTCATTGGTTCTCCCTCTTCCCTTTCAACCTCTGCCAAATTGGAAACCTGTGCGAAACAGGAGGTTAAAGGGGCTGTCTCTCCAAGTTGGGAGGTTGATAGTAAAGCAGATGGAAAGTCAAACCAGAGCACCAGGAGAGGGACTATTCGTTGAGTTTTAGAAACCTTTCGTATTCACAGTGTGTCCGTTCTCTAGGTTTCCCATAAATGTTATAACTGTAGTAATATTCCCTTCAACCTGGAGAGTTGGGACCCATGGAATGGGTGCCATGCATTATTGCTTTAAAGGGTCTGCATTTGCTCACCCAATCTCACCAATCCTGTCAGTCCCAAGTTTCCAGCCTTATGCCACATCCAGCTGTCGTTGTAGATAGGGTCATTCCAGGATTCATCAGAGACCCTGAAGGAATTGTAAAGAATTTCCCAGTTTTTTTGTTTTGTTTTTGAAATTCCTTTTTATCGTGGGTATGAGCTGATTCTCGCTGCCATGTTTATGCCAGTCTAGACACACTTGATTCCCTTACGGAGACATATCAATACATAGGTTTTAAGATTCTTACTAGTCAGATATATTGCTCTGCTTGAAATATGGTGTTTTGAGTCCCTTTCACTGAGGAAGGTGTAGGTCTTGTCTATTCCATAGTTGGTTTTTGGAGCGGTACCTGTGCTTATATCAAACTCTGGTTTTATGCATCACCCCACCTCTCTTTCCCCCTTAAGCAGGCATAAGAATGTTTTCTAAATGTGAGACACTGTTCTCTTTCCTAACTCAGTTCAAGTGTAGCCATGTGTACAGGATCTTCATAAGTGATATCTTATGATAAGTTTCTTTTTCTGTGTACCTTATTTCACTTAGAATCATCGTACCTGAATCCACCCATTTTGCTGCTACTGGTCTTATGTCATTGATTTCATGGCTGAGGGATATTCCATCGTACGTAAGTACCACAATTTTTTGAACCATTTTTATATTTCCTGGGATATTTTAGGTGTACCGAAGTTGAGGTCCTTGTAAGCAGTGCAGCCCTAAATTTTGGGGTGGCTCTCTCTTATTGATTTTCAGTTTTCCCAAGGTATATTCCCTAGACTGGAAGTGCCCTTGGCTCTGTAGCTCTGTTGTTTACTTGTTTTAGGGAACACAATGCACTCCTCCGGAGAGGCAGTTGGCAATTTACATCCCGCCCATCAGCATAACAAGGCTCCCTGTTCTCCAGGGCCTGTCTTGCCTTTCTGGTTTTTACACATTTTGTGGATGTCCCTTTTGACCGGTGGGAAGTGATACTTCTTTGTAGTGCAGATTTGCATTGCCCGCTTGCTTGCTTGGCCAAAAAGGGCGTATGCGTTTTCTCCTGAATATATTCAGGAGAAAACGCATACGCCCTTTTTGGCCAAGAGCATCATTGTCGAAGTTGTGCCCCTCTTCCTGTGCTTTAAAAGCGACTCCAACGTACCTCTTGAAATCTGTTTCCTGCTATTCTGCCTCGCTTTCAAGTCTGCCTCGTTGCCTTCCCTCAACAGATTTTTGGACGATAGTTGTCCTTTATTACTCGGCCAGTTTGTGAATTGCTGTGCCCCTGAGCTCCATTTTTCCACTCGTTTTTGGTGAGCTGACCGCAAGTCCAAAATTTTGGTTCAGGACCTATACTGGTTCCCAGTGGATGGCTGAGACTTTGGTTAATCCTTCTTCCTGCCGGGAAATTACAGTGATATGTGCCCGTCCAAATGCCTAACTGCTACTCTCTCATTGGTTCTCCCTCTTCCCTTTCATCCTCTGCCAAATTGGCAACCTGTGCGAACCAGGAGGTTAAAGGGGCTGTCTCTCCAAGTTGCGAGGTTGATAGTAAAGCAGATGGAAATTCAACCCGGAGCACCAGGAGAGGGACTATTCGTTGAGTTTTAGAAACCTTTCGTATTCACAATGTGTCCGTTCTCTAGGTTTCCCGTACATGTTATAGCTGTAGTAATATTCCCTTCAACCTGGAGAGTTGGGACCCATGGAATGTGTGCCATGCATTATTGCTTTAAAGGGTCTGCATTTTCTCACCCAATCTCACCAATCCTCTCAGTCCCAACTGTCCAGCCTTATGCCACATCCAGCTGTCTTTGTAGATAGGGTCATTCCAGGTTTCATCAGAGACTCTGAAGGAATTGTAAAGAATTTCCCAGTTTTTTTGTTTTGTTTTTGAAATTCCTTTTTATCGTGGGTATGAGCTGATTCTCGCTGCCATGTTTATGCCAGTCTAGACACACTTGATTCCCTTTCGGAGACATATCAATACATAGGTTTTAAGATTCTTACTAGTCAGATATATTCCTCTGCGGGAAATATGGTGTTTTGAGTCCCTTTCACTGAGGAAGGTGTAAGTCTTGTCTATTCCATAGTTGGTTTTTGGAGCGGTACCTGTGCTTATATCAAACTCTGGTTTTATGCATCACCCCACCTCTCTTTCCCCCGTAAGCAGGCATAAGAATGTTTTCTAAATGTGAGACACTGTTCTCTTTCCTAACTCAGTTCAAGTGTAGCCATGTGTACAGGATCTTCATAAGTGATATCTTATGATAAGTTTCTTTTTCTGTGTGACTTATTTCACTTAGAATCATCGTACCTGAATCCACCCATTTTGCTGCTACTGGTCTTATGTCATTGATTTCATGGCTGAGGGATATTCCATCGTACGTAAGTACCACAATTTTATGAACCATTTTTATATTTCCTGGGATATTTAAGGTGTACCCAAGTTGAGGTCCTTGTAAGCAGTGCAGCCCTAAATTTTGGGGTGGCTCTGTCTTATTGATTTTCAGTTTCCCAAGGTATATTCCCTAGACTGGAAGTGCCCTTGGCTCTGTAGCTCTGTTGTTTACTTGTTTTAGGGAACACAATGCACTCCTCCAGAGAGGCAGTTGGCAATTTACATCCCGCCCATCAGCATAACAAGGCTCCCTGTTCTTCAGGGCCTGTCTTGCCTTTCTGGTTTTTACACATTTTGTGGATGTCCCTTTTGACCGGTGGGAAGTGATACTTCTTTGTAGTGCAGATTTGCATTGCCCGCTTGCTTGCTTGGCCAAAAAGGGCGTATGCGTTTTCTCCTGAATATATTCAGCAGAAAACGCATACGCCCTTTTTGGCCAAGAGCATCATTGTCGAAGTTGTGCCCCTCTTCCTGTGCTTTAAAAGCGACTCCAACGTACCTCTTGAAATCTGTTTCCTGCTATTCTGCCTCGCTTTCAAGTCTGCCTCGTTGCCTTCCCTCAACAGATTTTTGGACGATAGTTGTCCTTTATTACTCGGCCAGTTTGTGAATTGCTGTGCCCCTGAGCTCCATTTTTCCACTCGTTTTTGGTGAGCTGACCGCAAGTCCAAAATTTTGGTTCAGGACCTATACTGGTTCCCAGTGGATGGCTGAGACTTTGGTTAATTCTTCTTCCTGCCGGGAAATTACAGTGATATGTGCCCGTCCAAATGCCTAACTGCTACTCTCTCATTGGTTCTCCCTCTTCCCTTTCATCCTCTGCCAAATTGGCAACCTGTGCGAACCAGGAGGTTAAAGGGGCTGTCTCTCCAAGTTGGGAGGTTGATAGTAAAGCAGATGGAAAGTCAACCCGGAGCACCAGGAGAGGGACTATTCGTTGAGTTTTAGAAACCTTTCGTATTCACAATGTGTCCGTTCTCTAGGTTTCCCGTACATGTTATAGATGTAGTAATATTCCCTTCAACCTGGAGAGTTGGGACCCATGGAATGTGTGCCATGCATTATTGCTTTAAAGGGTCTGCATTTGCTCACCCAATCTCACCAATCCTCTCAGTCCCAACTGTCCAGCCTTATGCCACATCCAGCTGTCGTTGTAGATAGGGTCATTCCAGGTTTCATCAGAGACTCTGAAGGAATTGTAAAGAATTTCCCAGTTTTTTTGTTTTGTTTTTGAAATTCCTTTTTATCGTGGGTTTGAGCTGATTCTCACTGCCATGTTTATGCCAGTCTAGACACACTTGATTCCCTTACGGAGACATATCAATACATAGGTTTTGAGATTCTTACTAGTCAGATATATTCCTCTGCGGGAAATATGGTGTTTTGAGACTCTTTCACTGAGGAAGGTGTAGGTCTTGTCTATTCCATAGTTGGTTTTTGGAGCGGTACCTGTGCTTATATCAAACTCTGGTTTTATGCATCACCCCACCTCTCTTTCCCCCGTAAGCAGGCATAAGAATGTTTTCTAAATGTGAGACACTGTTCTCTTTCCTAACTCAGTTCAAGTGTAGCCATGTGTACAGGATCTTCATAAGTGATATCTTATGATAAGTTTCTTTTTCTGTGTACCTTATCTCCCTTAGAATCATCGTACCTGAATCCACCCATTTTGCTGCTACTGGTCTTATGTCATTGATTTCATGGCTGAGGGATATTCCATCGTACGTAAGTTCCACAATTTTTTGAACCATTTTTATATTTCCTGGGATATTTAAGGTGTACCCAAGTTGAGGTCCCTGTAAGCAGTGCAGCCCTAAATTTTGTGGTGGCTCTCTCTTATTGATTTTCAGTTTTCCCAAGGTATATTCCCTAGACTGGAAGTGCCCTTGGCTCTGTAGCTCTGTTGTTTACTTGTTTTAGGGAACACAATGTACTTCTCCAGAGAGGCAGTTGGCAATTTACATCCCGCCCATCAGCATAACAAGGCTCCCTGTTCTCCAGGGCCTGTCTTGCCTTTCTGGTTTTTACACATTTTGTGGATGTCCCTTTTGACCAGTGGGAAGTGATACTTCTTTGTAGTTCAGATTTGCATTGCCCGTTTGCTTGCTTGGCCAAAAAGGGCGTATGCGTTTTCTCCTGAATATATTCAGGAGAAAACGCATACACCCTTTTTGGCCAAGTGCATCATTGTCGAAGTCATGCCCCGCTTCCTGTGCTTTAAAGGCGATTCCAACGTACCTCTTGAAATCTGTTTCCTGCTATTCTGCCTCGCTTTCAAGTCCGCCTCGTTGCCTTCCCTCAACAGATTTTTGGACGATAGTTGTCCTTTATTACTCGGCCAGTTTGTGAATTGCTGTGCCCCTGAGCTCCATTTTTCAACTCGTTTTTGGTGAGCTGACCGCAAGTCCAAAATTTTGGTTCAGGACCTATACTGGTTCCCAGTGGGTGGCTGAGACTTTGGTTAATTCTTCTTCCTGCCGGGAAATTACAGTGATATATGCCCGTCCAAATGCCTAACAGCTACTCTCTCATTGGTTCTCCCTCTTGTTTTCATCCTCTGCCAAATTGGCAACGTGTGCGAACCAGGAGGTTAAAGGGGCTGTCTCTCCAAGTTGGGAGGTTGATAGTAAAGCAGATGGAAAGTCAAACCGGAGCCCCAGGAGAGGGACTGTTCGTTTAGTTTTAGAAACCTTTCGTATTCACAGTGTGTCCGTTCTCTAGGTTTCCCGTACATGTTATAACTGTAGTAATATTCCCTTCAACCTGGAGAGTTGGGACCCTTGGAATGGGTGCCATGCATTATTGCTTTAAAGGGTCTGCATTTGCTCACCCAATCTCACCAATCCTCTCAGTCCCAAGTGTCCAGCCTTATGCCACATCCAGCTGTCTTTGTAGATAGGGTCATTCCAGGATTCATCAGAGACCCTGAAGGAATTGTAAAGAATTTCCTAGTTTTTTTGTTTTGTTTTTGAAATTCCTTTTTATAGTGTGTTTGAGCTGATTCTCGCTGCCATGTTTATGCCAGTCTAGACACACTTGATTGCCTTATGGAGACATATCAATACATAGGTTTTAAGATTCTTACTAGTCAGATATATTCCTCTGTGGGAAATATGGGGTTTTGAGTCCCTTTCACTGAGGAAGGTGTAGGTCTTGTCTATTCCATAGTTGGTTTTTGGAACGGTACCTGTGCTTATATCAAACTCTGGTTTTATGCATCACCCCACCTCTCCTTCCCCCTTAAGCAGGCATAAGAGTGTTTTCTAAATGTGAGACACTGTTCTCTTTCCTAACTCAGTTCAAGTGTAGCGATGTGTACAGGATCTTCATAAGTGATATCTTATGATAAGTTTCTTTTTCTGTGTGACTTATTTCTCTTAGAATCATCATACCTGAATCCACCCATTTTGCTGCTACTGGTCTTATGACATTGATTTCATGGCTGAGGGATATTCCATCGTACGTAAGTACCACAATTTTTTGAACCATTTTTATATTTCCTGGGATATTTAAGGTGTACCCAAG
Organism: Hyperoodon ampullatus; assembly: GCF_949752795.1. NCBI lineage: Eukaryota > Metazoa > Chordata > Mammalia > Artiodactyla > Ziphiidae > Hyperoodon > Hyperoodon ampullatus. The sequence goes on from NW_027640521.1 coordinate 309,315, forward strand.
TTGAGGTCCTTGTAAGCAGTGCAACCCTAAATTTTGGGGTGGCTCTGACTTATTGATTTTCAGTTTTCCCAAGGTATATTCCCTAGACTGGAAGTGCCCTTGGTTCTGTAGCTCTGCTGTTTACTTGTTTTAGGGAACACAATGCACTCCTACATAGAGGCAGTTGGCAATTTACATCCCGCCCATCAGCATAACAAGGCTCCCTGTTCTCCAGCGCCTGTCTTGCCTTTCTGGTTTTCACACATTTTGTGGATGTCCCTTTTGACCGGTGGGAAGTGATACTTCTTTGTAGTGCAGATTTGCGTTGCCCGCTTGCTTGCTTGGCCAAAAAGGGCATATGCGTTTTCTCCTGAATATATTCAGGAGAAAACGCATATGCCCTTTTTTGCCAAGTGCATCATTGTCGAAGTTGTGCCCCTCTTCCTGTGCTTTAAAGGCGATTCCAACGTACCTCTTGAAATCTGTTTTCTGCTATTCTGCCTCGCTTTCAAGTGCACCTCGTTGCCTTCCCTCAACAGATTTTTGGACGATAGTTCTCCTTTATTACTCGGCCAGTTTGTGAATTGCTGTGCCCCTGAGCTCCATTTTCAACTCGTTTTTGGTGAGCTGACCGCAAGTCCAAAATTTAGGTTCAGGACCTATACTGGTTCCCGGTGGGGCGCTGAGACTTTGGTTAATTCTTCTTCCTGCCGGGAAATTACAGTGATATGTGCCCGTCCAAATGCCTAACTGCTACTCTCTCATTGGTTCTCCCTCTTCCCTTTCATCCTCTGCCAAATTGGCAACCTGTGCGAACCAGGAGGTTAAAGGGTCTGTCTCTCCAAGTTGGGAAGTTGATAGTAAAGCAGATGGAAAGTCAAACCTGAGCCCCAGGAGAGGGATTATTCGTTGAGTTTTAGAAACCTTTCGTATTCACAGTGTGTCCGTTCTCTAGGTTTCCCGTACATGTTATAACTGTAGTAATATTCCCTTCAACCTGGAGAGTTGGGACCCATGGAATGGGTGCTATGCATTATTGCTTTAAAGGGTCTGCATTTGCTCACCCAATCTCACCAATCCTCTCAGTCACAAGTGTCCAGCCTTATGCCACATCCAGGTGTCGTTGTAGATAGGGTCATTCCAGGTTTCAACAGAGACCCTGAAGGAATTGTAAAGAATTTCCCAGGTTTTTGTTTTGTTTTTGAAATTCCTTTCTATAGTGGGTTTGAGCTGATTCTCGCTGCCATGTTTATGCCAGTCTAGACACACTTGATTCCCTTACGGAGACATATCAATACATAGGTTTTAAGATTCTTACTAGTCAGATATATTCCTCTGCGGGAAATATGAGGTTTTGAGTCCCTTTCACTGAGGAAGGTGTAGGTCTTGTCTATTCCATAGTTGGTTTTTGGAACGGTACCTGTGCTTATATCAAACTCTGGTTTTATGCATCACCCCACCTCTCTTTCCCCCTTAAGCAGGCATAAGAGTGTTTTCTAAGTGTGAGACACTGCTCTCTTTCCTAACTCAGTTCAAGTGTAGCCATGTTTACAGGATCTTCATAAGTGATATCTTATGATAAGTTTCTTTTTCTGTGTGACTTATTTCACTTAGAATCATCGTACCTGAATCCACCCATTTTGCTGCAACTGGTCTTATGACATTGATTTCATGGCTGAGGGATATTCCATCGTACGTAAGTACCACAATTTTTTGAACCATTTTTATATTTCCTGGGATATTTAAGGTGTACCCAAGTTGAGGTCCTTGTAAGCAGTGCAGCCCTAAATTTTGGGGTGGCTCTGTCTTATTGATTTTCAGTTTTCCCAAGGTATATTCCCTAGACTGGAAGTGCCCTTGGCTCTGTAGCTCTGTTCTTTACTTGTTTTAGGGAACACCATGTACTCCTACAGAGAGGCAGTTGGCAATTTACATCCCGCCCATCAGCATAACAAGGCTCCCTGTTCTCCAGGGCCTGTCTTGCCTTTCTGGTTTTTACATATTTTTGTGGCTATCCCTTTTGACCGATGGGAAGTGATACTTCTTTGTAGTGCAGATATGCATTGCCCGCTTGCTTGCTTGGCCAAAAAGGGCGTATGCGTTTTCTCCTGAATATATTCAGGAGAAAACGCATACGCCCTTTTTGGCCAAGTGCATCATTGTCGAAGTTGTGCCCATCTTCCTGTGCTTTAAAGGCTATTCCAACGTACCTCTTGAAATCTGTTTCCTGCTATTCTGCCTCGCTTTCAAGTCCGCCTCGTTGCCTTCCCTCAACAGATTTTTGGACGATAGTTGTCCTTTATTACTCGGCCAGTTTGTGAATTGCTGTGCCCCTGAGCTCCATTTTTCAACTCGTTTTTGGTGAGCTGACCGCAAGTCCAAAATTTTGGTTCAGGACCTATACTGGTTCCTGGAGGGTGGCTGAGACTTTGGTTAATTCTTCTTCCTGCCAGGAAATTACAGTGATATGTGCCCGTCCAAATGCCTAACAGCTACTCTCTCATTGGTTCTCCCACTTCCCTTTCATCCTCTGCCAAATTGGCAACCTGTGCGAACCAGGAGGTTAAAGGGGCTGTCTCTCCAAGTTGGGAGGTTGATAGTAAAGCAGATGGAAACTGAAACCGGAGCACCAGGAGAGGGACTATTCGTTGAGTTTTAGAAACCTATTGTATTCACAGTGTGTCCATTCTCTAGGTTTTCCGTACATGTTATAACGATAGTAATATTCCCTTCAACCTGGAGAGTTGGGACCCATGGAATGGGTGCCAGGCATTTGTGCTTTAAAGGGTCTGCATTTCATCAACAAATCTCACCAATCCTCTCAGTCCCAAGTGTCCAGCCTTATGCCACATCTAGCTGTCGTTTTAGATTGGGTCATTCCAGGTTTCATCAGAGACCCTGAAGGAATTGTAAAGAATTTCCCAGTTTTTTCGTTTTGTTTTTGAAATTCCTTTTTAGAGTGTGTTTGAGCTGATTCTCGCTGCCATGTTTATGCCAGTCTAGACACACTTGATTCCCTTATGGAGACATATCAATACATAGGTTTTAAGATTCTTACTAGTCAGATATATTCCTCTGCGGGAAATATGGGGTTTTGAGTCCCTTTCACTGAGGAAGGTGTAGGTCTTGTCTATTCCATAGGTGGTTTCTGGAACGGTACCTGTGCTTATATCAAACTCTGGTTTTATGCATCACCCCACCTCTCCTTCCCCCTTAAGCAGGCATAAGAGTGTTTTCTAAATGTGAGACACTGCTCTCTTTCCCAAATCAGTTCAATTGTAGCCATGTATACAGGATCTTCATAAGTGATATCTTACGATAAGTTTCTTTTTCTGTGTGACTTATTTCACTTAGAATCATCGTACCTGAATCCACCCATTTTGCTGCTACTGGTCTTATGACATTGATTTCATGGCTGAGGGATATTCCATCGTACGTCAGTACCACAATTTTTTGAACCATTTTTATATTTCCTGGGATATTTAAGGTGTACCCAAGTTGAGATCCTTGTAAGCAGTGCAGCCCTAAATTTTGGGGTGGCTCTGTCTTATTGATTTTCAGTTTTCCCAAGGTATATTCACTAGACTGGAAGTGCCCTTGGCTCTGTAGCTCTGTTCTTTACTTGTTTTATGGAACACAATGCACTCCCCCAGAGACGCAGTTGGCAATTTACATCCCGCCCATCAGCATAACAAGGCTCCCTGTTCTCCAGGGCCTGTCTTGCCTTTCTGGTTTTTACACATTTTGTGGATGTCCCTTTTGACCAGTGGAAAGTGATACTTCTTTGTAGTGCAGATTTGCATTGCCCGCTTGCTTGCTTGGTCAAAAAGGGCATATGCGTTTTCTCCTGAATATATTCAGGAGAAAACGCATACGCCCTTTTTGGCCAAGTGCATCATTGTCGAAGTTGTGCCCCTCTTCCTGTGCTTTAAAGGCGATTCCAACATACCTCTTGAAATCTGTTTCCTGCTATTCTGCCTCGCTTTCAAGTCCGCCTCGTTGCCTTCCCTCAACAGATTTTTCGACGATAGTTGTCCTTTATTACTCGGCCAGTTTGTGAATTGCTGTGCCCCTGAGCTCCATTTTTCAACTCGTTTTTGGTGAGCGGACCGCAACTCCAACATTTTGGTTCAGGACCTATGCTGGTTCCCGGTGGGGGGCTGAGACTTTGGTTAATTCTTCTTCCTGCCGGGAAGTTACAGTGATATATGCCCGTCCAAATGCCTAACAGCTACTCTCTCATTGGTTCTCCCTCTTCCCTTTCATCCTCTGCCAAATTGGAAACCAGTGCGAACCAGCAGGTTAAAGTAGCTGTCTCTTCAAGTTGGGAGACTGATAATAAAGCAGTTGGAAAGTCAAACCGGAGCACCAGGAGAGGGACTATTCTTTGAGTTTTAGAAACCTTCGTATTCACAGTGTGTCCGTTCTCTAGGTTTTCCGTACATGTTATAGCTGTAGTAATAGTTCCTTCAACCTGGAGAGTTGAGACCCATGGAATGGGTGCCACATATTATTGTTTTAAAGTGTCTGCATTTGCTCACCCACTCTCACCAACCCTCTCAGTCCCAAGTGTCCAGCCTTATGCCACATCCAGTTGTCGTTGTAGATAGGGTCATTCCAGGTTTCATCAGAGACCCTGAAAGAATTGTAAAGAATTTCCCTGTTTTTTGTTTTGTTTTTGAAATTCCTTTTTATAGTGGGTTTGAGCTGATTCTCGCTGCCATGTTTATTCCAGTCTAGTCACACTTGATTCCCTTACGGAGACATATCAATACATAGGTTTTAAGATTCTTACTAGTAAGATATATTCCTCTGCGGGAAATATGGGGTTTTGAGTTCCTTTCACTGAGGAAGTAGTAGGTCTTGTCTATTCTGTATTTGGATTATGGGACCGTACCTGTCCTAATATCAAACTCTGGTTTTATTCATCACCCCACCTCTGCTTTCCCCTTAAGCATGCATAAGAGTGTTTCTAAATATGAGACACTGTTCCCTTTCCTAATTCCTTCCATGTGTAGCCATGTTTATATACCCTTCATAAGTGATATCTTATGATAAGTTTCTTTTTCTGTGTGATTTTTTCAGTTAGAATCATCGTACATGAATCCCGTCATTATGCTGCTACTGGCCTTATGACATTGACTTCATGGCTGAGGGATATTCCATCATACGTAAGTACCACAATTTCTTTACCATTTTTGTCTTTCCTGGGATTTATAAGGTGTCCCGAAGTCGAGGTTCTTGTAAGCAGTGCTGCCATAAACTTTGGGGTGGCTGTGTCTTATTGATTTTCAATTTTCCCATGGTATATTCCCGTGACTGGAAGTGCCTTAGGTTGTGAAGCACTGTTGTTTACTTCTTTTTGGGAACACAATGCACTCCTCCAGAGTGGCTGTTGGCAATTTACATCCCACCCATCCGCATAAGAAGGCTCCCTGTTCTCCAGATCCTGTCTTGCCTTTCTTGTTTTTACACATTTTACGGATGTCCCTTTTGACCGGTTGGAAGTGATACTTCTTTGTAGTGCAGATTTGCATTGTGCGGTTGCTTGGTTGGCCAAAATGGGCATATGCGTTTTCTCCTGAATATATTCAGGAGAAAACGCATGCGCCCTTTATGGACAATTCCATAATTGTTGAAGTTGTGATGCTTTTCCTGTGTTTAAAGGCGATTCCAATGTACTTCTGGAAATCTGTTTCGTGCACTTCTGCCTCATTTTCAAGTCCGCCTCATGGCTTTCTCTCAACAGATTTTTGGAAGAGAGTAGTCCTTTATAACTCTGCAAGTTAGTGAATTGCTGTGCCCCTGAGCTCCATTTTTCAACTCGCGTTTTTGTGAGCTGACTGCCAATCCACAATTTTGCTTCAGGACCTATACTGGTTCCATTGGGGGGGCTGGCTCAGAGTTTGTTAATTCTTCTTCGTGACGGGAATTTAGAGTGACATGTGGCCATCCAAATGCCTACAGCTACTCTCTAATTGTTTCTCCTCTTCCCTTATAACCTCTGCACAACGTGCCAACTGTGCGAACCAGGAGGTTATAGGTTCTGACTCTCCAATTTGGGAGATTGATACTAAAGGAGTTGGAATGTCAAACTGGTGCACAAGGAGAGAAAATAATTAGTAGAATTTTAGAAACCTTTCACCATCAGATGGTGTCCATTCTCTAGGTTGCCCATACATGTTATAACTGTAGTGATATTCCCTTCTACCTGGAGAGTTGGGACCCATGGAATGGGTGCCAGGTATTATTGCTTTAAACGGTCTGCATTTTCTCACCCAATCTCACCAATCCTCTCAGTCCCAAGTGACCAGCCTTATGCCACATCCAGCTGTCGTTGTAGATAGGGTCATTCTAAGTTTCATCAGAACCCCTGAAGATATTGTGTAAGAATTTCACTGTTTATTTGTTTTGTTTTGAAATTCATTTTTATAGTGGGTTTGAGCTGATTCTCTATGCCGTGTTTATGTCGTTCTAGACACATTTGGTTACCTTATGGAGACATATCAATACATAGGTTTTAAGATTCTTACTAGTCAGATATACTACTCTGCGGGGAATAGGGGTGTTGAGCCCCGTTCAGTGAGGAAAGAGTAGGTCTTGTCAATTTTGTATTTGGATTATGCAACCGTACCTGTGCTAATATCAAACTCTGGTTTTATGCATCACCCCACCTCTCCTTTCCTCTTGAGCAGGCATAAGAGTGTTTTCTAAATGTGAGACTCTTCTCTTTCCTAATTCAGTTCATGTGTAGCTATGTTTACAAGACCTTCATAAGTGATATCTTATGATAAGTTTCTTTTTCTGTGTGACTTATTTCAGTTAGAATCATCGTACATGAATCCACTCATTATGCTGCTACTGGCCTTATGACATTGATTTCATGCCTGAGGGATATTCCATCGTACGTATGTACCACAATTTCTTTACTATTTTTGTCTTTCCTGGGATATTTAAGGTGTCCCGAAGTCGAGGTTCTTGTAAGCAGTGCTGCCCTATATTTTGGGTTGGCTGTGTCTTATTGATTTTCAATTTCCCCAAGGTATATTCCCATGACTGGAAGTGCCTTAGGTTGTGAAGCTCTGTTGTTTAATTCTTTTAGGGAACACAATGCACTCCTCCAGAGTGGCTGTTGGCAATCTGCATCCCACCCATCAGCATAACAAGGCTCCCTGTTCTCCAGAGCCCCTCTTGCCTTTCTGGTTTTTACACATTTTACGGATATCCCTTTTGACTGGTGGAAAGTGATATTTCTTTGTAGTGCAGATTTGCATTGTGTGGTTGCTTGGTTGGCAAAAATGGGTGTATGCGTTTTCTCCTTCATATATTCAGGAGAAAACGCATGCGCCCTTTATGGACAATTCCATAATTGTCGAAGTTGTGATGCTTTTCCTGTGTTTAAAGGCGATTCCAATGTACTTCTGGAAATCTGTTTCGTGCAAATCTCCCTCATTTTCAAGTCCGCCTCATGGCTTTTCCTCAACAGATTTTTGGAAGAGAGTAGCCCTGTATAACTCTGCAAGTTAGTGAATTGCTGTGCCCCTGAGCTCCATTTTTCAACTTGTGTTTTTGTGAGCTGACCACAAACCCACAATTTTGCTTCAGGACCTATACTAGTTATGGGGGTGGGGCAGGCTGAGAGTTTGGTTAATTCTTCTTCGTGACGGGAAATTAGAGTGACATGTGGCCGTCCAAATGCCTACAGCTACTCTCTCATTGGTTCTCCCTCTTCCCTTATATCCTCTGCACAATGTGCCAACTGTGCGAACCAGGAGGTTATAGGGGCTGACTCTCCAAGTTGGGAGATTGATATTAAAGCAGTTGGAATGTCAAGCTGGAGCACATGGAGAGAAAAAAATTAGTAGAGTTTTAGAAACCTTTCACCATCAGAGGGTGTCCATTCTCTAGGTTTCCCATACATGTTATAACTGTAGTGATATTCCCTTCTACCTGGAGAGTTGGGAACCATGGAATCAGTGGCAGGCATTATTGCTTTAAAGCATCTGCATTTTCTCACCCAATCTCACCAATCCTCTCAGTCCCAGGTGAACAGCCTTATGCCACGTCCAGCTGTTGTTGTAGATAGGGTCATTCCAAGTTTCATCAGAACCCCTGAAGGTGTTGTGTAAGAATTTCACTGTTTTTTCTTTGTTTTGAAATTCCTTTTTATAGTAGGTTTGAGCTGATTCTCACTGCCGTGGTTATGTCATTCTAGACACACTTGGTTCCCTTATGGAGACATATCAATACATAGGTTTTAAGATCCTTACTAGTCAGATATATTTCTCTGTGGGGAATAGGGGTGTTGAGTCCCATTCACTGAGGAAGGAGTCGGGCTTGTCTCTTCTGTATTTGGATTATGGAACGGTACCTGTGTTAATATCAAACTCTGGTTTTGTGTGTCTCGCCACCTCTCCTTCACCCTTAAGCAAGCATAAGAGTCTTTTCTAAATCTGAGACTCTGTTCTCTTTCCTAATTCAGTTCATATGTAGCCAGGTTTACATTCCCTTCATAAGTGATATCTTATATCAGAATGCACCATGGCCCTTGTCATAATAATGCTCCATGACCACTGTCATCACAATGTTCCATTCCCTGGTTATCACAATGCTCCATGTCCCTTGTCATAACAATTCTCCACGAACTTGTCATCACAATGCTACATGACACTTCTCATCACAAAGTTACATGCTCGTTTCATCACAATTCTCCATGCACTTGTCACTGCAATGTTCCATGACCCCTGTCATAGCAAGCTCCAAGTGTTTGTCATCACAATGCTTCACGACTTTATAATCAAAATTCTCAATGGCACTTTTCATCACAATGTTCCGTACACTTGTCATCACAATGCTCCATGCCCTTGTCATCACAATGCTCCATGACCCCTGTCATCACAATGCTCCCTGACACCTGTCATCACAATGCTTCATGCCCCTTGTCATTACAGTGCTCCATGATGCTCATCATCACAGTTACCCAAAGTCTTCTCATCACAATGCTCCACGGTTTTGCCATCACAATGCTCCATGCCCTGGTCATCTCAAAGCTCAATGTCCCTTGTCCTCACACTTCTCCACGTCCTTGTCATCACAATGCTCCATGGCACTTCTCATCACAATGTTATATGCTCTTGTCATAACAATACTCCATGCACTTGTCATCGCAATGCTCCATGACCCCTGTCATAGGAAGCTCCATGCGCTTGTCATCACAATGTTTCACGATATGGACATTAAAATTATCAATGGCCCTTGTCATCTCAATGCTCCATGCGCTTATCATCACAATTCTCCTTTACCTTTGTCACAACAATCCTCCATGACACTTGGCATCACAATGCTCCGTGCTATTGTCATCACAATGGAACATGACATATGTCATCACAATGCTCCCTGACACCTGTCTTCACAATACTCCATGACCTTGTCATCACAATGCTCCATGCCCTTGTCATCACAATGTGCCATGCCCACTGTCATCAAAATAATCCATGAAACTTGTCAGACCAAAGCTCCATGCCACCTTTCATCACAATGCTCCATGAACCCTGTCATCACAATGCACCATGCCCATCATCATAATGCTTCATGCTCTTGTCATCATAATGAAATCAAAATGCTCTATGACCTCTGTCATCACAATGCTCCAAACCCTTGTGATCACAATGTTCCATAACACTTGTCATCACAATACCCCATGACGCTACTCATCACAATTATCCATGGACTTCTCATCACAATGCCCCATGACATTTGTCATCACAATGCGCAATACACATGTCATCACAATGCTCCCTGACTCTTGCCATCAGTATGCTCCCTGAACCCTTTTATGACAAGGCTCCATGCCTTTTTCATCACAATGATCCATGCCATTTTCATCACAATGCTCCAAGACCCCTGTAATCACAATGCTCCATGCCCTTGTCATCACAAAGCTCCATGATGCATGTCATCAGAATTCTCCATGGCCTTCTCATCACAATGCTCCATGCCCTTGTCATCACAATGCTCCAAGAACCCTGTAATCACAATGGTCCATGCCCCTTTTCATCAGAATGCTCCATGAGACTTGTCATCACAAGGCTCCATGGTCTTCTCATCACAATGCTCCAGGACATTGTCATCAAAATGCCCCATTCCCTTATCATCACAATGCTCCATGACCCCTGTCATCACAATACTCCATGAACATTTTCAGCCCAATGCTCCTTGACCTTCTCATCACAATGCTCCATGACCAATATCATCACAATTCTCCATGACCGCAGTCATCACAACGCTCAATATCACCTGACAACACAATGATCCGGGACTCTTGTCATCACAATGCTCCATTCCCTAGTCATCACAATGCTCGATGACCCCTGTCATCACAATACTCCATGAACATTTTCAGCCCAATGCTCCATGACACTTGTCATCACAATGATGCATGCCCTTGTCATCCCAATGCTCCATGACCCCTGTAATCACAATGCTCCGTGATGCTTGTCATCACAGTGCTCCATGACACCTGTCATCACAATGCTCCATGCCTTTGTCAGCAAAATGCTACATGACCTTGTCATTACAATGTTCTATGCACTTGTCATCACAATACTGCATTACCATTGCCATCACAATCCTCCATGAACCTTGGGATCACATTGCTCCATGCCCTTGTCATCACAATGCTCCATGCTCCTTGAAATCAAAATGATCCATGACCTCTGTCATCACAATGCTCCAAACCCTTGTGATCACAATGTTCCATAACACTTGTCATCACAATGCTCCATGATGCCTGTCATCACAATACTCCATGCCCTTTTCATCACAATGCTCCATGACCTTTGTCATCACAATTCTCGATACACTTGTCATCACAATGCTCCCTGACACTTGTCGTCAGAATGCTCCTTGAACCCTGTCACAAAAAGGCTCCATGCCTTTTTCATCAAAATGCACCATGCCGTTTTCATCACAATGCTCCATGCCATTGTCATCAAAATACTCCACAAGCTTGTCATCAGAATGCTCCATGTCCCTTGTCATCACAATTTTCCATGCACTTGTCAGCACAATGCTCCCTGACCCTTGTCATCACAATGCTCCAAGCAATTGTCATCACAATGCTCCATTACCTTTGTCATCAGAATCCTCCATGACACTTGGCATCACAATGCTCCATGGCATTGTCATCACAATGGGCCATTACATATGTCATCACAATGCTCCCTGACACCTGTCTTCACAATAATGAATGACCTTGTCATCACAATGCTCCATGCCCTTGTCATCACAATGCGCCATTCCAACTGTCATCGCAATAAGCCATGAAACTTATTAGACCAATGCTCCATGCCCTTGTCATCACAATGCCCCATGCCCTTGTTATCACAATGCTCCATGACCCCTGTCATCACAATGCTCCGTGACTCCAGTCATCACAAGGCTTCATGACCTTTGTCATCACAATGGTCCATGCCCTTGTCATCAACAGTCTCTGTGACCATTTTAACCACAATGCTTCATGAACTTTTCATCACAATGCTCTTTGACCCTTGTCATCACAATGTTCTATGCCTTTCTCAGCACAATGCTCCATGACCCTTGTCATCACAATGCTCCATGCGCTTGTCAGCACAATGCTCCATGACCCATGTCATCACAATGCACCATGCGCTTGCCGTCACAGTGCTCCACAATCTTGTCATCACAATGCTCCATAAACCTTGTCATTACAATGCTCCATGCACTTCAAATCAAAATGCTCTCTCACCACTGATATCACAATGTTACATCACTATTCATCACAATACTCCCTCAACCCTGTCATCACAATGTTCCATGACTCCTGTCATCACAATGCTACATGCACTTATCATCACAATGTTCGATGATCCCTGACATCACAATGTTCCATAACCCCTGTCATCAAAATGCTCCATGACCCTTTTCATCAAAATGCTCCATGACCCCTGACATCACAATGTTACATAACGCCTCTCATCAAAATGTTCCATGACCCTTTTCATCAAATTGGTCCATGACAATGTCATCACAATGCTCCCTGCCCTTCTCATCACAATGCACCACGCCCTTGTCATCAAAATGCTCCATGACCTTTGTCATCACAAAGCTCCATGACCCTTGGCATCACAATGCTCCATGCCATTGTCATCACAATACTCCATGAAACTTCTCATCACATTGTTCCATGCAATTGTCATCAAAAAGCTCCATGGTGCTTGTCATCACACTGCTCGATGCCCTTCTCATCACAATGCTCCATGCCCTTGTCATTACAATCCTCCATGACCCATGGATCACTGTGTTCCGTGCCCTTGTCATCACAATGCTCCATGCCCACTCTCATCACAATAGTCCATGAAACTTTTCAGACAAATGTTCCATGCCCTTGTCATCACAATGCTCCATTACCCCTGTCATAACAATGCTCCATGACCCCTGCCATCACAATGTTCCACGGCCTTGTCATCACAAGGCTCCATGACCCTTGTCATCACAATGCTCCAAGACCCCTGTAATCACAGTGCTCCATGCCCTTGTCATCACAAAGCTCCATGATGCATGTCATCAGAATGCTCCATGCCCTTGCCATCACAATGCTCCATGACCCCTGCCATCACAATGCTCCATGACCCCTGCCATCAAGATGTTCCATGGCCTTGTCATCACAAGGCTCCATGACCCTTCTCATCACAATGCTCCAAGACCCCTGTAATCACAATGCTCCATATCCCTTTTTATCTCAATGATCCATGAACCCTGTCATCACAATGCACCATGCCCATCATCATAATGCTTCAGGTTATTGTCATCACAATGAAATCAAAATGCTCCATGACCTCTGTCATAACACTGCTCCAAACCCTTGTGATCACAATATTCCATAACACTTGTCATCACAATGCCCCATGACGCTCGTCATCACAATTATCTATGGTCTTCTCATCACAATGCTCCATGACCTTTTTCATCACAATGCTCAATACACTTGTCATCAAAATGCTCCCAGACACTTGTTCTCTGTATGCTCCTTGAACCCTGTCATGACAAGGCTCCATGCCTTTTTCATCACAATTATCCATGCCTTTTTCATCACAATGCTCCAAGACGCCTGTAATTACAATGCTCCATGCCCTTGTCATCACAAAGCTCAATGACGCATGTCATCAGACTGCTCCTTGGCCTTCTCATCACAATGCTCCATGCCCTTGTCATCACAATTTTCCAAGACACTCTAATCACAACGCTCCATGCCCCTTTTCATCAGTATGCTCCATGAGACTTGTCTCACAAGGCTCCATGGTTTTCTCATCACAATGCTCCAGCACCTTGTCATCACAATGCTTCACGACCTTGTCATGAAAATTTTCAATGGCCCTTGTCATCATAATGCTCCAAGCCCTAGTCATCACAATGCTCCATTATATTTGTCATCACAATCCTCCATTACATTTGGCATCACAATGCTCCATGCCATTGTCATCGCAATGGACCATGACATATGTCATCACAATGCTCCCTGACACCTGTCTTCACAATACTCCATGACCTTCTCATCACAATGCCCCATGCCCTTGTCATCACAACGCCCCATGCCCACTGTCATCACAATAATCTATTAAACTTGTCAGACCAATGCTCCATGCCCCTGTCATCACAATGCTCCATGCCCTTGTCATCACAATGCTCCATGAACCCTGTCATCACAATGCTCTGTGACTCCAGTCATCACAATGCTTCATAACATTTGTCATCACAGTGGTCCATGCCCACATCATCACAAGGCTCTGTGACCATTGTAACCACAATACTCCATGAACTTTTCATCACAATGCTCCGTGACCCTTGTCATCACAATGCTCCATGCCTTTGTCAGAACAATGCTCCATGACCCTTGTCATCACAATGCGCCACGTGATTTTCATCACAACGGTCCACAACCTTGTCATTGTAATGCTCCATAAACCTTGTAATCACAATGCTCCATGCACTTCTCATCAAAATGCTCTCTCAACAGAGATATCACAATGTTCCATCACTAGTCATCACAATACTCCCTCACCCCTGTAATCACAATGTTCCATGACCCTTGTCATCACAATGCTACATCCCCTTATCATCACAATGTTCCATGACCCCTGACATCACAATGTTCCATAACCCCTGTCATCAAAATGCTCCATGACCCTTTTCATCCCAAAGCTCCATGACCCCTGACATCACAATGTTCTATAACCCCTGTCATCAAAATGTTCCATTACACTTTTCATCAAATTGCTGCATGACCCTGTCATCAAAATGCTCCCTGCCCTTCTCACCACAATGCACCACGCCCTTGACATCAAAATGCTCCATGACTTTTGTCATCACAAAGCTCCATAACCCTTGGAATCACAATGTTCCATGAACTCTCTCATCACATTGTTCCATGCCCTTGTCATCACAAAGCTCCATGACGCTTGTCAAAACAATGTTCGATGCCCTTCTCATCACAATGCTCCAAGCCCTTGTCATTACTATCCTCCAGGACCCATGGATCACAGTGTTCCGTGACCTTGTCATCACAATGCTCCATGCCCACTCTCATCACAATAATCCATGAAACTTTTCAGACCAATGCTCCATGCCCTTCTCATCACAATGCTCCATTACCCCTGTCATAACAATGCTCCATGACGCCTGCCATCACAATGTTCCACACCATTGTCATCACAAAGCTCCATGACCCTTGTCATCACAATGCTTCAAGACCCCTGTAATCACAATGCTCCATGCCCTTGTCATCACAAAGCTCAATGACGCATGTCATCAGAATGCTCCATGGCCTTCTCATCACAATGCTCCTTGCCCTTGTCATCACAATGCTCCAAGACCCCTGTAATCACAATGCTCCATGCCCCTTTTCATCTCAATGCCCCATGAAAGCTGTCATCACAATGCACCATGCCCATCACCATAATGCTTCAGGCTATTTTCATCACAATGAAATCAAAATGGTCCATGACCTCTGTCATCACAATGCTCCAAACCCTTGTGATCACAATGTTCCATAAAACTTATCATCACAACACCCCATGACGCTCATCATCACAATTATCCATGGTCTTCTCATCACAATGCTCCATGAACTTTGTCATCACAATGCTCAATACACTTGTCATCACAATGCTCCGTGACACTTGTCGTCAGTATGCTCCTTGAACCCTGTCATGACAAGGCTCCATGCCTTTTTCATAACAATGATCCATGCCATTTTCATCACAATGCTCCATGCCCTTGTCAGCACAAAGCTCCATGACGCATGTCATCAGAATGCTCCATGGCCTTCTCATCACAATGCTCCATGCCCTTGTCATCACAATGCTCCAAGACCCCTGTAATCACAATGCTCCATGCCCCTTTTCATCAGAATGTTCCATGAGAATTGTCATCACAAAGCTCCATGGACTTCCCATCACAATGCTCCAGGACCTTGTCATCACAGTGCTCAATTCCCTTCTCATTACAATGCTCCATGACCCCTGTCATCACAATACTCCATGAACATTTTCAGCCCAATGTTTCATGACCTTCTCATCACAATGCTCCATGACCCATATCATCACAGTCCTCCATGACCACTGTCATCACAACTCTCCATGACCCCTGACAACACAATGATCCGGGACTCTTGTCATCACAATGCTCCATTCCCTTGTCATCACAATGCTCCATGAACATTTTCAGCCCTATGCTCCATGACACTTGTCATCACAATGATCCATGCCCTTGTCATCCCAATGCTCCATGACCCCTGTAATCACAATGCTCCGTGACGCTTATCATCACAGTGCTCCATGACCCTTATCATCACAATTCTCCATGCCTGTGTCATCAAAATGCTACATGACCTTGTCATCACAATGCTCCATGAGTTTGTCATTCAAATACTCCATTACCATTTTCATCACAATCCTCCATGAACCTTGGGATCACATTGCTCCATGCCCTTGTCATCACAATGCTCCATGCTCCTTGAAATCAAAATGGTCCATGACCTCTGTCATCACAATGCTCCAACCCCTTGTGATCACAATGTTCCATAACACTTGTCATCACAACACTCCATGATGACTGTCATGACAATACTCCATGCACTTGTCGTCACAATGCTCCATGACCTTTGTCATCACAATTCTCAATACACTTGTCATCACAATGCTCCCTGACACTTGTCGTCAGAATACTCCTTGAAAACTGTCATGAAAACGCTCCATGCATTTTTCATCAGAATGCTCCATGCCCTTGTCATCACAACGCTCCAGGTCATTGTCATCACAATACTCCACAAACTTGTCATCAGAATGCTCCATGATCATTGTCTTCAGAATGCTCCATGACCCCTGTCATCACAATGCTCAATACCACTTGTCATTACAGTGTTCCATGACGCTCGTCATCACAATTATCCATGGGCTTCTCATCACAATGTTCCACGGTCTTGCCATCACAATGCTCCATGCCTTGGTCATCACGATGCTCCATGTCCCCAGTCATCACAATGCTCCATGACCCCTGTCATCACAATGCTCCATACCCCTTGTCATTACAGTGCTCCATGACGCTCGTCATCACAATTATCCATGGTCTTCTCATCACAATGCTCCACGGTCTTGCCATCACAATGCTCCATGCCCTGGTCATCACAATGCTCCATGTCCCCTGTCATCACAATTCTCCACGTTCTTGGCATCACTATGCTCCATGATACTTCTCATCACAGTGTTACATGCTTCGTCATCACAATTCTCTACGCACTTGTCATCGCAATGCTCCATGACCCCTGTCATAGCAAGCTCCATGTGATTGTCATCACAATGCTTCATGAACATGTCGTCAAAATTCTCAATGGCCCTTGTTATCACAATGCTCCATGACCCTTGTCATCACAATGCTCCAAGCCCTGGTCATCAAAATGCTCCATTACCTTTGTCATCACAATCCTCCATGACACTTGGCATCACAATGCTACATTCCATTGTCATTGCAATAGACCATGACATATGTCATCACAATGCTCCCTGACACCCTTCTTCACAATACTCCATGACCTTCTCATCACAATGCTCCATGCCCTTGTCATCACAATGTGCCATGCCCACTGTCATCACAATAATCCCTGAAACTTGTCAGAAAAATGCTCCATGACCCTGTCATCACAATGCTCCATGCCCTTTCATCACAATGCTCTATGACCCCTGTCATCACAATGCTCCGTGACTCCAGTCATCACAATGCTTCATGACCTTTGTCATCACAATGGTCCATGACCTCATCATCACAAGGCTCTGTGACCTTTGTGACCACAACACTCCATGAACATTTCATCACAATGCTCGGTGACCCTTGTCATCACAATGCTCCATGCCTTTGTCAGCACATTACTCCATGACACATGGCATCAAATGTGCCATGTGCTTGTCATCACAATGCTCTACATCGTTGTCATCACAATGCTCCATAAACCTTGTCATCACAATGCTCCATGCGTTTGTCATCACAATGTTCCATGACCCATGTCATCACAATGTGCCCTGCGTTTCTCATCACAATGCTCCACAGCCTTGTCATCACAATGCTCCATGCACCTCTCATCAAAATGCTCTCTCACCACTGATATCACAATGTTCCATCACTAGTCAACACAATACTCCCTCCACCCTGTCATCCCAATGTTCCATGACCCTTGTCACAACAATGCTACATGCTCTTATCATCACAATGCTCCATGACCCCTGACATCACAATGTTCCATAACCCCTGTCATCACAATGCTCCATGACCCTTTTCATCACAATGCTCCATGACCCCTAACATCACAATGTTCCATAAACACTGTCATCAAAATATTCCATGACCCTTTTCATCCAATTGCTCCATGACCCTGTCATCACAATGCTCCCTGCCCTTCTCATCACAATGCACCACGCTCTTGTCATCAAAATGCTCCATGGCCTATGTCATCACAAAGCTCCATGACCCTTGGAATCACAATGCTCCATGCCATTGTCATCACAAAGCTCCATGAAACCTCTCATCACATTGCTCCATGCCGTTGTCATCACAAAGCTCCATGACGCTTGTCATCACAATGCTCCATGCCCTTGTCATTGCAATCTCCATAACACATGTATCACTGTGTTCCGTGCCCTTGTCATCACAATGCTCCATGCTCACTCTCATCACAATAATCCATGAAACTTTTCAGACCAATGCTCCATGCCCTTGTCATCACAATGCTCCATTACACCTGTCATAACAATGCTCCATGACCCCTGCCATCACAATGTTCTACGGCCTTGTCATCACAAGACTCCATGGCCCTTGTCATCACAATGCTCCAAGACCCATGTAATCACAATGCTCCATGCCCATGTCATCACAAAGCTCCCTGACACATGTCATCAGAATGCTCCATGGCCTTCTCATCACAATACTCCATGACCTTGTCATCACAATGCTCCAAGACCCTTGTTATTACAATGATCCATGCCTCTTTGCATCTCAATGCTCCATGAACCCTGTCATCACAATGCACCATGCCCATCATCATAATGCTTCATGCTATTGTCATCACAATGAAATCAAAATTCTCCATGAACTCTCTCATCACAATGCTCCAAACCCTTGTGATCACAATGTTCCATAACACTTGTCATCACAACCCCCCATGACGCTGGTCATCACAATTATCCATGGACTTCTCATCACAATGCTCCATGACCTTTGTCATCACAATTCTCAATACACTTGTCATCACAATGCTCCATGATACTTGTCATCAGTATGCTCATTGAACCCTGTCATGACAAGTCTCCATGCCTTTTTTATCACAATGATCCATGCCCTTTCCATCACAATGCTCCATGCCATTGTCATCACAATACTCCACAAGCTTGTCATCAGAATGCTCCGTGACACTTTTCATCTCAATGATGCATGACCCCTGTCATCACAATGCTCCATGACACCTGTCATCACAATGCTCCATACCCCTTGTCATTACAGTGCTCCATGATGTTCGTCACCACAATTATCCATGGTCTTCTCATCACAGTGCTCCACGGTCTTGCCATCACAATGCTCCATGCCCTGGTCATCACAATGCTGCATGTCCCCAGTCATCACAATGCTCCATGACCCCTGTCATCACAATGCTCCATAGCGCTTGTCATTACAGTGCTCCATGACACTCGTAATCACAATTGTCCATGGTCTTCTCATCACAATGCTCCACGACCTTGTCATCAAAATGCTCCATGACCCTTGTCATCACAATGCTCCATGACCACTGTCATAACAATGCTCCATGACCCCTGTCATCACAAGGCTCCATACCACTTGTCATTACAGTGCTCCATGACGCTCCTCATCACAATTATCCATGGTCTTCTCATCACAATGCTCCACGGTCTTGCCATCACAGTGCTCCATGCCTTGGGCATCACAATGCTCCATGTCCCCGGTCATCACAATGCTCCATGACCACTGTCATCACAATGCTCTATACCCTTTGTCATTACAGTGCTCCATGACCCTCGTCATCACAATTATCCATGATCTTCTCATCACAGTGCTCCACGACCTTGCCATCACAAGACTCCATGCCCTGGTCATCACAATGCTCAATGTCCCCAGTCATCACAATGCTCCATGTCCCCGGTCATCACAATGCTCCATGACCACTGTCATCACAATGCTCTATACCCCTTGTCATTACAGTGTTCCATGACGCTCGTCATCACAATTATCCATGGTCTTCTCATCACAGTGCTCCACGGTCTTGCAATCACAATACTCCATGCCCTGGTCATCACAATGCTCCATGTCCCCTTTCATCACAATTCTCCACGTTCTTGGCATCACTATGCTCCATGATACTTCTCATCACAGTGTTACATGTTTTGTCATCACAATTCTCTATGCACTTGTCATCGCAATGCTCCATGACACCTGTCATAGCAAGCTCCATGTGATTGTCATCACAATGCTTCATGAACATGTCATCAAAATTCTCAATGGCCCTTGTTATCACAATGCTCCATGACCCTTGTCATCACAATGCTCCAAGCCCTTGTCATCATAATGCTCCATTACCTTTGTCATCACAATCCTCCATGACACTTGGCATCACAATGCTACATTCCATTGTCATTGCAATAGACCATGACATATGTCATCACAATGCTCCCTGACACCCTTCTTCACAATACTCCATGACCTTCTCATCACAATGCTCCATGGCCTTGTCATCACAATGCACCATGCCCACTGTCATCACAATAATCCATGAAACTTGTCAGAAAAATGCTCCATGACCCTGTCATCACAATGCTCCATGCCCTTTCATCACAATGCTCTATGACCCCTGTCATCACAATGCTCCGTGACTCCAGTCATCACAATGCTTCAAGACCTTTGTCATCACACTGGTTCATGACCTCGTCATCACAAGGCTCTGTGACCTTTGTCACCACAGCGCTCCATGAACATTTCATCACAATGCTCGGTGACCCTTGTCATCCCAATGCTCAATGCCTTTGTTAGCACAATACTCCATGACCCATGGCATCACAATGTGCCATGCGCTTGTCATCACAATGCTCCACATCTTTGTCATCACAATGCTCCATAAACCTTGTCATCACACTGCTCCATGCACTTCTCATCAAAATGCTCTCTCACCACTGATATCACAATGTTCCATCACTAGTCAACACAATACTCCCTCACCTCTGTCATCACAATATTCCATGACCCTTGTCACAACAATGCTACATGCCTTTATCATCACAATGCTCCATTCCCCTGACATCACAATGTTCCATAACCCCTGTCATCACAATGTTCCCTGCCCTTCACAACAGAATGCACCACACCCTTGTCATCAAAATGCTCCATGACCTTTGTCATCACAAAGCTCAATGACCCTTGTCATCACAATGCTGCATGCCATTGTCATCACAATGCTCCATGAACCCTCTCATCACATTGTTCCATGCCCTTGTCATCACAGGCTCCATGATGCTTTTCATCACAATGCTCGATGCCATTCTTATCACAATGCTCCATGCGCTTCTCATTACAATCCTCCATTACCCATGTATCACAGTGTTCCATGCCCTTGTCATCACAATGCTCCTTGCCCCCTCTCATCACAATAATCCATGAAACTTTTCAGACCAATGCTCCATGCCCTTGTCATCACAATGCTCCATTACCCCTGTCATAACAATGCTCCATGACCCCTGCCATCACAATGTTCCACAGCCTTGTCATCACAAGGCTCCATGACCCTTGTCATCACAATGCTCCAAGACCCCTGTAATCACAATGCTCTATGCACTTGTCATCACAAAGCTCCATGACGCATGTCAACAGAATGCTCCATGGCCTTCTCATTCACGATGTTCCATGCCTTTGTCATCACAATGCTCCAAGACTCCTGTAATCGCAATGCTCCATGCCCCTTTTCATCTCAATGCTCCATAAACCCTGTCATCACAATGCACCATGCTCATCATCATAATGCTTCAGGCTATTGTCATCACAATGAAACCAAAATGCTCCATGACCTCTGTCATCACAATGCTCCAAATCCTTGAGATCAATATGTTCCATAACACTTATCATCACAACGCCCCATGACGCTCGTCATCACAATTATCCATGGTCTTCTCATCACAATGCTCCATGACCTTTGTCATCACAATACTCAATACCCTTGTCATCACAATGCTCCCTGACACTTGTTGTCAGTTTGCTCCTTGAACCCTGTCATGACAAGGCTCCATGCCTTTTTCATCACAATGATCCATGCCCTTTTTATCACAGTGCTCCAAGACCGCTGTAATCACAATGCTCCATGCCCTTGTCATCACAAAGCTCCATGATGCATGTCATCAGAACGCTCCATGGCCTTCTCATCCCAATGCTCCATGCCCTTGTCATCACAATGCTCCAAGACCCCTGTAATCACAATGCTCCATGGCACTTTTCATCAGAATGCTCCATGAGACTTGTCATCACAAGGCTCCATGGTCTTCTCATCACAGTGCTCCAGTACCTTGTCATCACAATGCTCCATGACCCCTGTCATCACAGTACTCCATGGACATTTTCAGCCCAATGCTCCATGACCTTCTCATCACAATGCGCCATGACCCCTGTCATCACAATGCTCCATGACCACTGTCATCACAATGCTCCATGAACCCTGACAACACGATGATCCGGGACACTTGTCATTAAAATGCTCCATGACCATTGTCATCACAATGATCCATGTGCTTGTCATCCCAATGCTCCATGACCCTTGTAATCACAATGCTCCGTGATGCTTGTCATCACAGTGCTCCATGAACCTTGTCATCATAATGCTCCCTGCCTTTGTCAACAAAATGGTACATAATCTTGTCATCACAATTCTCCATGCGCTTGTCATCACAATCCTCCATGACCATTGGGATCACATTGCTTCATGCCCTTGCCATCTCTCTCTTGCCTTTCTGTGTTTTACAGATATTCGGATGTCCCTTTTGACCGGTGGCAAGTGACAATTCTTTGTAGTGTGGATTTGTATTGCGCGCTTGCTTGATTGGCCAAAAAGGGCGTATGCGTTTTCTTCTGAATATATTCAGGAGAAAAGGCATACGCCCTTTTTGGCCAAGTGCATCTCTGTCCAAGTTGGGATGCTTTTCCTGTGCTTTAAAGGCGATTCCAATTTACCTCTTGAAATATGTTTTGTGCAATTCTGCCTCATTTTCAAGGCCACTTCATTGCCTTCCCTCAACAGGTTTTTGGAAGAGAGTAGTCCTTTATAAGTCTGCAGGTTTGTGAATTGCTGTGCCCCTGAGCTCCAATTTTCAAATCCCATCTTTGTGAGCTGGCCGCAAATCCACAATTTTGCTTCAGGACCTATACTGGTTCCAGGGGTCGCTATATTGGTTCCCTGTGGGTGGTTGAGGCTTTGGTTAATTCTTCTTCCTGCCGGGAACTTAGAGTGACATGTGACCTTCCAAATGCCTACATCTACTCTCTGATTGGTTCTCCCTCTTCCCTTTCATCCTCTGCACAATTAGCAAACTGTGCGAACCAGGAGGTTATAGGGGCTGACTCTCCTAAGTTGGGAGATTGATAGTAAAGCAGTTGGAATGCCAAAGTGGAGCACAAGGAGAGGAAAAATTAGGAGAGTTTTAGAAACCTTTCACCATCACAGGGTGTCCATTTTCTAGGTTTCCCATACATGTTATAATTGTAGTGATATACCCTTCTACCTGGAGATTTGGGACACATGGAATGGTGGCATGCATTACTACTTTAAAAGGTTTGCATTTTCTCTCCCAATCTCACCAGTCCTCTCAGTCCCAAGTGTCCAGCCTTATGTCTCATCCAGCTGTCTTTGCAGATAGGGTCATTCCAGGTTTCATCAGAAACCCTGAAGGAATTGTGTAAGAATTTCGCTGTTTTTTGGGGTTTTTTTGAAATTCATTTTTATAATGGGGTTGAGCTGATTTTCACTGACGTGTTTATGCCAGTCTAGACACAATTGATTCCCTTACGGAGACATATCAATACATAGGTTTTAAGATTCTTAGTAGTCAGATATATTCCTCTGTGGGGCATAGGGGTGTTGAGTCCCGTTCACTGAGGATGGTGTAGGTCTTGTCTATTCTGTATTTGGTTTATGGAATGGTACCTGTGCTAATATCAAACTCTGGTTTTATGCATCACCCCACCTCTCCTTTCCCCTGAAGCAGGCATAAGAGATTTTTGCTAAATGTGAGACTCTGTTCTCTTTCCTAATTCAGTTCATGTGTTGTGATATTGACATTCCCTCTATAAGTGATATCTTATGATAAGATTATTTTTCTGTGTGACTAATTTCCCTTAAAATCATCATACCTAAATCCACTCTTTATGCTGCTACTGGCCTTATATACATTGATTTCACGTCTGAGTGATATTCCGTTGTACAAAATTACCACAAGTTCTTTATGCATTTCTCTTTTTCCTGGGATATTTTAGGTGTACCAAAGTTGAGGTTCTTGTATGCAGAGCAGCCCTAAACTTTGGGGTGCCTGTGTCTTATTGACATTTAGTCTTCCCAAGTTATATGTCCATGAGTTGAAGTCCCCTTGCTCCGGGGCTTTGTATTTTAGATGTTTTAAAAACAGCATACACTTCTTCAGAGTGGCTCTTGGATATTTATACCCCACCCATCAGCGTGACTAGGCTCCCTGTTTTCCATGGCCTCTCCTGCATTTCTGGTTTGTACACATTTTTTGGATGGCCTTTCTGAGCAGTGGAAATTGAGACTTCTTTGTTGTGCGGATTTGCATTTCCCTCTTGCTTGGTTGGCCAAAAACTCTGCATGTGTTTTTTTCCTGAAGATATTCACGAAAAAAACGCATACACCCTTTTGCCCAACCGCATCATTTTAGAAATTCTGCTGCTTTTCATATGCTTTAAATGTGAGTACAATCTACCTTTTGAAATCTGTTTCCTGCAATTCT
This sequence comes from Hyperoodon ampullatus, assembly GCF_949752795.1. Lineage (NCBI taxonomy): Eukaryota > Metazoa > Chordata > Mammalia > Artiodactyla > Ziphiidae > Hyperoodon > Hyperoodon ampullatus. The sequence continues at coordinate 333,866 of NW_027640521.1, forward strand.
GCCTCTAATTCAGATCCTCTTCGTTGCCTTACCTGAATATATTTTTGGACGTTGGTTATCATTTATATCTTTGCAGGTCTTTGAATTGTCTGCTCCTGAGCTCCATTTTGCAACTCGCTTTTTTTGTGAGCTGGCCGCCAAACCATTGGATTACTTCTGGCCCTATTCTGGTTCTGGGGAGGCAGGCTGAGCCTTTGGTTAATTCTTCTTCCTAATGGGAAATTAGAGTGACATGTGCCTGTCAAAAGTCCTACAGCTAATCTCTCATTGGTTCCCCCTCTTCCCATTTATCCTCTGCACAAATTGCAAACTGTGTAAAACAGGAGGTTAAAGGTGCTGATTCTCCAAGTGGGGAGATTGTTAGTAATGTGGCTGGAATGGCGAACCCCAGCACCAGGAGATCAAAAATGAGGTGCATTTTAGACACCTTTCCTGAGCACACGGTGTACATTCATCTCGGTTTCCCGGGCATGTTTTCGCTGTCAGAAGATTCCCTTGAACCTGCAGATTTGGGACCCATGGAATGGGTACCAGGCAGTATTACTTTAAAAGGTCTGCATTTCCTCACCCAGCCTCTCTAACATCTCTTAGCGTGCATAGCTTCCAGCCTTATATAATCATCCTGCTGTGGGTCTACATGTGTTCAATCCATGTTACATCGTAGCCCTTCAACAAAAGTTGTAAGAATTTTTGTCTGTCTCACTGTTTTTATAAATAGTTTTAAATTTATTTTTATATTGGTTACAGCTGATTTTCAAAGCTCTGTTTTTTGCTGCTGTACATCCACTTGATTCATGTACTGTGAGACAACAATAAATTCTTTTTCAGATGCTTACCAGTCATATGTATTATTTTCCAGTGACTTGAGTGGGCTGAGTGCAGTTCTTTGAGGTACCGTGTAGGCCTTGTCAGTTATTCAATTTGGTACTTGGAATGGTATCTTTGCTAATTTCAACCTCCTGGATAATACCTCACCATTCCCCACCTTTCCCATTTAGCAGCCTTATGTCTATTTTCTACATATTTGACTATGTTTCTGTTTTGTAATTTATTTCATGTGTAGCCATTTTTGATTCCACCTTTAAGTGACATCTTATGATATGTGTCTTTTTCTTTCTGACATATGTCACTTAGAATGATCGTATGTAACTCCTCCAGAGTTGTTACAACTGGCCTTATTTCATTGATTTCTGGATGAGTAATATTCCACTCTACATAAGTACCCCATCTCTTTTATCCATTTTATCCTTCCAGGGACATTTAGGTTATATCCAAGTTGAGGCCCTTTTTAACAGAGAGGTGGTAAACGTTCGGGTGCCTGTTTTCTGTCGATTTTTGTTTTTCCCAAGGTACACGCCCATGAGTGCAAGTGCCCTATGCTCTGTAGCTCATTTTTTAGATGTTTTAGCAAACACAATACACTTCTCCAGAGTGGCCGTTGGCAAATTACATTTCCACTATCAGCCTCACAGGGCTCCCTTTTCTCCTCGCCCTGTCCTGCATTTCTGGTGTTTACACTTTATGTGGATGTCCCTTCTGACTGATGTGAAGTGATACATTTTGTGATATTGATTTCCAGTGCCCACCTGTTTGGTTGGATAAAAAGTGTGTATGGCCTTTACTTGAATATATTCAGAAAAAATGCATACACCCTTTTTGGCCAACTGCATCATTGGCGATGTTCAGCCCCTTTTCTTGTGCTTTAATGGGGAGTCCTTTCTACCTCTTCAAATCTGTTTCCTGCCACTCTCCCTTGCTTACAAGTCCTTTTCTGTGACTTACCTCAAGACATTTTTCGACGATAGATATTTTCAACTCTGCAGTTTCATGAATTTTAGTGCCCCTGAGTTCCATTTTTCAACTTGTGATTTTGGAAACTGGACACAAAACAGCGGGATTTCCTCTAGCCCTATTCTGTTTCCGTGGGCAATTCTAGCCTTTGATGAATTTGTCTTCTGGATTGGAAATTAGAGTGGCATGTGCCTGTCCGAACACCTAAGACTTGTCTCTAAATTTTTCTCATCCTTCCGCTTCATCCTCTGGACAAATTCCAAACTGTTTGCAAGAGGATGTTGACGGTGCTGATGTCCCCAAGTGAGGAGATTGTTAGGAAAGATGCTGGAGGGTTGAACCCGAGCACCAGGCGATGAGGATATGAGGTTCCTTTTCCAAACTCTTTCCGATCAAACGGTGTACCATCCTCTAGGTGTGACAGGCATGTTTTAGCTGTAGGAAGGGTCCTGTGCATGTAAGGAGAACACCAGGGATTTTTCCAAATCAGTGCCTCCCCGAACCCCAAACTGGGGAATTTTTAAGCTACGGTTACACGTATGTCCTTTAAGGGCCTTGGGAAATAGGCAGAGCCCAAACTTTAGATGACTGAAATCTTCAGGGTCAGAAGCACTCACCATCGGCCTTGCTTAGGTTACATTTTATCTGTCATTGATAGATGATGTCAATAAAAATATCTATTCTTTTTCAGATTATTTCCCCTTATAGGTTATTGCAAAATATTCAGTGTAGTTCCCCTGTGCTATACAGTAGTTCCTTGTTGATGATCTATTTTATACATAGCAGTGTGTATGTGTTAATCCCAAACTGTTAATTTATCCCTTCTCCTACCTTTCCCCTTTGGTAATAATAAATTATAAGATTTTATACTTCTCAGAAATGGGGGAGCTGAAAGAGAGGTATCATTTTCAATGGAAAAGCATTCAAAACAAGATTGAAGCTTCAGCCAAGAGTATTCGATGTACATCCATGGAAATAAATCACTTCATTTCTCTAATGTTGACCTGACAAATAAGACAGACGTCTTCACTGAACTTGCTTATAGGAAAGTGATGGAAATATCAAATGTAAGTCTTAGAAACATCTTATTTTACCCGAGCATTATACACTGCTCTATGTTAACTACAGTTTGGCTCACACATCTGTTCATTGAAGTTGCAATGTTCTCAATTTCTGTTACTGATCCTCCAGAGTGGACCCCAACAGGAGTCCCCGTGCCCAGTGTCATTGGAGCCAACAGATCAAGACTGAGTTTGGTTCAGAAGCAAAGGAAACATTATTTTGAAAACAGAATGGAGAGGTGAGAGCGTGCACTCCCCCATGGGCTGTGGGCTGGGCTGCTGTGTAGGGTCCCCGGCAGCGTCAGTGGGAGGGAGAGGATGGAGCTCTCGAGGGCTGCGTTGGCTGCAGCTCAGGCTCTATGCTGCGGAGTCTGCATGGGACCCCGCTAGCTGAGGTGTCGACCCAGCCATTCTGCACTAGGATATCGGGTCTGATGTGCCGGGTGTGGGACCTCTGCATACGGAACCCTAGGAGCACGTGAAATTAGACAAAGCACAAAGGAAAAACAAGTTAGACTTTATTTTATTGCCCAGATTCTCTTTTTATCTCCCAGGAATTTTTAATGAACGTTGCCGGAGACGAACACCTCCTCTGCTTTTTGTTCCATTCCTTATTCTTGGGGTGTTGAGGGTGCAGACCCCTCTTTTGTAACTGCTTCATGCTGTGGTGGGAGCCCTGATACATGGGGGGAGGGGCAAAACGTCTCCCCACCAGCCTCCTGGTGAGGTTGATTGTCCCAAGGCCTCCTGCCTCACTTCTCGTCCGCCTGAGCACCAGCATTGGAAGTGTTACAGATTCTAATGACCTTTAAGGGTCCAGGAAAGAGAGGCGCAGAGATGCTGCGGTGGCAGGTTTCACCCCACCCCACATATGTTCGGCGACCTTAGGCTGACAGTTTTTGCCAGACTAGATTCTCTGACCAGTAGTCTGTGCTTTCTTTAATTAGGTCCCTGAATTAATGTACAAACAGCACCATGTGTCAGAGCCATGCCCGCGCAACTCCCAGACAGTCCAGGGTCAGTGGTGATCCAGGACCATGACGTCCACTGAGTCAACGGCCTTTAGAAGTAGCCAGCAGTCCAGCCGGTCATATTGGCCACCATCACCGCGGTGTCTGTAGGGTTTTCTATGGTGAAAGCGTGATATACGTTTCCCCCGCCAAGCTTTTTAGCTCCCCTCTGGGTGCAGTAAGTCCTGCAAGCAGTAGTCTGCTCTTTCGGGGCACAGTCTTGTCGTTTTCTGAGAGAAACTCCAGGTCAAGTGATGGTCACACGAGTCATCTTGGGGGCCCGTTGCCCCCATTTATCTCTCTGGAGGTTGGAGTTGGAGGTCCTCCTCACTCGAGGTCAGTGTGTCCACAGAGTGACCCCTGCAACTTCAGGGCATGATGGGTGGTTAGGATCACCACGTGGGGTCCTTTTCCCTTAGGAGGGAGCTGGCCTTGCGGGCTGCTGATTTCCAGCTTTTTAGATACCCCAGTATCCTGGCCTGATGAGTCGGTGGGCAAAGCCCTTGGTGACCATAGTTTATCATACCTGAAGGGCATTCTTGTGTTGCTCCATTTCAAGTGGTCCCAGTTTTTGCACTAAGGCTCCAAGGGCGATCAACCTTTGACCGGTTATGTAAAGGTCAAAGGGTTTAGCTAAATTAGGGAGTTCCTGGGCAAGGGTCTGTATTGACTGCTCTTTCCATTCTTGAAAGGCTGCTTCTGGATTCTATTCAAAAGGATCATCATCTTTTCGTGTCAGTGTTTCATGTAGAGGCCCAGCTATTACACTGTAGTTAGGGATCCAGATGCAGAAAACCTTGGCCTCCCCAGGAACCCCTAAGCTGTCTTCTAGTTGTAGAAGAGGTAAGGCTGCAAATGGCTTCTTCCCTATCCTGGGATGCGTTTCTCCGAATATCTGTGAGAATGAAGCCCAGGCATGTCACCTTAGCCTGGGATATTTGAGCGTTTTTCTTGGACACCTTCTATCCTTTCTTGGCTAGGTAGTTCAGAGGCGTCTTTAGTAGGCCTGGTGATCAGAATGTCATCTGCATATTGAAGGAGGGTTCCCTTTTACAGAGGTTGAACTTTTAGGTCTTTAGAGGACATTTCCCCAATGATGGTGTGATGATTTCTGAACCATTGGGGCAGGACGGCCCAGCATTATTGCTTTTGTTGCATGTTGTGTCCTGCCACTCACAAGCCAAAAATTCTTGTGACTCTGAGATGAATGGAATACAGAAGAAGGCATCATTGAAGTCTAATACAGAATGCCATGGCCTGGTGAAAGGTAGAATGACTAGCAGGGTGTAGGAAATAGGAGCTACTGGATGTATATCCTCGGTGGCTTCACTGACTGTCCTGATATCCTTTACCAGGTCTCCAGCAGCACATGGGGCTCTCGTGGTCAGGCCAATCCCAGGATATGGAGCTCACCTGGGCTGCACCCCTACCCCACAGCCCACGGGGCTCTCGTGGTCAAGTCCCTCCCAGGGTATGGAGCTCACCTCTGCAGCTACCCAGCAGCCCATGGGGCTCTCCTACTCAGGCCCTTCCCAGGATACGGAGCTCCCCTGGGAAGGTACCCCAGCAGGGCTGGACATACAGGAACTGTGCACATAGCCCACCTTGCAGAGAACCCCCAGCTCACCTGTCGCTCACAGCTGACACAGAATACCTCAGAGCAGGACTTGAACTAACAAACAGCAGCTCTGACAGGTCTGTGACCATGGCTATCACTCTCTGCAGGCTCTTTCTGCCTGGTCTTCCAGACACTTCCACTGCAGCCAGGGCACCAGGCCTCTGTCTCCACCCACCATCACTCCTCTCCCTGACTCCTGGGTTGCTCTCATTAGGATAGTGTCTTCTTGAAGTTGTTTTCCACTCATGGACCAGATAAAATGATAAGAAAACAACCCGCAGCAGCAGCCCCTTGTCTATCCTGACTCTCAAGAGCCCACACCTGTTCCTAGGGCCTGGCCCGTTTAGCAAGTTTCATTTTCTGCAGCTGTGAGCCCCTGAGGGGTGAGGATTGGCTGATTTTGGTAGCCTGAAACTGCCTGCCAGCCCTCCACAGGTGTGCCTGGGTTGAGGGCAATATAAACAGCTCTCCAGTGAGCGACAGCCCTTGTAGCTGTGACTGACGCCATATTCTCTGCCCCGTAGGCAGTGCCGGGGCTGTGCTGGTGGGAGGGAGTGAGGGGCCGTGGCTTTGTGGGTGGCCCAGTGTGAGTGGGGCTCTGCTGGACTTTCTGCAGAAGTTGCCAGGCTGCGACCTGCTAAAGAAGAGGATGTGTCACCGATACCTGCTGCTGGAATTTCTCCCCAGGCAGAGGTGAGGAAGTAAAAAAGCAGTGGGGGCGGTGGCAGGAGGGGTATCTCAGGCAGGGAAATGGAAAGCTTCCAGAAGAGCATCTGGGGCCAGGACCATCCTGACTGGCCTGCAGGCACCAAGTAGGCCTGTGTGCTGTCGCTGGTGTGGCTCCACAGCCCTTCCTCTAAGGTTGCAAGTTCTTGTACATATTCAGGTGTTTTACCTGGAAAGGGTGGGAAGAGTTCAGCTGCAGCAGGACTGGGGCTCAGCTCACGTTTACTCACAGATGCCTTGGAACGGTCCCCCAGCTTTGCAATGAGGACCCTCCTTGCTTGGGGGGTGGGCTGCTGGCTGTATGGGAGATGATTCCCCACCTCTGACCAATTTCAGAATTGTTTACCCCTGGAGCAAGTGCCCTGATAGGGTTTTCCTCTGTCTAACTCGTGGGTTCAGGTTTTTTTTCCTTTTTTGGTTCAAGTTAGATTTTATTCCTCTTTTATGTATTTATTGATATAAGCATGGAAATAATTCATTCATATGAATACATCAGTGTGAAGGGAAGACCTTTTTTCTCTTTTATTTTTAAATTTTATTTTTTTAAATTTTAAAATTTTATTTTATTTATATTTTTATACAGCAGGTTATTATTAGTTATGTATTTTATGCATATACATGTATACAGGTCAATCCCAATATCCCAACAGATGCCACCAACACCACCCCATGGCTTCCCACACTTGGTGTCCATACGTGTGTTCTCTACCTCTGTGTCTCTAATTCTTCCCTGCAAACCAGTTCATCTATACCATTTTTCTAGGTTCCACATATATGCATTAATATACAATATTGGTTTTTCTCTTTCTGACTTACTTCATTCTGTATGACAGTCTCTAGATCCATCGACATCTCTACAAATGACCCAGTTTCATTCCTTCTTATGGCTGAGTAATATTCCATTTTATATATGTACCACATCTTTATCCATTCGTCTGTCTGTGGGTATTTAGGTTGCTTCCATTACCTGGCTATTGTAAATAGTGCTGAAATGAGCATTGTCGTGAATGTGCCTTTTTGATTTATGGTTTTCTCTGGGTATATGCCCAGAAGTGGGATTGCTGGATCATATGGTAATTCTATTTCCAGTTTTTTTTAAGGAAACTCCATACTGTTCTCCATCGTGACTGTATCAATTTACATTTCCACCACTAGTGGAAGAGGGATCCTTTTGTCCACACCCTCACCAGAATTTGTTGTTTGTAGATTTTCTGATGATGCCGATTCTAACAGGTGTGAGGTGATACCTCATTGTAGTTTTGATTTGCATTTCTCTAATAATTAGTGATGTTGAGCAGCTTTTCATGTGCGTCTTGGCCATCTCTGTGTCTTCTTTGAAGAAACGTCTCTTTAGATCTTCTGCCTAATTTTGTATTGGGTTGTTTGTTGTTTTAATATTAAGCTGCATGAGCTCTTTATATATATTGGAGATTAAACCTTTGTCCATTGATTCGTTTGCAAATATTTTCGCCCATTCTGAGGGATGCTTTTTGCCATTCCCGTTTTTTTAACAAAAAAAGAAAGTAAGAAAAAGAAGCAGAACACTAATGTGTGTAAAATATGCCTTTTGAAACTGTCGTTTTGAAATATGGACGTCCTTTGAATTTTTTGGTCGATATATGACCCCAGGATTTGTTTTCAGGGCAGGTGTCATTTACAGGCCTGCAATGATTTTGAATATCAACTGACCATTAGCGCTGGGATTAAAGCTGCTATTTTGTGAAAAGGCCACAATGTGGCAGCAGTTCTCCCTTACCAAATCTGGTTACTGGGGCAACGAGCCTCAATGGAAGTCATGTTCTAGATTGGAATTTAGAATGGAATGTACCAGGAGAAAGCCCCTAAAGTTTGTCTCACTACTTCTTGTTCGTGTTTTTAGTTTAATTATTTATTTTTTATTACAGCAAATTTGATTACAATGTTTGGCTTGTTGTAGGTGTGGAAGATGTGGTTCTTTTACACATATACATATGTCTGTTCTTCCTGGGATCCTTTTCCCATGTACCTTATGACAGAATGTTGAGCAGTCTTCTCTTGGTATTCTGTAGGTCTTTGGTGATTATATATGTCACCTGTGTTTGTATATGTCTGTTAACCCCAATATCAAAATGAAACCAATCCTCACAACTTTCCATTTGTGAACCATTATTTTGTTTAATGAATCTGTGATTGCCCTTCTCCGTGGAAATATCTGCCCTGGTATCCATTTTTCGGTCACACCTATAAGAGATATGATATGATATGTGTCTTTCACTTTCGGACTTACTACAAGTCACATGATTAGCTCTAGACACACCTAAGGTGCTGCAAATGGCATTGTGTCCTTTTATTCCTTGGCTTCTATTCTGCCTTAGCCAGGTCCATTTTGAACAATGTGATTCCCTGAGGGCTGAGGATTAGCTGACCTGGGTAGCCTGAGCCTCCCGGCCGGCCCTCCCCAGGTGTGCCTGGGTTGAGGTCAATATAAACAGCGCTGCAGGCAGAAATAGCCCCTGAAGCTGTGCCTGACTCCATATTCTCTGCCCCGTCAGCAGTCTCGGGGCTGTGCTGGTGGGAGGGAGTGAGGGGCCACGGCTTTGTGGGTGGCCCGGTGTGAGTGGTTCTCTGCTGGACTTTCTGCAGGAGTTGCCAGGCTGCCACCTGTAAAGAAGAGGATGTGGCACCCATACCTTCCGCTGGAATTTCTCTCTGGACATAGCTGAGGAAGGAAAAAAGCAGTGGGTGCCGGGACAGGAGGGGTATCTCAGGCAGGGCAATGGAAAGCTTCCAGAAGAGCGCCCAGGGCCAGGACCATCCTGGCTGGCCTGCAGGAACCAAGTTGGCCTGCGTGCTGTCGCTGGTGTGGCTCCACGGCCCTTCCTCTAGGCTTTCAAGGCCTTGTACATATTCAGGTGTTTTACCTGGGAAGGGTGGGAAAAGTTCAACAGCAGCTGGCCTGGGGCTCAGCTCACCGTTACTCACAGATGCCTCGGCATGGCCCCCAGCTTTGAAATGAGGACGCTCCTTGCATAGGAGTGGGCTGCTGGCTCTATGGGAGATGATTCCCCACCTCTGAGCAATTTCAAAATTGTTTACCGCTGGAGCAAGTGCCCTGATAGGGTTTTCCTCTGTCTAACTCGTGGGTTCAGGTTTTTTTTTTTTTCTTTTTTGGTTCAAGTTAGATTTTATTCCTCTTTTATGTATTTATAGATATAAGCATGGAAATAATTCATTCATATAAATACATCTGTGTGAAGGGAAGAACTTTTTTCTGTTTTATTTTTGAATTTTATTTTTAAAAATTTTGAAATTTAATTTTATTTATTTTTTTATACAGCAGGTTATTATTAGTTATGTATTTTATGCATATACATGTAGACAGGGCAATCCCAGTCTCCCAACTCATCCCAAAACCACCTACCCATGGCTTCCCACACTTGGTGTCCATACGTGTGTTCTCTACCTCTGTGTCTCTATTTCTTCCCTGCAAACCAGTTCATCTGTACCATTTTTCTAGGTTCCACATATATGCATTAATATACAATATTTGTTTTTCTCTTTCTGACTTACTTTATTCTGTATGACAGTCTCTAGATCCATCGACGTCTCTACAAATGACCCAGTTTCATTCCTTCTTATGGCTGAGTAATATTCCATTTTATATATGGACCACATCTTTATCCATTCGTCTGTCTGTGGGTATTTAGGTTGCTTCCATTACCTGGCTATCGTAAATAGTGCTGAAATGAGCATTGTGGTGAATGTGCCTTTTTGATTTATGGTTTTCTCTGGGTATATGCCCAGAAGTGGGATTGCTGGATCATATGGTAATTCTATTTCTAGTTTTTTTAAGGAAACTCCATACTGTTCTCCATCGTGACTGTATCAATTTACATTTCCACCACTAGTGGAAGAGGGATCCTTTTGTCCACACCCTCCCCAGAATTCGTTGTTTGTAGATTTTCTGATGATGCCGATTCTAACAGGTGTGAGGTGATACCTCATTGTAGTTTTGATTTGCATTTCTCTAATAATTAGTGATGTTGAGCACCTTTTCATATGTGTCTTGGCCATCTCTGTGTCTTCTTTGAAGAAGCGTCTCTTTAGATCTTCTGCCCATTTTTGTATTGGGTTTTTTGTTGTTTTAATATTTAGCTGCACGAGCTCTTTATATATATTGGAGATTAAACCTTTGTCCATTGATTCGTTTGCAAATATTTTCGCCCATTCTGAGGGATGCTTTTTGCCATTCCCATTTTTTTAACAAAAAAAGAAAGAAAGAAAAAGAAGCAGAACACTAATGTGTGTAAAATATGCCTTTTGAAACTGTCGTTTTGAAATATGGACATCCTTTGAATTTTTTGGTCGCTATATGAACCCAGGATTTGTTTTCAGGGCAGGTGTCATTTACAGGCCTGCAATGATTTTGAATATCAACTGACCATTAGCGCTGGGATTAAAGCTGCTGTTGTGTGAAACGGCCACAAGGTGGCAGCAGTTCTCCCTTACCAAATCTGGTTACTGGGGCAACAGAGCCTCAATGGAAGTCGTGTTCTTGATTGGAATTTAGAATGGAATTTGCCAGGAGAAAGCCCCTCAAGTTTGTCTCACTACTTCTTGTTCGTGTTTTTAATTTAATTTTTTTATTTTTTATTACAGCAAATTTGATTACAATGTTTGGCTTGTTGTAGGTGTGGAAGATGTGGTTCTTTTACACATATACATATGTCTGTTCTTCCTGGGATCCTTTTCCCATGTACCTTATGAAAGAATGTTGAGTAGTCTTCTGGTATTCTGTAGGTCTTCGGTGATTATATATGTCACCTGTGTTTGTATATGTCTGTTAACCCCAATATCATAATGAAACCAATCCTCACACCTTTCCATTGGTGAACCATAAGTTTGTTGAATGAATCTGTGATTGCCCTTCTCCGTGGAAATATCTGCCCTGGTATCCATTTTTCGGTCACAACTATAAGAGATATGATATGATATGTGTCTTTCACTTTCTGACTTACTACAAGTCACGTGATTACCTCTAGACACACCTACAGTGCTGCAAATGGCATTGTGTCTTTTTATTCCTTGGCTTCTATTCTGCGTTAGCGAGGTCCATTTTCAACAATGTGGTTCCCTGAGGGCTGAGGATTAGCTGACCTTTGTAGCCTGGCCCTGCCGGCCGGCCCTCCCCAGGTGTGCCTGTGTTGAGGTCAATATAAACAGCGCTGCAGGCAGCAATAGACCCTGAAGCTGTGCCTGACTCCATATTCTCTGCCCCGTCAGCAGTCTCGGGGCTGTGCTGGTGGGAGGCAGTGAGGGTCCACGGCTTTGTGGGTGGCCCTGTGTGAGTGGGTCTCTGCTGGACTTTCTGCAGGAGTTGCCAGGCTGCCACCTGTAAAGAAGAGGATGTGGCACCCATAACTTGCGCTGGAATTTCTCTCCGGACAGAGGTTAAAGGAAAAAATCAGTGGGTGCCGGGACAGGAAGGGTATCTCAGGCAGGGCAATGGAAAGCTTCCAGAAGAGCGCCCAGGTCCAGGACCATCCTTGCTGGCCTGCAGGCATCAAGTTGGCCTGCGTGCTGTCGCTGGTGTGGCTCCATGGCCCTTCCTCTAGGCTTTCAAGCCCTTGTACATATTCAGGTGTTTTACCTCGGAAGGGTGGGAAAAGTTCAAAGGCATCTGGCCTGTGGCTCAGTTCATGGTTACTCACAGATGCCTCGGAATGGCCCCCACCATTGCAATGAGGACGCTCCTTGCATAGGAGTGGGCTGCTGGCTGTATGGGAGATGATTCCCCACCTCTGACCAATTTCATAATTGTTTACCGCTGGAGCAAGTGCCCTGATAGGGTTTTCCTCTGTATAACTGGTGGGTTCAGGTTTTTTTTTTTTCTTTTTTGGTTCAAGTTAGATTTTATTCCTCTTTTATGTATTTATAGATATAAGCATGGAAATAATTCACTCATATAAATACATCTGTGTGAAGGGAAAAACTTTTTTCTGTTTTATTTTTAAATTTTGTTTTTTTTAATTTTGAAATTTAATTTTATTTATTTTTTTATACAGCAGGTTATGATTAGTTATGTATTTTATGCATATACATGTATACAGGTCAATCCCAATCTCCCAACTCATCCCACCACCACCAACCCATGGCTTCCCACACTAGGTGTCCATACGTGTGTTCTCTACCTCTGTGTCTCTATTTCTTCCCTGCAAACCAGTTCATCTGTACCATTTTTCTAGGTTCCACATATATGCATTAATATACAATATTTGTTTTTCTCTTTCTGACTTACTTCATTCTGTATGACAGTGTCTAGATCCATCGACGTCTCTACAAATGACCCAGTTTCATTCCTTCTTATGGCTGAGTAATATTCCATTTCATATATGTACCACATCTTTATCCATTCATCTGTCTGTGGGTATTTAGTTTGCTTCCATTACCTGGCTATCGTAAATAGTGCTGAAATGAGCATTGTGGTGAATGTGCCTTTTTGATTTATGGTTTTCTCTGGGTATATGCCCAGAAGTGGGATTGCTGGATCATATGGTAATTCTATTTCTAGTTTTTTTAAGGAAACTCCATAGTGTTCTCCATCGTGACTGTATCAATTTACATTTCCACCACTAGTGGAAGAGGGATCCTTTTGTCCACACCCTCCCCAGAATTCGTTGCTTGTAGATTTTCTGATGATGCAGATTCTAACAGGCGTGAGGTGATACCTCATTGTAGTTTTGATTTGCATTTCTCTAATAATTAGTGATGTTGAGCAGCTTTTCATGTGCGTCTTGGCCGTCTCTGTGTCTTCTTTGAAGTATCGTCTCTTTAGATCTTCTGCCCATTTTTGTATTGGGTTGTTTGTTTTTTTAATATTAAGCTGCATGAGCTCTTTATATATATTGGAGATTAATCCTTTGTCCATTGATTCGTTTGCAAATATTTTCGCCCATTCTGAGGGATGCTTTTTGCCATTCCCGTTTTTTTAACAAAAAAAGAAAGAAAGAAAAAGAAGCAGAACACTAATGTGTGTAAAATATGCCTTTTGAAACTGTCGTTTTGAAATATGGACGTCCTTTGAATTTTTTGGTCGATATATGACGCCAGGATTTGTTTTCAGGGCAGGTGTCATTTACAGGCCTGCAATTATTTTGAATATCAACTGACCATTAGCGCTGGGATTAAAGCTGCTGTTGTGTGAAACGGCCACAAGGTGGCAGCAGTTCTCCCTTACCAAATCTGGTTACTGTGGCAACAGAGCCTCAATGGAAGTCGTGTTCTAGATTGGAATTTAGAATGGAATGTGCCAGGAGAAAGCCCCTCAAGTTTGTCTCACTACTTCTTGTTCGTGTTTTTAATTTAATTTTTTATTTTTTATTACAACAAATTTGATTACAATGTTTGGCTTGTTGTAGGTGTGGAAGATGTGGTTCTTTTACACATATATATATGTCAGTTCTTCCTGGGATCCTTTTCCCATGTACCTTATGACAGAATGTTGAGTAGTCTTCTCTTGGTATTCTGTAGGTCTTCGGTGATTATATATGTCACCTGTGTTTGTATATGTCTGTTAACCCCAATATCATAATGAAACCAATCCTCACACCTTTCCATTGGTGAAACATAAGTTTGTTTAATGAATCTGTGATTGCCCTTCTCCGTGGAAATATCTCCCCTGGTATTCATTTTTTGGTCACACCTATAAGAGATATGATATGATATGTGTCTTTCATTTTCTGACTTACCACAAGTCACGTGATTACCTCTAGACACACCTATGGTGCTGCAAATGGCATTGTGTCCTTTTATTCCTTGGCTTCTATTCTGCCTTAGCGAGGTCCATTTTCAACAATGTGATTCCCTGAGGGCTGAGGATTAGCTGACCTGGGTAGCCTGACCCTGCCGGCCGGCCCGCCCCAGGTGTGCCTGTGTTGATGTCAATATAAACAGCGCTGCAGGCAGCAATAGCCCCTGAAGCTGTGCCTGACTCCATGTTCTCTGACTCGTCAGCAGTCTCGGGGCTGTGCTGGTGGGAGGGAGTGTGGGGCCACGGCTTTGTAGGTGGCCCGGTGTGAGTGGGTCTCTGCTGGGCTTTCTGCAGGAGTTGCCAGGATGCCACGTGTAAACAAGAAGATGTATCACCCACACCTTCCGTTGGAATTTCTCTCCGGACAGAGGTGAGGAAGGAAAAAAGCAGTGGGGTCAGAGACAGGAGGGGTATCTCAGGCAGGGCAATGGAAAGCTTCAAGAAGAGCGCCCAGGGACAGGACCATACTGGCTGGCCTGCAGGCAACAAGTTGGCATGCGTGCTGTCGCTGGTGTGGCTCCACGGCCCTTCCTCTAAGCTTTCAAGCCCTTGTACATATTCAGGTGTTTTACCTGGGAAGGGTGGGAAAAGTTCAGCAGCAGCTGGCCTGGGGCTCAGCTCACAGTTACTCACAGATGCCTCAAGCCCCTTTCACTGAGGAAGGTGTAGGTCTTGTCTATTCCATAGATTGTTTTTGGAAAGGTACCTGTGCTTATATCAAACTCTGGTTTTATGCATCACCCCATCTCTCCTTCTCCCTTAAGCAGGCATAAGAGTGTTTTCCAAAGGTGAGACTCTGCTCTCTTTCCTAACTCAGGTCAAGTGTAGCCATGTTTACAGGATCTTCATAAGTGATATCTTATGATAAGTTTCTTTTTCTGTGTGACTTATTTCACTTAGAATCATCGTACCTGAATCCACCCATTTTGCTGCTACTGGTCTTATGACATTGATTTCATGGCTGAGGGATATTCCGTCGTACGTAAGTACCACAAATTTTTGAACCATTTTTATATTTCCTGGGATATTTAAGGTGTACCCAAGTTAAGGTCCTTGTAAGCAGTGCAGCCCTAAATTTTGGAGTGGCTCTGTCTTATTGATTTTCAGTTTTCCCAAGGTATATTCCCTAGACTGGAAGTGCCCTTGGCTGTGTAGCTCTGTTGTTTACTTGTTTTAGGGAACACATTGCACTCCACCAGAGAAGCAGTTGGCAATTTATATCCCGCCCATCAGCATAACAAGGCTCCCTGTTCTCCAGGGCCTGTCTTGCCTTTCTGGTTTTTACACATTTTGTGGATGTCCCTTTTGACCGGTGGGAAGTGATACTTCTTTGTAGTGCAGATTTGCATTGCCCGCTTGCTTGCTTGGCCAAAAAGGGCGTATGCGTTTTCTCCTGAATATATTCAGGAGAAAACGCATACGCCCTTTTTGGCCAAGTGCATCTTTGTCGAAGTTGTGCCCCTCTTCCTGGGCTTTAAAGGCGATTCCAACGTACCTCTTGAAATCTGTTTCCTGCTATACTGCCTCGCTTTCAAGTCCGCCTCATTGCCTTCCCTCAACAGATTTTTGGACGATAGTTGTCCTTTATTACTCGGCCAGTTTGTGAATTGCTGTGCCCCTGAGCTCCATTTTTCAACTCGTTTTTTGTGAGCTGACCGCAAGTCCAAAATTTTGGTTCAGGACCTATACTGGTTCCCTGTGGGTGGCTGAGACTTTCGTTAATTCTTCCTCCTGCTGGGAAATTAGAGTGATATGTGCCCGTCCAAATGCCTAACAGCTACTCTCTCATTGGTTCTCCCTCTTCCCTTTCTTCCTCTGCCAAACTGGCAACCTGTGCGAACCAGGAGGTTAAAGGGGCTGTCTCTCCAAGTTGGGAGGTTGATAGTAAAGCACATGGCAAGTCAAACCGGAGCACCAGGAGAGGGACTATTCGTTGAGTTGTAGAAACCTTTCGTATTCACAGTGTGTCTGTTCTCAAGGTTTCCTGTACATGTTATAGCTGTAGTAATATTCCCTTCAACCTGGAAGGTTGGGACCCATGGAATGTGTGCCAGGCATTTGTGATTTAAAGCGTCTGCATTTGCTCACCCAATCTCACAAATCCTCTCAGACCCAAGTATCCAGCCTTATGCCACATCCAGCTGTCATTGTAGATAGGGTCATTCCAGGTTTCATCAGAGACCCTGAAGGAATTGTAAAGAAGTTCACTGTTTTTTTTTTGTTTTGTTTTCGACATTCCTTTTTATAGTGGGATTGAGCTGATTCTCGCTGCCATGTTTATGCCAGTTTAGACACACTTGATTCCCTTATGGAGACATATCAATACATAGGTTTTAAGATTCTTACTAGTCAGATATATTCCCCTGCGGGAACTATGGGGTTTTGAGTCCCTTTCAATGAGGAATGTGTAGGTCTTATCTATTCCATAGTTGGTTTTTGGAACGGTACCTGTGCTTATATCAAACTCTGGTTTTATGCATCACCCCACCTCTCCTTCCCTCTTAAGCAGGCATAAGAGTGTTTTCTAAATGTGAGACACAGCTCTCTTTCCTAACTCAGTTCAAGTGTAGCCATGTTTACAGGATCTTCATAAGTGATATCTTATGATAAGATTCTTTTTCTGTGTGACTTATTTCACTTAGAATCATCGTACCTGAATCCACCCATTTTGCTGCTACTGGTCTTATGACATTGATTTCATGGCTGAGGGATATTCCATCGTACATAAGTCCCACAATTTTTTGAGCCATTTTTATATTTCCTGGGATATTTAAGGTGTACCCAAGTTGAGGTCCTTGTAAGCAGTGCAGCCCTAAATTTTGGGGTGGCTCTGTCTTATTGATTTTCAGTATTCCCAAGGTATATTCCCTAGACTGGAAGTGCCCTTGGCTCTGTAGCTCTGTTTTTTACTTGTTTTAGGGAACACAATGCACTCCTCCAGAGAAGCAGTTCGCAATTTATATCCCGCCCATCAGCATAACAAGGCTCCCTGTTCTCCAGGGCCTGTCTTGCCTTTCTTGTTCTTACACATTTTGTGGATGTCCCTTTTGACCGGTGGGAAGTGATACTTCTTTGTAGTGCAGATTTGCATTGCCCGCTTGCTTGCTTGGCCAAAAAGGGCGTATGCGTTTTCTCCTGAATATATTCAGGAGAAAACGTAT
This sequence comes from Hyperoodon ampullatus, assembly GCF_949752795.1. NCBI lineage: Eukaryota > Metazoa > Chordata > Mammalia > Artiodactyla > Ziphiidae > Hyperoodon > Hyperoodon ampullatus. The sequence goes on from NW_027640521.1 coordinate 351,022, forward strand.
ACGCCCTTTCTGGCCAAGTGCATCATTGTCGAAGTTGTGCCCCTCTTCTTGTGCTTTAAAGGCGATTCCAACGTACCTCTTGAAATCTGTTTCCTGCTATTCTGCCTCACTTTCAAGTCCGCCTCGTTGCCTTCCCTCATCAGATTTTTGGACGATAGTTGTCCTTTATTACTCGGCCAGTTTGTGAATTGCTGTGCCCTTGAGCTCCATTTTTCAACTCGTTTTTGGTGAGCTGACCGCAAGTCCAAAATTTTGGTTCAGGACCTATAATGGTTTCCGGTGAGTGGCTGAGACTTTGGTTAATTCTTCTTCCGGCCGGGAAATTAGAGTGATATGTGCCCGTCCAAATGCCTAACAGCTACTCTCTCATTGGTTCTCCCTCTTCCCTTTCATCCTCTGCCAAATTGGCAACCTGTGCGAACCAGGAGGTTAAAGGGGCTGTCTCTCCAAGTTGGGAGGTTGATAGTAAAGCAGATGTAAAGTCAAACCCGAGCACCAGGAGAGGGACTATTCGTTGAGTTTTAGAAACCTTTCGTATTCACAGTGTGTCCGTTCTCTAGGTTTCCCGTACATGTTATAGCTGTAGTAATATTCCCTTTAACCTGGAGAGTAGGGACCCATGGAATGGGTGCCAGGCATTTGTTCTTTAAAGGGTCTGCATTTGCTCACCCAATCTCACCAATCCTCTCAGTCCCAAGTGTCCAGCCTTATGCCACATCCAGCTGTCATTGTACGTAGGGTCATTCCAGGTTTCATCAGAGACCCTGAAGGAATTGTAAAGAATTTCCCAGTTTGTTTGTTTTGTTTTTGAAATTCCTTTTTATAGGGGGTTTGAGCTGATTCTCGCTGCCATGTTTATGCCAGTCTAGACACACTTTATTCCCTTATGGAGACATATCAATACATAGGTTTTAAGATTCTTACTAGTCAGATATATTCCTCTGCGGGAAATATGGGGTTTTCAGTCCCTTTCATTGAGGAAGGTGTAGGTCTTTTCTATTTCATAGTTGGTTTTTGGAACGGTACCTGTGCTTATATCAAACTCTGGTTTTATGCATCACCCCACCTCTCCTTCCCCGTTAAGCAGGCATAAGAGTGTTTTCTAAATGTGAGACACTGTTCTCTTTCCTAACTCAGTTCAAGTGTAGCCATGTTTACAGGATCTTCATAAGTGATATCTTATGATAAGTTTCTTTTTCTGTGTGACTTATTTCACTTAGAATCATCGTACCTGAATCCACCCATTTTGCTGCTCCTGGTCTTATGTCATTGATTTCATGGCTGAGGGATATTCCATCGTACGTAGTTACCACAATTTTTGGAAGCATTTTTATATATCCTGGGATATTTAAGGTGAACCCAAGTTGAGGTCCTTGTAAGCAGTTCAGCCTTAAATTTTGGGGTGGCTCCGTCTTATCGATTTTCAGTTTTCCCAAGGTATATTCCCTAGACTGGAAGTGCCCTTGGCTCTGTAGCTCTGTTGTTTATTTGTTTTAGGGAACACAATACACTCCTCCAGAGGGGCAGTTGGCTAGTTACATCCCGCCCATCAGCATAACAAGGCTCCCTGTTCTCCAGGGCCTGTCTTGCCTTTCTGGTTTTTACACATTTTGTGGATGTCCCTTTTGACCGGTGGGAAGTGATACTTCTTTGTAGTGCAGATTTGCATTGCCCGCTTGCTTGCTTGGCCAAAAAGGGCGTATGCGTTTTCTCCTGAATATATTCAGGAGAAAACGCATACGCCCTTTTTGGCCAAGTGCATCATTGTCGAAGTTGTGCCCCTCTTCCTGTGCTTTGAACGCGATTCCAACCTACCTCTTGAAATCTGTTTCCTGCTATTCTGCCTCACTTTCAAGTCCGCCTTGTTGCCTTCCCTCAACAGATTTTTGGACGATAGTTGTCCTTTATTACTCGGCCAGTTTGGGAATTGCTGTGACCCTGAGCTCCATTTTTCAACTCGTTTTTTGTGAGCTGACCGCAAGTCCAAAATTTTGGTTCAGGACCTATACTGGTTCCCGGAGGGGGGCTGAGACTTTGGTTAATTCTTCTTCCTGACGGGAAATTACAGTGATATGTGCCCGTCCAAATGCCTAACAGCTACTCTCTCATTTCTTCTCCCTCTTCCCTTTCATCCTCTGCCAAATTGGCAACCTGTGGGAACCAGGAGGTTAAAGGGGCTGTCTCTACAAGTTGGGAGTTTGATAGTAAAGCAGGTGGAAAGTCAAACCGGAGCACCAGGAGAGGGACTATTCGTTGAGTTTTAGAAACCTTTCGTAGTCACAGTGTGTCCGTTCTCTAGGTTTCCCGTACATGTTATAGCTGTAGGAATATTCCCTTCAACCTGGACAGTTGGGACCCATGGAATGGGTGCCAGGCATTTGTGCTTTAAATGGTCTGCATTTGCTCACCCAACCTCACCAATCCTCTCAGTCCCAAGTGTCCAGCCTTATGCCACATCCAGCTGTCGTTGTAGATAGGGTCATTCCAGGTTTCATCAGAGACCCTGAAGGAATTGTAAAGAATTTCCCAGGTTTTTTGTTTTGTTTTTGAAATTCCTTTTTATAGTGGGTTTGAGCTGATTCTCGCTGCCATGTTTATGCCAGTCTAGACACACTTGATTCCCTTACGGAGACATATCAATACATAGGTTTTAAGATTCTTACTAGTCAGATATATTCCTCTGCGAGAAATATGGGGTTTTGAGTCCCTTTCACTGAGGAAGGTGTAGGTCTTGTCTATTCCATAGTTGGTTTTTAGAACGGTACCTGTGCTTATATCAAACTCTGGTTTTATGCATCACCCCACCTCTCCTTCCCCCTTATGCAGGCATAAGTGTGTTTTCTAAATGTGAGACACTGTTCTCTTTCCTAACTCAGTTCAAGTGTAGCCATGTTTACAGGATCTTCATAAGTGATATCTTATGATAAGTTTCTTTTTCTGTGTGACTTTTTTCACTTAGAATCATTGTACCTGAATCCACCCATTTTGCTGCTACTGGTCTTATCACATTGATTTCATGGCTGAGCGATATTCCATCGTACGTAAGTACCACAATTATTTGAACCATTTTTATATTTCCTGGGATATTTAAGGTGTACCCAAGTTGAGGTCCTTGTAAGCAGTGCAGCCCTAAATTTTGGGGTGGCTCTGTCTTATTGATTTTCAGTTTTCCCAAGGTATATTCCCTAGACTGGAAGTGCCCTTGGCTCTGTAGCTCTGTTCTTTACTTGTTTTAGGGAACACAATGTACTCCTCCAGAGAGGCAGTTGGCAATTTACATCCCGCCCATCAGCATAACAAGGCTCCCTGTTCTCCAGGGCCTGTCTTGCCTTTCTGGTTTTTACACATTGTGTGGATGTCCCTTTTGACCGGTGGGAAGTGCTACTTCTTTGTAGTGCAGATTTGCATTGCCCGCTTGCTTGCTTGGCCAAAAAGGGCGTATGCATTTTCTCCTGAATATATTCAGGAGAAAACGCATACGCCCTTTTTGGCCAAGTGCATCATTGTCGAAGTTGTGCCCCTCTTCCTGTGCTTTAAAGGCGATTCCAACGTACCTCTTGAAATCTGTTTCCTGCTATTCTGCCTCGCTTTCAAGTCCGCCTCGTTGCCTTCCCTCAACAGATTTTTGGACGATAGTTGTCCTTTATTACTCAGCCAGTTTGTGAATTGCTGTGCCCCTGAGCTCCATTTTTCAACTCGTTTTTGGTGAGCTGACCGCAAGTCCAAAATTTTGGTTCAGGACCTATGCTGGTTCCTGCTGGTGGGCTGAGACTTTGGATAATTCTTCTTCCTGCCAGGAAATTACAGTGATATGTGCCCGTCCAAGTGCCTAACAGCTACTCTCTCATTGGTTCTCCCTCTTCCCTTTCATCCTCTGCCAAATTGGCAACCTGTGCGAACCAGGAGGTTAAAGGGGCTGTCTCTCCAAGTTGGGAGGTTGATAGTAAAGCAGATGGAAAGTCAAACCGGAGCACCAGGAGAGGGACTATTCGTTGAGTTTTAGAAACCTTTCGTATTCACTGTGTGTCCGTTCTCTAGGATTCCCGTACATGTTATAGCTGTAGTAATATTCCCTTCAACCTGGAGAGTTGGGACCCATGGAATGGGTGCCAGGCATTTGTGCTTTAAAGGGTCTGCATTTGCTCACCCAATCTCACCAATCCTCTCAGTCCCAATTGTCCGTCCTTATGACACATCCAGCTGTTGTTGTAGATAAGGTCATTCCAGGTTTCATCAGAGACCCTGAAGGAATTGCAAAGAATTTCCCAGTTTTTTTGTTTTGTTTTTGAAATTCCTTTTTATAGTGGGTTTGAGCTGATTCTCGCTGCCATGTTTATGCCAGTCTAGACACAATTTATTCCCTTACGGAGACATATCAATACATAGGTTTTAAGATTCTTACTAGTCAGATATATTCCTCTGCGGGAAATATGGGGATTTGAGTCCCTTTCACTGAGGAAGGTGTAGGTCTTGTCTATTCCATAGTTGGTTTTTGGAACGGTACCTGTGCTTATATCAAGCTCTGGTTTTATGCATCACCCCACCTCTCCTTCCCCTTAAGCAGGCATAAGAGTGTTTTCTAAATGTGAGACACTGTTCTCTTTCCTAACTCAGTTCAAGTGTAGCCATGTTTACAGGATCTTCATAAGTGATATCTTATGATAAGTTTCTTTTTCTGTGTGACTTATTTCACTTAGAATCATCGTACCTGAATCCACCCATTTTGCTGCTCCTGGTCTTATGTCATTGATTTCATGGCTGAGGGATATTCCATCGTACGTAGGTACCACAATTTTTTGAAGCATTTTTATATATCCTGGGATATTTAAGGTGAACCGAAGTTGAGGTCCTTGTAAGCAGTTCAGCCTTAAATTTTGGGGTGGCTCCATCTTATCGATTTTCAGTTTTCCCAAGGTATATTCCCTAGACTGGAAGTGCCCTTGGCTCTGTAGCTCTGTTGTTTATTTGTTTTAGGGAGCACAATACACTCCTCCAGAGGGGCAGTTGGCTAGTTACATCCCGCCCATCAGCATAACAATGCTCCCTGTTCTCCAGGGCCTGTCTTGCCTTTCTGGTTTTTACACATTTTGTGGATGTCCCTTTTGACCGGTGGGAAGTGATACTTCTTTGTAGTGCAGATTTGCATTGCCCGCTTGCTTGCTTGGCCAAAAAGGGCGTATGCGTTTTCTCCTGAATATATTCAGGAGAAAACGCATACGCCCTTTTTGGCCAAGTGCATCATTGTCGAAGTTGTGCCCCTCTTCCTGTGCTTTGAACGCGATTCCAACGTACCTCTTGAAATCTCTTTCCTGCTATTCTGCCTCGCTTTCAATTCCGCCTCGTTGCCTTCCCTCAACAGATTTTTGGACGATAGTTGTCCTTTATTACTCGGCCAGTTTGGGAATTGCTGTGACCCTGAGCTCCATTTTTCAACTCGTTTTTTGTGAGCTGACCGCAAGTCCAAAATTGTGGTTCAGGACCTATACTGGTTCCCGGACGGGGGCTGAGACTTTGGTTAATTCTTCTTCCTGACGGGAAATTACAGTGATATGTGCCCGTCCAAATGCCTAACAGCTACTCTCTCATTGGTTCTCCCTCTTCCCTTTCATCCTCTGCCAAATTGGCAACCTGTGGGCACCAGGATGTTAAAGGGGCTGTCTCTCCAAGTTGGGAGTTTGATAGTAAAGCAGGTGGAAAGTCAAACCAGAGCACCAGGAGAGGGAATATTCGTTGAGTTTTAGAAACCTTTCGTAGTCACAGTGTGTCCGTTCTCTAGGTTTCCCGTACATGTTATAGCTGTAGGAATATTCCCTTCAACCTGGACAGTTGGGACCCATGGAATGGGTGCCAGTCATTTGTGCTTTAAATGGTCTGCATTTGCTCACCCAACCTCACCAATCCTCTCAGTCCCAAGTGTCCAGCCTAATGCCACATCCAGCTGTCGTTGTAGATAGGGTCATTCCAGGTTTCATTAGAGACCCTGAAGGAATTGTAAAGAATTTCCCAGGTTTTTTGTTTTGTTTTTGAAATTCCTTTTTATAGTGGGTTTGAGCTGATTCTCGCTGCCATGTTTATGCCAGTCTAGACACACTTGATTCCCTTACGGAGACATATCAATACATAGGTTTTAAGATTCTTACTAGTCAGATATATTCCTCTGCGAGAAATATGGGGTTTTGAGTCCCTTTCACTGAGGAAGGTGTAGGTCTTGTCTATTCCATAGTTGGTTTTTAGAACGGTACCTGTGCTTATATCAAACTCTAGTTTTATGCATCACCCCACCTCTCCTTCCCCCTTAAGCAGGCATAAGTGTGTTTTCTAAATGTGAGACACTGTTCTCTTTCCTAACTCAGTTCAAGTGTAGCCATGTTTACAGGATCTTCATAAGTGATATCTTATGATAAGTTTCTTTTTCTGTGTGACTTTTTTCACTTAGAATCATTGTACCTGAATCCACCCATTTTGCTGCTACTGGTCTTATGACATTGATTTCATGGCTGAGCGATATTCCATCGTACGTAAGTACCACAATTATTTGAACCATTTTTATATTTCCTGGGGTATTTAAGGTGTACCCAAGTTGAGGTCCTTGTAAGCAGTGCAGCCCTAAATTTTGGGGTGGCTCTCTCTTATTGATTTTCAGTTTTCCCAAGGTATATTCCCTAGACTGGAAGTGCCCTTGGCTCTGTAGCTCTGTTCTTTACTTGTTTTAGGGAACACAATGCACTCCTCCAGAGAGGCAGTTGGCAATTTACATCCCGCCCATCAGCATAACAAGGCTCCCTGTTTTCCAGGGCCTGTCTTGCCTTTCTGGTTTTTACACATTTTGTGGATGTCCCTTTTGACCGGTGGGAAGTGATACTTCTCTGTAGTGCAGATTTGCATTGCCCGCTTGCTTGCTTGGCCAAAAAGGGCGTATGCGTTTTCTCCTGAATATATTCAGGAGAAAACGCATACGCCCTTTTTGGCCAAGTGCATCATTGTCGAAGTTGTGCCCCTCTTCCTGTGCTTTAAAGGCGATTCCAACGTACCTCTTGAAATCTGTTTCCTGCTATTCTGCCTCGCTTTCAAGTCCGCCTCGTTGCCTTCCCTCAACAGATTTTTGGAGGATAGTTGTCCTTTATTACTCGGCCAGTTTGTGAATTGCTGTGCCCCTGAGCTCCATTTTTCAACTCGTTTTTGGTGAGCTGACCGCAAGTCCAAAATTTTGGTTCAGGACCTATGCTGGTTCCCAGTGCGGGGCTGAGACTTTGGTTAATACTTCTTCCTGCCGGGAAATTACAGTGATATGTGCCCGTCCAAATGCCTAACAGCTAATCTCTCATTGGTTCTCCCTCTTCCCTTTCATCGTCTGCCAAATTGGCAACCTGTGCGAATCAGGAGGTTAAAGGGGCTGTCTCTCCAAGTTGGGAGGTTGATAGTAAAGCAGATGGAAAGTCAAACCAGAGCACCAGGAGAGGGACTATTCGTTGAGTTTTACAAACCTTTCGTATTCACAGTGTGTCCGTTCTCTAGGTTTCCCGTACATGTTATATCTGTAGTAATATTCCCTTCAACCTGGAGAGTTGGGACCCATGGAATGGGTGCCATGCATTATTGCTTTAAAGGGTCTGCATTTGCTCACCCAATCTCACCAATCCTCTCAGTCCCAAGTGTCCAGCCTTATGCCACATCCACCGGTCATTGTAGATAGGGTCATTCCAGGTTTCATCACAGACCCTGAAGGAATTGTAAAGAATTTCCCAGTTTTTTTGTTTTGTTTTTGAAATTCCTTTTTATAGTGGGTTTGAGCTGATTTTCGCTGCCATGTTTATGCCAGTCTAGACACACTTGATTCCCTTACGGAGACATATCAATACATAGGATTTAAGATTCTTACTAGTCAGATATATTCCTCTGCGGGAAATATGGGGTTTTGAGTTCCTTTCACTGAGGAAGGTGTAGGTATTGTCTATTCCATAGTTGATTTTTGGAACGGTACCTGTGCTTATATCAAACTCTGGTTTTATGCATCACCCCACCTCTCCTTCCCCCTTAAGCAGGCATAAGAGTGTTTTCTAAATGTGAGACACTGTTCTCTTTCCTAACTCAGTTCAAGTGTAGCCATGTTTACAGGATCTTCATAAGTGATATCTTATGATAAGTTTCTTTTTTTCTGTGACTTATTTCACTTAGAATCATCGTACCTGAATCCACCCATTTTGCTGCTACTGCTCTTATGACATTGATTTCATGGCTGAGGGATATTCCATCGTACGTAAGTACCACAATTTTTTGAACCATTTTTATATTTCCTGGGATATTTAAGGTGTACCCAAGTTGAGGTCCTTGTAAGCAGTGCAGCCCTAAATTTTGGGGTGGCTCTGTCTTATTGATTTTCAGTTTTCCCAAGGTATATTCCCTAGACTGGAAGTGCCCTTGGCTCTGTAGCTCTGTTCTTTACTTGTTTTAGGGAACACAATGTACTGCTCCAGAGAGGCAGTTGGCAATTTACATCCCGCCCATCAGCATAACAAGGCTCCCTGTTCTCCAGGGCCTGTCTTGCCTTTCTGGTTTTTACACATTGTGTGGATGTCCCTTTTGACCGGTGGGAAGTGATACTTCTTTGTAGTGCAGATTTGCATTGCCCGCTTGCTTGCTTGGCCAAAAAGGGCGTATGCGTTTTCTCCTGAATATATTCAGGAGAAAACGCATACGCCCTTTTTGGCCAAGTGCATCATTGTCGAAGTTGTGCCCCTCTTCCTGTGCTTTAAAGGTGATTCCAACGTACCTCTTGAAATCTGTTTCCTGGTATTCTGCCTCGCTTTCAAGTCCGCCTCGTTGCCTTCCCTCAACAGATTTTTGGACGATAGCTGTCCTTTATTACTCGGCCAGTTTGTGAATTGCTGTGACCCTGAGCTCCATTTTTCAACTCGTTTTTGGTGAGCTGACCGCATGTCCAAAATTTTGGTTCAGGACCTATACTGGTTCCCGGTGGGTGGCTGAGACTTTGGTTAATTCTTCTTCCTGCCGGGAAATTACAGTGATATGTGCCCGTCCGTATGCCTAACAGCTACTCTCTCATTGGTTCTCCCTCTTCCCTTTCATCCTCTGCCAAATTGGCCACCTGTGCGAACCAGGAGGTTAAAGGGGCTGTCTCTCCAAGTTGGGAGGTTGATAGTAAAGCAGATGGAAAGTCAAACCGGAGCACCCGGAGAGGGATTATTCGTTGAGTTTTAGAAACCTTTCGTATTCACAGTGTGTCCGTTCTCTAGGTTTCCCGTACATGTTATAGCTGTAGTAATATTCCCTTCAACCTGGAGAGTTGGGTCCCATGGAATGGGTGCCATGCATTATTGCTTTAAAGGGTCTGCATTTGTTCACCCAATCTCACCAATCCTCTCAGTCCCAAGTGTCCAGCCTTATGCCACATCCAGCTGTCATTGTAGAAAGGGTCATTCCAGGTTTCATCAGAGACCCTGAAGGAATTGTAAAGAATTTCCCAGTTTTTCTGTTTTGTTTTTGAAATTCCTTTTTATAGTCGGTTTGAGCTGATTCTCGCTGCCATGTTTATGCCAGTCTAGACACACTTGATTCCCTTACGGAGACATATCAATACATAGGTTTTAAGATTCTTACTAGTCAGATATATTCCTCTGCGGGAAATATGGGGTTTTGAGTCCCTTTGACTGAGGAAGGTGTAGGTCTTGTCTATTCCATAGTTGGTTTTTGGAATGGTACCTGTGCTTATATCAAACTCTGGTTTTATGCATCACCCCACTTCTCCTTCCCCCTTAAGCAGGCATAAGAGTGTTTTCTAAATGTGAGACACTGTTCTCTTTCCTAACTCAGTTCAAGTGTAGCCATGTTTACAGGATCTTCATAAGTGATATCTTGTGATAAGTTTCTTTTTCTGTGTGACTTATTTCACTTAGAATCATCGTACCTGAATCCACCCATTTTGCTGCTACTGGTCTTATGACATTGATTTCATGGCTGAGGGATATTCCATCGTACGAAAGTACCACAATTTTTTGAACCATTTTTATATTTCCTGGGATATTTAAGGTGTACCCAATTTGAGGTCCTTGTAAGCAGTGCAGCCCTAAATTTTGGGTGGCTCTGTCTTATTGATTTTCAGTTTTCCCGATGTATATTCCCTAGACTGGAAGTGCCCTTGGCTCTGTATCTCTGTTCTTTACTTGTTTTAGGGAACACAATGCACTCCTCCAGAGAGGCAGTTGGCAATTTACATCCCGCCCATCAGCATAACAAGGCTCCCTGTTCTCCAGGGCCTGTCTTGCCTTTCTGGTTTTTACACATTTTGTGGATGTCCCTTTTGACCGGTGGGAAATGATACTTCTTTGTAGTGCAGATTTGCATTGCCCGCTTGCTTGCTTGGCCAAAAAGGGCGTATGCGTTTTCTCCTGAATATATTCAGGAGAAAACGCATACGCCCTTTTTGGCCAAGTGCATCATTGTCGAAGTTGTGCCCCTGTTCCTGTGCTTTAAAGGCGATTCCAACGTACCTCTTGAAATCTGTTTCCTGCTATTCGGCCTCGCTTTCAAGTCCGCCTCGTTGCCTTCCCTCAACAGATTTTTCGACGATAGTTGTCCTTTATTACTCGGCCAGTTTGTGAATTGCTGTGCCCCTGAGCTTCATTTTTCAACTCGTTTTTGGTGAGCTGACCGCAAGTCCAAAATTTTGGTTCAGGACCTATACTGGTTCCCGGTGGGGGGCTGAGACTTTGGTGAATTCTTCTTCCTGACGGGAAATTACAGTGATATGTGCCCGTCCAAATGCCTAACAGCTACTCTCTCATTGGTTCTCCCTCTTCCCTTTCATCCTCTGCCAAATTGGCAACCTGTGGGAACCAGGAGGTTAAAGGGGCTGTCTCTCCAAGTTGGGAGTTTGATAGTAAAGCAGGTGGAATGTCAAACCGGAGCACCAGGAGAGGGACTATTCGTTGAGTTTTAGAAACCTTTCGTAGTCACAGTGTGTCCGTTCTCTAGGTTTCCCGTACATGTTATAGCTTTAGGAATATTCCCTTCAACCTGGACAGTTGGGACCCATGGAATGGGTGCCAGGCATTTGTGCTTTAAATGGTCTGCATTTGCTCACCCAACCTCACCAATCCTCTCAGTCCCAAGTGTCCAGCCTTATGCCACATCCAGCTGTCGTTGTAGATAGGGTCATTCCAGGTTTCATCAGAGACCCTGAAGGAATTGTAAAGAATTTCCCAGGTTTTTTGTTTTGTTTTTGAAATTCCTTTTTATAGTGGGTTTGAGCTGATTCTCGCTGCCATGTTTATGCCAGTCTAGACACACTTGATTCCCTTACGGAGACATATCAATACATAGGTTTTAAGATTCTTACTAGTCAGATATATTCCTCTGCGGGAAATATGGGGTTTTGAGTCCCTTTGAGGAAGGTGTAGGTCTTGTCTATTCCATAGTTGGTTTTTTGAATGGTACCTGTGCTTATATCAAACTCTGGTTTTATGCATCACCCCACTTCTCCTTCCCCCTTAAGCAGGCATAAGAGTGTTTTCTAAATGTGAGACACTGTTCTCTTTCCTAACTCAGTTCAAGTGTAGCCATGTTTACAGGATCTTCATAAGTGATATCTTGTGATAAGTTTCTTTTTCTGTGTGACTTATTTCACTTAGAATCATCGTACCTGAATCCACCCATTTTGCTGCTACTGGTCTTATGACATTGATTTCTTGGCTGAGGGATATTCCATCGTACGAAAGTACCACAATTTTTTGAACCATTTTTATATTTCCTGGGATATTTACGGTGTAAACAAGTAGAGGTCCTTGTAAGCAGTGCAGCCCTAAATTTTTGGGTGGCTCTGTCTTATTGATTTTCAGTTTTCCCAAGGTATATTCCCTAGACTGGAAGTGCCCTTGGCTCTGTATCTCTGTTCTTTACTTGTTTTAGGGAACACAATGCACTCCTCCAGAGAGGCAGTTGGCAATTTACATCCCGCCCATCAGCATAACAAGGCTCCCTGTTCTCCAGGGCCTGTCTTGCCTTTCTGGTTTTTACACATTTTGTGGATGTCCCTTTTGACCGGTGGGAAGTGCTACTTCTTTGTAGTGCAGATTTGCATTGCCCGCTTGCTTGCTTGGCCAAAAAGGGCGTATGCGTTTTCTCCTGAATATATTCAGGAGAAAACGCATACGCCCTTTTTGGCTAAGTGCATCATTGTCGAAGTTGTGCCCCTCTTCCTGTGCTTTAAAGGCGATTCCAACGTACCTCTTGAAATCTGTTTCCTGCTATTCTGCCTGCCTTTCAAATCCGCCTCGTTGCCTTCCCTCAACAGATTTTTGGACGATAGTTTTCCTTTATTACTCGGCCAGTTTGTGAATTGCTGTGCCCCTGAGTTCCATTTTTCAACTCGTTTTTGGTGAGCTGACCGCAAGTCCAAAATTTTGGTTCAGGACCTATACTGGTTCCCGGTGGGGGGCTGAGACTTTGGTTAATTCTTCTTTCTGCCGGGAAATTACAGTGATATGTGCCCGTCGAAATGCCTAACAGCTACTCTCTCATTGGTTCTCCCTCTTCCCTTTCATCCTCTGCCAAATTGGAAACCTGTGTGAACCAGGAGGTTAAAGGGGCTGTCTCTCCAAGTTGGGAGGTTGATAGTAAAGCAGATGGAAAGTCAAACCGGAGCACCAGGAGAGGGATTATTCGTTGAGGTTTAGAAAATTTTCGTATTCACAGTGTGTCCGTTCTCTAGGTTTCCCGTACATGTTATAGCTGTAGTAATATTCCCTTCAACCTCGAGAGTTGGGACCCATGGAATGGGTGCCAGGCATTTGTGCTTTAAAGGGTCTGCATTTGCTCACCCAATCTCACCTATCCTCTCAGTCCCAAGTGTCCAGCCTTATGCCACATCCAGCTGTTGTTGTAGATAGGGTCATTCCAGGTTTCATCAGAGACTCTGAAGGAATTGGAAAGAATTTCCCAGTTTTTTTGTTTTGTTTTTGAAATTCCTTTTTATCGTGGGTTTGAGCTGATTCTCGCTGCCATGTTTATGCCAGTCTCGACACACTTGATTCCCTTACAGAGACATATCAATACATAGGTTTTAAGATTCTTACTACTCAGATATATTCCTCTGCGGGAAATATGGGGTTTGTGTCCCTTTCACTTATGAAGGTGTAGGTCTTGTCTATTCCATAGTTGGTTTTTGGAGCGGTACCTGTGCTTATATCAAACTCTGGTTTTATGCATCACCCCACCTCTCTTTCCCCCTTAAGCAGGCATAAGAATGTTTTCTAAATGTGAGACACTGTTCTCTTTCCTAACTCAGTTCAAGTGTAGCCATGTTTACAGGATCTTCATAAGTGATATCTTATGATAAGTTTCTTTTTCTGTGTGACTTATTTCACTTAGAATCATCGTACCTGAATACACACATTTTGCTGCTACTGGTCTTATGACATTGATTTCATGGCTGAGGGATATTCCATCGTACGTAAGTACCACAATTTTTTGAAACATTTTTATATTTCCTGGGATATTTAAGGTGTACCCAAGTTGAGGTCCTTGTAAGCAGTGCAGCCCTAAATTTTGGGGTGGCTCTGTCTTATTGATTTTCAGTTTTCCCAAGGTATATTCCCTGGACTGGAAGTGCACTTGGCTCTGTAGCTCTGTTGTTTACTTGTTTGAGGGAACACAATGCACTCCCCCAGAGAGGCAGTTGGCAATTTACATCCCGCCCATCAGCATAACAAGGCTCCCTGTTCTCCAGGGCCTGTCTTGCCTTTCTGGTTTTTACACATTTTGTGGATGTCCCTTTTGACCGGTGGGAAGTGATACTTCTTTGTAGTGCAGATTTGCATTTCCCTCTTGCTTGCTTGGCCAAAAAGGGCGTATGCGTTTTCTGCTGAATATATTCAGGAGAAAACGCATACGCCCTTTTTGGCCAAGTTCATCATTGTCAAAGTTGGGCCCCTCTTCCTGTGCTTTAAAGGCGATTCCAACGTACCTCTTGAAATCTGTTTCCTGCTATTCTGCCTCGCTTTCAAGTCTGCCTCCTTGCCTTCCCTCAACAGATTTTTGGACGATAGTTGTCCTTTATTACTCGGCCAGTTTGTGAATTGCTGTGCCCCTCAGCTCCATTTTTCAACTCGTTTTTGGTGAGCTGACCGCATGTCCAAAATTTTGGTTCAGGACCTATGCTGGTTCCCGGTGGGTGGCTGAGACTTTGGTTAATTCTTCTTCCTGCCAGGAAATTACAGTGATATGTGCCCGTCCAAATGCCTAACAGCTACTCTCTCATTGGTTCTCCCTCTTCCCTTTCATCCTCCGCCAAATTGGAAAACTGTGCAAACCAGGGGGTTAAAGGGGCTGTCTCTCCAAGTTGGGAGGTTGATAGTAAAGCAGATGGCAAGTCAAACCGGAGCACCAGGAGAGGGACTATTCGTTGAGTTTTAGAAACCTTTCGAATTCACAGTGTGTCTGTTCTCTAGGTTTCCTGTACATGTTATAGCTGTAGTAATATTCCCTTCAACCTGGAGAGTTGGGACCCATGGAATGGGTGCCAGGCATTTGTGCTTTAAAGGGTCTGCATTTGCTCAACCAATCTCACCAATCCTCTCAGTCCCAAGTGTCCAGCCTTATGCCACATCCAGCTGTCGTTGTAGATAAGGTCATTCCAGGTTTCATTAGAGACCCTGAAGGAATTGTAAAGAATTTCCCAGTTTTTTTGTTTTGTTTTTGAAATTCCTTTTTATAGTGGCTTTGAGCTGATTCTCGCTGCCATGTTTATGCCAGTCTAGACACACTTGATTCCCTTACGGAGACATATCAATACATAGGTTTTAAGATTCTTACTAGTCAGATATATTCCTCTGCGGGAAATATGGGGTTTTGAGTCCCTTTCACTGAGGAAGGTGTAGGTCTTGTCTATTCCATAGTTGGTTTTTCGAACGGTACCTGTGCTTATATCAAACTCTGGTTTTATGCATCACCCCACCTCTCCTTCACCCTTAAACAGGCATAAGAGTGTTTTCTAAATGTGAGACACTGTTCTCTTTCCTAACTCAGTTCAAGTGTAGCCATGTTTACAGGATCTTCATAAGTGATATCTTATGATAAGTTTCTTTTTCTCTGTGACTTATTTCACTTAGAATCATCGTACCTGAATCCACCCATTTTGTTGCTACTAGTCTTATGACATTGATTTCATGGCTGAGGGATATTCAATCGTATGTAAGTATCACAATTTTCTGAACCATTTTTATATTTCCTGGGATACTTAAGGGGTACCCAAGTTGAGGTCCTTGTAAGCAGTGCAGCCCTAAATTTTGGGGTGGCTGTGTCTTATTGATTTTCAATTTTCCCTAGGTATATTCCCTAGACTGGAAGTGCCCCTGGCTCTGTAGCTCTGTTGTTTATTTGTTTTAGGGAACACAATGCACTCCTCCAGAGAGGCAGTTGGCAATTTACATCCCGCCCATCAGCATAACAAGGCTCCCTGTTCTCCAGGGCCTGTCTTGCCTTTCAGGATTTTACACATTTTGTGGATGTCCCTTTTGACCGGTGGGAAGTGATACTTCTTTGTAGTGCAGATTTGCATTGCCCGCTTGCTTGCTTGGCCAAAAAGGGCGTATGCATTTTCTCCTGAATATATTCAGGAGAAAACGCATACGCCCTTTTTGCCCAAGTGCATCATTGTCGAAGTTGTGCCCCTCTTCCTGTGCTTTAAAGGCGATTCCAACGTACCTCTTGAAATCTGTTTCCTGCTATTCTGCCTCGCTTTCAAGTCTGCCTCGTTTCCTTCCCTCAACAGATTTTCGGACGATAGTTTTCCTTTATTAGTAGGCCAGTTTGTGAATTGCTGTGCCCCTGAGCTCCATTTTTCAACTCGTTTTTTGTGAGCTGACCGCAAGTCCAAAATTTTTGTTAAGGACCTATACTGGTTCCAGGTGGGTGGCTGAGACTTTGGTTAATTCTTCTTCCTGCCGGGAAATTACAGTGATATGTGCCCGTCCAAATGCCTAACAGCTCCTCTCTCATTGGTTCTCCCTCTTCCCTTTCATCCTCTGCCAAATTGGCAACCTGTGCGAACCAGGAGGTTAAAGGGGATGTCTCTCCAAGTTGGGCGGTTGATAGTAAAGCAGATGGAAAGCCAAACTGGAGCACCAGGAGAGGGACTATACGTTGAGTTTTAGAAACCTTTCGTATTCACTGTGGGTCCGTTCTCTAGGTTTCCCGTACATGTTATAGCTGTAGTAATATTCCCTTCAACCTGGAGAGTTGGGACCCATGGAATGGGTGCCAGGCATTTGTGCTTTAAAGGGTCTGCCTTTACTCACACAATCTCACCAATCCTCTCAGTCCCAAGTGTCCAGCATTATGCCACATCCAGCTGTCGTTGTAGATAAGGTCATTCCAGGTTTCATTAGAGACCCTGAAGGAATTGTAAAGAATTTCCCAGTTTTTTTGTTTTGTTTTTGAAATTCCTTTTTAAAGTGGGTTTGAGCTGATTCTCGCTGCCATGTTTATGCCAGTCTAGACACACTTGATTCCCTTACGGAGACATATCAATACATAGGTTTTAAGATTCTTACTAGTCAGATATATTCCTCTGCGGGAAATATGGGGTTTTGAGTCCCTTTCACTGAGGAAGGTGTAGGTCTTGTCTATTCCATAGTTGGTTTTTGGAACGGTACCTGTGCTTATGTCAAACTCTGGTTTTATGCATCACCCCACCTCTCCTTCACCCTTAAACAGGCATAAGAGTGTTTTCTAAATGTGAGACACTGTTCTCTTTCCTAACTCAGTTCAAGTGTAGCCATGTTTACAGGATCTTCATAAGTGATATCTTATGATAAGTTTCTTTTTCTCTGTGACTTATTTCACTTAGAATCATCGTACCTGAATCCACCCATTTTGTTGCTACTGGTCTTATGACATTGATTTCATGGCTGAGGGATATTCAATCGTACGTAAGTACCACAATTTTCTGAACCATTTTTATATTTCCTGGGATACTTAAGGTGTACCCAAGTTGAGGTCCTTGTAAGCAGTGCAGCCCTAAATTTTGGGGTGGCTGTGTCTTATTGATTTTCAATTTTCCCTAGGTATATTCCCTAGACTGGAAGTGCCCCTGGCTCTGTAGCTCTGTTGTTTATTTGTTTTAGGGAACACAATGCACTCCTCCAGAGAGGCAGTTGGCAATTTACATCCCGCCCATCATCATAACAAGGCTCCCTGTTCTCCAGGGCCTGTCTTGCCTTTCAGGTTTTTACACATTTTGTGGATGTCCCTTTTGACCGGTGGGAAGTGATACTTCTTTGTAGTGCAGATTTGCATTGCCTGCTTGCTTGCTTGGCCAAAAAGGGCGTATGCATTTTCTCCTGAATATATTCAGGAGAAAACGAATACACCCTTTTTGGCCAAGTGCATCATTGTCGAAGTTGTGCCCCTCTTCCTGTGCTTTAAAGGTGATTCCAACGTACCTCTTGAAATCTGTTTCCTGCTATTCTGCCTCGCTTTCAAATCCGCCTCGTTGCCTTCCCTCAACAGATTTTTGGACGATAGTTGTCCTTTATTACTCGGCCAGTTTGTGAATTGCTGTGCCCCTGAGCTCCATTTTTCAACTCGTTTTCTGTGAGGTGACCGCAAGTGCAAAATTTTGGTTCAGAACCTAAACTGGTTCCCGGGGGGTGGCTGAGACTTTGGTTAATTCTTCTTCCTGCCTGGAAATTAGAGTGATATGTGCCCGTCCAAATGCCTAACAGCTACTCTCTCATTGGTTCTCCCTCTTCCCTTTCATCCTCTGCCAAATTGGAAACCGGTGCGAACCAGGAGGTTAAAGGGGCTGTCTCTCCAATTTGGGAGGTTGACAGTAAAGCAGATGGAAAGTCAAACCCGAGCACCAGGAGAGGGACTATTCGTTGAGTTTTAGAAACCTTTCATATTCACAGTGTGTCTGTTCTCTAGGTTTCCTGTACATGTTATAGCTGTAGTAATATTCCCTTTAACCTGGAGAGTTGGGACCCATGGAATGGGTGCCAGGCATTTGTGCTTTAAAGGGTCTGCATTTGCTCACCCAATCTCACCAATCCTCTCAGTCCCAAGTGTCCAGCCTTATGCCACATCCAGCTGTCGTTGTACATAGGGTCATTCCAGGTTTCATCAGTGACCCTGAAGGAATTGTAAAGAATTTCCCAGTTTTTTTGTTTTGATTTTGAAATTCCTTTTTATAGTGGGTTTGAGCTGATTCTCGCTGCCATGTTTATGCCAGTCTAGACACACTTGATTCCCTTACGGAGACATATCAATACATAGGTTTTAAGATTCTTACTAGTCAGATATATTCCTCTGCGGGAACTATGGGGTTTTGAGTCCCTTTCACTGAGGAAGGTGTAGGTCTTGTCTATTCCATAGTTGGTTTTTGGAACGGTACCTGTGCTTATATCAAACTCTGGTTTTATGCACCACCCCACCTCTCCTTCCCCCTTAAGCAGGCATAAGAGTGTTTTCTAAATGTGAGACACTGTTCTCTTTCCTAACTCAGTTCAAGTGTAGCCATGTTTACAGGATCTTTATAAGTGATATCTTATGATAAGTTTCTTTTTCTCTGTGACTTATTTCACTTAGAATCATCGTACCTGAATCCACCCATTTTGCTGCTACTGGTCTTCTGACATTGATTTCATGGCTGAGGGATATTCCATCGTACGTAAGTACCACAATTTTTTGAACCATTTTTATATTTCCTGGGATATTTAAGGTGTACCCAAGTTGAGGTCCTTGTAAGCAGTGCAGCCCTAAATTTTGGGGTGGCTCTGTCTTATTGATTTTCAGTTTTCCCAAGGTATATTCCCTAGACTGGAAGTGCCCTTGGCTCTGTAGCTCTGTTGTTTACTTGTTTTAGGGAACACAGTGCACTCCCCCAGAGAGGCAGTTGGCAATTTACATCCCGCCCATCAGCATAACAAGGCTCCCTGTTCTCCAGGGCCTGTCTTGCCTTTCTGGTTTTTACACATTTTGTGGATGTCCCTTTTGACCGGTGGGAAGTGATACTTCTTTGTAGTGCAGATTTGCATTGCCCGCTTCCTTGCTTGGCCAAAAAGGGCGTATGCGTTTTCTGCTGAATATATTCAGGAGAAAATGCATACGCCCTTTTTGGCCAAGTGCATCATTGTCGAAGTTGGGCCCCTCTTCCTGTGCTTTAAAGGTGATTCCAACGTACCTCTTGAAATCTGTTTCCTGCTATCCTGCCTCGCTTTCAAGTCTGCCTCGTTGCCTTCCCTCAACAGATTTTTGGACGATAGTTGTCCTTTATTACTCGGCCAGTTTGTGAATTGCTGTGCCCCTGAGCTCCATTTTTCAACTCGTTTTCTGTGAGGTGACCGCAAGTGCAAAATTTTGGTTCAGAACCTAAACTGGTTCCCGGGGGGTGGCTGAGACTTTGGTTAATTCTTCTTCCTGCCTGGAAATTAGAGTGATATGTGCCCGTCCAAATGCCTAACAGCTACTCTCTCATTGGTTCTCCCTCTTCCCTTTCATCCTCTGCCAAATTGGAAACCGGTGCGAACCAGGAGGTTAAAGGGGCTGTCTCTCCAATTTGGGAGGTTGACAGTAAAGCAGATGGAAAGTCAAACCCGAGCACCAGGAGAGGGACTATTCGTTGAGTTTTAGAAACCTTTCATATTCACAGTGTGTCTGTTCTCTAGGTTTCCTGTACATGTTATAGCTGTAGTAATATTCCCTTTAACCTGGAGAGTTGGGACCCATGGAATGGGTGCCAGGCATTTGTGCTTTAAAGGGTCTGCATTTGCTCACCCAATCTCACCAATCCTCTCAGTCCCAAGTGTCCAGCCTTATGCCACATCCAGCTGTCGTTGTACATAGGGTCATTCCAGGTTTCATCAGTGACCCTGAAGGAATTGTAAAGAATTTCCCAGTTTTTTTGTTTTGATTTTGAAATTCCTTTTTATAGTGGGTTTGAGCTGATTCTCGCTGCCATGTTTATGCCAGTCTAGACACACTTGATTCCCTTACGGAGACATATCAATACATAGGTTTTAAGATTCTTACTAGTCAGATATATTCCTCTGCGGGAACTATGGGGTTTTGAGTCCCTTTCACTGAGGAAGGTGTAGGTCTTGTCTATTCCATAGTTGGTTTTTGGAACGGTACCTGTGCTTATATCAAACTCTGGTTTTATGCACCACCCCACCTCTCCTTCCCCCTTAAGCAGGCATAAGAGTGTTTTCTAAATGTGAGACACTGTTCTCTTTCCTAACTCAGTTCAAGTGTAGCCATGTTTACAGGATCTTTATAAGTGATATCTTATGATAAGTTTCTTTTTCTCTGTGACTTATTTCACTTAGAATCATCGTACCTGAATCCACCCATTTTGCTGCTACTGGTCTTCTGACATTGATTTCATGGCTGAGGGATATTCCATCGTACGTAAGTACCACAATTTTTTGAACCATTTTTATATTTCCTGGGATATTTAAGGTGTACCCAAGTTGAGGTCCTTGTAAGCAGTGCAGCCCTAAATTTTGGGGTGGCTCTGTCTTATTGATTTTCAGTTTTCCCAAGGTATATTCCCTAGACTGGAAGTGCCCTTGGCTCTGTAGCTCTGTTGTTTACTTGTTTTAGGGAACACAGTGCACTCCCCCAGAGAGGCAGTTGGCAATTTACATCCCGCCCATCAGCATAACAAGGCTCCCTGTTCTCCAGGGCCTGTCTTGCCTTTCTGGTTTTTACACATTTTGTGGATGTCCCTTTTGACCGGTGGGAAGTGATACTTCTTTGTAGTGCAGATTTGCATTGCCCGCTTCCTTGCTTGGCCAAAAAGGGCGTATGCGTTTTCTGCTGAATATATTCAGGAGAAAATGCATACGCCCTTTTTGGCCAAGTGCATCATTGTCGAAGTTGGGCCCCTCTTCCTGTGCTTTAAAGGTGATTCCAACGTACCTCTTGAAATCTGTTTCCTGCTATCCTGCCTCGCTTTCAAGTCTGCCTCGTTGCCTTCCCTCAACAGATTTTTGGACGATAGTTATCCTTTATTACTAGGCCAGTTTGTGAATTGCTGTGCCCCTCAGCTCCATTTTTCAACTCGTTTTTTGTTAGCTGACCGCATGTCCAAAATTTTGGTTCAGGACCTATGCTGGTTCCCGGTGGGTGGCTGAGACTTTGGTTAATTCTTCTTCCTGCCAGGAAATTACAGTGATATATCCCCGTCCAAATGCCTAACAGCTACTCTCTCATTGGTTCTCCCTCTTCCCTTTCATCCTCCGCCAAATTAGAAAACTGTGCGAACCAGGAGGTTAAAGGGGCTGTCTCTCCAAGTTGGGAGGTTGATAGTAAAGCAGATGGCAAGTCAAACTGGAGCACCAGGAGAGGGACTATTCGTTGAGTTTTAGAAACCTTTCGTATTCACAGTGTGTCTGTTCTCTAGGTTTCCTGTACATGTTATAGCTGTAGTAATATTCCCTTTAACCTGGAGAGTTGGGACCCATGGAATGGGTGCCAGGCATTTGTGCTTTAAAGGGTCTGCATTTGCTCACCCAATCTCACCAATCCTCTCAGTCCCAAGTGTCCAGCCTTATGCCACATCCAGCTGTCGTTGTAGATAAGGTCATTCCAGGTTTCATTAGAGACCCTGAAGGAATTGTAAAGAATTTCCCAGTTTTTTTGTTTTGTTTTTGAAATTCCTTTTTATAGTGGGTTTGAGCTGATTCTCGCTGCCATCTTTAGGCCAGTCTAGACACACTTGATTCCCTTACGGAGACATATCAATACATAGGTTTTAAGATTCTTACTAGTCAGATATATTCCTCTGCGGGAAATATGGGGTTTTGAGTCCCTTTCACTGAGGAAGGTGTAGGTCTTGTCTATTCCATAGTTGGTTTTTGGAACGGTATCTGTGCTTATATCAAACTCTGGTTTTATGCATCACCCCACCTCTCCTTCCCCCTTAAACAGGCATAAGAGTGTTTTCTAAATGTGAGACACTGTTCTCTTTCCTAACTCAGTTCAAGTGTAGCCATGTTTACAGGATCTTCATAAGTGATATCTTATGATAAGTTTCTTTTTCTCTGTGACTTATTTCACTTAGAATCATCGTACCTGAATCCACCCATTTTGTTGCTACTGGTCTTATGACATTGATTTCATGGCTGAGGGATATTCAATCGTATGTAAGTATCACAATTTTCTGAACCATTTTTATATTTCCTGGGATACTTAAGGGGTACCCAAGTTGAGGTCCTTGTAAGCAGTGCAGCCCTAAATTTTGGGGTGGCTGTGTCTTATTGATTTTCAATTTTCCCTAGGTATATTCCCTAGACTGGAAGTGCCCCTGGCTCTGTAGCTCTGTTGTTTTTTTGTTTTAGGGAACACAATGCACTCCTCCAGAGAGGCAGTTGGCAATTTACATCCCGCCCATCAGCATAACAAGGCTCCCTGTTCTCCAGGGCCTGTCTTGCCTTTCAGGATTTTACACATTTTGTGGATGTCCCTTTTGACCGGTGGGAAGTGATACTTCTTTGTAGTGCAGATTTGCATTGCCCGCTTGCTTGCTTGGCCAAAAAGGGCGTATGCATTTTCTCCTGAATATATTCAGGAGAAAACGCATACGCCCTTTTTGCCCAAGTGCATCATTGTCGAAGTTGTGCCCCTCTTCCTGTGCTTTAAAGGCGATTCCAACGTACCTCTTGAAATCTGTTTCCTGCTATTCTGCCTCGCTTTCAAGTCTGCCTCGTTTCCTTCCCTCAACAGATTTTCGGACGATAGTTGTCCTTTATTACTCAGCCAGTTTGTGAATTGCTGTGCCCCTCAGCTCCATTTTTCAACTCGTTTTTGGTGAGCTGACCGCATGTCCAAAATTTTGGTTCAGGACCTATGCTGGTTCCCGGTGGGTGGCTGAGACTTTGGTTAATTCTTCTTTCTGCCAGGAAATTACAGTGATATGTGCCCGTCCATATGCCTAACAGCTACTCTCTCATTGGTTCTCCCTCTTCCCTTTCATCCTCCGCCAAATTGGAAAACTGTGCAAACCAGGAGGTTAAAGGGGCTGTCTCTCCAAGTTGGGAGGTTGATAGTAAAGCAGATGGCAAGTCAAACTGGAGCACCAGGAGAGGGACTATTCGTTGAGTTTTAGAAACCTTTGGAATTCACAGTGTGTCTGTTCTCTAGGTTTCCTGTACATGTTATAGCTGTAGTAATATTCCCTTCAACCTGGAGAGTTGGGACCCATGGAATGGGTGCCAGGCATTTGTGCTTTAAAGGGTCTGCATTTGCTCAACCAATCTCACCAATCCTCTCAGTCCCAAGTGTCCAGCCTTATGCCACATCCAGCTGTCGTTGTAGATAAGGTCATTCCAGGTTTCATTAGAGACCCTGAAGGAATTGTAAAGAATTTCCCAGTTTTTTTGTTTTGTTTTTGAAATTCCTTTTTATAGTGGCTTTGAGCTGATTCTCGCTGCCATGTTTATGCCAGTCTAGACACACTTGATTCCCTTACGGAGACATATCAATACATAGGTTTTAAGATTCTTACTAGTCAGATATATTCCTCTGCTGGAAATATGGGGTTTTGAGTCCCTTTCACTGAGGAAGGTGTAGGTCTTGTCTATTCCATAGTTGGTTTTTGGAACGGTACCTGTGCTTATATCAAACTCTGGTTTTATGCATCAACCCAACTCTCCTTCCCCCTTAAGCAGGCATCAGAGTGTTTTCTAAATGTGAGACACTGTTCTCTTTCCTAACTCAGTTCAAGTGTAGCCATGTTTACAGGATCTTCATAAGTGATATCTTATGATAAGTTTCTTTTTCTCTGTGACTTATTTCACTTAGAATCATCGTACCTGAATCCACCCATTTTGTTGCTACTGGTCTTATGACATTGATTTCATGGCTGATAGATATTCAATCGTATGTAAGTATCACAATTTTCTGAACCATTTTTATATTTCCTGGGATACTTAAGGGGTACCCAAGTTGAGGTCCTTGTAAGCAGTGCAGCCCTAAATTTTGGGGTGGCTGTGTCTTATTGATTTTCAATTTTCCCTAGGTATATTCCCTAGACTGGAAGTGCCCCTGGCTCTGTAGCTCTGTTGTTTATTTGTTTTAGGGAACACAATGCACTCCTCCAGAGAGGCAGTTGGCAATTTACATCCCGCCCATCATCATAACAAGGCTCCCTGTTCTCCAGGGCCTGTCTTGCCTTTCAGGATTTTACACATTTTGTGGATATCCCTTTTGACCGGTGGGAAGTGATACTTCTTTGTAGTGCAGATTTGCATTGCCCGCTTGCTTGCTTGGCCAAAAAGGGCGTATTCATTTTCTCCTGAATATATTCAGGAGAAAACGCATACGCCCTTTTTGCCCAAGTGCATCATTGTCGAAGTTGTGCCCCTCTTCCTGTGCTTTAAAGGTGATTCCAACGTACCTCTTGAAATCTGTTTCCTGCTATTCTGCCTCGCTTTCAAGTCTGCCTCGTTTCCTTCCCTCAACAGATTTTCGGACGATAGTTGTCCTTTATTAGTAGGCCAGTTTGTGAATTGCTGTGCCCCTGAGCTCCATTTTTCAACTCGTTTTTTGTGAGCTGACCGCAAGTCCAAAATTTTTGTTAAGGAACTATACTGGTTCCAGGTGGGTGGCTGAGACTTTGGTTAATTCTTCTTCCTGCCGGGAAATTACAGTGATATGTGCCCGTCCAAATGCCTAACAGCTCCTCTCTCATTGGTTCTCCCTCTTCCCTTTCATCCTCTGCCAAATTGGCAACCTGTGCGAACCAGGAGGTTAAAGGGGATGTCTCTCCAAGTTGGGCGGTTGATAGTAAAGCAGATGGAAAGCCAAACTGGAGCACCAGGAGAGGGACTATACGTTGAGTTTTAGAAACCTTTCGTATTCACAGTGGGTCCGTTCTCTAGGTTTCCCGTACATGTTATAGCTGTAGTAATATTCCCTTCAACCTGGAGAGTTGGGACCCATGGAATGGGTGCCAGGCATTTGTGCTTTAAAGGGTCTGCCTTTACTCACACAATCTCACCAATCCTCTCAGTCCCAAGTGTCCAGCCTTATGCCACATCCAGCTGTCGTTGTAGATAAGGTCATTCCAGGTTTCATTAGAGACCCTGAAGGAATTGTAAAGAATTTCCCAGTTTTTTTGTTTTGTTTTTGAAATTCCTTTTTACAGTGGGTTTGAGCTGATTCTCGCTGCCATGTTTATGCCAGTCTAGACACACTTGATTCCCTTACGGAGACATATCAATACATAGGTTTTAAGATTCTTACTAGTCAGATATATTCCTCTGCGGGAAATATGGGGTTTTGAGTCCCTTTCACTGAGGAAGGTGTAGGTCTTGTCTATTCCATAGTTGGTTTTTGGAACGGTACCTGTGCTTATGTCAAACTCTGGTTTTATGCATCACCCCACCTCTCCTTCACCCTTAAACAGGCATAAGAGTGTTTTCTAAATGTGAGACACTGTTCTCTTTCCTAACTCAGTTCAAGTGTAGCCATGTTTACAGGATCTTCATAAGTGATATCTTATGATAAGTTTCTTTTTCTCTGTGACTTATTTCACTTAGAATCATCGTACCTGAATCCACCCATTTTGTTGCTACTGGTCTTATGACATTGATTTCATGGCTGAGGGATATTCAATCGTACGTAAGTACCACAATTTTCTGAACCATTTTTATATTTCCTGGGATACTTAAGGTGTACCCAAGTTGAGGTCCTTGTAAGCAGTGCAGCCCTAAATTTTGGGGTGGCTGTGTCTTATTGATTTTCAATTTTCCCTAGGTATATTCCCTAGACTGGAAGTGCCCCTGGCTCTGTAGCTCTGTTGTTTATTTGTTTTAGGGAACACAATGCACTCCTCCAGAGAGGCAGTTGGCAATTTACATCCCGCCCATCATCATAACAAGGCTCCCTGTTCTCCAGGGCCTCTCTTGCCTTTCAGGTTTTTACACATTTTGTGGATGTCCCTTTTGACCGGTGGGAAGTGATACTTCTTTGTAGTGCAGATTTGCATTGCCTGCTTGCTTGCTTGGCCAAAAAGGGCGTATGCATTTTCTCCTGAATATATTCAGGAGAAAACGAATACGCTGTTTTTGTCCAAGTGCATCATTGTCGAAGTTGTGCCCCTCTTCCTGTGCTTTAAAGGTGATTCCAACGTACCTCTTGAAATCTGTTTCCTGCTATTCTGCCTCGCTTTCAAATCCGCCTCGTTGCCTTCCCTCAACAGATTTTTGGACGATAGTTGTCCTTTATTACTCGGCCAGTTTGTGAATTGCTGTGCCCCTGAGCTCCATTTTTCAACTCGTTTTCTGTGAGGTGACCGTAAGTGCAAAATTTTGGTTCAGAACCTAAACTGGTTCCCGGGGGGTGGCTGAGACTTTGGTTAATTCTTCTTCCTGCCTGGAAATTAGAGTGATATGTGCCCGTCCAAATGCCTAACAGCTACTCTCTCATTGGTTCTCCCTCTTCCCTTTCATCCTCTGCCAAATTGGAAACCGGTGCGAACCAGGAGGTTAAAGGGGCTGTCTCTCCAATTTGGGAGGTTGACAGTAAAGCAGATGGAAAGTCAAACCCGAGCACCAGGAGAGGGACTATTCGTTGAGTTTTAGAAACCTTTCATATTCACAGTGTGTCTGTTCTCTAGGTTTCCTGTACATGTTATAGCTGTAGTAATATTCCCTTTAACCTGGAGAGTTGGGACCCATGGAATGGGTGCCAGGCATTTGTGCTTTAAAGGGTCTGCATTTGCTCACCCAATCTCACCAATCCTCTCAGTCCCAAGTGTCCAGCCTTATGCCTCATCCAGCTGTCGTTGTACATAGGGTCATTCCAGGTTTCATCAGTGACCCTGAAGGAATTGTAAAGAATTTCCCAGTTTTTTTGTTTTGATTTTGAAATTCCTTTATATAGTGGGTTTGAGCTGATTCTCGCTGCCATGTTTATGCCAGTCTAGACACACTTGATTCCCTTACGGAGACATATCAATACATAGGTTTTAAGATTCTTACTAGTCAGATATATTCCTCTGCGGGAACTATGGGGTTATGAGTCCCTTTCACTGAGGAAGGTGTAGGTCTTGTCTATTCCATAGTTGGTTTTTGGAACGGTACCTGTGCTTATATCAAACTCTGGTTTTATGCACCACCCCACCTCTCCTTCCCCCTTAAGCAGGCATAAGAGTGTTTTCTAAATGTGAGACACTGTTCTCTTTCCTAACTCAGTTCAAGTGTAGCCATGTTTACAGGATCTTTATAAGTGATATCTTATGATAAGTTTCTTTTTCTCTGTGACTTATTTCACTTAGAATCATCGTACCTGAATCCACCCATTTTGCTGCTACTGGTCTTCTGACATTGATTTCATGGCTGAGGGATATTCCATCGTACGTAAGTACCACAATTTTTTGAACCATTTTTATATTTCCTGGGATATTTAAGGTGTACCCAAGTTGAGGTCCTTGTAAGCAGTGCAGCCCTAAATTTTGGGGTGGCTCTGTCTTATTGATTTTCAGTTTTCCCAAGGTATATTCCCTAGACTGGAAGTGCCCTTGGCTCTGTAGCTCTGTTGTTTACTTGTTTTAGGGAACACAATGCACTCCCCCAGAGAGGCAGTTGGCAATTTACATCCCGCCCATCAGCATAACAAGGCTCCCTGTTCTCCAGGGCCTGTCTTGCCTTTCTGGTTTTTACACATTTTGTGGATGTCCCTTTTGACTGGTGGGAAGTGATACTTCTTTGTAGTGCAGATTTGCATTGCCCGCTTCCTTGCTTGGCCAAAAAGGGCGTATGCGTTTTCTGCTGAATATATTCAGGAGAAAATGCATACGCCCTTTTTGGCCAAGTGCATCATTGTCGAAGTTGGGCCCCTCTTCCTGTGCTTTAAAGGCGATTCCAACGTACCTCTTGAAATCTGTTTCCTGCTATCCTGCCTCGCTTTCAAGTCTGCCTCGTTCCCTTCCCTCAACAGATTTTTGGACGATAGTTATCCTTTATTACTAGGCCAGTTTGTGAATTGCTGTGCCCCTCAGCTCCATTTTTCAACTCGTTTTTTGTTAGCTGACCGCATGTCCAAAATTTTGGTTCAGGACCTATGCTGGTTCCCGGTGGGTGGCTGAGACTTTGGTTAATTCTTCTTCCTGCCAGGAAATTACAGTGATATATCCCCGTCCAAATCCTAACAGCTACTCTCTCATTGGTTCTCCCTCTTCCCTTTCATCCTCCGCCAAATTAGAAAACTGTGCGAACCAGGAGGTTAAAGGGGCTGTCTCTCCAAGTTGGGAGGTTGATAGTAAAGCAGATGGCAAGTCAAACTGGAGCACCAGGAGAGGGACTATTCGTTGAGTTTTAGAAACCTTTCGTATTCACAGTGTGTCTGTTCTCTAGGTTTCCTGTACATGTTATAGCTGTAGTAATATTCCCTTTAACCTGGAGAGTTGGGACCCATGGAATGGGTGCCAGGCATTTGTGCTTTAAAGGGTCTGCATTTGCTCACCCAATCTCACCAATCCTCTCAGTCCCAAGTGTCCAGCCTTATGCCACATCCAGCTGTCGTTGTAGATAAGGTCATTCCAGGTTTCATTAGAGACCCTGAAGGAATTGTAAAGAATTTCCCAGTTTTTTTGTTTTGTTTTTGAAATTCCTTTTTATAGTGGGTTTGAGCTGATTCTCGCTGCCATCTTTAGGCCAGTCTAGACACACTTGATTCCCTTACGGAGACATATCAATACATAGGTTTTAAGATTCTTACTAGTCAGATATATTCCTCTGCGGGAAATATGGGGTTTTGAGTCCCTTTCACTGAGGAAGGTGTAGGTCTTGTCTATTCCATAGTTGGTTTTTGGAACGGTACTTGTGCTTATGTCAAACTCTGGTTTTATGCATCACCCCACCTCTCCTTCACCCTTAAACAGGCATAAGAGTGTTTTCTAAATGTGAGACACTGTTCTCTTTCCTAACTCAGTTCAAGTGTAGCCATGTTTACAGGATCTTCATAAGTGATATCTTATGATAAGTTTCTTTTTCTCTGTGACTTATTTCACTTAGAATCATCGTACCTGAATCCACCCATTTTGCTGCTACTCGTCTTATGACATTGATTTCATGGCTGAGGGATATTCCATCGTACGTAAGTACCACAATTTTCTGAACCATTTTTATATTTCCTGGGACACGTAAGGTGTACCCAAGTTGAGGTCCTTTTAAGCAGTGCAGCCCTAAATTTTGGGGTGGCTGTGTCTTATTGATTTTCAATTTTCCCTAGGTATATTCCCTAGACTGGAAGTGCCCCTGGTTCTGTAGCTCTGTTGTTTATTTGTTTTAGGGAACACAGTGCACTCCTCCAGAGAGGCAGTTGGCAATTTACATCCCGCCCATCAGCATAACAAGGCTCCCTGTTCTCCAGGGCCTATCTTGCCTTTCTGGTTTTTACACATTTTGTGGTTGTCCCTTTTGACCAGTGGGAAGTGATACTTCTTTGTAGTGCAGATTTGCATTGCCCGCTTGCTTGCTTGACCAAAATGGGCGTATGCATTTTCTCCTGAATATATTCAGGAGAAAACGCATACGCCCTTTTTGGCCAAGTGCATCATTGTCGAAGTTGTGCCCCTCTTCCTGTGCTTTAAAGGTGATTCCAACGTACCTCTTGAAATCTGTTTCCTGCTATTCTGCCTCCTTTTCAAGTCCGCCTCGTTGCCTTCCCTCAACAGATTTTTGGACGATAGTTGTCCTTTATTACTCGGCCAGTTTGTGAATTGCTGTGCCCCTGAGCTCCATTTTTCAACTCGTTTTTGGTGAGCTGACCGCAAGTCCAAAATTTTGGTTCAGGACCTATACTGGTTCCCGGTGGGGGGCTGAGACTTTCGTTAATTCTTCTTCCTGCCGGGAAATTACAGTGATATGTGCCCGTGCAAATGCCTAACAGCTACTCTCTCATTGGTTCTCCCTCTTCCATTTCATCCTCTGACAAATTGCAACCTGTGCGAACCAGGGGGTTAAAGGGGCTGTCTCTCCAAGTTGGGAGGTTGGTAGTAAAGCAGGTTGAAAATCAAACCGGAGCACCAGGAGAGGGACTATTCGTTCAGTTTTAGAAACCTTTTGTATTCACAGTGTGTCCGTTCTCTAGGTTTCCAGTACATGTTATAACTGTAGTAATATTCCCTTCAACCTGGAGAGTTGGGACCCATGGAATAGGTGCCATGCATTATTGCTTTAAAGGGTTTGCAATTGCTCACCCAATCTCACCAATCCCCTCAGTCCCAAGTGTCCAGCCTTATGCCACATCCAGCTGTCGTTGTAGATAGGGTCATTCCAGGTTTCATCATTGACTCTGAAGGAATTGTAAAGAATTTCCCAGTTTTTTTGTTTTGTTTTTGAAATTCCTTTTTATAGTGGGTTTGAGCTGATTCTCGCTGCCATGTTTATGCCAGTCTAGACACACTTGATTCCCTTACGGAGACATATCAATACATAGTTTTTAAGATTCTTACTAGTCAGATATATTCCTCTGCGGGAAATATGGGGTTTTGAGTACCTTTCACTGAGGAAGGTGTAGGTCTTGTGTATTCCATAGTTGGTTTTTGGAACGGTACCTGTGCTTATATCAAACTCTGGTTTTATGCATCACCCCACCTCTCCTTCCCCCTTAAGCAGGCATAAGAGTGTTTTCTAAATGTGAGACACTGTTCTCTTTCCTAACTCAGTTCAAGTGTAGCCATGTTTACAGGATCTTCATAAGTGATATCTTATGATAAGTTTCTTTTTCTGTCTGACATTTCACTTAGAATCATCGTACCTGAATCCAACCATTTTGCTGCTACTGGTCTTATGACATTGATTTCATGGCTGAGGGATATTCCATCGTACGTAAGTACCTCAATTTTTTGAACAATTTTTATATTTCCTGGGATATTTAAGGTGTACCCAAGTTGAGGTCCTTGTAAGCAGTGCAGCCCTAAATTTTGGGGTGGCTCTGTCTTATTGATTTTCAGTTTTCCCAAGGTATATTCCCTAGACTGGAAGTGCCCTTGGCTCTGTAGCTCTGTTGTTTACTTGTTTGAGGGAACACAATGCACTCCCCCAGAGAGGCAGTTGGCAATTTACATCCCGCCCATCAGCATAACAAGGCTCCCTGTTCTCCAGGGCCTGTCTTGCCTTTCTGGTTTTTACACATTTTGTGGATGTCCCTTTTGACCGGTGGGAAGTGATACTTCTTTGTAGTGCAGATTTGCATTTCCCTCTTGCTTGCTTGGCCAAAAAGGGCGTATGCGTTTTCTGCTGAATATATTCAGGAGAAAACGCATACACCCTTTTTGGCCAAGCGCATCATTGTCGAAGTTGTGCCCCTCTTCCTGTGCTTTAAAGGCGATTCCAACGTACCTCTTGAAATCTGTTTCCTGCTATTCTGCCTCGCTTTCAAGTCTGCCTCCTTGCCTTCCCTCAACAGATTTTTGGACGATAGTTGTCCTTTATTACTCAGCCAGTTTGTGAATTGCTGTGCCCCTCAGCTCCATTTTTCAACTCGTTTTTGGTGAGCTGACCGCATGTCCAAAATTTTGGTTCAGGACCTATGCTGGTTCCCGGTGGGTGGCTGAGACTTTGGTTAATTCTTCTTCCTGCCAGGAAATTACAGTGATATGTGCCCGTCCATATGCCTAACAGCTACTCTCTCATTGGTTCTCCCTCTTCCCTTTCATTCTCCGCCAAATTGGAAAACTGTGCAAACCAGGAGGTTAAAGGGGCTGTCTCTCCAAGTTGGGAGGTTGATAGTAAAGCAGATGGCAAGTCAAACCGGAGCACCAGGAGAGGGACTATTCGTTGAGTTTTAGAAACCTTTGGAATTCACAGTGTGTCTGTTCTCTAGGTTTCCTGTACATGTTATAGCTGTAGTAATATTCCCTTCAACCTGGAGAGTTAGGACCCATGGAATGGGTGCCAGGCATTTGTGCTTTAAAGGGTCTGCATTTGCTCAACCAATCTCACCAATCCTCTCAGTCCCAAGTGTCCAGCCTTATGCCACATCCAGCTGTCGTTGTAGATAAGGTCATTCCAGGTTTCATTAGAGACCCTGAAGGAATTGTAAAGAATTTCCCAGTTTTTTTGTTTTGTTTTTGAAATTCCTTTTTATAGAGGCTTTGAGCTGATTCTCGCTGCCATGTTTATGCCAGTCTAGACACACTTGATTCCCTTACGGAGACATATCAATACATAGGTTTTAAGATTATTACTAGTCAGATATATTCCTCTGCTGGAAATATGGGTTTTTCAGTCCCCTTCACTGAGGAAGGTGTAGGTCTTGTCTATTCCATAGTTGGTTTTTGGAACGGTACCTGTGCTTATATCAAACTCTGGTTTTATGCATCACCCCACCTCTCCTTCACCCTTAAACAGGCATAAGAGTGTTTTCTAAATGTGAGACACTGTTCTCTTTCCTAACTCAGTTCAAGTGTAGCCATGTTTACAGGATCTTCATAAGTGATATCTTATGATAAGTTTCTTTTTCTCTGTGACTTATTTCACTTAGAATCATCGTACCTGAATCCACCCATTTTGTTGCTACTGGTCTTATGACATTGATTTCATGGCTGAGGGATATTCAATCGTATGTAAGTATCACAATTTTCTGAACCATTTTTATATTTCCTGGGATACTTAAGGGGTACCCAAGTTGAGGTCCTTGTAAGCAGTGCAGCCCTAAATTTTGGGGTGGCTGTGTCTTATTGATTTTCAATTTTCCCTAGGTATATTCCCTAGACTGGAAGTGCCCTTGGCTCTGTAGCTCTGTTGTTTATTTGTTTTAGGGAACACAATGCACTCCTCCAGACAGGCAGTTGGCAATTTACATCCCGCCCATCAGCATAACAAGGCTCCCTGTTCTCCAGGGCCTGTCTTGCCTTTCAGGATTTTACACATTTTGTGGATGTCCCTTTTGACCGGTGGGAAGTGATACTTCTTTGTAGTGCAGATTTGCATTGCCCGCTTGCTTGCTTGGCCAAAAAGGGCGTATGCATTTTCTCCTGAATATATTCAGGAGAAAACGCATACGCCCTTTTTGCCCAAGTGCATCATTGTCGAAGTTGTGCCCCTCTTCCTGTGCTTTAAAGGCGATTCCAACGTACCTCTTGAAATCTGTTTCCTGCTATTCTGCCTCGCTTTCAAGTCTGCCTCGTTTCCTTCCCTCAACAGATTTTCGGACGATAGTTGTCCTTTATTAGTAGGCCAGTTTGTGAATTGCTGTGCCCCTGAGCTCCATTTTTCAACTCGTTTTTTGTGAGCTGACCGCAAGTCCAAAATTTTTGTTAAGGACCTATACTGGTTCCAGGTGGGTGGCTGAGACTTTGGTTAATTCTTCTTCCTGCCGGGAAATTACAGTGATATGTGCCCGTCCAAATGCCTAACAGCTCCTCTCTCATTGGTTCTCCCTCTTCCCTTTCATCCTCTGCCAAATTGGCAACCTGTGCGAACCAGGAGGTTAAAGGGGATGTCTCTCCAAGTTGGGCGGTTGATAGTAAAGCAGATGGAAAGCCAAACTGGAGCATCAGGAGAGGGACTATACGTTGAGTTTTAGAAACCTTTCGTATTCACAGTGGGTCCGTTCTCTAGGTTTCCCGTACATGTTATAGCTGTAGTAATATTCCCTTCAACCTGGAGAGTTGGGACCCATGGAATGGGTGCCAGGCATTTGTGCTTTAAAGGGTCTGCCTTTACTCACACAATCTCACCAATCCTCTCAGTCCCAAGTGTCCAGCCTTATGCCACATCCAGCTGTCGTTGTAGATAAGGTCATTCCAGGTTTCATTAGAGACCCTGAAGGAATTGTAAAGAATTTCCCAGTTTTTTTGTTTTGTTTTTGAAATTCCTTTTTACAGTGGGTTTGAGCTGATTCTCGCTGCCATGTTTATGCCAGTCTAGACACACTTGATTCCCTTACGGAGACATATCAATACATAGGTTTTAAGATTCTTACTAGTCAGATATATTCCTCTGCTGGAAATATGGGGTTTTCAGTCCCTTTCACTGAGGAAGGTGTAGGTCTTGTCTATTCCATAGTTGGTTTTTGGAACGGTACCTGTGCTTATGTCAAACTCTGGTTTTATGCATCACCCCACCTCTCCTTCCCCCTTAAACAGGCATAAGAGTGTTTTCTAAATGTGAGACACTGTTCTCTTTCCTAACTCAGTTCAAGTGTAGCCATGTTTACAGGATCTTCATAAGTGATATCTTATGATAAGTTTCTTTTTCTCTGTGACTTATTTCACTTAGAATCATCGTACCTGAATCCACCCATTTTGTTGCTACTGGTCTTATGACATTGATTTCATGGCTGAGGGATATTCAATCGTACGTAAGTACCACAATTTTCTGAACCATTTTTATATTTCCTGGGATACTTAAGGTGTACCCAAGTTGAGGTCCTTGTAAGCAGTGCAGCCCTAAATTTTGGGGTGGCTGTGTCTTATTGATTTTCAATTTTCCCTAGGTATATTCCCTAGACTGGAAGTGCCCCTGGCTCTGTAGCTCTGTTGTTTATTTGTTTTAGGGAACACAATGCACTCCTCCAGAGAGGCAGTTGGCAATTTACATCCCGCCCATCATCATAACAAGGCTCCCTGTTCTCCAGGGCCTGTCTTGCCTTTCAGGTTTTTACACATTTTGTGGATGTCCCTTTTGACCGGTGGGAAGTGATACTTCTTTGTAGTGCAGATTTGCATTGCCTGCTTGCTTGCTTGGCCAAAAAGGGCGTATGCATTTTCTCCTGAATATATTCAGGAGAAAACGAATACACCCTTTTTGGCCAAGTGCATCATTGTCGAAGTTGTGCCCCTCTTCCTGTGCTTTAAAGGTGATTCCAACGTACCTCTTGAAATCTGTTTCCTGCTATTCTGCCTCGCTTTCAAATCCGCCTCGTTGCCTTCCCTCAACAGATTTTTGGACGATAGTTGTCCTTTATTACTCGGCCAGTTTGTGAATTGCTGTGCCCCTGAGCTCCATTTTTCAACTCGTTTTCTGTGAGGTGACCGCAAGTGCAAAATTTTGGTTCAGAACCTAAACTGGTTCCCGGGGGGTGGCTGAGACTTTGGTTAATTCTTCTTCCTGCCTGGAAATTAGAGTGATATGTGCCCGTCCAAATGCCTAACAGCTACTCTCTCATTGGTTCTCCCTCTTCCCTTTCATCCTCTGCCAAATTGGAAACCGGTGCGAACCAGGAGGTTAAAGGGGCTGTCTCTCCAATTTGGGAGGTTGACAGTAAAGCAGATGGAAAGTCAAACCCGAGCACCAGGAGAGGGACTATTCGTTGAGTTTTAGAAACCTTTCATATTCACAGTGTGTCTGTTCTCTAGGTTTCCTGTACATGTTATAGCTGTAGTAATATTCCCTTTAACCTGGAGAGTTGGGACCCATGGAATGGGTGCCAGGCATTTGTGCTTTAAAGGGTCTGCATTTGCTCACCCAATCTCACCAATCCTCTCAGTCCCAAGTGTCCAGCCTTATGCCACATCCAGCTGTCGTTGTACATAGGGTCATTCCAGGTTTCATCAGTGACCCTGAAGGAATTGTAAAGAATTTCCCAGTTTTTTTGTTTTGATTTTGAAATTCCTTTTTATAGTGGGTTTGAGCTGATTCTCGCTGCCATGTTTATGCCAGTCTAGACACACTTGATTCCCTTACGGAGACATATCAATACATAGGTTTTAAGATTCTTACTAGTCAGATATATTCCTCTGCGGGAACTATGGGGTTTTGAGTCCCTTTCACTGAGGAAGGTGTAGGTCTTGTCTATTCCATAGTTGGTTTTTGGAACGGTACCTGTGCTTATGTCAAACTCTGGTTTTATGCACCACCCCACCTCTCCTTCCCCCTTAAGCAGGCATAAGTGTGTTTTCTAAATGTGAGACACTGTTCTCTTTCCTAACTCAGTTCAAGTGTAGCCATGTTTACAGGATCTTTATAAGTGATATCTTATGATAAGTTTCTTTTTCTCTGTGACTTATTTCACTTAGAATCATCGTACCTGAATCCACCCATTTTGCTGCTACTGGTCTTCTGACATTGATTTCATGGCTGAGGGATATTCCATCGTACGTAAGTACCACAATTTTTTGAACCATTTTTATATTTCCTGGGATATTTAAGGTGTACCCAAGTTGAGGTCCTTGTAAGCAGTGCAGCCCTAAATTTTGGGGTGGCTCTGACTTATTGATTTTCAGTTTTCCCAAGGTATATTCCCTAGACTGGAAGTGCCCTTGGCTCTGTAGCTCTGTTGTTTACTTGTTTTAGGGAACACAGTGCACTCCCCCAGAGAGGCAGTTGGCAATTTACATCCCGCCCATCAGCATAACAAGGCTCCCTGTTCTCCAGGGCCTGTCTTGCCTTTCTGGTTTTTACACATTTTGTGGATGTCCCTTTTGACCGGTGGGAAGTGATACTTCTTTGTAGTGCAGATTTGCATTGCCCGCTTCCTTGCTTGGCCAAAAAGGGCGTATGCGTTTTCTGCTGAATATATTCAGGAGAAAATGCATACGCCCTTTTTGGCCAAGTGCATCATTGTCGAAGTTGGGCCCCTCTTCCTGTGCTTTAAAGGCGATTCCAACGTACCTCTTGAAATCTGTTTCCTGCTATTCTGCCTCGCTTTCAAGTCTGCCTCGTTGCCTTCCCTCAACAGATTTTTGGACGATAGTTATCCTTTATTACTAGGCCAGTTTGTGAATTGCTGTGCCCCTCAGCTCCATTTTTCAACTCGTTTTTTGTTAGCTGACCGCATGTCCAAAATTTTGGTTCAGGACCTATGCTGGTTCCCGGTGGGTGGCTGAGACTTTGGTTAATTCTTCTTCCTGCCAGGAAATTACAGTGATATATCCCCGTCCAAATGCCTAACAGCTACTCTCTCATTGGTTCTCCCTCTTCCCTTTCATCCTCCGCCAAATTAGAAAACTGTGCGAACCAGGAGGTTAAAGGGGCTGTCTCTCCAAGTTGGGAGGTTGATAGTAAAGCAGATGGCAAGTCAAACTGGAGCACCAGGAGAGGGACTATTCGTTGAGTTTTAGAAACCTTTCGTATTCACAGTGTGTCTGTTCTCTAGGTTTCCTGTACATGTTATAGCTGTAGTAATATTCCCTTTAACCTGGAGAGTTGGGACCCATGGAATGGGTGCCAGGCATTTGTGCTTTAAAGGGTCTGCATTTGCTCACCCAATCTCACCAATCCTCTCAGTCCCAAGTGTCCAGCCTTATGCCACATCCAGCTGTCGTTGTAGATAAGGTCATTCCAGGTTTCATTAGAGACCCTGAAGGAATTGTAAAGAATTTCCCAGTTTTTTTGTTTTGTTTTTGAAATTCCTTTTTATAGTGGGTTTGAGCTGATTCTCGCTGCCATCTTTAGGCCAGTCTAGACACACTTGATTCCCTTACGGAGACATATCAATACATAGGTTTTAAGATTCTTACTAGTCAGATATATTCCTCTGCGGGAAATATGGGGTTTTGAGTCCCTTTCACTGAGGAAGGTGTAGGTCTTGTCTATTCCATAGTTGGTTTTTGGAACGGTACTTGTGCTTATGTCAAACTCTGGTTTTATGCATCACCCCACCTCTCCTTCACCCTTAAACAGGCATAAGAGTGTTTTCTAAATGTGAGACACTGTTCTCTTTCCTAACTCAGTTCAAGTGTAGCCATGTTTACAGGATCTTCATAAGTGATATCTTATGATAAGTTTCTTTTTCTCTGTGACTTATTTCACTTAGAATCATCATACCTGAATCCACCCATTTTGTTTCTACTGGTCTTATGACATTGATTTCATGGCTGAGGGATATTCAATCGTACGTAAGTACCACAATTTTCTGAACCATTTTTATATTTCCTGGGACACGTAAGGTGTACCCAAGTTGAGGTCCTTTTAAGCAGTGCAGCCCTAAATTTTGGGGTGGCTGTGTCTTATTGATTTTCAATTTTCCCTAGGTATATTCCCTAGACTGGAAGTGCCCCTGGTTCTGTAGCTCTGTTGTTTATTTGTTTTAGGGAACACAATGCACTCCTCCAGAGAGGCAGTTGGCAATTTACATCCCGCCCATCAGCATAACAAGGCTCCCTGTTCTCCAGGGCCTATCTTGCCTTTCTGGTTTTTACACATTTTGTGGTTGTCCCTTTTGACCGGTGGGAAGTGATACTTCTTTGTAGTGCAGATTTGCATTGCCCGCTTGCTTGCTTGACCAAAATGGGCGTATGCATTTTCTCCTGAATATATTCAGGAGAAAACGCATACGCCCTTTTTGGCCAAGTGCATCATTGTCGAAGTTGTGCCCCTCTTCCTGTGCTTTAAAGGCGATTCCAACGTACCTCTTGAAATCTGTTTCCTGCTATTCTGCCTCGCTTTCAAGTCTGCCTCCTTGCCTTTCCTCAACAGATTTTTGGACGATAGTTGTCCTTTATTACTCAGCCAGTTTGTGAATTGCTGTGCCCCTCAGCTCCATTTTTCAACTCGTTTTTGGTGAGCTGACCGCATGTCCAAAATTTTGGTTCAGGACCTATGCTGGTTCCCGGTGGGTGGCTGAGACTTTGGTTAATTCTTCTTCCTGCCAGGAAATTACAGTGATATGTGCCCGTCCATATGCCTAACAGCTACTCTCTCATTGGTTCTCCCTCTTCCCTTTCATCCTCCGCCAAATTGGAAAACTGTGCAAACCAGGAGGTTAAAGGGGCTGTCTCTCCAAGTTGGGAGGTTGATAGTAAAGCAGATGGCAAGTCAAACCGGAGCACCAGGAGAGGGACTATTCGTTGAGTTTTAGAAACCTTTGGAATTCACAGTGTGTCTGTTCTCTAGGTTTCCTGTACATGTTATAGCTGTAGTAATATTCCCTTCAACCTGGAGAGTTGGGACCCATGGAATGGGTGCCAGGCATTTGTGCTTTAAAGGGTCTGCATTTGCTCAACCAATCTCACCAATCCTCTCAGTCCCAAGTGTCCAGCCTTATGCCACATCCAGCTGTCGTTGTAGATAAGGTCATTCCAGGTTTCATTAGAGACCCTGAAGGAATTGTAAAGAATTTCCCAGTTTTTTTGTTTTGTTTTTGAAATTCCTTTTTATAGTGGCTTTGAGCTGATTCTCGCTGCCATGTTTATGCCAGTCTAGACACACTTGATTCCCTTATGGAGACATATCAATACATAGGTTTTAAGATTCTTACTAGTCAGATATATTCCTCTGCTGGAAATATGGGGTTTTGAGTCCCTTTCACTGAGGAAGGTGTAGGTCTTGTCTATTCCATAGTTGGTTTTTGGAACGGTATCTGTGCTTATATCAAACTCTGGTTTTATGCATCACCCCACCTCTCCTTCACCCTTAAACAGGCATAAGAGTGTTTTCTAAATGTGAGACACTGTTCTCTTTCCTAACTCAGTTCAAGTGTAGCCATGTTTACAGGATCTTCATAAGTGATATCTTATGATAAGTTTCTTTTTCTCTGTGACTTATTTCACTTAGAATCATCGTACCTGAATCCACCCATTTTGTTGCTACTGGTCTTATGACATTGATTTCATGGCTGAGGGATATTCAATCGTATGTAAGTATCACAATTTTCTGAACCATTTTTATATTTCCTGGGATACTTAAGGGGTACCCAAGTTGAGGTCCTTGTAAGCAGTGCAGCCCTAAATTTTGGGGTGGCTGTGTCTTATTGATTTTCAATTTTCCCTAGGTATATTCCCTAGACTGGAAGTGCCCCTGGCTCTGTAGCTCTGTTGTTTTTTTGTTTTAGGGAACACAATGCACTCCTCCAGAGAGGCAGTTGGCAATTTACATCCCGCCCATCAGCATAACAAGGCTCCCTGTTCTCCAGGGCCTGTCTTGCCTTTCAGGATTTTACACATTTTGTGGATGTCCCTTTTGACCGGTGGGAAGTGATACTTCTTTGTAGTGCAGATTTGCATTGCCCGCTTGCTTGCTTGGCCAAAAAGGGCGTATGCATTTTCTCCTGAATATATTCAGGAGAAAACGCATACGCCCTTTTTGCCCAAGTGCATCATTGTCGAAGTTGTGCCCCTCTTCCTGTGCTTTAAAGGCGATTCCAACGTACCTCTTGAAATCTGTTTCCTGCTATTCTGCCTCGCTTTCCTGTCTGCCTCGTTTCCTTCCCTCAACAGATTTTCGGACGATAGTTGTCCTTTATTACTCAGCCAGTTTGTGAATTGCTGTGCCCCTCAGCTCCATTTTTCAACTCGTTTTTGGTGAGCTGACCGCATGTCCAAAATTTTGGTTCAGGACCTATGCTGGTTCCCGGTGGGTGGCTGAGACTTTGGTTAATTCTTCTTCCTGCCAGGAAATTACAGTGATATGTGCCCGTCCATATGCCTAACAGCTACTCTCTCATTGGTTCTCCCTCTTCCCTTTCATCCTCCGCCAAATTGGAAAACTGTGCAAACCAGGAGGTTAAAGGGGCTGTCTCTCCAAGTTGGGAGGTTGATAGTAAAGCAGATGGCAAGTCAAACTGGAGCACCAGGAGAGGGACTATTCGTTGAGTTTTAGAAACCTTTGGAATTCACAGTGTGTCTGTTCTCTAGGTTTCCTGTACATGTTATAGCTGTAGTAATATTCCCTTCAACCTGGAGAGTTGGGACCCATGGAATGGGTGCCAGGCATTTGTGCTTTAAAGGGTCTGCATTTGCTCAACCAATCTCACCAATCCTCTCAGTCCCAAGTGTCCAGCCTTATGCCACATCCAGCTGTCGTTGTAGATAAGGTCATTCCAGGTTTCATTAGAGACCCTGAAGGAATTGTAAAGAATTTCCCAGTTTTTTTGTTTTGTTTTTGAAATTCCTTTTTATAGTGGCTTTGAGCTGATTCTCGCTGCCATGTTTATGCCAGTCTAGACACACTTGATTCCCTTACGGAGACATATCAATACATAGGTTTTAAGATTCTTACTAGTCAGATATATTCCTCTGCTGGAAATATGGGGTTTTGAGTCCCTTTCACTGAGGAAGGTGTAGGTCTTGTCTATTCCATAGTTGGTTTTTGGAACGGTACCTGTGCTTATATCAAACTCTGGTTTTATGCATCACCCCACCTCTCCTTCCCCCTTAAGCAGGCATCAGAGTGTTTTCTAAATGTGAGACACTGTTCTCTTTCCTAACTCAGTTCAAGTGTAGCCATGTTTACAGGATCTTCATAAGTGATATCTTATGATAAGTTTCTTTTTCTCTGTGACTTATTTCACTTAGAATCATCGTACCTGAATCCACCCATTTTGTTGCTACTGGTCTTATGACATTGATTTCATGGCTGAGGGATATTCAATCGTATGTAAGTATCACAATTTTCTGAACCATTTTTATATTTCCTGGGATACTTAAGGGGTACCCAAGTTGAGGTCCTTGTAAGCAGTGCAGCCCTAAATTTTGGGGTGGCTGTGTCTTATTGATTTTCAATTTTCCCTAGGTATATTCCCTAGACTGGAAGTGCCCCTGGCTCTGTAGCTCTGTTGTTTTTTTGTTTTAGGGAACACAATGCACTCCTCCAGAGAGGCAGTTGGCAATTTACATCCCGCCCATCAGCATAACAAGGCTCCCTGTTCTCCAGGGCCTGTCTTGCCTTTCAGGATTTTACACATTTTGTGGATGTCCCTTTTGACCGGTGGGAAGTGATACTTCTTTGTAGTGCAGATTTGCATTGCCCGCTTGCTTGCTTGGCCAAAAAGGGCGTATGCATTTTCTCCTGAATATATTCAGGAGAAAACGCATACGCCCTTTTTGCCCAAGTGCATCATTGTCGAAGTTGTGCCCCTCTTCCTGTGCTTTAAAGGCGATTCCAACGTACCTCTTGAAATCTGTTTCCTGCTATTCTGCCTCGCTTTCAAGTCTGCCTCGTTTCCTTCCCTCAACAGATTTTCGGACGATAGTTGTCCTTTATTACTCAGCCAGTTTGTGAATTGCTGTGCCCCTCAGCTCCATTTTTCAACTCGTTTTTGGTGAGCTGACCGCATGTCCAAAATTTTGGTTCAGGACTTATGCTGGTTCCCGGTGGGTGGCTGAGACTTTGGTTAATTCTTCTTCCTGCCAGGAAATTACAGTGATATGTGCCCGTCCATATGCCTAACAGCTACTCTCTCATTGGTTCTCCCTCTTCCCTTTCATCCTCCGCCAAATTGGAAAACTGTGCAAACCAGGAGGTTAAAGGGGCTGTCTCTCCAAGTTGGGAGGTTGATAGTAAAGCAGATGGCAAGTCAAACTGGAGCACCAGGAGAGGGACTATTCGTTGAGTTTTAGAAACCTTTGGAATTCACAGTGTGTCTGTTCTCTAGGTTTCCTGTACATGTTATAGCTGTAGTAATATTCCCTTCAACCTGGAGAGTTGGGACCCATGGAATGGGTGCCAGGCATTTGTGCTTTAAAGGGTCTGCATTTGCTCAACCAATCTCACCAATCCTCTCAGTCCCAAGTGTCCAGCCTTATGCCACATCCAGCTGTCGTTGTAGATAAGGTCATTCCAGGTTTCATTAGAGACCCTGAAGGAATTGTAAAGAATTTCCCAGTTTTTTTGTTTTGTTTTTGAAATTCCTTTTTATAGTGGCTTTGAGCTGATTCTCGCTGCCATGTTTATGCCAGTCTAGACACACTTGATTCCCTTACGGAGACATATCAATACATAGGTTTTAAGATTCTTACTAGTCAGATATATTCCTCTGCTGGAAATATGGGGTTTTGAGTCCCTTTCACTGAGGAAGGTGTAGGTCTTGTCTATTCCATAGTTGGTTTTTGGAACGGTACCTGTGCTTATATCAAACTCTGGTTTTATGCATCACCCCACCTCTCCTTCCCCCTTAAGCAGGCATCAGAGTGTTTTCTAATTGTGAGACACTGTTCTCTTTCCTAACTCAGTTCAAGTGTAGCCATGTTTACAGGATCTTCATAAGTGATATCTTATGATAAGTTTCTTTTTCTCTGTGACTTATTTCACTTAGAATCATCGTACCTGAATCCACCCATTTTGTTGCTACTGGTCTTATGACATTGATTTCATGGCTGAGGGATATTCAATCGTATGTAAGTATCACAATTTTCTGAACCATTTTTATATTTCCTGGGATACTTAAGGGGTACCCAAGTTGAGGTCCTTGTAAGCAGTGCAGCCCTAAATTTTGGGGTGGCTGTGTCTTATTGATTTTCAATTTTCCCTAGGTATATTCCCTAGACTGGAAGTGCCCCTGGCTCTGTAGCTCTGTTGTTTATTTGTTTTAGGGAACACAATGCACTCCTCCAGAGAGGCAGTTGGCAATTTACATCCCGCCCATCAGCATAACAAGGCTCCCTGTTCTCCAGGGCCTGTCTTGCCTTTCAGGATTTTACACATTTTGTGGATATCCCTTTTGACCGGTGGGAAGTGATACTTCTTTGTAGTGCAGATTTGCATTGCCCGCTTGCTTGCTTGGCCAAAAAGGGCGTATGCATTTTCTCCTGAATATATTCAGGAGAAAACGCATACGCCCTTTTTGCCCAAGTGCATCATTGTCGAAGTTGTGCCCCTCTTCCTGTGCTTTAAAGGCGATTCCAACGTACCTCTTGAAATCTGTTTCCTGCTATTCTGCCTCGCTTTCAAGTCTGCCTCGTTTCCTTCCCTCAACAGATTTTCGGACGATAGTTGTCCTTTATTAGTAGGCCAGTTTGTGAATTGCTGTGCCCCTGAGCTCCATTTTTCAACTCGTTTTTTGTGAGCTGACCGCAAGTCCAAAATTTTTGTTAAGGACCTATACTGGTTCCAGGTGGGTGGCTGAGACTTTGGTTAATTCTTCTTCCTGCCGGGAAATTACAGTGATATGTGCCCGTCCAAATGCCTAACAGCTCCTCTCTCATTGGTTCTCCCTCTTCCCTTTCATCCTCTGCCAAATTGGCAACCTGTGCGAACCAGGAGGTTAAAGGGGATGTCTCTCCAAGTTGGGCGGTTGATAGTAAAGCAGATGGAAAGCCAAACTGGAGCATCAG
This sequence comes from Hyperoodon ampullatus, assembly GCF_949752795.1. Classification (NCBI taxonomy): domain Eukaryota; kingdom Metazoa; phylum Chordata; class Mammalia; order Artiodactyla; family Ziphiidae; genus Hyperoodon; species Hyperoodon ampullatus. Next base: position 394,985 of record NW_027640521.1, read on the forward strand.
GAGAGGGACTATACGTTGAGTTTTAGAAACCTTTCGTATTCACAGTGGGTCCATTCTCTAGGTTTCCCGTACATGTTATAGCTGTAGTAATATTCCCTTCAACCTGGAGAGTTGGGACCCATGGAATGGGTGCCAGGCATTTGTGCTTTAAAGGGTCTGCCTTTACTCACACAATCTCACCAATCCTCTCAGTCCCAAGTGTCCAGCCTTATGCCACATCCAGCTGTCGTTGTAGATAAGGTCATTCCAGGTTTCATTAGAGACCCTGAAGGAATTGTAAAGAATTTCCCAGTTTTTTTGTTTTGTTTTTGAAATTCCTTTTTACAGTGGGTTTGAGCTGATTCTCGCTGCCATGTTTATGCCAGTCTAGACACACTTGATTCCCTTATGGAGACATATCAATACATAGGTTTTAAGATTCTTACTAGTCAGATATATTCCTCTGCTGGAAATATGGGGTTTTCAGTCCCTTTCACTGAGGAAGGTGTAGGTCTTGTCTATTCCATAGTTGGTTTTTGGAACGGTACCTGTGCTTATGTCAAACTCTGGTTTTATGCATCACCCCACCTCTCCTTCCCCCTTAAACAGGCATAAGAGTGTTTTCTAAATGTGAGACACTGTTCTCTTTCCTAACTCAGTTCAAGTGTAGCCATGTTTACAGGATCTTCATAAGTGATATCTTATGATAAGTTTCTTTTTCTCTGTGACTTATTTCACTTAGAATCATCGTACCTGAATCCACCCATTTTGTTGCTACTGGTCTTATGACATTGATTTCATGGCTGAGGGATATTCAATCGTACGTAAGTACCACAATTTTCTGAACCATTTTTATATTTCCTGGGATACTTAAGGTGTACCCAAGTTGAGGTCCTTGTAAGCAGTGCAGCCCTAAATTTTGGGGTGGCTGTGTCTTATTGATTTTCAATTTTCCCTAGGTATATTCCCTAGACTGGAAGTGCCCCTGGCTCTGTAGCTCTGTTGTTTATTTGTTTTAGGGAACACAATGCACTCCTCCAGAGAGGCAGTTGGCAATTTACATCCCGCCCATCATCATAACAAGGCTCCCTGTTCTCCAGGGCCTGTCTTGCCTTTCAGGTTTTTACACATTTTGTGGATGTCCCTTTTGACCGGTGGGAAGTGATACTTCTTTGTAGTGCAGATTTGCATTGCCTGCTTGCTTGCTTGGCCAAAATGGGCATATGCATTTTCTCCTGAATATATTCAGGAGAAAACGAATACACCCTTTTTGGCCAAGTGCATCATTGTCGAAGTTGTGCCCCTCTTCCTGTGCTTTAAAGGTGATTCCAACGTACCTCTTGAAATCTGTTTCCTGCTATTCTGCCTCGCTTTCAAATCCGCCTCGTTGCCTTCCCTCAACAGATTTTTGGACGATAGTTGTCCTTTATTACTCGGCCAGTTTGTGAATTGCTGTGTCCCTGAGCTCCATTTTTCAACTCGTTTTCTGTGAGGTGACCGCAAGTGCAAAATTTTGGTTCAGAACCTAAACTGGTTCCCGGGGGGTGGCTGAGACTTTGGTTAATTCTTCTTCCTGCCTGGAAATTAGAGTGATATGTGCCCGTCCAAATGCCTAACAGCTACTCTCTCATTGGTTCTCCCTCTTCCCTTTCATCCTCTGCCAAATTGGAAACCGGTGCGAACCAGGAGGTTAAAGGGGCTGTCTCTCCAATTTGGGAGGTTGACAGTAAAGCAGATGGAAAGTCAAACCCGAGCACCAGGAGAGGGACTATTCGTTGAGTTTTAGAAACCTTTCATATTCACAGTGTGTCTGTTCTCTAGGTTTCCTGTACATGTTATAGCTGTAGTAATATTCCCTTTAACCTGGAGAGTTGGGACCCATGGAATGGGTGCCAGGCATTTGTGCTTTAAAGGGTCTGCATTTGCTCACCCAATCTCACCAATCCTCTCAGTCCCAAGTGTCCAGCCTTATGCCTCATCCAGCTGTCGTTGTACATAGGGTCATTCCAGGTTTCATCAGTGACCCTGAAGGAATTGTAAAGAATTTCCCAGTTTTTTTGTTTTGATTTTGAAATTCCTTTTTATAGTGGGTTTGAGCTGATTCTCGCTGCCATGTTTATGCCAGTCTAGACACACTTGATTCCCTTAAGGAGACATATCAATACATAGGTTTTAAGATTCTTACTAGTCAGATATATTCCTCTGCGGGAACTATGGGGTTTTGAGTCCCTTTCACTGAGGAAGGTGTAGGTCTTGTCTATTACATAGTTCGTTTTTGGAACGGTACCTGTGCTTATATCAAACTCTGGTTTTATGCACCACCCCACCTCTCCTTCCCCCTTAAGCAGGCATAAGAGTGTTTTCTAAATGTGAGACACTGTTCTCTTTCCTAACTCAGTTCAAGTGTAGCCATGTTTACAGGATCTTTATAAGTGATATCTTATGATAAGTTTCTTTTTCTCTGTGACTTATTTCACTTAGAATCATCGTACCTGAATCCACCCATTTTGCTGCTACTGGTCTTCTGACATTGATTTCATGGCTGAGGGATATTCCATCGTACGTAAGTACCACAATTTTTTGAACCATTTTTATATTTCCTGGGATATTTAAGGTGTACCCAAGTTGAGGTCCTTGTAAGCAGTGCAGCCCTAAATTTTGGGGTGGCTCTGTCTTATTGATTTTCAGTTTTCCCAAGGTATATTCCCTAGACTGGAAGTGCCCTTGGCTCTGTAGCTCTGTTGTTTACTTGTTTTAGGGAACACAGTGTACTCCTCCAGAGCGGCAGTTCGCAATTTACATCCCGCCCATCAGCATAACAAGGCTCCCTGTTCTCCAGGGCCTGTCTTGCCTTTCTGGTTTTTACACATTTTGTGGATGTCCCTTTTGACTGGTGGGAAGTGATACTTCTTTGTAGTGCAGATTTGCATTGCCCGCTTCCTTGCTTGGCCAAAAAGGGCGTATGCGTTTTCTGCTGAATATATTCAGGAGAAAATGCATACGCCCTTTTTGGCCAAGTGCATCATTGTCGAAGTTGGGCTCCTCTTCCTGTGCTTTAAAGGCGATTCCAACGTACCTCTTGAAATCTGTTTCCTGCTATCCTGCCTCGCTTTCAAGTCTGCCTCGTTGCCTTCCCTCAACAGATTTTTGGACGATAGTTATCCTTTATTACTAGGCCAGTTTGTGAATTGCTGTGCCCCTCAGCTCCATTTTTCAACTCGTTTTTTGTTAGCTGACCGCATGTCCAAAATTTTGGTTCAGGACCTATGCTGGTTCCCGGTGGGTGGCTGAGACTTTGGTTAATTCTTCTTCCTGCCAGGAAATTACAGTGATATATCCCCGTCCAAATGCCTAACAGCTACTCTCTCATTGGTTCTCCCTCTTCCCTTTCATCCTCCGCCAAATTAGAAAACTGTGCGAACCAGGAGGTTAAAGGGGCTGTCTCTCCAAGTTGGGAGGTTGATAGTAAAGCAGATGGCAAGTCAAACTGGAGCACCAGGAGAGGGACTATTCGTTGAGTTTTAGAAACCTTTCGTATTCACAGTGTGTCTGTTCTCTAGGTTTCCTGTACATGTTATAGCTGTAGTAATATTCCCTTTAACCTGGAGAGTTGGGACCCATGGAATGGGTGCCAGGCATTTGTGCTTTAAAGGGTCTGCATTTGCTCACCCAATCTCACCAATCCTCTCAGTCCCAAGTGTCCAGCCTTATGCCACATCCAGCTGTCGTTGTAGATAAGGTCATTCCAGGTTTCATTAGAGACCCTGAAGGAATTGTAAAGAATTTCCCAGTTTTTTTGTTTTGTTTTTGAAATTCCTTTTTACAGTGGGTTTGAGCTGATTCTCGCTGCCATGTTTATGCCAGTCTAGACACACTTGATTCCCTTATGGAGACATATCAATACATAGGTTTTAAGATTCTTACTAGTCAGATATATTCCTCTGCTGGAAATATGGGGTTTTCAGTCCCTTTCACTGAGGAAGGTGTAGGTCTTGTCTATTCCATAGTTGGTTTTTGGAACGGTACCTGTGCTTATGTCAAACTCTGGTTTTATGCATCACCCCACCTCTCCTTCCCCCTTAAACAGGCATAAGAGTGTTTTCTAAATGTGAGACACTGTTCTCTTTCCTAACTCAGTTCAAGTGTAGCCATGTTTACAGGATCTTCATAAGTGATATCTTATGATAAGTTTCTTTTTCTCTGTGACTTATTTCACTTAGAATCATCGTACCTGAATCCACCCATTTTGTTGCTACTGGTCTTATGACATTGATTTCATGGCTGAGGGATATTCAATCGTACGTAAGTACCACAATTTTCTGAACCATTTTTATATTTCCTGGGATACTTAAGGTGTACCCAAGTTGAGGTCCTTGTAAGCAGTGCAGCCCTAAATTTTGGGGTGGCTGTGTCTTATTGATTTTCAATTTTCCCTAGGTATATTCCCTAGACTGGAAGTGCCCCTGGCTCTGTAGCTCTGTTGTTTATTTGTTTTAGGGAACACAATGCACTCCTCCAGAGAGGCAGTTGGCAATTTACATCCCGCCCATCATCATAACAAGGCTCCCTGTTCTCCAGGGCCTGTCTTGCCTTTCAGGTTTTTACACATTTTGTGGATGTCCCTTTTGACCGGTGGGAAGTGATACTTCTTTGTAGTGCAGATTTGCATTGCCTGCTTGCTTGCTTGGCCAAAATGGGCATATGCATTTTCTCCTGAATATATTCAGGAGAAAACGAATACACCCTTTTTGGCCAAGTGCATCATTGTCGAAGTTGTGCCCCTCTTCCTGTGCTTTAAAGGTGATTCCAACGTACCTCTTGAAATCTGTTTCCTGCTATTCTGCCTCGCTTTCAAATCCGCCTCGTTGCCTTCCCTCAACAGATTTTTGGACGATAGTTGTCCTTTATTACTCGGCCAGTTTGTGAATTGCTGTGTCCCTGAGCTCCATTTTTCAACTCGTTTTCTGTGAGGTGACCGCAAGTGCAAAATTTTGGTTCAGAACCTAAACTGGTTCCCGGGGGGTGGCTGAGACTTTGGTTAATTCTTCTTCCTGCCTGGAAATTAGAGTGATATGTGCCCGTCCAAATGCCTAACAGCTACTCTCTCATTGGTTCTCCCTCTTCCCTTTCATCCTCTGCCAAATTGGAAACCGGTGCGAACCAGGAGGTTAAAGGGGCTGTCTCTCCAATTTGGGAGGTTGACAGTAAAGCAGATGGAAAGTCAAACCCGAGCACCAGGAGAGGGACTATTCGTTGAGTTTTAGAAACCTTTCATATTCACAGTGTGTCTGTTCTCTAGGTTTCCTGTACATGTTATAGCTGTAGTAATATTCCCTTTAACCTGGAGAGTTGGGACCCATGGAATGGGTGCCAGGCATTTGTGCTTTAAAGGGTCTGCATTTGCTCACCCAATCTCACCAATCCTCTCAGTCCCAAGTGTCCAGCCTTATGCCTCATCCAGCTGTCGTTGTACATAGGGTCATTCCAGGTTTCATCAGTGACCCTGAAGGAATTGTAAAGAATTTCCCAGTTTTTTTGTTTTGATTTTGAAATTCCTTTTTATAGTGGGTTTGAGCTGATTCTCGCTGCCATGTTTATGCCAGTCTAGACACACTTGATTCCCTTACGGAGACATATCAATACATAGGTTTTAAGATTCTTACTAGTCAGATATATTCCTCTGCGGGAACTATGGGGTTTTGAGTCCCTTTCACTGAGGAAGGTGTAGGTCTTGTCTATTACATAGTTGGTTTTTGGAACGGTACCTGTGCTTATATCAAACTCTGGTTTTATGCACCACCCCACCTCTCCTTCCCCCTTAAGCAGGCATAAGAGTGTTTTCTAAATGTGAGACACTGTTCTCTTTCCTAACTCAGTTCAAGTGTAGCCATGTTTACAGGATCTTTATAAGTGATATCTTATGATAAGTTTCTTTTTCTCTGTGACTTATTTCACTTAGAATCATCGTACCTGAATCCACCCATTTTGCTGCTACTGGTCTTCTGACATTGATTTCATGGCTGAGGGATATTCCATCGTACGTAAGTACCACAATTTTTTGAACCATTTTTATATTTCCTGGGATATTTAAGGTGTACCCAAGTTGAGGTCCTTGTAAGCAGTGCAGCCCTAAATTTTGGGGTGGCTCTGTCTTATTGATTTTCAGTTTTCCCAAGGTATATTCCCTAGACTGGAAGTGCCCTTGGCTCTGTAGCTCTGTTGTTTACTTGTTTTAGGGAACACAGTGTACTCCTCCAGAGCGGCAGTTCGCAATTTACATCCCGCCCATCAGCATAACAAGGCTCCCTGTTCTCCAGGGCCTGTCTTGCCTTTCTGGTTTTTACACATTTTGTGGATGTCCCTTTTGACTGGTGGGAAGTGATACTTCTTTGTAGTGCAGATTTGCATTGCCCGCTTCCTTGCTTGGCCAAAAAGGGCGTATGCGTTTTCTGCTGAATATATTCAGGAGAAAATGCATACGCCCTTTTTGGCCAAGTGCATCATTGTCGAAGTTGGGCCCCTCTTCCTGTGCTTTAAAGGCGATTCCAACGTACCTCTTGAAATCTGTTTCCTGCTATCCTGCCTCGCTTTCAAGTCTGCCTCGTTGCCTTCCCTCAACAGATTTTTGGACGATAGTTATCCTTTATTACTAGGCCAGTTTGTGAATTGCTGTGCCCCTCAGCTCCATTTTTCAACTCGTTTTTTGTTAGCTGACCGCATGTCCAAAATTTTGGTTCAGGACCTATGCTGGTTCCCGGTGGGTGGCTGAGACTTTGGTTAATTCTTCTTCCTGCCAGGAAATTACAGTGATATATCCCCGTCCAAATGCCTAACAGCTACTCTCTCATTGGTTCTCCCTCTTCCCTTTCATCCTCCGCCAAATTAGAAAACTGTGCGAACCAGGAGGTTAAAGGGGCTGTCTCTCCAAGTTGGGAGGTTGATAGTAAAGCAGATGGCAAGTCAAACTGGAGCACCAGGAGAGGGACTATTCGTTGAGTTTTAGAAACCTTTCGTATTCACAGTGTGTCTGTTCTCTAGGTTTCCTGTACATGTTATAGCTGTAGTAATATTCCCTTTAACCTGGAGAGTTGGGACCCATGGAATGGGTGCCAGGCATTTGTGCTTTAAAGGGTCTGCATTTGCTCACCCAATCTCACCAATCCTCTCAGTCCCAAGTGTCCAGCCTTATGCCACATCCAGCTGTCGTTGTAGATAAGGTCATTCCAGGTTTCATTAGAGACCCTGAAGGAATTGTAAAGAATTTCCCAGTTTTTTTGTTTTGTTTTTGAAATTCCTTTTTATAGTGGGTTTGAGCTGATTCTCGCTGCCATCTTTAGGCCAGTCTAGACACACTTGATTCCCTTACGGAGACATATCAATACATAGGTTTTAAGATTCTTACTAGTCAGATATATTCCTCTGCGGGAAATATGGGGTTTTGAGTCCCTTTCACTGAGGAAGGTGTAGGTCTTGTCTATTCCATAGTTGGTTTTTGGAACGGTACTTGTGCTTATGTCAAACTCTGGTTTTATGCATCACCCCACCTCTCCTTCACCCTTAAACAGGCATAAGAGTGTTTTCTAAATGTGAGACACTGTTCTCTTTCCTAACTCAGTTCAAGTGTAGCCATGTTTACAGGATCTTCATAAGTGATATCTTATGATAAGTTTCTTTTTCTCTGTGACTTATTTCACTTAGAATCATCGTACCTGAATCCACCCATTTTGCTGCTACTCGTCTTATGACATTGATTTCATGGCTGAGGGATATTCCATCGTACGTAAGTACCACAATTTTCTGAACCATTTTTATATTTCCTGGGACACGTAAGGTGTACCCAAGTTGAGGTCCTTTTAAGCAGTGCAGCCCTAAATTTTGGGGTGGCTGTGTCTTATTGATTTTCAATTTTCCCTAGGTATATTCCCTAGACTGGAAGTGCCCCTGGTTCTGTAGCTCTGTTGTTTATTTGTTTTAGGGAACACAATGCACTCCTCCAGAGAGGCAGTTGGCAATTTACATCCCGCCCATCAGCATAACAAGGCTCCCTGTTCTCCAGGGCCTATCTTGCCTTTCTGGTTTTTACACATTTTGTGGTTGTCCCTTTTGACCAGTGGGAAGTGATACTTCTTTGTAGTGCAGATTTGCATTGCCCGCTTGCTTGCTTGACCAAAATGGGCGTATGCATTTTCTCCTGAATATATTCAGGAGAAAACGCATACGCCCTTTTTGGCCAAGTGCATCATTGTCGAAGTTGTGCCCCTCTTCCTGTGCTTTAAAGGTGATTCCAACGTACCTCTTGAAATCTGTTTCCTGCTATTCTGCCTCCTTTTCAAGTCCGCCTCGTTGCCTTCCCTCAACAGATTTTTGGACGATAGTTGTCCTTTATTACTCGGCCAGTTTGTGAATTGCTGTGCCCCTGAGCTCCATTTTTCAACTCGTTTTTGGTGAGCTGACCGCAAGTCCAAAATTTTGGTTCAGGACCTATACTGGTTCCCGGTGGGGGGCTGAGACTTTCGTTAATTCTTCTTCCTGCCGGGAAATTACAGTGATATGTGCCCGTCCAAATGCCTAACAGCTACTCTCTCATTGGTTCTCCCTCTTCCATTTCATCCTCTGACAAATTGCAACCTGTGCGAACCAGGGGGTTAAAGGGGCTGTCTCTCCAAGTTGGGAGGTTGGTAGTAAAGCAGGTTGAAAGTCAAACCGGAGCACCAGGAGAGGGACTATTCGTTCAGTTTTAGAAACCTTTTGTATTCACAGTGTGTCCGTTCTCTAGGTTTCCAGTACATGTTATAACTGTAGTAATATTCCCTTCAACCTGGAGAGTTGGGACCCATGGAATAGGTGCCATGCATTATTGCTTTAAAGGGTTTGCAATTGCTCACCCAATCTCACCAATCCCCTGAGTCCCAAGTGTCCAGCCTTATGCCACATCCAGCTGTCGTTGTAGATAGGGTCATTCCAGGTTTCATCATTGACTCTGAAGGAATTGTAAAGAATTTCCCAGTTTTTTTGTTTTGTTTTTGAAATTCCTTTTTATAGTGGGTTTGAGCTGATTCTCGCTGCCATGTTTATGCCAGTCTAGACACACTTGATTCCCTTACGGAGACATATCAATACATAGTTTTTAAGATTCTTACTAGTCAGATATATTCCTCTGCGGGAAATATGGGGTTTTGAGTACCTTTCACTGAGGAAGGTGTAGGTCTTGTGTATTCCATAGTTGGTTTTTGGAACGGTACCTGTGCTTATATCAAACTCTGGTTTTATGCATCACCCCACCTCTCCTTCCCCCTTAAGCAGGCATAAGAGTGTTTTCTAAATGTGAGACACTGTTCTCTTTCCTAACTCAGTTCAAGTGTAGCCATGTTTACAGGATCTTCATAAGTGATATCTTATGATAAGTTTCTTTTTCTGTCTGACATTTCACTTAGAATCATCGTACCTGAATCCAACCATTTTGCTGCTACTGGTCTTATGACATTGATTTCATGGCTGAGGGATATTCCATCGTACGTAAGTACCTCAATTTTTTGAACAATTTTTATATTTCCTGGGATATTTAAGGTGTACCCAAGTTGAGGTCCTTGTAAGCAGTGCAGCCCTAAATTTTGGGGTGGCTCTGTCTTATTGATTTTCAGTTTTCCCAAGGTATATTCCCTAGACTGGAAGTGCCCTTGGCTCTGTAGCTCTGTTGTTTACTTGTTTGAGGGAACACAATGCACTCCCCCAGAGAGGCAGTTGGCAATTTACATCCCGCCCATCAGCATAACAAGGCTCCCTGTTCTCCAGGGCCTGTCTTGCCTTTCTGGTTTTTACACATTTTGTGGATGTCCCTTTTGACCGGTGGGAAGTGATACTTCTTTGTAGTGCAGATTTGCATTTCCCTCTTGCTTGCTTGGCCAAAAAGGGCGTATGCGTTTTCTGCTGAATATATTCAGGAGAAAACGCATACACCCTTTTTGGCCAAGCGCATCATTGTCGAAGTTGTGCCCCTCTTCCTGTGCTTTAAAGGTGATTCCAACGTACCTCTTGAAATCTGTTTCCTGCTATTCTGCCTCGCTTTCAAGTCTGCCTCCTTGCCTTCCCTCAACAGATTTTTGGACGATAGTTGTCCTTTATTACTCAGCCAGTTTGTGAATTGCTGTGCCCCTCAGCTCCATTTTTCAACTCGTTTTTGGTGAGCTGACCGCATGTCCAAAATTTTGGTTCAGGACCTATGCTGGTTCCCGGTGGGTGGCTGAGACTTTGGTTAATTCTTCTTCCTGCCAGGAAATTACAGTGATATGTGCCCGTCCATATGCCTAACAGCTACTCTCTCATTGGTTCTCCCTCTTCCCTTTCATTCTCCGCCAAATTGGAAAACTGTGCAAACCAGGAGGTTAAAGGGGCTGTCTCTCCAAGTTGGGAGGTTGATAGTAAAGCAGATGGCAAGTCAAACCGGAGCACCAGGAGAGGGACTATTCGTTGAGTTTTAGAAACCTTTGGAATTCACAGTGTGTCTGTTCTCTAGGTTTCCTGTACATGTTATAGCTGTAGTAATATTCCCTTCAACCTGGAGAGTTAGGACCCATGGAATGGGTGACAGGCATTTGTGCTTTAAAGGGTCTGCATTTGCTCAACCAATCTCACCAATCCTCTCAGTCCCAAGTGTCCAGCCTTATGCCACATCCAGCTGTCGTTGTAGATAAGGTCATTCCAGGTTTCATTAGAGACCCTGAAGGAATTGTAAAGAATTTCCCAGTTTTTTTGTTTTGTTTTTGAAATTCCTTTTTATAGAGGCTTTGAGCTGATTCTCGCTGCCATGTTTATGCCAGTCTAGACACACTTGATTCCCTTACGGAGACATATCAATACATAGGTTTTAAGATTATTACTAGTCAGATATATTCCTCTGCTGGAAATATGGGTTTTTCAGTCCCCTTCACTGAGGAAGGTGTAGGTCTTGTCTATTCCATAGTTGGTTTTTGGAACGGTACCTGTGCTTATATCAAACTCTGGTTTTATGCATCACCCCACCTCTCCTTCACCCTTAAACAGGCATAAGAGTGTTTTCTAAATGTGAGACACTGTTCTCTTTCCTAACTCAGTTCAAGTGTAGCCATGTTTACAGGATCTTCATAAGTGATATCTTATGATAAGTTTCTTTTTCTCTGTGACTTATTTCACTTAGAATCATCGTACCTGAATCCACCCATTTTGTTGCTACTGGTCTTATGACATTGATTTCATGGCTGAGGGATATTCAATCGTATGTAAGTATCACAATTTTCTGAACCATTTTTATATTTCCTGGGATACTTAAGGGGTACCCAAGTTGAGGTCCTTGTAAGCAGTGCAGCCCTAAATTTTGGGGTGGCTGTGTCTTATTGATTTTCAATTTTCCCTAGGTATATTCCCTAGACTGGAAGTGCCCCTGGCTCTGTAGCTCTGTTGTTTATTTGTTTTAGGGAACACAATGCACTCCTCCAGACAGGCAGTTGGCAATTTACATCCCGCCCATCAGCATAACAAGGCTCCCTGTTCTCCAGGGCCTGTCTTGCCTTTCAGGATTTTACACATTTTGTGGATGTCCCTTTTGACCGGTGGGAAGTGATACTTCTTTGTAGTGCAGATTTGCATTGCCCGCTTGCTTGCTTGGCCAAAAAGGGCGTATGCATTTTCTCCTGAATATATTCAGGAGAAAACGCATACGCCCTTTTTGCCCAAGTGCATCATTGTCGAAGTTGTGCCCCTCTTCCTGTGCTTTAAAGGCGATTCCAACGTACCTCTTGAAATCTGTTTCCTGCTATTCTGCCTCGCTTTCAAGTCTGCCTCGTTTCCTTCCCTCAACAGATTTTCGGACGATAGTTGTCCTTTATTAGTAGGCCAGTTTGTGAATTGCTGTGCCCCTGAGCTCCATTTTTCAACTCGTTTTTTGTGAGCTGACCGCAAGTCCAAAATTTTTGTTAAGGACCTATACTGGTTCCAGGTGGGTGGCTGAGACTTTGGTTAATTCTTCTTCCTGCCGGGAAATTACAGTGATATGTGCCCGTCCAAATGCCTAACAGCTCCTCTCTCATTGGTTCTCCCTCTTCCCTTTCATCCTCTGCCAAATTGGCAACCTGTGCGAACCAGGAGGTTAAAGGGGATGTCTCTCCAAGTTGGGCGGTTGATAGTAAAGCAGATGGAAAGCCAAACTGGAGCATCAGGAGAGGGACTATACGTTGAGTTTTAGAAACCTTTCGTATTCACAGTGGGTCCATTCTCTAGGTTTCCCGTACATGTTATAGCTGTAGTAATATTCCCTTCAACCTGGAGAGTTGGGACCCATGGAATGGGTGCCAGGCATTTGTGCTTTAAAGGGTCTGCCTTTACTCACACAATCTCACCAATCCTCTCAATCCCAAGTGTCCAGCCTTATGCCACATCCAGCTGTCGTTGTAGATAAGGTCATTCCAGGTTTCATTAGAGACCCTGAAGGAATTGTAAAGAATTTCCCAGTTTTTTTGTTTTGTTTTTGAAATTCCTTTTTACAGTGGGTTTGAGCTGATTCTCGCTGCCATGTTTATGCCAGTCTAGACACACTTGATTCCCTTACGGAGACATATCAATACATAGGTTTTAAGATTCTTACTAGTCAGATATATTCCTCTGCTGGAAATATGGGGTTTTCAGTCCCTTTCACTGAGGAAGGTGTAGGTCTTGTCTATTCCATAGTTGGTTTTTGGAACGGTACCTGTGCTTATGTCAAACTCTGGTTTTATGCATCACCCCACCTCTCCTTCCCCCTTAAACAGGCATAAGAGTGTTTTCTAAATGTGAGACACTGTTCTCTTTCCTAACTCAGTTCAAGTGTAGCCATGTTTACAGGATCTTCATAAGTGATATCTTATGATAAGTTTCTTTTTCTCTGTGACTTATTTCACTTAGAATCATCGTACCTGAATCCACCCATTTTGTTGCTACTGGTCTTATGACATTGATTTCATGGCTGAGGGATATTCAATCGTACGTAAGTACCACAATTTTCTGAACCATTTTTATATTTCCTGGGATACTTAAGGTGTACCCAAGTTGAGGTCCTTGTAAGCAGTGCAGCCCTAAATTTTGGGGTGGCTGTGTCTTATTGATTTTCAATTTTCCCTAGGTATATTCCCTAGACTGGAAGTGCCCCTGGCTCTGTAGCTCTGTTGTTTATTTGTTTTAGGGAACACAATGCACTCCTCCAGAGAGGCAGTTGGCAATTTACATCCCGCCCATCATCATAACAAGGCTCCCTGTTCTCCAGGGCCTGTCTTGCCTTTCAGGTTTTTACACATTTTGTGGATGTCCCTTTTGACCGGTGGGAAGTGATACTTCTTTGTAGTGCAGATTTGCATTGCCTGCTTGCTTGCTTGGCCAAAATGGGCATATGCATTTTCTCCTGAATATATTCAGGAGAAAACGAATACACCCTTTTTGCCCAAGTGCATCATTGTCGAAGTTGTGCCCCTCTTCCTGTGCTTTAAAGGTGATTCCAACGTACCTCTTGAAATCTGTTTCCTGCTATTCTGCCTCGCTTTCAAATCCGCCTCGTTGCCTTCCCTCAACAGATTTTTGGACGATAGTTGTCCTTTATTACTCGGCCAGTTTGTGAATTGCTGTGTCCCTGAGCTCCATTTTTCAACTCGTTTTCTGTGAGGTGACCGCAAGTGCAAAATTTTGGTTCAGAACCTAAACTGGTTCCCGGGGGGTGGCTGAGACTTTGGTTAATTCTTCTTCCTGCCTGGAAATTAGAGTGATATGTGCCCGTCCAAATGCCTAACAGCTACTCTCTCATTGGTTCTCCCTCTTCCCTTTCATCCTCTGCCAAATTGGAAACCGGTGCGAACCAGGAGGTTAAAGGGGCTGTCTCTCCAATTTGGGAGGTTGACAGTAAAGCAGATGGAAAGTCAAACCCGAGCACCAGGAGAGGGACTATTCGTTGAGTTTTAGAAACCTTTCATATTCACAGTGTGTCTGTTCTCTAGGTTTCCTGTACATGTTATAGCTGTAGTAATATTCCCTTTAACCTGGAGAGTTGGGACCCATGGAATGGGTGCCAGGCATTTGTGCTTTAAAGGGTCTGCATTTGCTCACCCAATCTCACCAATCCTCTCAGTCCCAAGTGTCCAGCCTTATGCCTCATCCAGCTGTCGTTGTACATAGGGTCATTCCAGGTTTCATCAGTGACCCTGAAGGAATTGTAAAGAATTTCCCAGTTTTTTTGTTTTGATTTTGAAATTCCTTTTTATAGTGGGTTTGAGCTGATTCTCGCTGCCATGTTTATGCCAGTCTAGACACACTTGATTCCCTTACGGAGACATATCAATACATAGGTTTTAAGATTCTTACTAGTCAGATATATTCCTCTGCGGGAACTATGGGGTTTTGAGTCCCTTTCACTGAGGAAGGTGTAGGTCTTGTCTATTCCATAGTTGGTTTTTGGAACGGTACCTGTGCTTATATCAAACTCTGGTTTTATGCACCACCCCACCTCTCCTTCCCCCTTAAGCAGGCATAAGAGTGTTTTCTAAATGTGAGACACTGTTCTCTTCCCTAACTCAGTTCAAGTGTAGCCATGTTTACAGGATCTTTATAAGTGATATCTTATGATAAGTTTCTTTTTCTCTGTGACTTATTTCACTTAGAATCATTGTACCTGAATCCACCCATTTTGCTGCTACTGGTCTTATGACATTGATTTCATGGCTGAGGGATATTCCATCGTACGTAAGTCCACAATTTTTTGAACCATTTTTATATTTCCTGGGATATTTAAGGTGTACCCAAGTTGAGGTCCTTGTATGCAGTGCAGCCCTAAATTTTGGGGTGGCTCTGTCTTATTGATTTTCAGTTTTCCCAAGGTATATTCCCTATACTGGAAGTGCCCTTGGCTCTGTAGCTCTGTTGTTTACTTGTTTTAGGGAACACAATGCACTCCCCCAGAGAGGCAGTTGGCAATTTACATCCCGCCCATCAGCATAACAAGGCTCCCTGTTCTCCAGGGCCTGTCTTGCCTTTCTGTTTTTTACACATTTTGTGGATGTCCCTTTTGACCGGTGGGAAGTGATACTTCTTTGTAGTGCAGATTTGCATTGCCCGCTTCCTTGCTTGGCCAAAAAGGGCGTATGCGTTTTCTGCTGAATATATTCAGGAGAAAATGCATACGCCCTTTTTGGCCAAGTGCATCATTGTCGAAGTTGGGCCCCTCTTCCTGTGCTTTAAAGGCGATTCCAACGTACCTCTTGAAATCTGTTTCCTGCTATTCTGCCTCGCTTTCAAGTCTGCCTCGTTGCCTTCCCTCAACAGATTTTTGGACGATAGTTATCCTTTATTACTAGGCCAGTTTGTGAATTGCTGTGCCCCTCAGCTCCATTTTTCAACTCGTTTTTTGTTAGCTGACCGCATGTCCAAAATTTTGGTTCAGGACCTATGCTGGTTCCCGGTGGGTGGCTGAGACTTTGGTTAATTCTTCTTCCTGCCAGGAAATTACAGTGATATATCCCCGTCCAAATGCCTAACAGCTACTCTCTCATTGGTTCTCCCTCTTCCCTTTCATCCTCCGCCAAATTAGAAAACTGTGCGAACCAGGAGGTTAAAGGGGCTGTCTCTCCAAGTTGGGAGGTTGATAGTAAAGCAGATGGCAAGTCAAACTGGAGCACCAGGAGAGGGACTATTCATTGAGTTTTAGAAACCTTTCGTATTCACAGTGTGTCTGTTCTCTAGGTTTCCTGTACATGTTATAGCTGTAGTAATATTCCCTTTAACCTGGAGAGTTGGGACCCATGGAATGGGTGCCAGGCATTTGTGCTTTAAAGGGTCTGCATTTGCTCACCCAATCTCACCAATCCTCTCAGTCCCAAGTGTCCAGCCTTATGCCACATCCAGCTGTCGTTGTAGATAAGGTCATTCCAGGTTTCATTAGAGACCCTGAAGGAATTGTAAAGAATTTCCCAGTTTTTTTGTTTTGTTTTTGAAATTCCTTTTTATAGTGGGTTTGAGCTGATTCTCGCTGCCATCTTTAGGCCAGTCTAGACACACTTGATTCCCTTACGGAGACATATCAATACATAGGTTTTAAGATTCTTACTAGTCAGATATATTCCTCTGCGGGAAATATGAGGTTTTGAGTCCCTTTCACTGAGGAAGGTGTAGGTCTTGTCTATTCCATAGTTGGTTTTTGGAACGGTACTTGTGCTTATGTCAAACTCTGGTTTTATGCATCACCCCACCTCTCCTTCACCCTTAAACAGGCATAAGAGTGTTTTCTAAATGTGAGACACTGTTCTCTTTCCTAACTCAGTTCAAGTGTAGCCATGTTTACAGGATCTTCATAAGTGATATCTTATGATAAGTTTCTTTTTCTCTGTGACTTATTTCACTTAGAATCATCATACCAGAATCCACCCATTTTGTTGCTACTGGTCTTATGACATTGATTTCATGGCTGAGGGATATTCAATCGTACGTAAGTACCACAATTTTCTGAACCATTTTTATATTTCCTGGGACACGTAAGGTGTACCCAAGTTGAGGTCCTTTTAAGCAGTGCAGCCCTAAATTTTGGGGTGGCTGTGTCTTATTGATTTTCAATTTTCCCTAGGTATATTCCCTAGACTGGAAGTGCCCCTGGTTCTGTAGCTCTGTTGTTTATTTGTTTTAGGGAACACAATGCACTCCTCCAGAGAGGCAGTTGGCAATTTACATCCCACCCATCAGCATAACAAGGCTCCCTGTTCTCCAGGGCCTATCTTGCCTTTCAGGTTTTTACACATTTTGTGGATGTCCCTTTTGACCGGTGGGAAGTGATACTTCTTTGTAGTGCAGATTTGCATTGCCTGCTTGCTTGCTTGGCCAAAATGGGCATATGCATTTTCTCCTGAATATATTCAGGAGAAAACGAATACACCCTTTTTGCCCAAGTGCATCATTGTCGAAGTTGTGCCCCTCTTCCTGTGCTTTAAAGGTGATTCCAACGTACCTCTTGAAATCTGTTTCCTGCTATTCTGCCTCGCTTTCAAATCCGCCTCGTTGCCTTCCCTCAACAGATTTTTGGACGATAGTTGTCCTTTATTACTCGGCCAGTTTGTGAATTGCTGTGTCCCTGAGCTCCATTTTTCAACTCGTTTTCTGTGAGGTGACCGCAAGTGCAAAATTTTGGTTCAGAACCTAAACTGGTTCCAGGGGGGTGGCTGAGACTTTGGTTAATTCTTCTTCCTGCCTGGAAATTAGAGTGATATGTGCCCGTCCAAATGCCTAACAGCTACTCTCTCATTGGTTCTCCCTCTTCCCTTTCATCCTCTGCCAAATTGGAAACCGGTGCGAACCAGGAGGTTAAAGGGGCTGTCTCTCCAATTTGGGAGGTTGACAGTAAAGCAGATGGAAAGTCAAACCCGAGCACCAGGAGAGGGACTATTCGTTGAGTTTTAGAAACCTTTCATATTCACAGTGTGTCTGTTCTCTAGGTTTCCTGTACATGTTATAGCTGTAGTAATATTCCCTTTAACCTGGAGAGTTGGGACCCATGGAATGGGTGCCAGGCATTTGTGCTTTAAAGGGTCTGCATTTGCTCACCCAATCTCACCAATCCTCTCAGTCCCAAGTGTCCAGCCTTATGCCTCATCCAGCTGTCGTTGTACATAGGGTCATTCCAGGTTTCATCAGTGACCCTGAAGGAATTGTAAAGAATTTCCCAGTTTTTTTGTTTTGATTTTGAAATTCCTTTTTATAGTGGGTTTGAGCTGATTCTCGCTGCCATGTTTATGCCAGTCTAGACACACTTGATTCCCTTACGGAGACATATCAATACATAGGTTTTAAGATTCTTACTAGTCAGATATATTCCTCTGCGGGAACTATGGGGTTTTGAGTCCCTTTCACTGAGGAAGGTGTAGGTCTTGTCTATTCCATAGTTGGTTTTTGGAACGGTACCTGTGCTTATATCAAACTCTGGTTTTATGCACCACCCCACCTCTCCTTCCCCCTTAAGCAGGCATAAGAGTGTTTTCTAAATGTGAGACACTGTTCTCTTCCCTAACTCAGTTCAAGTGTAGCCATGTTTACAGGATCTTTATAAGTGATATCTTATGATAAGTTTCTTTTTCTCTGTGACTTATTTCACTTAGAATCATTGTACCTGAATCCACCCATTTTGCTGCTACTGGTCTTATGACATTGATTTCATGGCTGAGGGATATTCCATCGTACGTAAGTCCACAATTTTTTGAACCATTTTTATATTTCCTGGGATATTTAAGGTGTACCCAAGTTGAGGTCCTTGTATGCAGTGCAGCCCTAAATTTTGGGGTGGCTCTGTCTTATTGATTTTCAGTTTTCCCAAGGTATATTCCCTATACTGGAAGTGCCCTTGGCTCTGTAGCTCTGTTGTTTACTTGTTTTAGGGAACACAATGCACTCCCCCAGAGAGGCAGTTGGCAATTTACATCCCGCCCATCAGCATAACAAGGCTCCCTGTTCTCCAGGGCCTGTCTTGCCTTTCTGTTTTTTACACATTTTGTGGATGTCCCTTTTGACCGGTGGGAAGTGATACTTCTTTGTAGTGCAGATTTGCATTGCCCGCTTCCTTGCTTGGCCAAAAAGGGCGTATGCGTTTTCTGCTGAATATATTCAGGAGAAAATGCATACGCCCTTTTTGGCCAAGTGCATCATTGTCGAAGTTGGGCCCCTCTTCCTGTGCTTTAAAGGCGATTCCAACGTACCTCTTGAAATCTGTTTCCTGCTATTCTGCCTCGCTTTCAAGTCTGCCTCGTTGCCTTCCCTCAACAGATTTTTGGACGATAGTTATCCTTTATTACTAGGCCAGTTTGTGAATTGCTGTGCCCCTCAGCTCCATTTTTCAACTCGTTTTTTGTTAGCTGACCGCATGTCCAAAATTTTGGTTCAGGACCTATGCTGGTTCCCGGTGGGTGGCT
This sequence comes from Hyperoodon ampullatus, assembly GCF_949752795.1. Lineage (NCBI taxonomy): Eukaryota > Metazoa > Chordata > Mammalia > Artiodactyla > Ziphiidae > Hyperoodon > Hyperoodon ampullatus. Next base: position 413,899 of record NW_027640521.1, read on the forward strand.
GAGACTTTGGTTAATTCTTCTTCCTGCCAGGAAATTACAGTGATATATCCCCGTCCAAATGCCTAACAGCTACTCTCTCATTGGTTCTCCCTCTTCCCTTTCATCCTCCGCCAAATTAGAAAACTGTGCGAACCAGGAGGTTAAAGGGGCTGTCTCTCCAAGTTGGGAGGTTGATAGTAAAGCAGATGGCAAGTCAAACTGGAGCACCAGGAGAGGGACTATACGTTGAGTTTTAGAAACCTTTCGTATTCACAGTGGGTCCGTTCTCTAGGTTTCCCGTACATGTTATAGCTGTAGTAATATTCCCTTCAACCTGGAGAGTTGGGACCCATGGAATGGGTGCCAGGCTTTTGTGCTTTAAAGGGTCTGCCTTTACTCACACAATCTCACCAATCCTCTCAGTCCCAAGTGTCCAGCCTTATGCCACATCCAGCTGTCGTTGTAGATAAGGTCATTCCAGGTTTCATTAGAGACCCTGAAGGAATTGTAAAGAATTTCCCAGTTTTTTTGTTTTGTTTTTGAAATTCCTTTTTATAGTGGGTTTGAGCTGATTCTCGCTGCCATCTTTAGGCCAGTCTAGACACACTTGATTCCCTTACGGAGACATATCAATATATAGGTTTTAAGATTCTTACTAGTCAGATATTTTCCTCTGCGGGAAATATGGGGTTTTGAGTCCCTTTCACTGAGGAAGGTGTAGGTCTTGTCTATTCCATAGTTGGTTTTTGGAACGGTACTTGTGCTTATGTCAAACTCTGGTTTTATGCATCACCCCACCTCTCCTTCACCCTTAAACAGGCATAAGAGTGTTTTCTAAATGTGAGACACTGTTCTCTTTCCTAACTCAGTTCAAGTGTAGCCATGTTTACAGGATCTTCATAAGTGATATCTTATGATAAGTTTCTTTTTCTCTGTGACTTATTTCACTTAGAATCATCATACCAGAATCCACCCATTTTGTTGCTACTGGTCTTATGACATTGATTTCATGGCTGAGGGATATTCAATCGTACGTAAGTACCACAATTTTCTGAACCATTTTTATATTTCCTGGGACACGTAAGGTGTACCCAAGTTGAGGTCCTTTTAAGCAGTGCAGCCCTAAATTTTGGGGTGGCTGTGTCTTATTGATTTTCAATTTTCCCTAGGTATACTCCCTAGACTGGAAGTGCCCCTGGTTCTGTAGCTCTGTTGTTTATTTGTTTTAGGGAACACAATGCACTCCTCCAGAGAGGCAGTTGGCAATTTACATCCCACCCATCAGCATAACAAGGCTCCCTGTTCTCCAGGGCCTATCTTGCCTTTCTAGTTTTTACACATTTTGTGGTTGTCCCTTTTGACCGGTGGGAAGTGATACTTCTTTGTAGTGCAGATTTGCATTGCCCGCTTGCTTGCTTGACCAAAATGGGCGTATGCATTTTCTCCTGAATATATTCAGGAGAAAACACATACGCCCTTTTTGGCCAAGTGCATCATTGTCGAAGTTGTGCCCCTCTTCCTGTGCCTTAAAGGTGATTCCAACGTACCTCTTGAAATCTGTTTCCTGCTATTCTGCCTCCTTTTCAAGTCAGCCTCGTTGCCTTCCCTCAACAGATTTTTGGACGATAGTTGTCCTTTATTACTCGGCCAGTTTGTGAATTGCTGTGCCCCTGAGCTCCATTTTTCAACTCGTTTTTGGTGAGCTGACCGCAAGTCCAAAATTTTGGTTCAGGACCTATACTGGTTCCCGGTGGGGGGCTGAGACTTTCGTTAATTCTTCTTCCTGCCAGGAAATTACAGTGATATGTGCCCGTCCAAATGCCTAACAGCTACTCTCTCATTGGTTCTCCCTCTTCCATTTCATCCTCTGACAAATTGGCAACCTGTGCGAACCAGGAGGTTAAAGGGGCTGTCTCTCCAAGTCGGGAGGTTGATAGTAAAGCAGGTTGAAAGTCAAACCGGAGCACCAGGAGAGGGACTATTCGTTCAGTTTTAGAAACCTTTTGTATTCACAGTGTGTCCGTTCTCTAGGTTTCCAGTACATGTTATAACTGTAGTAATATTCCCTTCAACCTGGAGATTTGGGACCCATGGAATAGGTGCCATTCATTATTGCTTTAAAGGGTTTGCAATTGCTCACCCAATCTCACCAATCCCCTCAGTCCCAAGTGTCCAGCCTTATGCCACATCCAGCTGTCGTTGTAGATAGGGTCATTCCAGGTTTCATCATTGACCCTGAAGAAATTGTAAAGAATTTCCCAGTTTTTTTGTTTTGTTTTTGAAATTCCTTTTTATAGTGGGTTTGAGCTGATTCTCGCTGCCATGTTTATGCCAGTCTAGACACACTTGATTCCTTTACGGAGACATATCAATACATAGGTTTTAAGATTCTTACAAGTCAGATATATTCCTCTGCGGGAAATATGGGGTTTTGAGTACCTTTCACTGAGGAAGGTGTAGGTCTTGTGTATTCCATAGTTGGTTTTTGGAACGGTACCTGTGCTTATATCAAACTCTGGTTTTATGCATCACCCCACCTCTCCTTCCCCCTTAAGCAGGCATAAGAGTGTTTTCTAAATGTGAGACACTGTTCTCTTTCCTAACTCAGTTCAAGTGTAGCCATGTTTACAGGATCTTCATAAGTGATATCTTATGATAAGTTTCTTTTTCTCTGTGACTTATTTCACTTAGAATCATCGTACCTGAATCCACCCATTTTGCTGCTACTGGTCTTCTGACATTGATTTCATGGCTGAGGGATATTCCATCGTACGTAAGTACCACAATTTTTTGAACCATTTTTATATTTCCTGGGATATTTAAGGTGTACCCAAGTTGAGGTCCTTGTAAGCAGTGCAGCCCTAAATTTTGGGGTGGCTCTGTCTTATTGATTTTCAGTTTTCCCAAGGTATATTCCCTAGACTGGAAGTGCCCTTGGCTCTGTAGCTCTGTTGTTTACTTGTTTTAGGGAACACAATGCACTCCTCCAGAGAGGCAGTTGGCAATTTACATCCCGCCCATCATCATAACAAGGCTCCCTGTTCTCCAGGGCCTGTCTTGCCTTTCAGGTTTTTACACACTTTGTGGATGTCCCTTTTGACCGGTGGGAAGTGATACTTCTTTGTAGTGCAGATTTGCATTGCCTGCTTGCTTGCTTGGCCAAAATGGGCGTATGCATTTTCTCCTGAATATATTCAGGAGAAAACGAATACACCCTTTTTGGCCAAGTGCATCATTGTCGAAGTTGTGCCCCTCTTCCTGTGCTTTAAAGGTGATTCCAACGTACCTCTTGAAATCTGTTTCCTGCTATTCTGCCTCGCTTTCAAATCCGCCTCGTTGCCTTCCCTCAACAGATTTTTGGACGATAGTTGTCCTTTATTACTCGGCCAGTTTGTGAATTGCTGTGCCCCTGAGCTCCATTTTTCAACTCGTTTTTGGTGAGCTGACCGCAAGTCCAAAATTTTGGTTCAGGACCTATACTGGTTCCCGGTGGGGGGCTGAGACTTTCGTTAATTCTTCTTCCTGCCAGGAAATTACAGTGATATGTGCCCGTCCAAATGCCTAACAGCTACTCTCTCATTGGTTCTCCCTCTTCCATTTCATCCTCTGACAAATTGGCAACCTGTGCGAACCAGGAGGTTAAAGGGGCTGTCTCTCCAAGTCGGGAGGTTGATAGTAAAGCAGGTTGAAAGTCAAACCGGAGCACCAGGAGAGGGACTATTCGTTCAGTTTTAGAAACCTTTTGTATTCACAGTGTGTCCGTTCTCTAGGTTTCCAGTACATGTTATAACTGTAGTAATATTCCCTTCAACCTGGAGATTTGGGACCCATGGAATAGGTGCCATTCATTATTGCTTTAAAGGGTTTGCAATTGCTCACCCAATCTCACCAATCCCCTCAGTCCCAAGTGTCCAGCCTTATGCCACATCCAGCTGTCGTTGTAGATAGGGTCATTCCAGGTTTCATCATTGACCCTGAAGAAATTGTAAAGAATTTCCCAGTTTTTTTGTTTTGTTTTTGAAATTCCTTTTTATAGTGGGTTTGAGCTGATTCTCGCTGCCATGTTTATGCCAGTCTAGACACACTTGATTCCTTTACGGAGACATATCAATACATAGGTTTTAAGATTCTTACAAGTCAGATATATTCCTCTGCGGGAAATATGGGGTTTTGAGTACCTTTCACTGAGGAAGGTGTAGGTCTTGTGTATTCCATAGTTGGTTTTTGGAACGGTACCTGTGCTTATATCAAACTCTGGTTTTATGCATCACCCCACCTCTCCTTCCCCCTTAAGCAGGCATAAGAGTGTTTTCTAAATGTGAGACACTGTTCTCTTTCCTAACTCAGTTCAAGTGTAGCCATGTTTACAGGATCTTCATAAGTGATATCTTATGATAAGTTTCTTTTTCTCTGTGACTTATTTCACTTAGAATCATCGTACCTGAATCCACCCATTTTGCTGCTACTGGTCTTCTGACATTGATTTCATGGCTGAGGGATATTCCATCGTACGTAAGTACCACAATTTTTTGAACCATTTTTATATTTCCTGGGATATTTAAGGTGTACCCAAGTTGAGGTCCTTGTAAGCAGTGCAGCCCTAAATTTTGGGGTGGCTCTGTCTTATTGATTTTCAGTTTTCCCAAGGTATATTCCCTAGACTGGAAGTGCCCTTGGCTCTGTAGCTCTGTTGTTTACTTGTTTTAGGGAACACAATGCACTCCTCCAGAGAGGCAGTTGGCAATTTACATCCCGCCCATCATCATAACAAGGCTCCCTGTTCTCCAGGGCCTGTCTTGCCTTTCAGGTTTTTACACACTTTGTGGATGTCCCTTTTGACCGGTGGGAAGTGATACTTCTTTGTAGTGCAGATTTGCATTGCCTGCTTGCTTGCTTGGCCAAAATGGGCGTATGCATTTTCTCCTGAATATATTCAGGAGAAAACGAATACACCCTTTTTGGCCAAGTGCATCATTGTCGAAGTTGTGCCCCTCTTCCTGTGCTTTAAAGGTGATTCCAACGTACCTCTTGAAATCTGTTTCCTGCTATTCTGCCTCGCTTTCAAATCCGCCTCGTTGCCTTCCCTCAACAGATTTTTGGACGATAGTTGTCCTTTATTACTCGGCCAGTTTGTGAATTGCTGTGCCCCTGAGCTCCATTTTTCAACTCGTTTTCTGTGAGGTGACCGCAAGTGCAAAATTTTGGTTCAGAACCTAAACTGGTTCCCGGGGGGTGGCTGAGACTTTGGTTAATTCTTCTTCCTGCCTGGAAATTAGAGTGATATGTGCCCGTCCAAATGCCTAACAGCTACTCTCTCATTGGTTCTCCCTCTTCCCTTTCATCCTCTGCCAAATTGGAAACCGGTGCGAACCAGGAGGTTAAAGGGGCTGTCTCTCCAATTTGGGAGGTTGACAGTAAAGCAGATGGAAAGTCAAACCCGAGCACCAGGAGAGGGACTATTCGTTGAGTTTTAGAAACCTTTCATATTCACAGTGTGTCTGTTCTCTAGGTTTCCTGTACATGTTATAGCTGTAGTAATATTCCCTTTAACCTGGAGAGTTGGGACCCATGGAATGGGTGCCAGGCATTTGTGCTTTAAAGGGTCTGCATTTGCTCACCCAATCTCACCAATCCTCTCAGTCCCAAGTGTCCAGCCTTATGCCTCATCCAGCTGTCGTTGTACATAGGGTCATTCCAGGTTTCATCAGTGACCCTGAAGGAATTGTAAAGAATTTCCCAGTTTTTTTGTTTTGATTTTGAAATCCCTTTTTATAGTGGGTATGAGCTGATTCTCGCTGCCATGTTTATGCCAGTCTAGACACACTTGATTCCCTTACGGAGACATATCAATACATAGGTTTTAAGATTCTTACTAGTCAGATATATTCCTCTGCGGGAACTATGGGGTTTTGAGTCCCTTTCACTGAGGAAGGTGTAGGTCTTGTCTATTCCATAGTTGGTTTTTGGAACGGTACCTGTGCTTATATCAAACTCTGGTTTTATGCACCACCCCACCTCTCCTTCCCCCTTAAGCAGGCATAAGAGTGTTTTCTAAATGTGAGACACTGTTCTCTTTCCTAACTCAGTTCAAGTGTAGCCATGTTTACAGGATCTTTATAAGTGATATCTTATGATAAGTTTCTTTTTCTCTGTGACTTATTTCACTTAGAATCATCGTACCTGAATCCACCCAATTTGCTGCTACTGGTCTTATGACATTGATTTCATGGCTGAGGGATATTCCATCGTACGTAAGTACCACAATTTTTTGAACCATTTTTATATTTCCTGGGATATTTAAGGTGTACCCAAGTTGAGGTCCTTGTAAGCAGTGCAGCCCTAAATTTTGGGGTGGCTCTGTCTTATTGATTTTCAGTTTTCCCAAGGTATATTCCCTAGACTGGAAGTGCCCTTGGCTCTGTAGCTCTGTTGTTTACTTGTTTTAGGGAACACAATGCACTCCCCCAGAGAGGCAGTTGGCAATTTACATCCCGCCCATCAGCATAACAAGGCTCCCTGTTCTCCAGGGCCTGTCTTGCCTTTCTGGTTTTTACACATTTTGTGGATGTCCCTTTTGACCGGTGGGAAGTGATACTTCTTTGTAGTGCAGATTTGCATTGCCCGCTTCCTTGCTTGGCCAAAAAGGGCGTATGCGTTTTCTGCTGAATATATTCAGGAGAAAATGCATACGCCCTTTTTGGCCAAGTGCATCATTGTCGAAGTTGGGCCCCTCTTCCTGTGCTTTAAAGGCGATTCCAACGTACCTCTTGAAATCTGTTTCCTGCTATTCTGCCTCGCTTTCAAGTCCGCCTCGTTGCCTTCCCTCAACAGATTTTTGGACGATAGTTATCCTTTATTACTAGGCCAGTTTGTGAATTGCTGTGCCCCTCAGCTCCATTTTTCAACTCGTTTTTTGTGAGCTGACCGCATGTCCAAAATTTTGGTTCAGGACCTATGCTGGTTCCCGTTGGGTGGATGAGACTTTGGTTTATTCTTCTTCCTACCGGTAAATTAGAGTGATATGTGCCCGTCCAAATGCCTAACAGCTACTCTCTCATTGGTTCTCCCTCTTCCCTTTCATCCTCTGCCAAATTGGCAACCTGTGCGAACCAGGAGGTTAAAGGGGCTGTCTCTCCAAGTTGGGAGATTGATAGTAAAGCAGATGGAAAGTCAAACCAGAGCACCAGGAGAGGGACTATTCGTTGAGTTTTAGAAACCTTTCGTATTCACAGTGTGTCCGTTCTCTAGGTTTCCCGTACATGTTATAACTGTAGTAATATTCCCTTGAACCTGGAGAGTTGGGACCCATGGAATGGGTGCCAGGCATTTGTGCTTTAAAGGGTCTGCATTTGCTCACCCAATCTCACCAAACCTCTCATTCCCAAGTGTCCAGCCTTATGCCACATCCAGCTGTCGTTGTAGTTAGGGTCATTACAGGTTTCATCAGAGACCCTGAAGGAATTGTAAAGAATTTCCCAGTTTTATTGTTTTGTTTTTGAAATTCCTTTTTATAGTGGGTTTCAGCTGATTCTCGCTGCCATTTATATGCCAGTTTAGACACACTTGATTCCCTTACGGTGACATATCAATACATAGGTTTTAAGATTCTTACTAGTCAGATATATTCCTCTGCGGGAAATATGGGGTTTTGTGTCCCTTTCACTGAGGAAGGTGTATGTTTTGTCTATTCCATAGTTGGTTTTTGGAACGGAACCTGTGCTTATATCAAACTCTGGTTTTATGCATCACCCCACCTCTCCTTCCCCCTTAAGCAGGCATAAGAGTGTTTTCTAAATGTGAGACACTGTTCTCTTTCCTAACTCAGTTCAAGTGTAGCCATGTTTACAGGATCTTCATAAGTGATATCTTATGATAAGTTTTTTTTCTGTGTGACTTATTTCACTTAGAGTCATCGTACCTGAATCCACCCATTTTGCTGCTACTGGTCTTATGACATTGATTTCATGGCTGAGGGATATTCTATCATACGTAAGTACCACAATTTTTTGAACCATTTTTATATTTCCTGGGATATTTAAGGTGTACCCAAGTTGAGGTCCTTGTAAGCAGTGCAGCCCTAAATTTTGGGGTGGCTCTGTCTTATTGATTTTCAGTTTTCCCAAGGTATATTCCCTAGACTGGAAGTTCACTTGGCTCTGAAGCTCTGTTGTTTACTTGTTTTAGGGAATACAATGCACTCCTCCAGAGAGGCAGTTGGCAATGTACATCCCGCCCATAAGCATAACAAGGCTCCCTGTTCTCCAGGGCCTGTCTTGCCTTTCTGGTTTTTACACATTTTGTGGATGTCCCTTTTGACCAGTGGGAAGTGATACCTCTTTGTAGTGCAGATTTGCATTGCCCGATTGCTTGCTTGGCCAAAACGGGCGTATGAGTTTTCTCCTGTATATATTCAGGAGAAAACGCATACGCCGTTTTTGGCCAAGTGCATCATTGTCAAAGTTGTGCCCCTTTCCTGTGCTTTAAAGGCGATTCCAACGTACCTCTTGAAATCTGTTTCCTGCTATTCTGCCTCGCTTTCAAGTCCGCCTCGTTGCCTTCCCTCAACAGATTTTTGGACGATAGTTGTCCTTTACTACTCGGCCAGTTTGTGAATTGCTGTTCCCCTGAGCTCCATTTTTCAACTCGTTTTTTGTGAGCTGACCGCATGTCCAAAATTTTGGTTCAGGCCCTATGCTGGTTCCCGTTGGGTGGATGAGACTTTGGTTTATTCTTCTTCCTACCGGTAAAATAGAGTGATATGTGCCCGTCCAAATGCCTAACAGCTACTCTCTCATTGGTTCTCCCTCTTCCCTTTCATCCTCTGCCAAATTGGCAACCTGTGCGAACCAGGAATTAAAGGGGCTGTCTCTCCAAGTTGCGAGATTGATAGTAAAGCAGATGGAAAGACAAACCGGAGCACCGGGAGAGGGACTATTCGTTGAGTTTTAGAAACCTTTCGTATTCACGGTGTGTCCGTTCTCTAGGTTTCCCGTACATGTTATAGCTGTAGTAATATTCCCTTCAACCTGGAGAGTTGGGACCCATGGAATGGGTGCCATGCATTATTGCTTTAAAGGGTCTTTATTTGCTCACCCAATCTCACCAATCCCCTCACCCGAAGTGTCCAGCCTTATGCCACATCCAGCTGTCATTGTAGATATGGTCATTCCAGGTTTCATCAGAGACCCTGAAGGAATTGGAAAGAATTTCCCAGTTTTTTTGTTTTGTTTTTGAAATTCCTTTTTATATTGGGTTTGAGCTGATTCTCTGTGCCATGTTTATGCCAGTCTAGACACACTTGATTCCCTTACGGAGACATATCAATACATAGGTTATAAGATTCTTACTAGTCAGATATATTCCTCTGCGGGAAATATGGGGTTTTGATTCCCTTTCACTGAGGAAGGTGTAGGTCTTGTCTATTCCATAGTTGGTTTTTGGAACGGTACCTGTGCTAATATCAAACTCTGGGTTTATGCATCACCCCACCTCTCCTTCCCCCTTAAGCAGGCATAAGAGTGTTTTCTAAATGTGAGACACTGTTCTCTTTCCTAACTCAGTTCAAGTGTAGCCATGTTTACAGGATCTTCATAAGTGATATCTTATGATAAGTTTCTTTCTCTGTGACGTATTTCACTTAGAATAATCGTAGCTGAATCTACCCATTTTGCTGCTACTGGTCTTATGACATTGATTTCATGCCTGAGGGATATTCCATCGTACGTAAGTACCACAATTTTTTGAACCATTTTTATATTTCCTGGGATATTTAAGGTGTACCCAAGTTGAGGTCCTTGTAAGCAGTGCAGCCCTAAATTTTGGGGTGGCTCTGTCTTATTGATTTTCAGTTTTCCCAAGGTATATTCCCTAGACTGGAAGTGCCCTTGGCTCTGTAGCTCTGTTCTTTACTTGTTTTAGGGAACACAATGCACTCCTCCAGAGAGGCAGTTGGCAATTTACATCCCGCCCATCAGCATAACAAGGCTCCCTGTTCTCCAGGGCCTGTCTTGCCTTTCTGGTTTTTACACATTTTGTGGATGTCCCTTTTGACCGGCGGGAAGTGATACTTCTTTGTAGTGCAGATTTGCAATGCCCGCTTGCTTGCTTGGCCAAATAGGGCGTATGCGTTTTCTCCTGAATATATTCAGGAGAAAATGCATACGCCCTTTTTGGCCAAGTGCATCATTGTCGAAGTTGTGCCCCTCTTCCTGTGCTTTAAATGTGATTCCAACGTACCTCTTCAAATCTGTTTCCTACTATTCTGCCTCGCTTTCAAGTCCACCTCGTTGCCTTCCCTCAACAGATTTTTGGACGATAGTTGTCCTTTATTACTCGGCCAGTTTGTGAATTGCTGTGCCCCTGAGCTCCATTTTTCAACTCGTTTTTGGTGAGCTGACCGCAAGTCCAAAATTTTGGTTCAGGACCTATGCTGGTTCCAGGTGGGTGGCTGAGACTTTGGTTAATTCATCTTCCTGCCGGGAATTTAGAGTGATATGTGCCCGTACAAATGCCTAACAGCTATTCTCTCTTTGGTTCTCCCTCTTCCCTTTCATCCTCTGCCAAATTGGAAACCTGTGCGAACAAGGAGGTTAAAGGGGCTGTCTCTCCAATTAGGGAGGTTGATAGTAAAGCAGATGGAAAGTCAAACCGGAGCACCAGGAGAGGGACTATTCGTTCAGTTTTAGAAACCTTTCGTATTCACAGTTTGTCCGTTCTCTAGGTTTCCCGTACATGTTATAGCTGTAGTAATATTTCCTTCAACCTGGAGAGTTGGGACCCATGGAATGGGTGCCAGGCATTTGTGCTTTAAAGGGTCTGCATTTGCTCACCCAATCTCACCAATCGTCTCAGTCCCAAGTGTCCCTCCTTATGCCACATCCAGCTGTCATTGTAGTTAGGGTCATTCCAGGTTTCATCAGAGACCCTGAAGGAATTGTAAGGAATTTCCCAGTTTTTTTGTTTTGTTTTTGAAATTCCTTTTTATAGTGGGTTTGAGATGATTCTCGCTGCCATGTTTATGCCAGTCTAGATACACTTGATTCCCTTACGGAGACATATCAATCCATAGGTTTTAAGATTCTTACTAGTCAGATATATTCGTCTGCGGGAAATATGGGTTTTTGAATCCCTTTCACTGAGGAAGGTGTAGGTCTTGTCTATTCCATAGTTGGTTTTTGGAACAGTACCTGTGCTTATATCAAACTCTGGTTTTATGCATCACCCCACCTCTCCTTCCCCATTAAGCAGGCATAAGAGTGTTTTCTAAATGTGAGACTCTGTTCTCTTTCCTAACTCAGTTCAAGTGTTGCCATGTTTACAGGATCTTCATAAGTGATATCTTATGATAAGTTTCTTTTTCTGTGTGACTTATTTCACTTAGAATCATCGTACCTGTATCCACCCATTTTGCTGCTACTGGTCTTATGACATTGATTTCATGGCTGAGGGATATTCCATCGTACGTAAGTACCACAATTTATTGAACCATTTTTATATTTCCTGGAATATTTAAGGTGTACCCAAGTTGAGGTCTTTGTAAGCAGTGCAGCCCTAAATTTTGGGGTGGCTCTGTCTTATTGATTTTCAGTTTTCCCAAGGAATATTCCCAAGACTGGAAGTGCCCTTGGCTCTGTAGCTCTGTTCTTTACTTGTTTTAGCGAACACAATATACTCCTCCAGAGCCGCAGTTGGCAATTTACATCCCGCCCATTAGTATAACAATGCTCCCTGTTCTCCAGGGCCTGTCTTGCCTTTCTGGTTTGTACACATTTTGTGGATGTCCCTTTTGACCGGTGGGAAGTGATACTTCTTTGTAGTGCAGATTTGCATTGCCCGCTTGCTTGCTTGGCCAAAAAGGGCGTATGCATTTTCTCCTGAATATATTCAGGAGAAAACGCATACACCCTTTTTGGCCAAGTGCATCATTGTCGAAGTTGTGACCCTCTTCCTGTGCTTTAAAGGCGATTCCAACGTACCTCTTCAAATCTGTTTCCTGCTATTCTGCCTCGCTTTCAAGTCCGCCTTGTTGCCTTCCCTCAACAGATTTTTGGACGATAGTTGTCCTTTATTACTCGGCCAGTTTGTGAATTGCTGTGCCCCTGAGCTTCATTTTTCAACTCCTTTTTGGTGAGCTGACCGCAAGTCCAAAATTTTGGTTCAGGACCTATACTGGTTCCCGGTGTGTGGCTGAGACTTTGGTTAATTCTTCTTCCTGCTGGGTAATTAGAGTGATATGTGCCCGTCCAAATGCCTAACAGCTACTCTCTCATTGGTTCTCCCTCTTCCTTTTCATCCTCTGCCAATTTGGAAACCTGTGCGAACCAGGAGGTTAACGGGGCTGTCTCTCCAAGTTGGGAGATTGATAGTAAAGCAGATGGAAAGTAAAACTGGAGCACCAGGAGAGGGACTATTCGTTGAGTTTTAGAAACCTTTCGTATTCACAGTGTGTCCGTTCTCTAGGTTTCCGGTACATGTTATAACTGTAGTAATATTCCCTTCAACCTGGAGAGTTGGGACCCATGGAATGGGTGCCATGCATTATTGCTTTAAAGGGTCTGCATTTGCTCACCCAATCTCACCAATCCTCTCAGTCCCAAGTGTCCAGCCTTATGCCACATCCAGCTGTCGTTGTAAATATGGTCATTCCAGGTTTCATCAGAGACCCTGAAGGAACTGTAAAGAATTTCCCAGTTTTTTTGTTCTGTTTTTGAAATTCCTTTTTATAGTGGGTTTGAGCTGATTCTGTCTGCCATGTTTATGCCAGTCTAGACACACTTGATTCCCTATGGAGACATATCAATCCATAGGTTTTAAGATTCTTACTAGTCAGATATATTCCTCTGCGGGAAATATGGGGTTTTGAGTCCCTTTCACTGAGGAAGGTGTAGGTCTTGTCTATTCCATAGTTGGTTTTTGGAACGGTACCTGTGCTTATATCAAACTCTGGTTTTATGCATCACCCCCCTCTCCTTCCCCCTTAAGCAGGCATAAGAGTGTTTTCTAATTGTGAGACACTGTTCTCTTTCCTAACTCAGTTCAAGTGTAGCCATGTTTACAGGATCTTCATAAGAGATACCTTATGATAAGTTTCTTTTTCTGTGTGACTTATTTCACTTAGAATCATCGTACCTGAATCCACCCATTTTGCTGCTACTGGTCTTACGACATTGATTTCATGGCTGAGGGATATTCCATCGTACGTAAGTACCACAATTTTTTGAACCATTTTTATATTTCCTGGGATATTTAAGGTGTACCCAAGTTGAGGTCCTTGTAAGCTGTGCCGCCCTAAATTTTGGGGTGGCTCTGTCTTATTGATTTTCAGTTTTCCCAAGGAATATTCCCTAGACTGGAAGTGCCCTTGGGTCTGTAGCTCTGTTGTTTACTTGTTTTAGGGAACACAATGCACTCCTCCAGAGAGGCAGTTGGCAATTTACATCCCGCCCATCAGCATAACAAGGCTCCCTGTTCTCCAGGGCCTGTCTTGCCTTTCTGGTTTTTACACATTTTGTGGATGTCCCTTTTGACCGGTGGGAAGTGATACTTCTTTGTAGTGCAGATTTGCATTGCCCGCTTGCTTGCTTGGCCAAAAAGGGCGTATGCGTTTTCTCCTGAATATATTCAGGAGAAAACGCATACGCCCTTTTTGGCCAAGTGCATCATTGTCGAAGTTGTGCCCCTCTTCCTGTGCTTTAAAGGCGATTCCAACGTACCTCTTGAAATCTGTTTCCTGCTATTCTGCATCGCTTTCAAGTCCGCCTCGTTGCCTTCCCTCAACAGATTTTTGGACGATAGTTGTCCTTTATTACTCGGCCAGTTTGTGAATTGCTGTGCCCCTGAGCTCCATTTTTCAACTCGTTTTTGGTGAGCTGACCGCAAGTCCAAAATTTTGGTTCAGGACCTATATTGGTTCCCAGTGGGTGGCTGAGACTTTGGTTAATTCTTTTTCCTGCCGGGAAATTACAGTGATATGTGCCCGTCCAAATGCCTAACAGCTACACTCTCATTGGTTCTCCCTCTTCCCTTTCATCCTCTGCCAAATTGGCAACCTGTGCGAACCAGGAGGTTAAAGGGGCTGTCTCTCCAAGTTGGGAGGTTGATAGTAAAGCAGATGGAAAGTCAAACCGGAGCACCAGGAGAGGGACTATTCGTTGAGTTTTAGAAAACTTTCGTATTCACAGTGTGTCCATTCTCTAGGTTTCCAGTACATGTTATAACTGTAGTAATATTCCCTTCAACCTGGAGAGTTGGGATCCATGGAATGGGTGCCATGCATTATTGCTTTAAAGGGTCTGCATTTGCTCACCCAATCTCACCAATCCTCTCAGTCCCAAGTTTCCAGCCTTATGCCACATCCAGCTGTCGTTGTAAATAGGGTCTTTCCAGGTTTCATCAGAGACCCTGAAGGAATTGTAAAGAATTTCCCAGTTTTTTTTTTGTTTGTTTTTGAAATTCCTTTTTATAGTGGGTTTGAGCTGATTCTCGCTGCCATGTTTATGCCAGTATAGACACACTTGATTCCCTTACGGAGACATATCAATACATAGGTTTTAAGATTCTTACTAGTCAGATATATTCCTCTGCGGGAAATATGGGGTTTTGAGTCCCTTTCACTGAGGAAGGTGTAGGTCTTGTCTATTCCATAGTTGGTTTTTGGAACGGTACCTGTGCTTATATCAAACTCTGGTTTTATGCATCACCCCACCTCTCTTTCCCCCTTAAGCAGGCATAAGAGTGTTTTCTAAATGTGAGACATTCTTCTCTTTCCTAACTCAGTTCAAGTGTAGCCATGTTTACAGGATCTTCATAAGTGATATCTTATGATAAGTTTCTTTTTCTGTGTGACTTATTTCACTTAGAATCATCATGCCTGAATCCACCCATTTTGCTGCTACTGGTCTTATGACATTGATTTCATGGCTGATGGATATTCCATCGTACGTAAGTACCACAATTTTTTGAACCATTTTTATATTTCCTGGGATATTTAAGGTGTACCCAAGTTGAGGTCCTTGTAAGCAGTGCAGCCCTAAATTTTGGGGTGGCTCTGTATTATTGATTTTCAGTTTTCCCAAGGAATATTCCCTAGACTGGAAGTGCCCTTGGCTCTGTAGCTCTGTTGTTTACTTGTTTTAGGGAACACAATGCACTCCTCCAGAGAGGCAATTGGCAATTTACATCCCGCCCATCAGCATAACAAGGCTCCCTGTTCTCCAGGGCCTTTCTTGCCTTTCTGGTTTTTACATATTTTGTGGATGTCCCTTTGGACCGGTGGGAAGTGATACTTCTTTGTAGTGCAGATTTGCATTGCCCGCTTGAATGCTTGGCCAAAAAGGGCGTATGCGTTTTCTCCTGAATATATTCAGGAGAAAACGCATACGCCCTTTTTGGCCAAGTGCATCATTGTCGAAGTTGTGCCCCTCTTCCTGTGCTTTAAAGGCGATTCCAACGTACCTCTTGAAATCTGTTTCCTGCTATTCTGCATCGCTTTCAAGTCCGCCTCGTTGCCTTCCCTCAACAGATTTTTGGACGATAGTTGTCCTTTATTACTCGGCCAGTTTGTGAATTGCTGTGCCCCTGAGCTCCATTTTTCAACTCGTTTTTGGTGAGCTGACCGCAAGTCCATAATTTTGGTTCAGGACCTATACTGGTTCCCGGTTGGTGGCTGAGACTTTGGTTAATTCTTCTTCCTGCCGGGAAATTACAGTGATATGTGCCCGTTCAAATGCCTAACAGCTACTCTCTCATTGGTTCTCCCTCTTCCATTTCATCCTCTGCCAAATTGGCAACCTGTGCGAACCAGGAGGTTAAAGGGGCTGTCTCTCCAAGTTGGGAGGTTGATAGTAAAGCAGATGGAAAGTCAAACCGGAGCACCAGGAGAGGGACTATTCGTTGAGTTTTAGAAACCTTTCGTATTCACAGTGTGTCCGTTCTCTAGGATTCTGGTACATGTTATAACTGTAGTAATATTCCCTTCAACCTGGAGAGTTGTGACCCATGGAATGGGTGCCATGCATTATTGCTTTGAAGGGTCTGCATTTCCTCACCCAATCTCACCAATCCTCTCAGTCCCAAGTGTCCAGCCTTATGCAACATCCAGCTGTCGTTGTAAGTATGGTCATCCCAGGTTTCATCAGAGACCCTGAAGGAATTGTAAAGAATTTCCCAGTTTTTTTGTTTTGTTTTTGAAATTCCTTTTTATAGTGGGTTTGAGCTGATTCTCGCTGCCCTGATTATGCCAGTCTAGACACACTTGATTCCCTACGGAGACATATCAATCCATAGGTTTTAAGATTCTTACTAGTCAGATATATTCCTCTGCGGGAAATATGGAGTTTTGAGTCCCTTTCACTGAGGAAGGTGTAGGTCTTGTCTATTCCATAGTTGGTTTTTGGAACGGTACCTGTGCTTATATCAAACTCTGGTTTTATGCATCCCCGCACCTCTCCTTCCGCCTTAAGCAGGCATAAGAGTGTTTTCTAAATGTGAGACACTGTTCTCTTTCCTAACTCAGTTCAAGTGTAGCCATGTTTACAGGATCTTCATAAGTGATATCTTATGATAAGTCTCTTTTTTCTGTGTGACTTATTTCACTTAGAATCATCGTACCTGAATCCACCCATTTTGCTGCTACTGGTCTTATGACATTGATTTCATGGCTGAGGGATATTCCATCGTACGTAAGTACCACAATTTTTTGAACCATTTTTATGTTTCCTGGGATATTTAAGGTGTACCCAAGTTGAGGTCCTTGTAAGCAGTGCAGCCCTAAATTTTGGGGTGGCTCTGTCTTATTGATTTTCAGTTTTCCCAGGGAATATTCCTAGACTGGAAGTCACATTGGCTCTGTAGCTCTGTTGTTTACTTGTTTTAGGGAACACAATGCACTCCTTCAGAGAGGCAGTTGGCAATTTACATCCCGCCCATCAGCATAACAAGGCTCCCTGTTCTCCATGGCCTGTCTTGCCTTTCTGGTTTTTACACATTTTGTGGATGTCCCTTTTGACCGGTGGGAAGTGATACTTCTTTGTAGTGCAGATTTGCATTGCCCGCTTGCTTGCTTGGCCAAAAAGAGCGTATGCGTTTTCTCCTGAATATATTCAGGAGAAAACGCTTACGCACTTTTTGGCCAAGTGCATCATTGTCGAAGTTGTGCCCCTCTTCCTGTGCTTTAAAGGCGATTCCAACGTACCTCTTGAAATCTGTTTCCTGCAATTCTGCCTCGCTTTAAAGTCCGCCTCGTTGCCTTCCCTCAACAGATTTTTGGACGATAGTTGTCCTTTATTACTCGGCCAGTTTGTGAATTGCTGTGCCCCTGAGCTCCATTTTTCAACTCGTTTTTGGTGAGCTGACCGCAAGTCCAAAATTTTGGTTCAGGAGCTATATTGGTTCCCGGTGGGTGGCTGAGACTTTGGTTAATTCTTCTTCCTGCCGGGAAATTACAGTGATATGTGCCCGTGCAAATGCCTAACAGCTACTCTCTCATTGGTTCTCCCTCTTCCCTTTCATCCTCTGCCAAATTGGAAACCTGTGCGAACCAGGAGGTTAAAGGGGCTGACTCTGCAAGTTGGGAGGTTGATAGTAAAGCAGATGGAAAGTCAAACCGGAGCACCAGGAGAGGGACTATTCGTTGAGGTTTAGAAACCTTTCGTATTCACAGTGTGTCCGTTCTCTAGGTTTCCGGTACATGTTATAACTGTAGAAATATTCCCTTCAACCTGGAGAGTTGGGACCCATGGAATGGGTGCCATGCATTATTGCTTTAAAGGGTCTGCATTTGCTCACCCAATCTCACCAATCCTCTCAGTCCCAAGTTTCCAGCCTTTTGCCACATCCAGCTGTCGTTGTAGATAGGGTCATTCCAGGTTTCATCAGAGACCCTGAAGGAATTGTAAAGAATTTCCCAGTTTTTCTGTTTTGTTCTTGAAATTCCTTTTTATACTGGGTTTGAGCTGATTCTCGCTGCCATGTTTATGCCAGTCTAGACACACTTGATTCCCTTACGGAGACATATCAATACATAGGTTTTAATATTCTTACTAGTCAGATATATTCCTCTGCGGGAAATATGGGGTTTTGAGTCCCTTTCACTGAGGAAGGTGTAGGTCTTGTCTATTCCATAGTTGGTTTTTGGAACGGTACCTGTGCTTATATCAAACTCTGGTTTTATGCATCACCCCACCTCTCCTTCCCCCTAAAGCAGGCATAAGAGTGTTTTCTAAATGTGAGACATTCTTCTCTTTCCTAACTCAGTTCAAGTGTAGCCATGTTTACAGGATCTTCATAAGTGATATCTTATGATAAGTTTCTTTTTCTGTGTGACTTATTTCACTTAGAATCATCCTACCTGAATCCACCCATTTTGCTGCTACTGGTCTTATGACACTGATTTCATGGCTGAGGGATATTCCATCGTACGTAAGTACCTCAGTTTTTTGAACCATTTTTATATTTCCTGGGATATTTAAGGTGTACCCAAGTTGAGGTCCTTGTAAGCAGTGCAGCCCTAAATTTTGGGGTGGCTCTGTCTTATTGATTTTCAGTTTTCCCAAGGTATATTCCCTAGACTGGAAGTGCCCTTGGCTCTGTTGCTCTGTTCTTTACTTGTTTTAGGGAACACAATGCACTCCTCCAGAGAGGCAGTTGGCAATTTACATCCCACACATCAGCATAACAAGGCTCCCTGTTCTCCAGGGCCTGTCTTGCCTTTCTGGTTTTTACACATTTTGTGGATGTCCCTTTTGACCGGTGGGAAGTGATACTTCTTTGTAGTGCAGATTTGCATTGCCCGCTTGCTTGCTTGGCCAAAAAGGGCGTATGCGTTTTCTCCTGAATATATTCAGGAGAAAACGCATACGCCCTTTTTGGCCAAGTGCATCATTGTCGAAGTTGTGCCCCTCTTCCTGTGCTTTAAAGGCGATTCCAACGTACCTCTTCAAATCTGTTTCCTGCTATTCTGCCTCGCTTTCAAGTCCGCCCCGTTGCCTTCCCTCAACAGATTTTTGGACGATAGTTGTCCTTTATTACTCGGCCAGTTTGTGAATTGCTGTGCCCCTGAGCTCCATTTTTCAACTCGTTTTTGGTGAGCTGACCGCGAGTCCAAAATTTTGGTTCAGGACCTATATTGGTTCCCGGTGGGTGGCTGAGACTTTGGTTAATTCTTCTTCCTGAAGGGAAATTACAGTGATATGTGCCCGTCCAAATGCCTAACAGCTACTCTCTCATTGGTTCTCCCTCCTCCCTTTCATCCTCTGCCAAATTGGCAACCTGTGCGAACCAGGAGGTTAAAGGGGCTGTCTCTCCAAGTTGGGAGGTTGATAGTAAAGCAGATGGAAAGTCAAACCGGAGCACCAGGAGAGGGATTATTCGTTGAGTTTTAGAAACCTTTCATATTCACAGTGTGTCCTTTCTCTAGGTTTCCGGTACATGTTATAACTGTAGTAATATTCCCTTCAACCTGGAGAGTTGGGACCCATGGAATGGGTGCCATGCATTATTGCTTTAAAAGGTCTGCATTTGCTCACCAAATCTCACCAATCCTCTCAGTCCCAAGTTTCCAGCCTTTTGCCACATCCAGCTGTCGTTGTAGATAGGGTCATTTGAGGTTTCATCAGAGACCCTGAAGGAATTGTAAAGAATTTCCCTGTTTTTTTGTTTTGTTTTTGAAATTCATTTTTATAGTGGGTTTGAGCTGATTCTCGCTGCCATGTTTATGCCAGTCTAGACACACTTGATTCCCTTACGGAGACATATCAATGCATAGGTTTTAAGATTCTTACTAGTCAGATATATTCCTCTGCGGGAAATATGGGGTTTTGAGTCCCTTTCACTGAGGAAGGTGTAGGTCTTGTCTATTCCATAGTTGGTTTTTGGAACGGTACCTGTGCTTATATCAAACTCTGGTTTTATGCATCACCCCACCTCTCCTTCCCCCTAAAGCAGGCATAAGAGTGTTTTCTAAATGTGAGATATTCTTCTCTTTCCTAACTCAATTCAAGTGTAGCCATGTTTACAGGATCTCCATAAGTGATATCTTATGATAAGTTTCTTTTTCTGTGTGACTTATTTCACTTAGAATCATCGTACCTGAATCCACCCATTTTGCTGCTACTGGTCTTATGACATTGATTTCATGGCTGAGGGATATTCCATCGTACGTAAATACCACAATTTTTTGAAACATTTTTATATTTCCTGGGATATTTAAGGTGTACCCAAGTTGAGGTCCTTGTAAGCAGTGCAGCCCTAAATTTTGGGGTGGCTGTGTCTTATTGATTTTCAGTTTTCCCAAGGTATTTTCCCTAGACTGGAAGTGCCCTTGGCTCTGTAGCTCTGTTGTTTACTTGTTTTAGGGAACACAATGCACTCCTCCAGAGAGGCAGTTGGCAATTTACATCCCACACATCAGCATAACAAGGCTCCCTGTTCTCCAGCGCCTGTCTTGCCTTTCTGGCTTTTACACATTTTGTGGATGTCCCTTTTGACCGGTGGGAAGTGATACTTCTTTGTAGTGCAGATTTGCATTGCCCGCTTGCTTGCTTGGCCAAAAAGGGCGTATGCGTTTTCTCCTGAATATATTCAGGAGAAAACGCATACGCCCTTTTTGGCCAAGTGCATCATTGTCGAAGTTGTGCCCCTCTTCCTGTGCTTGAAAGGCGATTCCAACGTACCTCTTGAAATCTGTTTCCTGCTATTCTGCCTCGCTTTCAAGTCCGCCTCGTTGCCTTCCCTCAACAGATTTTTGGACGATAGTTGTCCTTTATTACTCTGCCAGTTTGTGAATTGCTGTGCCCCTGAGCTCCATTTTTCAACACGTTTTTGGTGAGCTGACCGCAAGTCCAAAATTTTGGTTCAGGACCTATATTGGTTCCCGGTGGGTGGCTGAGACTTTGGTTAATTCTTCTTCCTGCCGGGAAATTACAGTGATATGTGCCCGTCCAAATGCCTAACAGCTACTCTCTCATTGGTTCTCCCTCTTCCCTTTCATCCTCTGCCAAATTGGAAAGCTGTGCGAACCAGGAGCTTAAGGGCCTGTCTCTCCAAGTTGGGAGGTTGATAGTAAAGCAGATGGAAAGTCAAACCGGAGCACCAGGAGAGGGACTATTCGTTGAGGTTTAGAAACCTTTCGTATTCACAGTGTGTCCGTTCTCTAGGATTTCGGTACATGTTATAACTGTAGTAATATTCCCTTCAACCTGGAGAGTTGGGACCCATGGAATGGGTGCCATGCATTATTGCTTTAAAGGGTCTGCATTTGCTCACCCAATCTCACCAATCCTCTCAGTCCCAAGTGTCCAGCCTTATGCCACATCCAGCTGTCCTTGTAGATAGGGTCATTCCAGGTTTCATCAGAGACTCTGAAGGAATTGTAAAGAATTTCCCTGTTTTTTTGTTTTGTTTTTGAAATTCATTTTTATAGTGGGTTTGAGCTGATTCTCGCTGCCATGTTTATGCCAGTCTAGACACACTTGATTCCCTTACGGAGACATATCAATGCATAGGTTTTAAGATTCTTACTAGTCAGATATATTCCTCTGCGGGAAATATGGGGTTTTGAGTCCCTTTCACTGAGGAAGGTGTAGGTCTTGTCTATTCCATAGTTGGTTTTTGGAACGGTACCTGTGCTTATATCAAACTCTGGTTTTATGCATCACTCCACCTCTCCCTCCCCCTAAAGCAGGCATAAGAGTGTTTTCTAAATGTGAGATATTCTTCTCTTTCCTAACTCAATTCAAGTGTAGCCATGTTTACAGGATCTCCATAAGTGATATCTTATGATAGGTTTCTTTTTCTGTGTGACTTATTTCACTTAGAATCATCGTAGCTGAATCTACCAATTTTGCTGCTACTGGTCTTATGACATTGATTTCATGGCTGAGGGATATTCCATCGTACGTAAATACCACAATTTTTTGAAACATTTTTATATTTCCTGGGATATTTAAGGTGTACCCAAGTTGAGGTCCTTGTAAGCAGTGCAGCCCTAAATTTTGGGGTGGCTCTGTCTTATTGATTTTCAGTTTTCCCAAGGTATTTTCCCTAGACTGGAAGTGCCCTTGGCTCTGTAGCTCTGTTGTTTACTTGTTTTAGGGAACACAATGCACTCCTCCAGAGAGGCAGTTGGCAATTTACATCCCACACATCAGCATAACAAGGCTCCCTGTTCTCCAGCGCCTGTCTTGCCTTTCTGGTTTTTACACATTTTGTGGATGTCCCTTTTGACCGGTGGGAAGTGATACTTCTTTGTAGTGCAGATTTGCATTGCCCGCTTGCTTGCTTGGCCAAAAAGGGCGTATGCGTTTTCTCCTGAATATATTCAGGAGAAAACGCATACGCCCTTTTTGGCCAAGTGCATCATTGTCGAAGTTGTGCCCCTCTTCCTGTGCTTGAAAGGCGATTCCAACGTACCTCTTGAAATCTGTTTCCTGCTATTCTGCCTCGTTTTCAAGTCCGCCTCGTTGCCTTCCCTCAACAGATTTTTGGACGATAGTTGTCCTTTATTACTCGGCCAGTTTGTGAATTGCTGTGCCCCTGAGCTCCATTTTTCAACACGTTTTTGGTGAGCTGACCGCAAGTCCAAAATTTTGGTTCAGGACCTATATTGGTTCCCGGTGGGTGGCTGAGACTTTGGTTAATTCTTCTTCCTGCCGGGAAATTACAGTGATATGTGCCCGTCCAAATGCCTAACAGCTACTCTCTCATTGGTTCTCCCTCTTCCCTTTCATCCTCTGCCAAATTGGCAACCTGTGCGAACCAGGAGGTTAAAGGGGCTGTCTCTCCAAGTTGGGAGGTTGATAGTAAAGCAGATGGAAAGTCAAACCGGAGCACCAGGAGAGGGATTATTCGTTGAGTTTTAGAAACCTTTCATATTCACAGTGTGTCCTTTCTCTAGGTTTCCGGTACATGTTATAACTGTAGTAATATTCCCTTCAACCTGGAGAGTTGGGACCCATGGAATGGGTGCCATGCATTATTGCTTTAAAAGGTCTGCATTTGCTCACCAAATCTCACCAATCCTCTCAGTCCCAAGTTTCCAGCCTTTTGCCACATCCAGCTGTCGTTGTAGATAGGGTCATTTGAGGTTTCATCAGAGACCCTGAAGGAATTGTAAAGAATTTCCCTGTTTTTTTGTTTTGTTTTTGAAATTCATTTTTATAGTGGGTTTGAGCTGATTCTCGCTGCCATGTTTATGCCAGTCTAGACACACTTGATTCCCTTACGGAGACATATCAATGCATAGGTTTTAAGATTCTTACTAGTCAGATATATTCCTCTGCGGGAAATATGGGGTTTTGAGTCCCTTTCACTGAGGAAGGTGTAGGTCTTGTCTATTCCATAGTTGGTTTTTGGAACGGTACCTGTGCTTATATCAAACTCTGGTTTTATGCATCACCCCACCTCTCCTTCCCCCTAAAGCAGGCATAAGAGTGTTTTCTAAATGTGAGATATTCTTCTCTTTCCTAACTCAATTCAAGTGTAGCCATGTTTACAGGATCTCCATAAGTGATATCTTATGATAAGTTTCTTTTTCTGTGTGACTTATTTCACTTAGAATCATCGTAGCTGAATCTACCAATTTTGCTGCTACTGCTCTTATGACATTGATTTCATGGCTGAGGGATATTCCATCGTACGTAAATACCACAATTTTTTGAAACATTTTTATATTTCCTGGGATATTTAAGGTGTACCCAAGTTGAGGTCCTTGTAAGCAGTGCAGCCCTAAATTTTGGGGTGGCTCTGTCTTATTGATTTTCAGTTTTCCCAAGGTATTTTCCCTAGACTGGAAGTGCCCTTGGCTCTGTAGCTCTGTTGTTTACTTGTTTTAGGGAACACAATGCACTCCTCCAGAGAGGCAGTTGGCAATTTACATCCCACACATCAGCATAACAAGGCTCCCTGTTCTCCAGCGCCTGTCTTGCCTTTCTGGCTTTTACACATTTTGTGGATGTCCCTTTTGACCGGTGGGAAGTGATACTTCTTTGTAGTGCAGATTTGCATTGCCCGCTTGCTTGCTTGGCCAAAAAGGGCGTATGCGTTTTCTCCTGAATATATTCAGGAGAAAACGCATACGCCCTTTTTGGCCAAGTGCATCATTGTCGAAGTTGTGCCCCTCTTCCTGTGCTTGAAAGGCGATTCCAACGTACCTCTTGAAATCTGTTTCCTGCTATTCTGCCTCGCTTTCAAGTCCGCCTCGTTGCCTTCCCTCAACAGATTTTTGGACGATAGTTGTCCTTTATTACTCTGCCAGTTTGTGAATTGCTGTGCCCCTGAGCTCCATTTTTCAACACGTTTTTGGTGAGCTGACCGCAAGTCCAAAATTTTGGTTCAGGACCTATATTGGTTCCCGGTGGGTGGCTGAGACTTTGGTTAATTCTTCTTCCTGCCGGGAAATTACAGTGATATGTGCCCGTCCAAATGCCTAACAGCTACTCTCTCATTGGTTCTCCCTCTTCCCTTTCATCCTCTGCCAAATTGGAAAGCTGTGCGAACCAGGAGCTTAAGGGCCTGTCTCTCCAAGTTGGGAGGTTGATAGTAAAGCAGATGGAAAGTCAAACCGGAGCACCAGGAGAGGGACTATTCGTTGAGGTTTAGAAACCTTTCGTATTCACAGTGTGTCCGTTCTCTAGGATTCCGGTACATGTTATAACTGTAGTAATATTCCCTTCAACCTGGAGAGTTGGGACCCATGGAATGGGTGCCATGCATTATTGCTTTAAAGGGTCTGCATTTGCTCACCCAATCTCACCAATCCTCTCAGTCCCAAGTGTCCAGCCTTATGCCACATCCAGCTGTCCTTGTAGATAGGGTCATTCCAGGTTTCATCAGAGACCCTGAAGGAATTGTAAAGAATTTCCCTGTTTTTTTGTTTTGTTTTTGAAATTCATTTTTATAGTGGGTTTGAGCTGATTCTCGCTGCCATGTTTATGCCAGTCTAGACACACTTGATTCCCTTACGGAGACATATCAATGCATAGGTTTTAAGATTCTTACTAGTCAGATATATTCCTCTGCGGGAAATATGGGGTTTTGAGTCCCTTTCACTGAGGAAGGTGTAGGTCTTGTCTATTCCATAGTTGGTTTTTGGAACGGTACCTGTGCTTATATCAAACTCTGGTTTTATGCATCACTCCACCTCTCCCTCCCCCTAAAGCAGGCATAAGAGTGTTTTCTAAATGTGAGATATTCTTCTCTTTCCTAACTCAATTCAAGTGTAGCCATGTTTACAGGATCTCCATAAGTGATATCTTATGATAGGTTTCTTTTTCTGTGTGACTTATTTCACTTAGAATCATCGTAGCTGAATCTACCAATTTTGCTGCTACTGGTCTTATGACATTGATTTCATGGCTGAGGGATATTCCATCGTACGTAAATACCACAATTTTTTGAAACATTTTTATATTTCCTGGGATATTTAAGGTGTACCCAAGTTGAGGTCCTTGTAAGCAGTGCAGCCCTAAATTTTGGGGTGGCTCTGTCTTTTTGATTTTCAGTTTTCCCAAGGTATTTTCCCTAGACTGGAAGTGCCCTTGGCTCTGTAGCTCTGTTGTTTACTTGTTTTAGGGAACACAATGCACTCCTCCAGAGAGGCAGTTGGCAATTTACATCCCACACATCAGCATAACAAGGCTCCCTGTTCTCCAGCGCCTGTCTTGCCTTTCTGGTTTTTACACATTTTGTGGATGTCCCTTTTGACCGGTGGGAAGTGATACTTCTTTGTAGTGCAGATTTGCATTGCCCGCTTGCTTGCTTGGCCAAAAAGGGCGTATGCGTTTTCTCCTGAATATATTCAGGAGAAAACGCATACGCCCTTTTTGGCCAAGTGCATCATTGTCGAAGTTGTGCCCCTCTTCCTGTGCTTGAAAGGCGATTCCAACGTACCTCTTGAAATCTGTTTCCTGCTATTCTGCCTCGCTTTCAAGTCCGCCTCGTTGCCTTCCCTCAACAGATTTTTGGACGATAGTTGTCCTTTATTACTCTGCCAGTTTGTGAATTGCTGTGCCCCTGAGCTCCATTTTTCAACACGTTTTTGGTGAGCTCACCGCAAGTCCAAAATTTTGGTTCAGGACCTATATTGGTTCCCGGTGGGTGGCTGAGACTTTGGTTAATTCTTCTTCCTGCCGGGAAATTACAGTGATATGTGCCCGTCCAAATGCCTAACAGCTACTCTCTCATTGGTTCTCCCTCTTCCCTTTCATCCTCTGCCAAATTGGAAAGCTGTGCGAACCAGGAGCTTAAGGGCCTGTCTCTCCAAGTTGGGAGGTTGATAGTAAAGCAGATGGAAAGTCAAACCGGAGCACCAGGAGAGGGACTATTCGTTGAGGTTTAGAAACCTTTCGTATTCACAGTGTGTCCGTTCTCTAGGATTCCGGTACATGTTATAACTGTAGTAATATTCCCTTCAACCTGGAGAGTTGGGACCCATGGAATGGGTGCCATGCATTATTGCTTTAAAGGGTCTGCATTTGCTCACCCAATCTCACCAATCCTCTCAGTCCCAAGTGTCCAGCCTTATGCCACATCCAGCTGTCCTTGTAGATAGGGTCATTCCAGGTTTCATCAGAGACCCTGAAGGAATTGTAAAGAATTTCCCTGTTTTTTTGTTTTGTTTTTGAAATTCATTTTTATAGTGGGTTTGAGCTGATTCTCGCTGCCATGTTTATGCCAGTCTAGACACACTTGATTCCCTTACGGAGACATATCAATGCATAGGTTTTAAGATTCTTACTAGTCAGATATATTCCTTTGCGGGAAATATGGGGTTTTGAGTCCCTTTCACTGAGGAAGGTGTAGGTCTTGTCTATTCCATAGTTGGTTTTTGGAACGGTACCTGTGCTTATATCAAACTCTGGTTTTATGCATCACTCCACCTCTCCTTCCCCCTAAAGCAGGCATAAGAGTGTTTTCTAAATGTGAGATATTCTTCTCTTTCCTAACTCAATTCAAGTGTAGCCATGTTTACAGGATCTCCATAAGTGATATCTTATGATAGGTTTCTTTTTCTGTGTGACTTATTTCACTTAGAATCATCGTAGCTGAATCTACCAATTTTCCTGCTACTGGTCTTATGACATTGATTTCATGGCTGAGGGATATTCCATCGTACGTAAATACCACAATTTTTTGAAACATTTTTATATTTCCTGGGATATTTAAGGTGTACCCAAGTTGAGGTCCTTGTAAGCAGTGCAGCCCTAAATTTTGGGGTGGCTCTGTCTTTTTGATTTTCAGTTTTCCCAAAGTATTTTCCCTAGACTGGAAGTGCCCTTGGCTCTGTAGCTCTGTTGTTTACTTGTTTTAGGGAACACAATGCACTCCTCCAGAGAGGCAGTTGGCAATTTACATCCCACACATCAGCATAACAAGGCTCCCTGTTCTCCAGCGCCTGTCTTGCCTTTCTGGTTTTTACACATTTTGTGGATGTCCCTTTTGACCGGTGGGAAGTGATACTTCTTTGTAGTGCAGATTTGCATTGCCCGCTTGCTTGCTTGGCCAAAAAGGGCGTATGCGTTTTCTCCTGAATATATTCAGGAGAAAACGCATACGCCCTTTTTGGCCAAGTGCATCATTGTCGAAGTTGTGCCCCTCTTCCTGTGCTTGAAAGGCGATTCCAACGTACCTCTTGAAATCTGTTTCCTGCTATTCTGCCTCGTTTTCAAGTCCGCCTCGTTGCCTTCCCTCAACAGATTTTTGGACGATAGTTGTCCTTTATTACTCTGCCAGTTTGTGAATTGCTGTGCCCCTGAGCTCCATTTTTCAACACGTTTTTGGTGAGCTGACCGCAAGTCCAAAATTTTGGTTCAGGACCTATATTGGTTCCCGGTGGGTGGCTGAGACTTTGGTTAATTCTTCTTCCTGCCGGGAAATTACAGTGATATGTGCCCGTCCAAATGCCTAACAGCTACTCTCTCATTGGTTCTCCCTCTTCCCTTTCATCCTCTGCCAAATTGGCAACCTGTGCGAACCAGGAGGTTAAAGGGGCTGTCTCTCCAAGTTGGGAGGTTGATAGTAAAGCAGATGGAAAGTCAAACCGGAGCACCAGGAGAGGGATTATTCGTTGAGTTTTAGAAACCTTTCATATTCACAGTGTGTCCTTTCTCTAGGTTTCCGGTACATGTTATAACTGTAGTAATATTCCCTTCAACCTGGAGAGTTGGGACCCATGGAATGGGTGCCATGCATTATTGCTTTAAAAGGTCTGCATTTGCTCACCAAATCTCACCAATCCTCTCAGTCCCAAGTTTCCAGCCTTTTGCCACATCCAGCTGTCGTTGTAGATAGGGTCATTTGAGGTTTCATCAGAGACCCTGAAGGAATTGTAAAGAATTTCCCTGTTTTTTTGTTTTGTTTTTGAAATTCATTTTTATAGTGGGTTTGAGCTGATTCTCGCTGCCATGTTTATGCCAGTCTAGACACACTTGATTCCCTTACGGAGACATATCAATGCATAGGTTTTAAGATTATTACTAGTCAGATATATTCCTCTGCGGGAAATATGGGGTTTTGAGTCCCTTTCACTGAGGAAGGTGTAGGTCTTGTCTATTCCATAGTTGGTTTTTGGAACGGTACCTGTGCTTATATCAAACTCTGGTTTTATGCATCACCCCACCTCTCCTTCCCCCTAAAGCAGGCATAAGAGTGTTTTCTAAATGTGAGATATTCTTCTCTTTCCTAACTCAATTCAAGTGTAGCCATGTTTACAGGATCTCCATAAGTGATATCTTATGATAAGTTTCTTTTTCTGTGTGACTTATTTCACTTAGAATCATCGTAGCTGAATCTACCAATTTTGCTGCTACTGCTCTTATGACATTGATTTCATGGCTGAGGGATATTCCATCGTACGTAAATACCACAATTTTTTGAAACATTTTTATATTTCCTGGGATATTTAAGGTGTACCCAAGTTGAGGTCCTTGTAAGCAGTGCAGCCGTAAATTTTGGGGTGGCTCTGTCTTATTGATTTTCAGTTTTCCCAAGGTATTTTCCCTAGACTGGAAGTGCCCTTGGCTCTGTAGCTCTGTTGTTTACTTGTTTTAGGGAACACAATGCACTCCTCCAGAGAGGCAGTTGGCAATTTACATCCCACACATCAGCATAACAAGGCTCCCTGTTCTCCAGCGCCTGTCTTGCCTTTCTGGTTTTTACACATTTTGTGGATGTCCCTTTTGACCGGTGGGAAGTGATACTTCTTTGTAGTGCAGATTTGCATTGCCCGCTTGCTTGCTTGGCCAAAAAGGGCGTATGCGTTTTCTCCTGAATATATTCAGCAGAAAACGCATACGCCCATTTTGGCCAAGTGCATCATTGTCGAAGTTGTGCCCCTCTTCCTGTGCTTGAAAGGCGATTCCAACGTACCTCTTGAAATCTGTTTCCTGCTATTCTGCCTCGCTTTCAAATCCGCCTCGTTGCCTTCCCTCAACAGATTTTTGGACGATAGTTGTCCTTTATTACTCTGCCAGTTTGTGAATTGCTGTGCCCCTGAGCTCCATTTTTCAACACGTTTTTGGTGAGCTGACCGCAAGTCCAAAATTTTGGTTCAGGACCTATATTGGTTCCCGGTGGGTGGCTGAGACTTTGGTTAATTCTTCTTCCTGCCGGGAAATTACAGTGATATGTGCCCGTCCAAATGCCTAACAGCTACTCTCTCATTGGTTCTCCCTCTTCCCTTTCATCCTCTGCCAAATTGGAAACCTGTGCGAACCAGGAGCTTAAGGGCCTGTCTCTCCAAGTTGGGAGGTTGATAGTAAAGCAGATGGAAAGTCAAACCGGAGCACCAGGAGAGGGACTATTCGTTGAGGTTTAGAAACCTTTCGTATTCACAGTGTGTCCGTTCTCTAGGATTCCGGTACATGTTATAACTGTAGTAATATTCCCTTCAACCTGGAGAGTTGGGACCCATGGAATGGGTGCCATGCATTATTGCTTTAAAGGGTCTGCATTTGCTCACCCAATCTCACCAATCCTCTCAGTCCCAAGTGTCCAGCCTTATGCCACATCCAGCTGTCCTTGTAGATAGGGTCATTCCAGGTTTCATCAGAGACCCTGAAGAAATTGTAAAGAATTTCCCAGTTTTTTTGTTTTGTTTTTGAAATTCCTTTTTATAGTGGGTTTGAGCTGATTCTAGCTGCCATGTTTATGCCAGTCTAGACACACTTGATTCCCTTATGGAGACATATCAATACATAGGTTTTAAGATTCTTACTAGTCAGATATATTCCTCTGCGGGAAATATGGGGTTTTGAGTCCCTTTCACTGAGGAAGGTGTAGGTCTTGTCTATTCCATAGTTGGTTTTTGGAACGGTACCTGTGCTTATATCAAACTCTGGTTTTATGCATCACCCCACCTCTCCTTCCCCCTAAAGCAGGCATAAGAGTGTTTTCTAAATGTGAGACATTCTTCTCTTTCCTAACTCAGTTCAATTGTAGCCATGTTTACAGGATCTTCATAAGTGATATCTTATGATAAGTTTCTTTTTCTGTGTGACTTATTTCACTTAGAATCATCGTACCTGAATCCACCCATTTTGCTGCTACTGGTCTTATGACATTGATTTCATGGCTGAGGGATATTCCATCGTATGTAAGTACCACAATTTTTGGAACCATTTTTATATTTCCTGGGATATTTAAGGTGTACCCAAGTTGAGGTCCTTGTAAGCAGTGCAGCCCTAAATTTTGGGGTGGATCTGTCTTACTGATTTTCAGTTTTCCCAAGGTATATTCCCTAGACTGGAAGTGCCCTTGGCTCTGTAGCTCTGTTGTTTACTTGTTTTAGGGAACACAATGCACTCCTCCAGAGAGGCAGTTGGCAATTTACATCCCACACATCAGCATAACAAGGCTCCAAGTTCTCCAGGGCCTGTCTTGCCTTTCTGGTTTTTACACATTTTGTGGATGTCCCTTTTGACCGGTGGGAAGTGATACTTCTTTGTAGTGCAGATTTGCATTGCCCGCTTGCTTGCTAGGCCTAAAAGGGCGTATGCGTTTTCTCCTGAATATATGCAGGAGAAAACGCATACGCCCTTTTTGGCCAAGTGCATCATTGTCGAAGTTGTGCCCCTCTTCCTGTGCTTTAAAGGCGATTCCAACGTACCTCTTGAAATCTGTTTCCTGCTATTCTGCCTCGCTTTCAAGTCCGCCTCGTTGCCTTCCCTCAACAGATTTTTGGACGATAGTTGTCCTTTATTACTCGGCCAGTTTGTGAATTGCTGTGCCCCTGAGCTCCATTTTTCAACTCGTTTTTGGTGAGCTGACCGCAAGTCCAAAATTTTGGTTCAGGACCTATACTGTTTCCCGGTGGGGGGCTGAGACTTTGGTTAATTCTTCTTCCTGCCGGGAAGTTAGAGTGATATGTGCCCGACCAAATACCTCACAGCTACTCTCTCATTGGTTCTCCCTCTTCCCTTTCATCCTCTGCCATATTGGAAACCTGTGTGAACCAGGAGGTTGAAGGGGCTGTCTCTCCAAGTTGGCAGATTGATAGTAAAGCAGATGGAAAGTCAAACCGGAGCACCAGGAGAGGGACTATTTGTTGAGTTTTAGAAACCTTTCGTATTCACAGTGTGTCCGTTCTCTAGGTTTCCCGTACATGTTATAGCTGTAGTAATATTCTCTTCAACCTGGAGAGTTGGGACCCATGGAATGGGTGCCATGCATTATTGCTTTAAAGGGTCTGCATTTGCTCACCCAATCTCACCAATCCTCTCAGTCCCAAGTGTCCAGCCTTATGCCACATCCAGCTGTCGTTGTAGATAGTGTCATTCCAAGTTTCATCAGAGACCCTGAAAGAATTGTAAAGAATTTCCCAGTTTTTTTGTTTTGTTTTTGAAATTCCTTTTTATAGTTGGTTTGAGCTGATTCTCGCTGAAATGTTTCTGCCAGTCTAGACACACTTGATTCCCTTACGGAGACATATCAATACATAGGTTTTAAGATTCTTACTAGTCAGATATATTCCTCTGCGGGAAATATGGGCTTTTGAGTCCCTTTCACTGAGGAAGGTGTAGGTCTTGTCTATTCCATAGTTGGTTTTTGGAACGGTACCTGTGCTTATATCAAACTCTGGTTTTATGCATCACCCCACCTCTCGTTCCCCCTAAAGCAGGCATAAGAGTGTTTTCTAAATGTGAGACATTCTTCTCTTTCCTAACTCAGTTCAAGTGTAGCCATGTTTACAGGATCTTCATAAGTGATATCTTATGATAAGTTTCTTTTTCTGTGTGACTTATTTCACTTAGAATCATCGTACCTGAATCCACCCATTTTGCTGCTACTGGTCTTATGACATTGATTTCATTGCTGAGGGATATTCCATCGTACGTAAGTACCACAATTTTTTGAACCATTTTTATATTTCCTGGGATATTTAAGGTGTACTCAAGTTGAGGTCCTTGTAAGCAGTGCTGCCTTAAATTTTGGGGTGGCTCTGTCTTATTGATTTTCAGTTTTCCCAAGGAATATTCCCTAGACTGGAAGTGACCTTGGCTCTGTAGCTCTGTTGTTTACCTGTTTTAGGGAACACAATGCACTCCTCCAGAGAGGCAGTTGGCAATTTACATCCTGCCCATCAGCATAACAAGGCTCCCTGTTCTCCAGGGCCTGTCTTGCCTTTCTGGTTTTTACACATTTTGTGGATGTCCCTTTTGACCGGTGGGAAGTGATACTTCTTTGTAGTGCAGATTTGCATTGCCCGCTTGCTTGCTTGGCCAAAAAGGGTGTATGCGTTTTCTCCTGAATATATTCAGGAGAAAATGCATACGCACTTTTTGGCCAAGTGCATCATTGTCGAAGTTGTGCCCCTCTTCCTGTGCTTTAAAGGCGATTCCAACGTACCTCTTGAAATCTGTTTCCTGCTATTCTGCCTCGTTTTCAAGTCCGCCTCGTTGCCTTCCCTCAACAGATTTTGGACGATAGTTGTCGTTTATTACTCGGCCAGTTTGTGAATTGCTGTGCCCCTGAGCTCCATGTTTCAACTCGTTTTTGTTGAGCTGACCGCAAGTCCAAAATTTTGGTTCAGGACCTATACTGGTTCCCGGTGGGTGGCTGAGACTTTGGTTAATTATTCTTCCTGCTGGGAAATTACAGTGATATGTGCCCGTCCAAATGCCTAACAGCTACTCTCTCATTGGTTTTCCCTCTTCCCTTTCATCCTCTGCCAAATTGGCATCCTGTGTGAACCAGGAGGTTAAAGGGGCTGTCTCTCCAAGTTGGGAGGTTGATAGTAAAGCAGATGGAAAGTCAAACCGGAGAACCAGGAGAGGGACTATTCGTTGAGATTTAGAAACCTTTCGTATTCACAGTGTGTCCGTTCTCTAGGATTCCGGTACATGTTATAACTGTAGTAATATTCCCTTCAACCTGGAGAGTTGGGACCCATGGAATGGGTGCCATGCATTAATGCTTTAAAGGGTCTGCATTTGCTCACCCAATCTCACCAATCCTCTCAGTCCCAAGTGTCCAGCCTTATGCAACATCCAGCTGTCGTTGTAGATAGGGTCATTCCAGGTTTCATCAGAGACCCTGAAGGAATTGTAAAGAATTTCCCTGTTTTTTGTTTTGTTTTTGAAATTCCTTTTTATAGTGGGTTTGAGCTGATTCTCGCTGCCCTGATTATGCCAGTCTAGACACACTTGATTCCCTACGGAGACATATCAATCCATAGGTTTTAAGATTCTTACTAGTCAGATATATTCCTCTGCGGGAAATATGGGGTTTTGAGTCCCTTTCACTGAGGAAGGTGTAGGTCTTGTCTATTCCATAGTTGGTTTTGGGAACGGTACCTGTGCTTATATCAAACTCTGGTTTTATGCATCACCGCACCTCTCCTTCCGCCTTAAGCAGGCATAAGAGTGTTTTCTAAATGTGAGACACTGTTCTCTTTCCTAACTCAGTTCAAGTATAGCCATGTTTACAGGATCTTCATAAGTGATATCTTATGATAAGTTTCTTTTTCTCTGTGACTTATTTCACTTAGAATCATGGTACCTGAATCCACCAATTTTGCTGCTACTGGTCTTATGACATTGATTTCATGGCTGAGGGATATTCCATCGTACGTAAGTACCACAATTTTTTGAACCATTTTTATATTTCCTGGGATATTTAAGGTGTACCCAAGTTGAGGTCCTTGTAAGCAGTGCAGCCCTAAATTTTGGGGTGGCTCTGTCTTATTGATTTTCAGTTTTCCCAAGGAATATTCCTAGACTGGAAGTCACCTTGGCTCTGTAGCTCTGTTGTTTACTTGTTTTAGGGAACACAATGCACTCCTTCAGAGAGACAGTTGGCAATTTACATCCCGCCCATCAGCATAACAAGGCTCCCTGTTCTCCATGGCCTGTCTTGCCTTTCTGGTTTTTACACATTTCTGGATGTCCCTTTTGACCGGTGGGAAGTGATACTTCTTTGTAGTGCAGATTTGCATTGCCCGCTTGCTTGCTTGGCCAAAAAGGGCGTATGCGTTTTCTCCTGAATATATTCAGGAGAAAACGCATACGCCCTTTTTGGCCAAGTGCATCATTGTCGAAGTTGTGCCCCTCTTCCTGTGCTTTAAATGTGATTCCAACGTACCTCTTGAAATCTGTTTCCTGCTATTCTGCCTCGCTTTCAAGTCCGCCTCGTTGCCTTCCCTCAACAGATTTTTGGACGATAGTTGTCCTTTATTACTCGGCCAGTTTGTGAATTGCTGTGCCCCTGAGCTCCATTTTTCAACTCGTTTTTGGTGAGCTGACCGCAGGTCCAACATTTTGGTTCAGGACCTATGCTGGTTCCAGGTGGGTGGCTGAGACTTTGGTTAATTCATCTTCCTGCCGGGAATTTAGAGTGATATGTGCCCGTACAAATGCCTAACAGCTATTCTCTCATTGGTTCTCCCTCTTCCCTTTCATCCTGTGCCAAATTGGCAACCTGTGCGAACCAGGAGGTTATAGGGGCTGTCTCTCCAAGTTGGGAGGTTGATAGTAAAGCAGATGGAAAGTCAAACCGGAGCACCAGGAGAGGGACTATTCGTTGAGTTTTAGAAACCTTTCATATTCACAGTGTGTCCGTTCTCTAGGATTCTGGTACATGTTATAACTGTAGTAATATTCCCTTCAACCTGGAGAGTTGGGACCCATGGAATGGGTGCCATGCATTATTGCTTTAAAGGGTCTGCAATTGCTCACCCAATCTCACCAATCCTCTCAGTCCCAAGTGTCCAGCCTTAGGCCACTTCCAGCTGTCATTGTAGATAGGGTCATTCCAGGTTTCATCAGAGACCCTGAAGGAATTGTAGAGAATTTCCCAGTTTTTTTGTTTTGTTTTTGAAGTTCCTTTTTATAGTGGGTTTGAGCTGATTCTCGCTGCCGTGTTTATGCCAGTCTAGACACACTTGATTCCCTTATGGAGACATATCAATACATAGGTTTTAAGATTCTTACTAGTCAGATATATTCCTCTGCTGGAAATATGGGGTTTTGAGTCCCTTTCACTGAGGAAGGTGTAGGTCTTGTCTATTCCATAGTTGGTTTTTGGAACGGTACTGTGCTTATATCAAACTCTGGTTTTATGCATCACCCCACCTCTCCTTCCCCCTTAAGCAGGCATAAGATTGTTTTCTAATTGTTAGACACTGTTCTCTTTCCTAACTCAGTTCAAGTGTAGCTATGTTTACAGGATCTTCAAAAGTGATATCTTATGATAAGTTTCTTTTTCTGTGTGACTTATTTCACTTAGAATCATCGTACCTGAATCCACCCATTTTGCTGCTACTGGTCTTATGACATTGATTTCATGGCTGAGGGATATTCCATCGTATGTAAGTACCACAATTTTTTGAACCATTTTTATATTTCCTGGGATATTTAAGGTGTACCCAAGTTGAGGTCCTTGTAAGCAGTGCAGCCCTAAATTTTGGGGTGGCTCTGTCTTATTGATTTTCAGTTTTCTCAAGGAATATTCCCTAGACTGGAATTGCCCTTGGCTCTGTATCTCTGTTCTTTACTTGTTTTAGGGAACACAATGCACTCCTCCAGAGAGGCATTTGGCAATTTACATCCCGCCCATCAGCATAACAAGCCTCCCTGTTCTCCAGGGCCTGTCTTGCCTTTTTGGTTTTTACACATTTTGTGGATGTCCCTTTTGACCGGTGGGAAGTGATACTTCTTTGTAGTGCAGATTTGCATTGCCCGCTTGCTTGCTTGGCCAAAAAGGGCGTATGCGTTTTCTCCTGAATATATTCAGGAGAAAACGCATACGCCCTTTTTGGCCAAGTGCATCATTGTCGAAGTTGTGCCCCTCTTCCTGTGCTTTAAAGGCGATTCCAACGTACCTCTTGAAATCTGTTTCCTGCTATTCTGCCTCGCTTTCAAGTCCGCCTCGTTGCCTTCCCTCAACAGATTTTTGGACGATAGTTGTCCTTTATTACTCGGCCAGTTTGTGAATTGCTGTGCCCCTGAGCTCCATTTTTCAACTCGTTTTTGGTGAGCTGACCGCAAGTCCAAAATTTTGGTTCCGGATCTATACTGGTTCCCGGTGGGGGGCTGAGACTTTGGTTAATTCTTCTTCCTGCAGGGAAGTTAGAGTGATATGTACCCGTTCAAATGCATAACAGCTACTCTCTCATTGGTTCTCGCTCTTCCCTTTCATCCTCTGCCAAATTGGAAACCTGTGTGAACGAGGAGTTTGAAGGGGCTGTCTCTCCAAGTTGGGAGGTTGATAGTAAAGCAGATGGAAAGTCAAACCGGAGCACCAGGAGAGGGACTATTCATTGAGCTTTAGAAACCTTTCATATTCACAGTGTGTCCGTTCTCTAGGTTTCCCGTACATGTTATAGCTGTAGTAATATTCCCTTCAAACTGGAGAGTTGGGACCCATGGAATGGGTGCTAGGCATTTGTGCTTTAAGGGGTCTGCATTTGCTCACCCAATATCACCAATCGTCTCAGTCCCAAGTGTCCCTCCTTATGCCACATCCAGCTGTCATTGTAGATAGGGTCATTCCAGGTTTCATCAGAGACCCTGAAGGAATTGTAAAGAATTTCCCAGTTTTTTTGTTTTGTTTTTGAAATTCCTTTTTATAGTGTGTTTGAGCTGATTCTCGCTGCCATGTTTATGCCAGTCTAGACACACTTGATTCCCTTACGGAGACATATCAATACATAGGTTTTAAGATCCTTACTCGTCAGATATATTCCTCTGCGGGAAATATGTGGTTTTCAGTCCCTTTCACTGAGGAAGGTGTAGGTCTTGTCTATTCCATAGTTGGTTTTTGGAATGGTACCTGTGCTTATATCAAACTCTGGTTTTATGCATCACCCCACCTCTCCTTCCCCCTTAAGCAGGCATAAGAGTGTTTTCTAAATGTGAGACACTGTTCTCTTTCCTAACTCAGTTCAATTGTAGCCATGTTTACAAGATCTTCATAAGTGATATCTTATGATAAGTTTCTTTTTCTGTGTGACTTATTTCACTTAGAATCATCGTACCTGAATCCACCCATTTTGCTGCTACTGGTCTTATGACATTGATTTCATGGCTGAGGGATATTCCATCGTACGTAAGTACCACAATTTTTTGAACCATTTTTATATTTCCTGGGATATTTAAGGTGTACCCAAGTTGAGGTCCTTGTAAGCAGTGCAGCCCTAAATTTTGGGGTGGCTCTGTCTTATTGATTTTCAGTTTTCCCAAGGTATATTCCCTAGACTGGAAGTGCCCTTGGCTCTGTAGCTCTGTTCTTTACTTGTTTTAGGGAACACAATGCAACCCTCCAGAGAGGTAGTTGACAATTTACATCCCGCCCATCAGCATAACAAGGCTCCCTGTTCTCCAGGGCCTGTCTTGCCTTTCTGGTTTTTACACATTTTGTTGATGTCCCTTTTGCCCAGTGGGAAGTGATACTTCTTTGTAGTGCAGATTTGCATTGCCCACTTGCTTGCTTAGCCAAAAAGGGCGTATGCGTTTTCTCCTGAATATATTCAGGATAAAACGCATACGCCCTTTTTGGCCAAGTGCATCATTGTCGAAGTTGTGCCCCTCTTCCTGTGCTTTAAAGGCGATTCCAACGTACCTCTTGAAATCTGTTTCCTGCTATTCTGCCTCGCTTTCAAGTCCGCCTCGTTGCCTTCCCTCAACAGATTTTTGGACGATAGTTGTCCTTTATTACTCGGCCAGTTTTTGAATTGCTGTGCCCCTGAGTTCCATTTTTCAACTCGTTTTTGGTGAGCTGACCGCAAGTCCAACATTTTGGTTCAGGATCTATGCTGGTTCCAGGTGGGGGGCTGAGACTTTGGTTAATTCATCTTCCTGCCAGGAAATTACAGTGATATGTGCCCGTCCAAATGCCTAACAGCTACTCTCTCATTGGTTCTCCCTCTTCCCTTTCATCCTCTGCCAAATTGGCAACAAGTGAGAACGAGGAGGTTAAAGGGGCTGTCTCTCCAAGTTGGGAGGTTGATAGTAAAGCAGATGGAAAGTCAAACCTGAGCACGAGGAGAGGGACTATTCGTTGAGTTTTAGAAACCTTTCATATTCACAGTGTGTCCGTTCTCTAGGTTTCCCGTACATGTTATAGCTGTAGTAATATTGCCTTCAACCTGGAGAGTTGGGACCCATGGAATGGGTGCCAGGCATTTGTGCTTCAATGGGTCTGCATTTGCTCACCCAATCTCACCAATCCTCTCAGTCCCAAGTGTCTCTCCTTATGCCACATCCAGCTGTCATTGTAGATAGGGTCATTCCAGGATTCATCAGAGACCCTGAAGGAATTGTAAAGAATTTCCCAGTTTTTTTGTTTTGTTTTTGAAATTCCTTTTTATAGTGCGTTTGAGCTGATTCTCGCTGCCATGTTTATGCCAGTGTAGACACACTTGATTCCCTTACAGAGACATATCAATACATAGGTTTTAAGATTCTTACTAGTCAGATATATTCCTCTGCGCGAAATATTGGGTTTTGAGTCCCTTTCACTGAGGAAGGTGTAGTTCTTTTCTATTCCATAGTTTGTTTTTGGAACGGTACCTGTGCTTATATCAATCTCTGGTTTTATGCATCACCCCACCTCTCCTTCCCCCTTCAGCAGGCATAAGAGTGTTTTCTAAATGTGAGTCACTGTTCTCTTTCCTAACTCAGTTCAAGTGTAGCCATGTTTACAGGATCTTCATAAGTGATATCTTATGATAAGTTTCTTTTTCTGTGTGACTTATTTCACTTAGAATCATCGTACCTGAATCCACCCATTTTGCTGCTACTGGTCTTATGACATTGATTTCATGGCTGAGGGATATTCCATCGTACGTAAGTACCACAATTTTTTGAACCATTTTTATATTTCCTGGGATATTTAAGTTGTACCCAAGTTGAGGTCCTTGTAAGCACTGCAGCCCTAAATTTTGGGGTGGCTCTGTCTTATTGATTTTCAGTTTTCCCAAGGTATATCCCTAGACTGGAAGTGCCCTTGGCTCTGTAGCTCTGTTGTTTACTTGTTTTAGGGAACACAATGCACTCCTTCAGGGAGGCAGTTGGCAATTTACATCCCGCCCATCAGCATATCAGGGCTCCCTGTTCTCCAGGGCCTGTCTTGCCTTTCTGGTTTTTACACATTTTGTGGATGTCCCTTTTGACCGGTGGGAAGTGATACTTCTTTGTAGTGTAGATTTGCATTGCCCGCTTGCTTGCTTGGCCTAAAAGGGCGTATGCGTTTTCTCCTGAAGGAGAAAATCATACGCCCTTTTTCGCCAAGTGCATCATTGTCGAAGTTGTGCCCCTCTTCCTGTGCTTTAAAGGCGATTCCAACGTACCTCTTGAAATCTGTTTCCTGCTATTCTGCCTCGCTTTCAAGTCTGCCTCGTTGGCTTCCCTCAACAGATTTTTGGACGATAGTTGTCCTTTATTACTCGGCCAGTTTGTGAATTGCTGTGCCCCTGAGCTCCATTTTTCAACTCGTTTTTGGTGAGCTGACCGCAAGTCCAAAATTTTGGTTCAGGACCTAAGCTGGTTCCCGGTGGGGGTCTGAGACTTTGCTTAATTCTTCTTCCTGCCGGGAAGTTAGAGTGATATGTGCCCGTCCAAATGCCTAACAGCTACTCTCTCATTGGTTCTCCCTCTTCCCTTTCATCCTCTGCCAAATTGGCAACCTGTGCGAACCAGGAGGTTAAAGGGGCTGTCTCTCCAAGTTGGGAGGTTGATAGTAAAGCAGATGGAAAGTCAAACCGGAGCACCAGGAGAGGGACTATTCGTTGAGTTTCAGAAACCTTTCGTATTCACAGTGTGTCCGTTCTCTAGGTTTTCCGTACATGTTATAGCTGTAGTAATATTCCCTTCAACCTGGGGAGTTGGGACCCATGGAATGGGTGCCAGGTATTTGTGCTTTAAAGTGTCTGCATTTGCTCACCCAATCTCACCAATCCTCTCAGTCCCAAGTGTCCCTCCTTATGCCACATCCAGCTGTCATTGTAGATAGGGTCATTCCAGGTTTCATCAGAGACCCTGAAGGCAATGTAAAGAATTTCCCAGTTTTTTTGTTTTGTTTTTGAAATTCCTTTTTATAGTGGGTTTGAGCTGATTCTCGCTGCCATATTTATGCCAGTCTAGACACACTTGATTCCCTCACGGAGACATATCAATACATAGGTTTTAAGATTCTTACTAGCCAGATATATTCCTCTGCGGGAAACATGGGGTTTTGAGTCCCTTTCACTGAGGAAGGTGTAGGTCTTGTCTATTCCATAGTTGGTTTTTGGAACGGTACCTGTGCTTATAGCAAACTCTGGTTTTATGCATCACCCCACCTCTCCTTCCCCCTTAAGCAGGCATAAGTGTGTTTTCTAAATGTGAGACACTGTTCTCTTTCCTAACTCAGTTCAAGTGAAGCCATGTTTACAGGATCTTCATAAGTGATATCTTATGATAAGTTTCTTTTTCTGTGTGACTTATTTCATTTAGAATCATCGTACCTGAATCCACCCATTTTGCTGCTACTGGTCTTATGACATTGATTTCATGGCTGAGGGCTATTCCATCGTACGTAAGTACCACAATTTTTTGAACCATTTTTATATTTCCTGGGATATTTTAGGTGTACCTAAGTTGAGGTCCTTGTAAGCAGTGCAGCCCTAAATTTTGGGGTGGCTCTGTCTTATTGATTTTCAGTTTTCCCAAGGTATATTCCCTAGACTGGAAGTGCCCTTGGCTCTGTAGCTCTGTTCTTTACTTGTTTTAGGGAACACAATACACTCCTCCAGAGAGGCAGTTGGCAATTTACATCCCGCCCATCAGCATAACAATGCTCCCTGTTCTCCAGGGCCTGTCTTGCCTTTCTGGTGTTTACACATTTTGTGGATATCCCTTTTGACCGGTGGGAAGTGATACTTCTTTGTAGTGCAGATTTGCATTGCCCGCTTGCTTGCTTGGCCAAAAAGGGCGTATGCGTTTTCTCCTGAATATA
Source organism: Hyperoodon ampullatus (assembly GCF_949752795.1). NCBI lineage: Eukaryota > Metazoa > Chordata > Mammalia > Artiodactyla > Ziphiidae > Hyperoodon > Hyperoodon ampullatus. Next base: position 455,302 of record NW_027640521.1, read on the forward strand.
TTCAGGAGAAAACGCATACGCCCTTTTTGGCCAAGTGCATCATTGACGAAGTTGTGCCCCTCTTCCTGTGCTTTAAAGGCGATTCCAACGTACCTCTTGAAATCTGTTTCCTGCTAGTCTGCTTCGCTCTCAAGTCCGCCTCGTTGCCTTCCGTCAACAGATTTTTGGACGATAGTTGTCCTTTATTACTCGGCCAGTTTGTGAATTGCTGTGCCCCTGAGCTCCATTTTTCAACTCCTTTTTGTTGAGCTGACCGAAAGTCCAACATTTTGGTTCAGGACCTATGCTGGTTCCCGGTGGGGGGCTGAGACTTTGGTTAATTCTTCTTCCTGCCAGGAAATTACAGTGATATGTGCCCATCCAAATGCCTAACAGCTACTCTCTCATTGGTTCTCCCTCTTCCCTTTCATCCTCTGCCAAATTGGCAACGTGTGCGAACCAGGAGGTTAAGGGGGATGTCTCTCCAAGTTGGGAGGTTGATAGTAAAGCAGATGGAAAGTCAAACCGGAGCACCAGGAGAGGGACTATTCGTTGAGTTTTAGAAACCTTTCGTATTCACAGTGTGTCCATTCTCTAGGTTTCCCGTACATGTTATAGCTGTAGTAATATTCCCTTCAACCTGGGGAGTTGGGACCCATGGAATGTGTGCCAGGTATTTGTGCTTTAAAGTGTCTGCATTTGCTCACCCAATCTCACCAATCCTCTCAGTCCCAAGTGTCCCTCCTTATGCCACATCCAGCTGTCATTGTAGATAGGGTCATTCCAGGTTTCATCAGAGACCCTGAAGTAATTGTAAAGAATTTCCCAGTTTTTTTGTTTTGTTTTTGAAATTCCTTTTTATAGTGGGTTTGAGCTGATTCTCGCTGCCATGTTTATGCCAGTCTAGACACACTTGATTCCCTTACGGAGACATATCAATACATAGGTTTTAAGATCCTTACTAGTCAGATATATTCCTCTGCGGGAAATATGGGGTTTTGAGTCCCTTTCACTGAGGAAGGTGTAGGTCTTTTCTATTCCATAGTTGGTTTATGGAACGGTAACTGTGCTTATAGCAAACTCTGGTTTTATGCATCACCCCACCTCTCCTTCCCCCTTAAGCAGGCATAAGAGTGTTTTCTAAATGTGAGACACTGTTCTCTTTCCTAACTCAGTTCAAGTGTAGCCATGTTTACAGGATCTTCATAAGTGATATCTTATGATAAGTTTCTTTTTCTGTGTGACTTATTTCACTTAGAATCATCGTACCTGAATCCACCCATTTTGCTGCTACTGGTCTTATGACATTGATTTCATGGCTGAGGGATATTCCATTGTACGTAAGTACCACAATTTTTTGAACCATTTTTATAATTCCTGGGATATTTAATGTGTACCCAAGTTGAGGTTCTTGTAAGCAGTGCAGCCCTAAATATTGGGGTGGCTCTGTCTTATTGATTTTCAGTTTTCCCTAGGTATATTCCCTAGACTGGAAGTGCCCTTGGCTCTGTAGCTCTGTTGTTTACTTGTTTTAGGGAACACAGTGTACTCCTCCAGAGCGGCAGTTCGCAATTTACATCCCGCACATCAGCATAACAAGGCTCCCTGTTCTCCAGGGCCTGTCTTGCCTTTCTGGTTTTTACACATTTTGTGGATGTCCCTTTTGACCGGTGGGAAGTGATACTTCTTTGTAGTGCAGATTTGCATTGCCCGCTTGCTTGCTTGGCCAAAAAGGGCGTATTCTTTTTCTCCTGAATATATTCAGGAGAAAACGCATACGCCCTTTTTGGCCAAGTGCATCATTGTCGAAGTTGTGCCCCTCTTCCTGTGCTTTAAAGGCGATTCCAACGTACCTCTTGAAATCTGTTTCCTGCTATTCTGCCTCGGTTTCAAGTCCGCCTCTTTGCCTTCCCTCAACAGATTTTTGGACGATAGTTGTCCTTTATTACTCGGCCAGTTTGTGAATTGCTGTGCCCCTGAGCTCCATTTTTCAATTCGTTTTTGGTGAGCTGACCGCAAGTCCAAAATTTTGGTTCAGGACCTATGCTGGTTCCCGGTGGGGGGCTGAGACTTTGGTTAATTCTTCTTCCTGCCGGGAAGTTAGAGTGATATGTGCCCGTCCAAATGCCTAACAGCTACTCTCTCATTGGTTCTCCCTCTTCCCTTTCATCCTCTGCCAAATTGGCAACCTGTGCGAACCAGGAGGTTAAAGGGGCTGTCTCTCCAAGTTGGGAGGTTGATAGTAAAGCAGATGTAAAGTCAAACCGGAGCACCAGGAGAGGGACTATTCGTTGAGTTTTAGAAACCTTTCGTATTCACAGTGGGTCCGTTCTCTAGGTTTCCAGTACATGTTATAACTGTAGTAATATTCCCTTCAACCTGGAGTGTTGGGACCCATGGAATGGGTGCCATGCATTATTGCTTTAAAGGGTCTGCATTTGCTCACCCAAGCTCACCAATCCTTTCAGTCCCAAGTGTCCAGCCTTATGCCACATACAGCTGTTGTTGTACATAGGGTCATTCCAAATTTCATCAGAGACCCTGAAGGAATTGTAAAGAATTTCCCAGTTTTTTTGTTTTGTTTTTAAATTCCTTTTTATAGTGGGTTTCAGCTGATTCTCGTTGCCATGTTTATGCCATTCTAGACACACTTGATTCCCTTACAGAGACATATCAATACATAGGTTTTAAGATTCTTACTCGTCAGATATATTCCTCTGCAGGAAATATGGGGTTTTGAGTCCCTTTCACTGAGGAAGGTGTAGGTCTTGTCTATTCCATAGTTGGTTTTTGGAACGGTACCTGTGCTTATATCAAACTCTGGTTTTATGCATCACCCCACCTCTCCTTCCCCCTTAAGCAGGCATAAGAGTGTTTTTTAAATGTGTGACACTGTTCTCTTTCCTAAGTCAGTTCAAGTGTAGCCATGTTTACAGGATCTTCATAAGTGATATCTTATGATAAGTTTCTTTTTCTGTGTGACTTATTTCACTTAGAATCATCGTACCTGAATCCACCCATTTTGCTGCTACTGGTCTTATGACATTGATTTCATGGCTGAGGGATATTCCATCGTACGTAAGTACCACAATTTTTTGAACCATTTTTATATTTCCTGGTATATTTAGGGTGTACCCAAGTTGAGGTCCTTGTAAGCAGTGCAGCCCTAAATTTTGGGGTGGCTCTGTCTTATTGATTTTCAGTTTTCCCAAGGTATATTCCCTAGATTGGAAGTGCCCTTGGCTCTGTAGCTCTGTTCTTTACTAGTTTCAGGGAACACAATGTACTCCTCCAGAGCGGCAGTTGGCAATTTACATCCCACCCATCAGCATAACAAGGCTCCCTGTTCTCCAGGGCCTGTCTTGCCTTTCTGGTTTTTACACATTTTGTGGATGTCCCTTTTGACCGGTGGGAAGTGATACTTCTTTGTAGTGCAGATTTGCATTGCCCGCTTGCTTGCTTGGCCAAAAAGGGCGTATGCATTTTCTCCTGAATATATTCAGGAGAAAACGCATACGCCCTTTTTGGCCAAGTGCATCATTGTCGAAGTTGTGCCCCTCTTCCTGTGCTTTAATGGCGATTCCAACGTACCTCTTGAAATCTGTTTTCTGCTATTCTGCCTCGCTCTGAAGTCCGCCTCGTTGCCTTCCGTCAACAGATTTTTAGACGATAGTTGTCCTTTATTACTCGGCCAGTTTGTGAATTGCTGTGCCCCTGAGCTCCATTTTTCAACTCGTTTTGTTGAGCTGACCGAAAGTCCAACATTTTGGTTCAGGACCTATGCTGGTTCCCAGTGGGGGGCTGAGACTTTGGTTAATTCTTCTTCCTGCCAGGAAATTACAGTGATATGTGCCCGTCCAAATGCCTAACAGCTACTCTCTCATTGGTTCTCCCTCTTCCCTTTCATCCTCTGCCAAATTGGCAACGTGTGCGAACCAGGAGGTTAAAGGGGCTGTCTCTCCAAGTTGGGAGGTTGATAGTAAAGCAGATGGAAAGTCAAACCGGAGCACCAGGAGAGGGACTATTCGTTGAGTTTTAGAAACCTTTCGTATTCACAGTGTGTCCGTTCTCTAGGTTTCCCGTACATGTTATAGCTGTAGTAATATTCCCTTCAACCTGGGGAGTTGGGACCCATGGAATGGGTGCCAGGTATTTGTGCTTTAAAGTGTCTGCATTTGCTCACCCAATCTCACCAATCCTCTCAGTCCCAAGTGTCCCTCCTTATGCCACATCCAGCTGTCATTGTAGATAGGGTCATTCCAGGTTTCATCAGAGACCCTGAAGGCAATGTAAAGAATTTCCCAGTTTTTTTGTTTTGTTTTTGAAATTCCTTTTTATAGTGGGTTTGAGCTGATTCTCGCTGCCATATTTATGCCAGTCTAGACACACTTGATTCCCTCACGGAGACATATCAATACATAGGTTTTAAGATTCTTACTAGCCAGATATATTCCTCTGCGGGAAACATGGGGTTTTGAGTCCCTTTCACTGAGGAAGGTGTAGGTCTTGTCTATTCCATAGTTGGTTTTTGGAACGGTACCTGTGCTTATAGCAAACTCTGGTTTTATGCATCACCCCACCTCTCCTTCCCCCTTAAGCAGGCATAAGAGTGTTTTCTAAATGTGAGACACTGTTCTCTTTCCTAACTCAGTTCAAGTGAAGCCATGTTTACAGGATCTTCATAAGTGATATCTTATGATAAGTTTCTTTTTCTGTGTGACTTATTTCACTTAGAATCATCGTACCTGAATCCACCCATTTTGCTGCTACTGGTCTTATGACATTGATTTCATGGCTGAGGGCTATTCCATCGTACGTAAGTACCACAATTTTTTGAACCATTTTTATATTTCCTGGGATATTTTAGGTGTACCTAAGTTGAGGTCCTTGTAAGCAGTGCAGCCCTAAATTTTGGGGTGGCTCTGTCTTATTGATTTTCAGTTTTCCCAAGGTATATTCCCTAGACTGGAAGTGCCCTTGGCTCTGTAGCTCTGTTCTTTACTTGTTTTAGGGAACACAATACACTCCTCCAGAGAGGCAGTTGGCAATTTACATCCCGCCCATCAGCATAACAAGGCTCCCTGTTCTCCAGGGCCTGTCTTGCCTTTCTGGTGTTTACACATTTTGTGGATATCCCTTTTGACCGGTGGGAAGTGATACTTCTTTGTAGTGCAGATTTGCATTGCCCGCTTGCTTGCTTGGCCAAAAAGGGCGTATGCGTTTTCTCCTGAATATATTCAGGAGAAAACGCATACACCCTTTTTGGCCAAGTGCATCATTGACGAAGTTGTGCCCCTCTTCCTGTGCTTTAAAGGCGATTCCAACGTACCTCTTGAAATCTGTTTCCTGCTAGTCTGCCTCGCTCTCAAGTCCGCCTCGTTGCCTTCCGTCAACAGATTTTTGGACGATAGTTGTCCTTTATTACTCGGCCAGTTTGTGAATTGCTGTGCCCCTGAGCTCCATTTTTCAACTCGTTTTTGTTGAGCTGACCGAAAGTCCAACATTTTGGTTCAGGACCTATGCTGGTTCCCGGTGGGGGGCTGAGACTTTGGTTAATTCTTCTTCCTGCCAGGAAATTACAGTGATATGTGCCCATCCAAATGCCTAACAGCTACTCTCTCATTGGTTCTCCCTCTTCCCTTTCATCCTCTGCCAAATTGGCAACGTGTGCGAACCAGGAGGTTAAAGGGGATGTCTCTCCAAGTTGGGAGGTTGATAGTAAAGCAGATGGAAAGTCAAACCGGAGCACCAGGAGAGGGACTATTCGTTGAGTTTTAGAAACCTTTCGTATTCACAGTGTGTCCGTTCTCTAGGTTTCCCGTACATGTTATAGCTGTAGTAATATTCCCTTCAACCTGGGGAGTTGGGACCCATGGAATGTGTGCCAGGTATTTGTGCTTTAAAGTGTCTGCATTTGCTCACCCAATCTCACCAATCCTCTCAGTCCCAAGTGTCCCTCCTTATGCCACATCCAGCTGTCATTGTAGATAGGGTCATTCCAGGTTTCATCAGAGACCCTGAAGGAATTGTAAAGAATTTCCCAGTTTTTTTGTTTTGTTTTTGAAATTCCTTTTTATAGTGGGTTTGAGCTGATTCTCGCTGCCATGTTTATGCCAGTCTAGACACACTTGATTCCCTTACGGAGACATATCAATACATAGGTTTTAAGATCCTTACTAGTCAGATATATTCCTCTGCGGGAAATATGGGGTTTTGAGTCCCTTTCACTGAGGAAGGTGTAGGTCTTTTCTATTCCATAGTTGGTTTATGGAACGGTACCTGTGCTTATAGCAAACTCTGGTTTTATGCATCACCCCACCTCTCCTTCCCCCTTAAGCAGGCATAAGAGTGTTTTCTAAATGTGAGACACTGTTCTCTTTCCTAACTCAGTTCAAGTGTAGCCATGTTTACAGGATCTTCATAAGTGATATCTTATGATAAGTTTCTTTTTCTGTGTGACTTATTTCACTTAGAATCATCGTACCTGAATCCACCCATTTTGCTGCTACTGGTCTTATGACATTGATTTCATGGCTGAGGGATATTCCATTGTACGTAAGTACCACAATTTTTTGAACCATTTTTATAATTCCTGGGATATTTAATGTGTACCCAAGTTGAGGTTCTTGTAAGCAGTGCAGCCCTAAATATTGGGGTGGCTCTGTCTTATTGATTTTCAGTTTTCCCTAGGTATATTCCCTAGACTGGAAGTGCCCTTGGCTCTGTAGCTCTGTTGTTTACTTGTTTTAGGGAACACAGTGTACTCCTCCAGAGCGGCAGTTCGCAATTTACATCCCGCACATCAGCATAACAAGGCTCCCTGTTCTCCAGGGCCTGTCTTGCCTTTCTGGTTTTTACACATTTTGTGGATGTCCCTTTTGACCGGTGGGAAGTGATACTTCTTTGTAGTGCAGATTTGCATTGCCCGCTTGCTTGCTTGGCCAAAAAGGGCGTATTCTTTTTCTCCTGAATATATTCAGGAGAAAACGCATACGCCCTTTTTGGCCAAGTGCATCATTGTCGAAGTTGTGCCCCTCTTCCTGTGCTTTAAAGGCGATTCCAACGTACCTCTTGAAATCTGTTTCCTGCTATTCTGCCTCGGTTTCAAGTCCGCCTCGTTGCCTTCCCTCAACAGATTTTTGGACGATAGTTGTCCTTTATTACTCGGCCAGTTTGTGAATTGCTGTGCCCCTGAGCTCCATTTTTCAATTCGTTTTTGGTGAGCTGACCGCAAGTCCAACATTTTGGTTCAGGACCTATGCTGGTTCCAGGTGTGGGGCTGAGACTTTGGTTAATTCTTCTTCCTGCCAGGAAATTACAGTGATATGTGCCCGTCCAAATGCCTAACAGCTACTCTCTCATTGGTTCTCCCTCTTCCCTTTCATCCTCTGCCAAATTGGCAACCTGTGCGAACCAGGAGGTTAAAGGGGCTGTCTCTGCAAGTTGGGAGGTTGATAGTAAAGCAGATGGAAAGTCAAACCGGAACACCAGGAGAGGGACTATTCGTTGAGTTTTAGAAACCTTTTGTATTCACAGTGTGTCTGTTCTCTAGGTTTCCCGTACATGTTATAGCTGTAGTAATATTCCCTTCAACCTGGAGAGTTTGGACCCATGGAATGGGTGCCAGGTATTTGTGCTTTAAAGTGTCTGCATTTGCTCACGCAATCTCACCAATCCTCTCAGTCCCAAGTGTCCCTCCTTATGCCACATCCAGCTGTCATTGTAGATAGGGTCATTCCAGGTTTCATCAGAGACCCTGAAGGAAATGTAAAGAATTTCCCAGTTTTTTTGTTTTGTTTTTGATATTCCTTTTTATAGTGGGTTTGAGCGGATTCTCGCTGCCATATTTATGCCAGTCTAGACACACTTGATTCCCTCACGGAGACATATCAATACATAGGTTTTAAGATTCTTACTAGCCAGATATATTCCTCTGCGGGAAACATGGGGTTTTGAGTCCCTTTCACTGAGGAAGGTGTAGGTCTTGTCTATTCCATAGTTGGTTTTTGGAACGGTACCTGTGCTTATAGCAAACTCTGGTTTTATGCATCACCCCACCTCTCCTTCCCCCTTAAGCAGGCATAAGAGTGTTTTCTAAATGTGAGACACTGTTCTCTTTCCTAACTCAGTTCAAGTGTAGCCATGTTTACAGGATCTTCATAAGTGATATCTTATGATAAGTTTCTTTTTCTGTGTGACTTATTTCACTTAGAATCATCGTACCTGAATCCACCCATTTTGCTGCTACTGGTCTTATGACATTGATTTCATGGCTGAGGGATATTCCATCGTACGTAAGTACCACAATTTTTTGAACCATTTTTATATTTCCTGGGATATTTAAGGTGTACCCAAGTTGAGGTACTTGTAAGCAGTGCAGCCCTAAATTTTGGGGTGGCTCTGTCTTATTGATTTTCAGTTTTCCCTAGGTATATTCCCTAGACTGGAAGTGCCCTTGGCTCTGTAGGTCTGTTCTTTACTTGTTTTAGGGAACACAATGTACTCCTCCAGAGAGGCAGTTGGCAATTTACATCCCATCCATCAGCCTAACAATGGTCCCTGTTCTCCAGGGCCTGTCTTGCCTTTCTGGATTTTACACATTTTGTGGATGTCCCTTTTGACCGGTAGGAAGTGATACTTCTTTGTAGTGCAGATTTGCATTGCCCGCTTGCTTGCTTGGCCAAAAAGGGCGTATGTGTTTTCTCCTGAATATATTCAGGAGAAAACGCATACGCCCTTTTTGGCCAAGTGCATCATTGTCGAAGTTGTGCCCCTCTTCCTGTGCTTTAAAGGCGATTCCAACGTACCTCTTGAAATCTGTTTCCTGCTATTCTGCCTCGCTTTCAAGTCCGCCTCGTTGCCTTCCCTCAACAGATTTTTGGACGATAGTTTTCCTTTATTACTCGGCCAGTTTGTGAATGGCTGTGCCCCTGAGCTCCATTTTTCAACTCGTTTTTGGTGAGCTGACCGAAAGTCCAACATTTTGGTTCAGGACCTATGCTGGTTCCAGGTGGGGGGCTGAGACTTTGGTTAATTCTTCTTCCTGCCGGGAAATTACAGTGATATGTGCCCGTCCAAATGCCTAACAGCTACACTCTCATTGGTTCTCCCTCTTCCCTTTCATCCTGTGCCAAAGTGGAAACCTGTGTGAACCAGGAGGTTAAAGGGGCTGTCTCTCCAAGTTGGGAGGTTGATAGTAAAGCAGATGGAAAGTCAAACCGGAGCACCAGGAGAGGGACTATTCGTTGAGTTTTAGAAACCTTTCGTATTCACAGTGTGTCCGTTCTCTAGGATTCCCGTACATGTTATAGCTGTAGTAATATTCCCTTCAACCTTGAGAGTTGGGACCCATGGAATGCGTGCCAGGCATTATTGCTTTAAAGGGTCTGCATTTGCTCACCCAATCTCACCAATCGTCTCAGTCCCAAGTGTCTCTCCTTATGCCACATCCAGCTGTCATTGTAGATAGGGTCATTCCAGGTTTCATCAGAGACCCTGAAGGAATTGTAAAGAATTTCCCAGTTTTTTTGTTTTGTTTTTGAAATTCCTTTTTATAGTGGGATTGAGCTGATTCTCGCTGCCATGTTTTTGCCAGTCTAGACACACTTGATTCCCTTACGGAGACATATCAATCCATAGGTTTTAATATTCTTACTAGTCAGATATATTCCTCTGTGGGAAATATGGGGTTTTGAGTCCCTTTCACTGAGGAAGGTGTAGGTCTTGTCTATTCCATAGTTGGTTTTTGGAACGGTACCTGTGCTTATATCAAACTCTGGTTTTATGCATCAGCCCACCTCTCCTTCCCCCTTAAGCAGGCATAAGTGTGTTTTCTAAATGTGAGACACTGTTCTCATTCCTAACTCAGTTCAAGTGTAGCCATGTTTACAGGATCTTCATAAGTGATATCTTATGATGTTTCTTTTTCTGTGTGACATATTTCACTTAGAATCATCGTACCTGAATCCACCCATTTTGCTGCTACTGGTCTTATGACATTGATTTCATGGCTGAGGGATATTCCATCGTACGTAAGTACCACAATTTTTTGAACCATTTTTATATTTCCTGGGATATTTAAGGTGTACCCAAGTTGAGGTCCTTGTAAGAAGTGCAGCCCTAAATTTTGGGGTGGCTCTGTCTTATTGATTTTCAGTTTTCCCAAGGTATATTCCCTAGACTGGAAGTGCCCTTGGCTCTGTAGCTCTGTTCTTTACTTGTTTTAGGGAACACAATGTACTCCTCCAGAGAGGCAGTTGGCAATGTACATCCCGCCCATCAGCATAACAAGGCTCCCTGTTCTCCAGGGCCTGTCTTGCCTTTCTGGTTTTTACACATTTTGTGGATGTCCCTTTTGACCGGTGGGAAGTGATACTTCTTTGTAGTGCAGATTTGCATTGCCCGCTTGCTTGCTTTGCCAAAAAGGGCGTATGCGTTTTCTTCTGAATATATTTAGGAGAAAACGCATACGCCCTTTTTGGCCAAGTGCATCATTGTCGAAGTTGTGCCCCTCTTCCTGTGCTTTAAAGGCGATTCCAACGTACCTCTTGAAATCTGTTTCCTGCTATTCTGCCTTGCTTTCAAGTCCGCCTCGTTGCCTTCCCTCAACAGATTTTTGGAAGATAGTTGTCCTTTATTACTCGGCCAGTTTGTGAATTGCTGTGCCCCTGAGCTCCATTTTTAAACTCGTTTTTGGTGAGCTGACCGCAGGTCCAACATTTTGGTTCAGGACCTCTGCTGTTTCCCGGTGGGGGTTGAGACTTTGGTTAATTCTTCTTCCTGCCGGGAAATTACAGTGATATGTGCCCGTCCAAATGCCTAGCAGCTACTCTCTCATTGGTTCTCCCTCTTCCCTTTCATCCTCTGCCAAATTGGAAACCTGTGCGAACCAGGAGGTTAAAGGGGCTGTCTCTCCAAGTTGGGAGGTTGATAGTAAAGCAGATGGAAAGTCAAACCGGAGCACCAGGAGAGGGACTATTCGTTGAGTTTTAGAAACCTTTCGTATTCACTGTGTGTCCGTTCTCTAGGTTTCCCGTACATGTTATAGCTGTAGGAATATTCCCTTCAACCTGGAGAGTTGGGACCCATGGAATGGGTGCCAGGCATTTGTGCTTTAATGGGTCTGCATTTGCTCACCCAATCTCACCAATCGTCTCAGTCCCAAGTGTCCCTCCTTATGCCACATCCAGCTGTCATTGTAGATAGGGTCATTCCAGGTTTCATCAGAGACCCTGAAGGAATTGTAAAGAATTTCCGGTTTTTTTGTTTTGTTATTGAAATTCCTTTTTATAGTGGGTTTGAGCTGATTCTCGCTGCCATGTTTATGCCAGTCTAGACACACTTGATTCCCTCACGGAGACATATCAATATATAGGTTTTAAGATTCTTACTAGCCAGATATATTCCTCTGCGGGAAATATGGGGTTTTGAGTCCCTTTCACTGAAGAAGGTGTAGGTCTTGTCTATTCCATAGTTGGTTTTTGGAACGGTACCTGTGCTTATAGCAAACTCTGGTTTTATGCATCACCCCACCTCTCCTTCCCCCTTAAGCAGGCATAAGAGTGTTTTCTAAATGTGAGACACTGTTCTCTTTCCTAACTCAGTTCAAGTGTAGCCATGTTTACAGGATCTTCATAAGTGATATCTTATGATAAGTTTCTTTTTCTCTGTGACTTATTTCACTTAGAATCATCGTACCTGAATCCACCCATTTTGCTGCTACTGGTCTTATGACATTGATTTCATGGCTGAGGGATATTCCATCGTACGTAAGTACCACAATTTTTTGAACCATTTTTATATTTCCTTGGATATTTAAGGTGTACCCAAGTTGAGGTCCTTGTAAGCAGTGCAGCCCTAAATTTTGGGGTGGCTCTGTCTTATTGATTTTCAGTTTTCCCAAGGTATATTCCCTAGACTGGAAGTGACCTTGGCTCTGTAGCTCTGTTCTTTACTTGTTTTAGAGAACACAATACACTCCTCCAGAGAGGCAGTTGGCAATTTACATCCCGCCCATCAGCATAACAAGGCTCCCTGTTCTCCAGGGCCTGTCTTGCCTTTCTGGTTTTTACACATTTTGTGGATGTCCCTTTTGACCGGTGGGAAGTGATACTTCTTTGTAGTGCAGATTTGCATTGCCCGCTTGCTTGCTTGGCCAAAAAGGGCGTATGCGTTTTCTCCTGAATATATTCAGGAGAAAACGCATACGCCCTTTTTGGCCAAGTGCATCATTGTCGAAGTTGTGCCCCTCTTCCTGTGCTTTAAAGCCGATTCCAACGTACCTCTTGAAATCTGTTTCCTGCTATTCTGCCTCGCTCTCAAGTCCGCCTCGTTGCCTTCCCTCAACAGATTTTTGGACGATAGTTGTCCTTAATTACTCGGCCAGTTTGTGAATTGCTGTGCCCCCGAGCTCAATTTTTCAACTCGTTTTTGGTGAGCTCACCAAAAGTCCAACATTTTGGTTCAGGACCTATGCTGGTTCCCGGTGGGAGGCTGAGACTTTGGTTAATTCTTCTTCCTGCCGGGAAATTACAGTGATATGTGCCCGTCCAAGTGCCTAACAGCTACTCTCTCATTGGTTCTCCCTCTTCCCTTTCATCCTCTTCCAAATTGGAAACCTGTGCGAACCAGGAGGTTAAAGGGGCTGTCTCTCCAAGTTGGGAGGTTGATAGTAAAGCAGATGGAAAGTCAAACCGGAGCACCAGGAGAGGGACTATTCGTTGAGTTTTAGAAACCTTTCGTATTCACAGTGTGTCCGTTCTCTAGGTTTCCTGTACATGTTATAGCTGTAGTAATATTCCCTTCAACCTGGAGAGTTGGGACCCATGGAATGGGTGCCAGGTATTTGTGCTTTAAAGTGTCTGCATTTGCTCACCTAATCTCACAAATCCTCTCAGTCCCAAGTGTCCCTCCTTATGCCACATCCAGCTGTCATTGTAGAAGGGGTCATTCCAGGTTTCATCAGAGACCCTGAAGGAATTGTAAAGAATTTCCCAGTTTTTTTGTTTTGTTTTTGAAATTCCTTTTTATAGTGGGTTTGAGCTGATTCTCGCTGCCATGTTTATGCCAGTCTACACACACTTGTTTCCCTCACGGAGACATATCAATCCATAGGTTTTAAGATTCTTACTAGTCAGATATATTCCTCTGCGGGAAATATGGGGTTTTGAGTCCCTTTCACTGAGGAAGGTGTAGGTCTTGTCTATTCCATAGTTGGTTATTGGAACGGTACATGTGCTTATATCAAACTCTGGTTTTATGCATCACCCCACCTCTCCTTCCCCCTTAAGCAGGCATAAGAGTGTTTTCTAAATGTGAGACACTGTTCTCTTTCCTAACTCAGTTCAAATGTAACCATGTTTACAGGATCTTCATAAGTGATATCTTATGATATGTTTCTTTTTCTGTGTGACTTATTTCACTTAGAATCATTGTCCCTGAATCCACCCATTTTGCTGCTACTGGTCTTATGACATTGATTTCATGGCTGAGGGATATTCCATCGTACGTAAGTACCACAATTTTTTGAACCATTTTTATATTTCCTGGGATATTTAAGGTGTACCCAAGTTGAGGTCCTTGTAAGCAGTGCAGCCCTAAATTTTGGGGTGGCTCTGTCTTATTGATTTTCAATTTTCCCAAGGTATATTCCCTAGACTGGAAATGCCCTTGGCTCTATAGCTCTGCTCTTTACTTGTTTTAGGGAACACAATGTACTCCTCCAGAGAGGCAGTTGGCAATTTACATCCCGCCCATCAGCATAACAAGGCTCCCTGTTCTCCAGGGCCTGTCTTGCCTTTCTGGTTTTTACACATTTTTTGGATGTCCCTTTTGACCGGTGGGAAGTGATACTTCTTTGTAGTGCGGATTTGCATTGCCCGCTTGCTTGCTTGGCCAAAAAGGGCGTATATATTCAGGAGAAAACACATACGCCCTTTTTGGCCAAGTGCATCATTGTCGAAGTTGTGCCCCTCTTCCTGTGCTTTAAAGGCGATTCCAACGTACCTCTTGAAATCTGTTTCCTGCTATTCTGCCTCGCTTTCAAGTCCGCCTCATTGCCTTCCCTCAACAGATTTTTGGACGATAGTTGTCCTTTATTACTCGGCCAGTTTGTGAATTGCTGTGCCCCTGAGCTCCATTTTTCAACTCGTTTTAGGTGAGCTGACCGCAAGTCCAAAATTTTGGTTCAGGACCTATACTGGTTCCAGGTGGGGGGCTGAGACTTTGGTTAATTCTTCTTCCTGCCGGGAAATTACAGTGATATGTGCCCGTCCAAATGCCTAACAGCTACTCTCTCATTGGTTCTCCCTCTTCCCTTTCATCCTCTGCCAAATTGGCAACCTGTGCGAACCAGGAGGTTAAAGGGGCTGTCTCTCCAAGTTGGGAGGTTGATAGTAAAGCAGATGGAAAGTCAAACCGGAGCACCAGGAGAGGGACTATTCGTTGAGTTTTAGAAACATTTCGTATTCACAGTGTGTCCGTTCTCTAGGTTTCCCGTACATGTTATAACTGTAGTAATTTTCCCTTCAACCTGGAGAGTTGGGACCCATGGAATGTGTGCCATGCATTATTGCTATAAAGGGTCTGCATTTGCTCACCTAATCTCACCAATCCCCTCAGTCCCAAGTGTCCAGCCTTATGCCACATCCAGCTGTCATTGTAGATAGGGTCATTCCAGGTTTCATCAGAGACCCTGAAGGAATTGTAAAGAATTTCCCAGTTTTTTTGTTTTGGTTTTGAAATTCCTTTTTATAGTGGGTTTGAGCTGATTCTCGCTGCCATGTTTATGCCAGTCTAGACACACTTGATTCCCTTACGGAGACATATCAATACATAGGTTTTAAGATTCTTACTAGTCAGATATATTCCTCTGCGGGAAATATGGGGTTTTGAGTCCCTTTCACTGAGGAAGGTGTAGGTCTTGTCTATTCCATAGTTGGTTTTTGGAACGGTACCTGTGCTTATATCAAACTCTGGTTTTATGCATCACCCCACCTCTCGTTCCCCCTAAAGCAGGCATAAGAGTGTTTTCTAAATGTGAGACATTCTTCTCTTTCCTAACTCAGTTCAAGTGTAGCCATGTTTACAGGATCTTCATAAGTGATATCTTATGATAAGTTTCTTTTTCTGTGTGACTTATTTCACTTAGAATCATCGTACCTGAATCCACCCATTTTGCTGCTACTGGTCTTATGACATTGATTTCATTGCTGAGGGATATTCCATCGTACGTAAGTACCACAATTTTTTGAACCATTTTTATATTTCCTGGGATATTTAAGGTGTACTCAAGTTGAGGTCCTTGTAAGCAGTGCTGCCTTAAATTTTGGGGTGGCTCTGTCTTATTGATTTTCAGTTTTCCCAAGGAATATTCCCTAGACTGGAAGTGCCCTTGGCTCTGTAGCTCTGTTGTTTACCTGTTTTAGGGAACACAATGCACTCCTCCAGAGAGGCAGTTGGCAATTTACATCCTGCCCATCAGCATAACAAGGCTCCCTGTTCTCCAGGGCCTGTCTTGCCCTTCTGGTTTTTACACATTTTGTGGATGTCCCTTTTGACCGGTGGGAAGTGATACTTCTTTGTAGTGCAGATTTGCATTGCCCGCTTGCTTGCTTGGCCAAAAAGGGCGTATGCGTTTTCTCCTGAATATATTCAGGAGAAAATGCATACGCACTTTTTGGCCAAGTGCATCATTGTCGAAGTTGTGCCCCTCTTCCTGTGCTTTAAAGGCGATTCCAACGTACCTCTTGAAATCTGTTTCCTGCTATTCTGCCTCGTTTTCAAGTCCGCCTCGTTGCCTTCCCTCAACAGATTTTGGACGATAGTTGTCGTTTATTACTCGGCCAGTTTGTGAATTGCTGTGCCCCTGAGCTCCATGTTTCAACTCGTTTTTGTTGAGCTGACCGCAAGTCCAAAATTTTGGTTCAGGACCTATACTGGTTCCCGGTGGGTGGCTGAGACTTTGGTTAATTATTCTTCCTGCTGGGAAATTACAGTGATATGTGCCCGTCCAAATGCCTAACAGCTACTCTCTCATTGGTTTTCCCTCTTCCCTTTCATCCTCTGCCAAATTGGCATCCTGTGTGAACCAGGAGGTTAAAGGGGCTGTCTCTCCAAGTTGGGAGGTTGATAGTAAAGCAGATGGAAAGTCAAACCGGAGAACCAGGAGAGGGACTATTCGTTGAGATTTAGAAACCTTTCGTATTCACAGTGTGTCCGTTCTCTAGGATTCCGGTACATGTTATAACTGTAGTAATATTCCCTTCAACCTGGAGAGTTGGGACACATGGAATGGGTGCCATGCATTATTGCTTTAAAGGGTCTGCATTTGCTCACCCAATCTCACCAATCCTCTCAGTCCCAAGTGTCCAGCCTTATGCAACATCCAGCTGTCGTTGTAGATAGGGTCATTCCAGGTTTCATCAGAGACCCTGAAGGAATTGTAAAGAATTTCCCTGTTTTTTTGTTTTGTTTTTGAAATTCCTTTTTATAGTGGGTTTGAGCTGATTCTCGCTGCCCTGATTATGCCAGTCTAGACACACTTGATTCCCTACGGAGACATATCAATCCATAGGTTTTAAGATTCTTACTAGTCAGATATATTCCTCTGCGGGAAATATGGGGTTTTGAGTCCCTTTCACTGAGGAAGGTGTAGGTCTTGTCTATTCCATAGTTGGTTTTGGGAACGGTACCTGTGCTTATATCAAACTCTGGTTTTATGCATCACCGCACCTCTCCTTCCGCCTTAAGCAGGCATAAGAGTGTTTTCTAAATGTGAGACACTGTTCTCTTTCCTAACTCAGTTCAAGTATAGCCATGTTTACAGGATCTTCATAAGTGATATCTTATGATAAGTTTCTTTTTCTCTGTGACTTATTTCACTTAGAATCATGGTACCTGAATCCACCAATTTTGCTGCTACTGGTCTTATGACATTGATTTCATGGCTGAGGGATATTCCATCGTACGTAAGTACCACAATTTTTTGAACCATTTTTATATTTCCTGGGATATTTAAGGTGTACCCAAGTTGAGGTCCTTGTAAGCAGTGCAGCCCTAAATTTTGGGGTGGCTCTGTCTTATTGATTTTCAGTTTTCCCAAGGAATATTCCTAGACTGGAAGTCACCTTGGCTCTGTAGCTCTGTTGTTTACTTGTTTTAGGGAACACAATGCACTCCTTCAGAGAGACAGTTGGCAATTTACATCCCGCCCATCAGCATAACAAGGCTCCCTGTTCTCCATGGCCTGTCTTGCCTTTCTGGTTTTTACACATTTCTGGATGTCCCTTTTGACCGGTGGGAAGTGATACTTCTTTGTAGTGCAGATTTGCATTGCCCGCTTGCTTGCTTGGCCAAAAAGGGCGTATGCGTTTTCTCCTGAATATATTCAGGAGAAAACGCATACGCCCTTTTTGGCAAAGTGCATCATTTTCGAAGTTGTGCCCCTCTTCCTGTGCTTTAAATGTGATGCCAACGTACCTCTTGAAATCTGTTTCCTGCTATTCTGCCTCGCTTTCAAGTCCGCCTCGTTGCCTTCCCTCAACAGATTTTTGGACGATAGTTGTCCTTTATTACTCGGCCAGTTTGTGAATTGCTGTGCCCCTGAGCTCCATTTTTCAACTCGTTTTTGGTGAGCTGACCGCAGGTCCAACATTTTGGTTCAGGACCTATGCTGGTTCCAGGTGGGTGGCTGAGACTTTGGTTAATTCATCTTCCTGCCGGGAATTTAGAGTGATATGTGCCCGTACAAATGCCTAACAGCTATTCTCTCATTGGTTCTCCCTCTTCCCTTTCATCCTGTGCCAAATTGGCAACCTGTGCGAACCAGGAGGTTATAGGGGCTGTCTCTCCAAGTTGGGAGGTTGATAGTAAAGCAGATGGAAAGTCAAACCGGAGCACCAGGAGAGGGACTATTCGTTGAGATTTAGAAACCTTTCGTATTCACAGTTTGTCCGTTCTCTATGTTTCCCGTACATGTTATAGCTGTAGTAATATTTCCTTCAACCTGGAGAGTTGGGACCCATGGAATGGGTGCCAGGCATTTGTGCTTTAAAGGGTCTGCATTTGCTCACCCAATCTCACCAATCGTCTCAGTCCCAAGTGTCCCTCCTTATGCCACATCCAGCTCTCATTGTAGTTAGGGTCATTCCAGGTTTCATCAGAGACCCTGAAGGAATTGTAAAGAATTTCCCAGTTTTTTTTTTGTTTGTTTTTGAAATTCCTTTTTATAGTGGGTTTGAGCTGATTCTCGCTGCCATGTTTATGCCAGTCTAGACACACTTGATTCCCTTACGGAGACATATCAATACATAGGTTTTAAGATTCTTACTAGTCAGATATATTCCTCTGCGGGAAATATGGGGTTTTGAGTCCCTTTCACTGAGGTAGGTGTAGGTCTTGTCTATGCCATAGTTGGTTTTTGGAACGGTACCTGTGCTTATATCAAACTCTGGTTTTATGCATCACCCCACCTCTCCTTCCCCCTTAAGCAGGCATAAGAGTGTTTTCTAAATGTGAGACACTGTTCTCTTTCCTAACTCAGTTCAAGTGTAGCCATGTTTACAGGATCTTCATAAGTGATATCTTATGATAAGTTTCTTTTTCTCTGTGACTTATTTCACTTAGAATCATCGTACCTGAATCCACCCATTTTGCTGCTACTGGTCTTAGGACATTGATTTCATGGCTGAGGGATATTCCATCGTACGTAAGTACCACAATTTTTTGAACCATTTTTATATTTCCTGGGATATTTAAGGTGTACCCAAGTTGAGGTCCTTGTAAGCAGGGCAGCCCTAAATTTTGGGGTGGCTCTGTCTTATTGATTTTCAGTTTTCCCAAGGAATATTCCCTAGACTGTAAGTGCTGTTGGCTCTGTAGCTCTGTTGTTTACTTGTTTTAGGGAACAAAATGCACTCCTCCAGAGAGGCAGTTGGCAATTTACATCCCGCCCATCAGCATAACAAGGCTCCCTGTTCTCCAGGGCCTGTCTTGCCTTTCTGGTTTTTACACATTTTGTGGATGTCCCTTTTGACCGGTGGGAAGTGATACTTCTTTGTAGTGCAGATTTGCATTGCCCGCTTGCTTGCTTGGCCAAAAAGGGCGTATGAGTTTTCTCCTGAATATATTCGGGAGAAAACGCATACGCACTTTTTGGCCAAGTGCATCATTGTCGAAGTTGTGCCCCTCTTCCTGTGCTTTAAAGGCGATTCCAACGTACCTCTTGAAATCTGTTTCCTGCTATTCTGCCTCGCTTTCAAGTCCGCCTCATTGCCTTCCCTCAACAGATTTTTGGACGATAATTGTCCTTTATTACTCGGCCAGTTTGTGAATTGCTGTGCTACAGAGCTGCATTTTTCAACTCGTTTTTGGTGAGCTGACCGCAAGTCCAAAATTTTGGTTCAGGACCTATACTGGTTCCCGGTGGGTGGCTGAGACTTTGGTTAATTCTTCTTCCTGCCGGGAAATTACAGTGATATGTGCCCGTCCAAATGCCTAACAGCTAATCTCTCATTGGTTCTCCCTCTTCCCTTTCATCCTCTGCCAAATTGGCAACCTGTGCGAACCAGGAGGTTAAAGGGGCTGTCTCTCCAAGTTGGGAGGTTGATAGTAAAGCAGATGGAAAGTCAAACCAGAGCACCAGGAGAGGGACTATTCGTTGAGTTTTAGAAACCTTTCGTATTCACAGTGTGTCTGTTCTCTAGGTTTCCGGTACATGTTATAACTGTAGTAATATTCCCTTCAACCTGGAGAGTTGGGACCCATGGAATGGGTGCCATGCATTATTGCTTTAAAGGGTCTGCATTTGCTCACCAAATCTCACCAATCGTCTCAGTCCCTAGTGTCCAGCCTTATGCCACTTCCAGCTGTCGTTGTAGATAGGGTCATTCCAGGGTTCATCAGAGACCCTGAAGGAATTGTAAAGAATTTCCCAGTTTTTTTGTTTTGTTTTTGAAATTCCTTTTTATAGTGGGTTTGAGCTGATTCTCGCTGCCATGTTTATGCCAGTCTAGACACACTTGATTCCCTTACGGAGACATATCAATACATAGGTTTTAAGATTCTTTCTAGTCAGATATATTCCTCTGCGGGAAATATGGGGTTTTGAGTCCCTTAAACTGAGGAAGGTGCAGTTCTTGTGTATTCCATAGTTGGTTTTTGGAACGGTACCTGTGCTTATATCAAACTCTGGTTTTATGCATCACCCCACCTCTCCTTCCCCCTTAAGCAGGCATAAGAGTGTTTTCTAAATGTGAGACACTGTTCTCTTTCCTAACTCAGTTCAAGTGTAGCCATGTTTACAGGATCTTCATAAGTGATATCTTATGATAAGTTTCTTTTTCTCTGTGACTTATTTCACTTAGAATCCTCGTACCTGAATCTTCCCATTTTGCTGCTACTGGTCTTATGACATTGATTTCATGGCTGAGGGATATTCCATCGTACGTAAGTACCTCAATTTTTTGAACCATTTTTATATTTCCTGGGATATTTAAGGTGTACCCATGTTGAGGTCCTTGTAAGCAGTGCCGCCCTAAATTTTGGGGTGGCTCTGTCTTATTGATTTTCAGTTTTCCCAAGGTATATTCCCTAGACTGGAAGTGCCCTTGGCTCTGTAGCTCTGTTCTTTACTTGTTTTAGGGAACACAATGCACTCCTCCAGAGAGGCAGTTGGCAATTAACATCCCGCCCATCAGCATAACAAGGCTCCCTGTTCTCCAGGGCCTGTCTTGCCTTTCTGGTTTTTACACATTTTGTGGATGTCCCTTTTGACCGGTGGGAAGTGATACTTCTTTGTAGTGCAGATTTGCATTGCCCTCTTGCTTGCTTGGCCAAAAAGGGCGTATGCGTTTTCTCCTGAATATATTCAGGAGAAAACGCATATGCCCTTTTTGGCCAAGTGCATCATTGTTGAAGTTGTGCCCCTCTTCCTGTGCTTTAAAGGCGATTCCAACGTACCTCTTCAAATCTGTTTCCTACTATTCTGCCTCGCTTTCAAGTCCGCCTCGTTGCCTTCCCTCAACAGATTTTTGGACGATAGTTGTCCTTTAATACTCGGCCAGTTTGTGAATTGCTGTGCCCCTGAGCTCCATTTTTCAACTCGTTTTTGGTGAGCTGACCGCAAGTCCAACATTTTGGTTCAGGACCTATGCTGGTTCCCGGTTGGTGGCTGAGACTTTGGTTAATTCTTCTTCCTGCCGGGAAATTACAGTGATATGTGCCCGTCCAAATGCCTAACAGCTACTCTCTCATTGGTTCTCCCTCTTCCCTTTCATCCTCTGCCAAATTGGCAACCTGTGCGAACAAGGGGGTTAAAGGGGCTGTCTCTCCAAGTTGGGAGTTTGATAGTAAAGCAGATGGAAAGTGAAACCGGAGCACCAGGAGAGGGACTATTCATTGAGTTTTAGAAACCTTTCGTATTCACAGTGTGTCCGTTCTCTAGGATTCCGGTACATGTTATAACTGTAGTAATATTCCCTTCAACCTGGAGAGTTGGGACCCAAGGAATGGGTGCCATGCATTATTGCTTTAAAGGGTCTGCATTTGCTCACCCAATCTCACCAATCCTCTCAGTCCCAAGTGTCCAGCCTTATGCATCATCCAGCTGTCGTTGTAAATAGGGTCATTCCAGGTTTCATCAGAGACCCTGAAGGAATTGTAAAGAATTTCCCAGTTTTTTTGTTTTGTTTTTGAAATTCCTTTTTATAGTGGGTTTGAGCTGATTCTCGCTGCCATGTTTATGCCAGTCTAGACACACTTGATTCCCTACGGAGACATATCAATCCATAGGTTTTAAGATTCTTACAAGTCAGATATATTCCTCTGCGGGAAATATGGGGTTTTGAGTCCCTTTCACTGAGGAAGGTGTAGGTCTTGTCTATTCCATAGTTGGTTTTTGGAACGGTACCTGTGCTTATATCAAACTCTGGTTTTATGCATCACCCCACCTCTCCTTCCCCCTTAAGCAGGCATAAGAGTGTTTTCTAAAGGTGAGACACTGTTCTCTTTCCTAACTCAGTTCAAGTGTAGCCATGTTTACAGGAACTTCATAAGTGATATCTTATGATAAGTTTCTTTTTCTGTGTGACTTATTTCACTTAGAATCATCGTACCTGAATCCACCCATTTTGCTGCTACTGGTCTTATGACATTGATTTCATGGCTGAGGGATATTCCATCGTATGTAAGTACCACAATTTTTTGAACCATTTTTATATTTCCTGGGATATTTAAGGTGTACCCAAGTTGAGGTCCTTGTAAGCAGTGTAGCCCTAAATTTTGGGGTGGCTCTGTCTTATTGATTTTCAGTTTTCCAAGGTATATTCCCTAGACAGGAAGTGCCCTTGGCTCTGTAGCTCTGTTGTTTACTTGTTTTAGGGAACACAATGCACTCCTCCAGAGAGGCAGTTGGCAATTTACATCCCGCCCATCAGCATAACAAGGCTCCCTGTTCTCCAGGGCCTGTCTTGCCTTTCTGGTTTTTACACATTTTGTGGATGTCCCTTTTGACCGGTGGGAAGTGATACTTCTTTGTAGTGCAGATTTGCATTTCCCGCTTGCTTTCTTGGCCAAAAATAGTGTATGCGTTTTCTCCTGAATATATTCAGGAGAAAACGCATACGCCCTTTTTGGCCAAGTGCATCATTGTCGAAGTTGTGCCCCTCTTCCTGTGCTTTAAAGGCGATTCCAACGTACCTCTTGAAATCTCTTTCCTGCTATTCTGCCTCACTTTCAAATCCGCCTCGTTGCCTTCCTTCAACAGATTTTGGACGATAGTTGTCCTTTATTACTCGGCCAGTTTGTGAATTGCTGTGCCCCTGAGCTCCATTTTACAACTCGTTTTTGGTGAGCTGACCGCAAGTCCAAAATTTTGGTTCAGGACCTATACTGGTTCCCGGTGGGTGGCTGAGACTTTGGTTAATTCTTCTTCCTGCCGGGAAATTACAGTGATATGTGCCCGTTCAAATGCCTAACAGCTACTCTCTCATTGGTTCTCCCTCTTCCCTTTCATCCTCTGCCAAATTGGCAACCTGTGCGAACCGGGAGGTTAAAGGGGCTGTCTCTCCAAGTTGGGAGGTTGATAGTTAGCAGATGGAAAGTCAAACCGGAGCACCAGGAGAGGGACTATTCGTTGAGTTTTAGAAACCTTTCATATTCACAGTGTGTCCGTTCTCTAGGATTCTGGTACATGTTATAACTGTAGTAATATTCCCTTCAACCTGGAGAGTTGGGACCCATGGAATGGGTGCCATGCATTATTGCTTTAAAGGGTCTGCAATTGCTCACCCAATCTCACCAATCCTCTCAGTCCCAAGTGTCCAGCCTTAGGCCACTTCCAGCTGTCATTGTAGATAGGGTCATTCCAGGTTTCATCAGAGACCCTGAAGGAATTGTAGAGAATTTCCCAGTTTTTTGTTTTGTTTTTGAAGTTCCTTTTTATAGTGGGTTTGAGCGGATTCTCGCTGCCGTGTTTATGCCAGTCTAGACACACTTGATTCCCTTATGGAGACATATCAATACATAGGTTTTAAGATTCTTACTAGTCAGATATATTCCTCTGCTGGAAATATGGGGTTTTGAGTCCCTTTCACTGAGGAAGGTGTAGGTCTTGTCTATTCCATAGTTGGTTTTTGGAACGGTACTGTGCTTATATCAAACTCTGGTTTTATGCATCACCCCACCTCTCCTTCCCCCTTAAGCAGGCATAAGAGTGTTTTCTAATTGTGAGACACTGTTCTCTTTCCTAACTCAGTTCAAGTGTAGCTATGTTTACAGGATCTTCAAAAGTGATATCTTATGATAAGTTTCTTTTTCTGTGTGACTTATTTCACTTAGAATCATCGTACCTGAATCCACCCATTTTGCTGCTACTGGTCTTATGACATTGATTTCATGGCTGAGGGATATTCCATCGTATGTAAGTACCACAATTTTTTGAACCATTTTTATATTTCCTGGGATATTTAAGGTGTACCTAAGTTGAGGTCCTTGTAAGCAGTGCAGCCCTAAATTTTGGGGTGGCTCTGTCTTATTGATTTTCAGTTTTCTCAAGGAATATTCCCTAGACTGGAATTGCCCTTGGCTCTGTATCTCTGTTCTTTACTTGTTTTAGGGAACACAATGCACTCCTCCAGAGAGGCATTTGGCAATTTACATCCCGCCCATCAGCATAACAAGCCTCCCTGTCTCCAGGGCCTGTCTTGCCTTTTTGGATTTTACACATTTTGTGGATGTCCCTTTTGACCGGTGGGAAGTGATACTTCTTTGTAGTGCAGATTTGCATTGCCCGCTTGCTTGCTTGGCCAAAAAGGGCGTATGCGTTTTCTCCTGAATATATTCAGGAGAAAACGCATACGCCCTTTTTGGCCAAGTGCATCATTGTCGAAGTTGTGCCCCTCTTCCTGTGCTTTAAAGGCGATTCCAACGTACCTCTTGAAATCTGTTTCCTGCTATTCTGCCTCGCTTTCAAGTCCGCCTCGTTGCCTTCCCTCAACAGATTTTTGGACGATAGTTGTCCTTTATTACTCGGCCAGTTTGTGAATTGCTGTGCCCCTGAGCTCCATTTTTCAACTCGTTTTTGGTGAGCTGACCGCAAGTCCAAAATTTTGGTTCCGGATCTATACTGGTTCCCGGTGGGGGGCTGAGACTTTGGTTAATTCTTCTTCCTGCCGGGAAGTTAGAGTGATATGTACCCGTTCAAATGCATAACAGCTACTCTCTCATTGGTTCTCGCTCTTCCCTTTCATCCTCTGCCAAATTGGAAACCTGTGTGAACGAGGAGTTTGAAGGGGCTGTCTCTCCAAGTTGGGAGGTTGATAGTAAAGCAGATGGAAAGTCAAACCGGAGCACCAGGAGAGGGACTATTCATTGAGCTTTAGAAACCTTTCATATTCACAGTGTGTCCGTTCTCTAGGTTTCCCGTACATGTTATAGCTGTAGTAATATTCCCTTCAAACTGGAGAGTTGGGACCCATGGAATGGGTGCTAGGCATTTGTGCTTTAAGGGGTCTGCATTTGCTCACCCAATATCACCAATCGTCTCAGTCCCAAGTGTCCCTCCTTATGCCACATCCAGCTGTCATTGTAGATAGGGTCATTCCAGGTTTCATCAGAGACCCTGAAGGAATTGTAAAGAATTTCCCAGTTTTTTTGTTTTGTTTTTGAAATTCCTTTTTATAGTGGGTTTGAGCTGATTCTCGCTGCCATGTTTATGCCAGTCTAGACACACTTGATTCCCTTACGGAGACATATCAATACATAGGTTTTAAGATCCTTACTCGTCAGATATATTCCTCTGCGGGAAATATGTGGTTTTCAGTCCCTTTCACTGAGGAAGGTGTAGGTCTTGTCTATTCCATAGTTGGTTTTTGGAATGGTACCTGTGCTTATAGCAAACTCTGGTTTTATGCATCACCCCACCTCTCCTTCCCCCTTAAGCAGGCATAAGAGTGTTTTCTAAATGTGAGACACTGTTCTCTTTCCTAACTCAGTTCAAGTGTAGCCATGTTTACAAGATCTTCATAAGTGATATCTTATGATAAGTTTCTTTTTCTGTGTGACTTATTTCACTTAGAATCATCGTACCTGAATCCACCCATTTTGCTGCTACTGGTCTTATGACATTGATTTCATGGCTGAGGGATATTCCATCGTACGTAAGTACCACAAATTTTGAACCATTTTTATATTTCCTGGGATATTTAAGGTGTACCCAAGTTGAGGTCCTTGTAAGCAGTGCAGCCCTAAATTTTGGGGTGGCTCTGTCTTATTGATTTTCAGTTTTCCCAAGGTATATTCCCTAGACTGGAAGTGCCCTTGGCTCTGTAGCTCTGTTCTTTAATTGTTTTAGGGAACACAATGCAACCCTCCAGAGAGGTAGTTGACAATTTACATCCCGCCCATCAGCATAAGAAGGCTCCCTGTTCTCCAGGGCCTGTCTTGCCTTTCTGGTTTTTACACATTTTGTTGATGTCCCTTTTGCCCAGTGGGAAGTGATACTTCTTTGTAGTGCAGATTTGCATTGCCCGCTTGCTTGCTTAGCCAAAAAGGGCGTATGCGTTTTCTCCTGAATATATTCAGGATAAAACGCATACGCCCTTTTTGGCCAAGTGCATCATTGTCGAAGTTGTGCCCCTCTTCCTGTGCTTTAAAGGCGATTCCAACGTACCTCTTGAAATCTGTTTCCTGCTATTCTGCCTCGCTTTCAAGTCCGCCTCGTTGCCTTCCCTCAACAGATTTTTGGACGATAGTTGTCCTTTATTACTCGGCCAGTTTTTGAATTGCTGTGCCCCTGAGTTCCATTTTTCAACTCGTTTTTGGTGAGCTGACCGCAAGTCCAACATTTTGGTTCAGGACCTATGCTGGTTCCAGGTGGGGGGCTGAGACTTTGGTTAATTCATCTTCCTGCCAGGAAATTACAGTGATATGTGCCCGTCCAAATGTCTAACAGCTACTCTCTCATTGGTTCTCCCTCTTCCCTTTCATCCTCTGCCAAATTGGCAACAAGTGAGAACGAGGAGGTTAAAGGGGCTGTCTCTCCAAGTTGGGAGGTTGATAGTAAAGCAGATGGAAAGTCAAACCTGAGCACGAGGAGAGGGACTATTCGTTGAGTTTTAGAAACCTTTCATATTCACAGTGTGTCCGTTCTCTAGGTTTCCCGTACATGTTATAGCTGTAGTAATATTGCCTTCAACCTGGAGAGTTGGGACCCATGGAATGGGTGCCAGGCATTTGTGCTTCAATGGGTCTGCATTTGCTCACCCAATCTCACCAATCCTCTCAGTCCCAAGTGTCTCTCCTTATGCCACATCCAGCTGTCATTGTAGATAGGGTCATTCCAGGATTCATCAGAGACCCTGAAGGAATTGTAAAGAATTTCCCAGTTTTTTTGTTTTGTTTTTGAAATTCCTTTTTATAGTGCGTTTGAGCTGATTCTCGCTGCCATGTTTATGCCAGTGTAGACACACTTGATTCCCTTACAGAGACATATCAATACATAGGTTTTAAGATTCTTACTAGTCAGATATATTCCTCTGCGCGAAATATTGGGTTTTGAGTCCCTTTCACTGAGGAAGGTGTAGTTCTTTTCTATTCCATAGTTTGTTTTTGGAACGGTACCTGTGCTTATATCCATCTCTGGTTTTATGCATCACCCCACCTCTCCTTCCCCCTTCAGCAGGCATAAGAGTGTTTTCTAAATGTGAGACACTGTTCTCTTTCCTAACTCAGTTCAAGTGTAGCCATGTTTACAGGATCTTCATAAGTGATATCTTATGATAAGTTTCTTTTTCTGTGTGACTTATTTCACTTAGAATCATCGTACCTGAATCCACCCATTTTGCTGCTACTGGTCTTATGACATTGATTTCATGGCTGAGGGATATTCCATCGTACGTAAGTACCACAATTTTTTGAACCATTTTTATATTTCCTGGGATATTTAAGGTGTACCCAAGTTGAGGTCCTTGTAAGCACTGCAGCCCTAAATTTTGGGGTGGCTCTGTCTTATTGATTTTCAGTTTTCCCAAGGTATATCCCTAGACTGGAAGTGCCCTTGGCTCTGTAGCTCTGTTGTTTACTTGTTTTAGGGAACACAGTGCACTCCTTCAGGGAGGCAGTTGGCAATTTACATCCCGCCCATCAGCATATCAGGGCTCCCTGTTCTCCAGGGCCTGTCTTGCCTTTCTGGTTTTTACACATTTTGTGGATGTCCCTTTTGACCGGTGGGAAGTGATACTTCTTTGTAGTGCAGATTTGCATTGCCCGCTTGCTTGCTTGGCCTAAAAGGGCGTATGCGTTTTCTCCTGAAGGAGAAAATCATACGCCCTTTTTCGCCAAGTGCATCATTGTCGAAGTTGTGCCCCTCTTCCTGTGCTTTAAAGGCGATTCCAACGTACCTCTTGAAATCTGTTTCCTGCTATTCTGCCTCGCTTTCAAGTCTGCCTCGTTGGCTTCCCTCAACAGATTTTTGGACGATAGTTGTCCTTTATTACTCGGCCAGTTTGTGAATTGCTGTGCCCCTGAGCTCCATTTTTCAACTCGTTTTTGGTGAGCTGACCGCAAGTCCAAAATTTTGGTTCAGGACCTAAGCTGGTTCCCGGTGGGGGTCTGAGACTTTGCTTAATTCTTCTTCCTGCCGGGAAGTTAGAGTGATATGTGCCCGTCCAAATGCCTAACAGCTACTCTCTCATTGGTTCTCCCTCTTCCCTTTCATCCTCTGCCAAATTGGCAACCTGTGCGAACCAGGAGGTTAAAGGGGCTGTCTCTCCAAGTTGGGAGATTGATAGTAATGCAGATGGAAAGTCAAACCGGAGCACCAGGAGAGGGACTATTCGTTGAGTTTTAGAAACCTTTCGTATTCACAGTGGGTCCGTTCTCTAGGTTTCCAGTACATGTTATAACTGTAGTAATATTCCCTTCAACCTGGAGAGTTGGGACCCATGGAATGGGTGCCATGCATTATTGCTTTAAAGGGTCTGCATTTGCTCACCCAATCTCACCAATCCTCTCAGTCCCAAGTGTCCAGCCTTATGCCACATACAGCTGTTGTTGTGCATAGGGTCATTCCAAATTTCATCAGAGACCCTGAAGGAATTGTAAAGAATTTCCCAGTTTTTTTGTTTTGTTTTTAAATTCCTTTTTATAGTGGGTTTCCGCTGATTCTCGTTGCCATGTTTATGCCATTCTAGACACACTTGATTCCCTTACAGAGGCATATCAATACATAGGTTTTAAGATTCTTACTCGTCAGATATATTCCTCTGCAGGAAATATGGGGTTTTGAGTCCCTTTCACTGAGGAAGGTGTAGGTCTTGTCTATTCCATAGTTGGTTTTTCGAACGGTACCT
Organism: Hyperoodon ampullatus; assembly: GCF_949752795.1. Classification (NCBI taxonomy): domain Eukaryota; kingdom Metazoa; phylum Chordata; class Mammalia; order Artiodactyla; family Ziphiidae; genus Hyperoodon; species Hyperoodon ampullatus. The sequence goes on from NW_027640521.1 coordinate 484,128, forward strand.
GTGCTTATATCAAACTCTGGTTTTATGCATCACCCCACCTCTCCTTCCCCCTTAAGCAGGCATAAGAGTGTTTTCTAAATGTGAGACACTGTTCTCTTTCCTAACTCAGTTCAAGTGTAGCCATGTTTACAGGATCTTCATAAGTGATATCTTATGCTAAGTTTCTTTTTCTCTGTGACTTATTTCACTTAGAATCATCGTACCTGAATCCACCCATTTTGCTGCTACTGGTCTTATGACATTGATTTCATGGCTGAGGGATATTCCATCGTACGTAAGTACCACAATTTTTTGAACCATTTTTATATTTCCTGGGATATTTAGGGTGTACCCAAGTTGAGGTCCTTGTAAGCAGTGCAGCCCTAAATTTTGGGGTGGCTCTGTCTTATTGATTTTCAGTTTTCCCGAGGTATATTCCCTAGATTGGAAGTGCCCTCGGCTCTGTAGCTCTGTTCTTTACTAGTTTCAGGGAACACAATGCACTCCTCCAGAGAGGCAGTTGGCAATTTACATCCCGCCCATCAGCATAACAAGGCTCCCTGTTCTCCAGGGCCTGTCTTGCCTTTCCGGTTTTTACACATTTTGTGGATGTCCCTTTTGACCGGTGGGAAGTGATACTTCTTTGTAGTGCAGATTTGCATTGCCCGCTTGCTTGCTTTGCCAAAAAGGGCGTATGCGTTTTCTCCTGAATATATTCAGGAGAAAACGCATACGCCCTTTTTGGCCAAGTGCATCATTGTCGAAATTGTGCCCCTCTTCCTGTGCTTAAAGGCGATTCCAACGTACCTCTTGAAATCTGTTTCCTGCTATTCTGCCTCGCTTTCAAGTCCACCTCGTTGCCTTACCTCAACAGATTTTTGGACGATAGTTGTCCTTTATTACTCGGCCAGTTTGTGAATTGCTGTGCCCCTGAGCTCCATTTTTCAACTCGTTTTTGGTGAGCTGACCGCAAGTCCAAAATGTTGGTTCAGGACCTATGCTGGTTCTGATGGGTGGCTGAGACTTTGGTTAATTCTTCTTCCTGCCGGCAAATTACAGTGATATGTGCCCGTTCAAATGCCTAACAGCTACTCTCTCATTGGTTCTCCCTTTTCCCTTTCATCCTCTGCCAAAATGGCAACCTGTGCGAACCAGGAAGTTAAAGGGGCTGTCTCTCCAAGTTGGGAGGTTGATAGTAAAGCAGATGGAAAGTCAAACCGGAGAACCAGGAGAGGGACTATTCGTTGAGTTTTAGAAACCTTTCGTATTCACAGTGTGTCCGTTCTCTAGGTTTCCCGTACATGTTATAGCAGTAGTAATATTCCCTTCAACCTGGAGAGTTGGGACCCATGGAATGGGTGTCAGGCATTTGTGCTTTAAAGGGTCTGCATTTGCTCACCCAATCTCACCAATCATCTCAGTCCCAAGTGTCCCTCCTTATGCCACATCCAGCTGTCATTGTAGATAGGGTCATTCCAGGTTTCATCAGAGACCCTGAAGGAATTGTAAAGAATTTCCCAGATTTTTGTTTTGTTTTTGAAGTTCCTTTTTATAGTGGGTTTGAGCTGATTCTCGCTGCCATGTTTATGCCAGTGTAGACCCACTTGATTCCCTTACGGAGACATATCAATACATAGGTTTTAAGATTCTTACTAGTCAGATATATTCCTCTGCGGGAAATATGGGGTTTTGAGTCCCTTTCACTGAGGAAGGTGTAGTTCTTGTCTATTCCATAGTTTGTTTTTGGAACGGTACCTGTGCTTATATCAAACTCTGGTTTTATGCATCACCCCACCTCTCCTTCCCCCTTCAGCAGACATAAGAGTGTTTTCTAAATGTGAGACACTGTTCTCTTTCCTAACTCAGTTCAAGTGTAGCCATATTTACAGGATCTTCATAAGTGATATCTTATGATAAGTTTCTTTTTCTGTGTGACTTATTTCACTTAGAATCAACGTACCTGAATCCACCCATTTTGCTGCTACTGGTCTTATGACATTGATTTCATGGTTGAGGGATATTCCATCGTACGTAAGTACCACAATTTTTTGAACCATTTTTATATTTCCTGGGATATTTAAGGTGTACCCAAGTTGAGGTCCTTGTAAGCAGTGCAGACCTAAATTTTGGGGTGGCTCTGTCTTATTGATTTTCAGTTTTCCCAAGGTATATTCCCTAGACTGGAAGTGCCCTTGGCTCTGTAGCTCTGTTGTTTACTTGTTTTAGGGAACACAATGCACTCCTTCATCGAGGCAGTTGGCAATTTACATCCCGCCCATCAGCATAACAGGGCTCCCTGTTCTCCAGGTCCTGTCTTGCCTTTCTGGTTTTTACACATTTTGTGGATGTCCCTTTTGACCGGTGGGAAGTGTTACTTCTTTGTAGTGCAGATTTGCATTGCCCGCTTCCTTGCTTGGCCTAAATGGGCGTATGCGTTTTCTCCTGAAGGAGAAAATGCATACGCCCTTTTTCGCTAAGTGCATCATTGTCGAAGTTGTGCCCCTCTTCCTGTGCTTTAAAGGCGATTCCAACGTACCTCTTGAAATCTGTTTCCTGCTATTCTGCCTCGCTTTCAAGTCTGCCTCGTTGCCTTCCCTCAACAGATTTTTGGACGATAGTTGTCCTTTATTACTCGGCCAGTTTGTGAATGGCTGTGCCCCTGAGCTCCTTTTTTCAACTCTTTTTTGGTGAGCTGACCGCAAGTCCAAAATTTTGGTTCAGGACCTATGCTGGTTCCCGGTGGGGGGCTGAGACTTTGGTTAATTCTTCTTCCTGCCGGGAAGTTAGAGTGATATGTGCCCGTCCAAATGCCTAACAGCTACTCTCTCATTGGTTCTCCCTCTTCCCTTTCATCCTCTGCCAAATTGGCAACCTGTGCGAACCAGGAGGTTAAAGGGGCTGTCTCTCCAAGTTGGGAGGTTGATAGTAAAGCAGATGTAAAGTCAAACCGGAGCACCAGGAGAGGGACTATTCGTTGAGTTTTAGAAACCTTTCGTATTCACAGTGGGTCCGTTCTCTAGGTTTCCAGTACATGTTATAACTGTAGTAATATTCCATTCAACCTGGAGTGTTGGGACCCATGGAATGGGTGCCATGCATTATTGCTTTAAAGGGTCTGCATTTGCTCACCCAAGCTCACCAATCCTTTCAGTCCCAAGTGTCCAGCCTTATGCCACATACAGCTGTTGTTGTACATAGGGTCATTCCAAATTTCATCAGAGACCCTGAAGGAATTGTAAAGAATTTCCCAGTTTTTTTGTTTTGTTTTTAAATTCCTTTTTATAGTGGGTTTCGGCTGATTCTCGTTGCCATGTTTATGCCATTCTAGACACACTTGATTCCCTTACAGAGACATATCAATACATAGGTTTTAAGATTCTTACTCGTCAGATATATTCCTCTGCAGGAAATATGGGGTTTTGAGTCCCTTTCACTGAGGAAGGTGTAGGTCTTGTCTATTCCATAGTTGGTTTTTGGAACGGTACCTGTGCTTATATCAAACTCTGGTTTTATGCATCACCCCACCTCTCCTTCCCCCTTAAGCAGGCATAAGAGTGTTTTTTAAATGTGTGACACTGTTCTCTTTCCTAAGTCAGTTCAAGTGTAGCCATGTTTACAGGATCTTCATAAGTGATATCTTATGATAAGTTTCTTTTTCTGTGTGACTTATTTCACTTAGAATCATCGTACCTGAATCCACCCATTTTGCTGCTACTGGTCTTATGACATTGATTTCATGGCTGAGGGATATTCCATCGTACGTAAGTACCACAATTTTTTGAACCATTTTTATATTTCCTGGTATATTTAGGGTGTACCCAAGTTGAGGTCCTTGTAAGCAGTGCAGCCCTAAATTTTGGGGTGGCTCTGTCTTATTGATTTTCAGTTTTCCCAAGGTATATTCCCTAGATTGGAAGTGCCCTTGGCTCTGTAGCTCTGTTCTTTACTAGTTTCAGGGAACACAATGTACTCCTCCAGAGCGGCAGTTGGCAATTTACATCCCACCCATCAGCATAACAAGGCTCCCTGTTCTCCAGGGCCTGTCTTGCCTTTCTGGTTTTTACACATTTTGTGGATGTCCCTTTTGACCGGTGGGAAGTGATACTTCTTTGTAGTGCAGATTTGCATTGCCCGCTTGCTTGCTTGGCCAAAAAGGGCGTATGCATTTTCTCCTGAATATATTCAGGAGAAAACGCATACGCCCTTTTTGGCCAAGTGCATCATTGTCGAAGTTGTGCCCCTCTTCCTGTGCTTTAATGGCGATTCCAACGTACCTCTTGAAATCTGTTTTCTGCTATACTGCCTCGCTCTGAATTCCGCCTCGTTGCCTTCCGTCAACAGATTTTTAGACGATAGTTGTCCTTTATTACTCGGCCAGTTTGTGAATTGCTGTGCCCCTGAGCTCCATTTTTCAACTCGTTTTGTTGAGCTGACCGAAAGTCCAACATTTTGGTTCAGGACCTATGCTGGTTCCCAGTGGGGGGCTGAGACTTTGGTTAATTCTTCTTCCTGCCAGGAAATTACAGTGATATGTGCCCGTCCAAATGCCTAACAGCTACTCTCTCATTGGTTCTCCCTCTTCCCTTTCATCCTCTGCCAAATTGGCAACGTGTGCGAACCAGGAGGTTAAAGGGGCTGTCTCTCCAAGTTGGGAGGTTGATAGTAAAGCAGATGGAAAGTCAAACCGGAGCACCAGGAGAGGGACTATTCGTTGAGTTTTAGAAACCTTTCGTATTCACAGTGTGTCCGTTCTCTAGGTTTCCCGTACATGTTATAGCTGTAGTAATATTCCCTTCAACCTGGGGAGTTGGGACCCATGGAATGGGTGCCAGGTATTTGTGCTTTAAAGTGTCTGCATTTGCTCACCCAATCTCACCAATCCTCTCAGTCCCAAGTGTCCCTCCTTATGCCACATCCAGCTGTCATTGTAGATAGGGTCATTCCAGGTTTCATCAGAGACCCTGAAGGCAATGTAAAGAATTTCCCAGTTTTTTTGTTTTGTTTTTGAAATTCCTTTTTATAGTGGGTTTGAGCTGATTCTCGCTGCCATATTTATGCCAGTCTAGACACACTTGATTCCCTCACGGAGACATATCAATACATAGGTTTTAAGATTCTTACTAGCCAGATATATTCCTCTGCGGGAAACATGGGGTTTTGAGTCCCTTTCACTGAGGAAGGTGTAGGTCTTGTCTATTCCATAGTTGGTTTTTGGAACGGTACCTGTGCTTATAGCAAACTCTGGTTTTATGCATCACCCCACCTCTCCTTCCCCCTTAAGCAGGCATAAGAGTGTTTTCTAAATGTGAGACACTGTTCTCTTTCCTAACTCAGTTCAAGTGAAGCCATGTTTACAGGATCTTCATAAGTGATATCTTATGATAAGTTTCTTTTTCTGTGTGACTTATTTCACTTAGAATCATCGTACCTGAATCCACCCATTTTGCTGCTACTGGTCTTATGACATTGATTTCATGGCTGAGGGCTATTCAATCTTACGTAAGTACCACAATTTTTTGAACCATTTTTATATTTCCTGGGATATTTTAGGTGTACCTAAGTTGAGGTCCTTGTAAGCAGTGCAGCCCTAAATTTTGGGGTGGCTCTGTCTTATTGATTTTCAGTTTTCCCAAGGTATATTCCCTACACTGGAAGTGCCCTTGGCTCTGTAGCTCTGTTCTTTACTTGTTTTAGGGAACACAATACACTCCTCCAGAGAGGCAGTTGGCAATTTACATCCGGCCCATCAGCATAACAAGGCTCCCTGTTCTCCAGGGCCTGTCTTGCCTTTCTGGTGTTTACACATTTTGTGGATATCCCTTTTGACCGGTGGGAAGTGATACTTCTTTGTAGTGCAGATTTGCATAGCCCGCTTGCTTGCTTGGCCAAAAAGGGCGTATGCGTTTTCTCCTGAATATATTCAGGAGAAAACGCATACGCCCTTTTTGGCCAAGTGCATCATTGACGAAGTTGTGCCCCTCTTCCTGTGCTTTAAAGGCGATTCCAACGTACCTCTTGAAATCTGTTTCCTGCTAGTCTGCCTCGCTCTCAAGTCCGCCTCGTTGCCTTCCGTCAACAGATTTTTGGACGATAGTTGTCCTTTATTACTCGGCCAGTTTGTGAATTGCTGTGCCCCTGAGCTCCATTTTTCAACTCGTTTTTGTTGAGCTGACCGAAAGTCCAACATTTTGGTTCAGGACCTATGCTGGTTCCCGGTGGGGGGCTGAGACTTTGGTTAATTCTTCTTCCTGCCAGGAAATTACAGTGATATGTGCCCATCCAAATGCCTAACAGCTACTCTCTCATTGGTTCTCCCTCTTCCCTTTCATCCTCTGCCAAATTGGCAACGTGTGCGAACCAGGAGGTTAAAGGGGATGTCTCTCCAAGTTGGGAGGTTGATAGTAAAGCAGATGGAAAGTCAAACCGGAGCACCAGGAGAGGGACTATTCGTTGAGTTTTAGAAACCTTTCGTATTCACAGTGTGTCCGTTCTCTAGGTTTCCCGTACATGTTATAGCTGTAGTAATATTCCCTTCAACCTGGGGAGTTGGGACCCATGGAATGTGTGCCAGGTATTTGTGCTTTAAAGTGTCTGCATTTGCTCACCCAATCTCACCAATCCTCTCAGTCCCAAGTGTCCCTCCTTATGCCACATCCAGCTGTCATTGTAGATAGGGTCATTCCAGGTTTCATCAGAGACCCTGAAGGAATTGTAAAGAATTTCCCAGTTTTTTTGTTTTGTTTTTGAAATTCCTTTTTATAGTGGGTTTGAGCTGATTCTCGCTGCCATGTTTATGCCAGTCTAGACACACTTGATTCCCTTACGGAGACATATCAATACATAGGTTTTAAGATCCTTACTAGTCAGATATATTCCTCTGCGGGAAATATGGGGTTTTGAGTCCCTTTCACTGAGGAAGGTGTAGGTCTTTTCTATTCCATAGTTGGTTTATGGAACGGTAACTGTGCTTATAGCAAACTCTGGTTTTATGCATCACCCCACCTCTCCTTCCCCCTTAAGCAGGCATAAGAGTGTTTTCTAAATGTGAGACACTGTTCTCTTTCCTAACTCAGTTCAAGTGTAGCCATGTTTACAGGATCTTCATAAGTGATATCTTATGATAAGTTTCTTTTTCTGTGTGACTTATTTCACTTAGAATCATCGTACCTGAATCCACCCATTTTGCTGCTACTGGTCTTATGACATTGATTTCATGGCTGAGGGATATTCCATTGTACGTAAGTACCACAATTTTTTGAACCATTTTTATAATTCCTGGGATATTTAATGTGTACCCAAGTTGAGGTTCTTGTAAGCAGTGCAGCCCTAAATATTGGGGTGGCTCTGTCTTATTGATTTTCAGTTTTCCCTAGGTATATTCCCTAGACTGGAAGTGCCCTTGGCTCTGTAGCTCTGTTGTTTACTTGTTTTAGGGAACACAGTGTACTCCTCCAGAGCGGCAGTTCGCAATTTACATCCCGCACATCAGCATAACAAGGCTCCCTGTTCTCCAGGGCCTGTCTTGCCTTTCTGGTTTTTACACATTTTGTGGATGTCCCTTTTGACCGGTGGGAAGTGATACTTCTTTGTAGTGCAGATTTGCATTGCCCGCTTGCTTGCTTGGCCAAAAAGGGCGTATTCTTTTTCTCCTGAATATATTCAGGAGAAAACGCATACGCCCTTTTTGGCCAAGTGCATCATTGTCGAAGTTGTGCCCCTCTTCCTGTGCTTTAAAGGCGATTCCAACGTACCTCTTGAAATCTGTTTCCTGCTATTCTGCCTCGGTTTCAAGTCCGCCTCGTTGCCTTCCCTCAACAGATTTTTGGACGATAGTTGTCCTTTATTACTCGGCCAGTTTGTGAATTGCTGTGCCCCTGAGCTCCATTTTTCAATTCGTTTTTGGTGAGCTGACCGCAAGTCCAAAATTTTGGTTCAGGACCTATGCTGGTTCCCGGTGGGGGGCTGAGACTTTGGTTAATTCTTCTTCCTGCCGGGAAGTTAGAGTGATATGTGCCCGTCCAAATGCCTAACAGCTACTCTCTCATTGGTTCTCCCTCTTCCCTTTCATCCTCTGCCAAATTGGCAACCTGTGCGAACCAGGAGGTTAAAGGGGCTGTCTCTCCAAGTTGGGAGGTTGATAGTAAAGCAGATGTAAAGTCAAACCGGAGCACCAGGAGAGGGACTATTCGTTGAGTTTTAGAAACCTTTCGTATTCACAGTGGGTCCGTTCTCTAGGTTTCCAGTACATGTTATAACTGTAGTAATATTCCCTTCAACCTGGAGTGTTGGGACCCATGGAATGGGTGCCATGCATTATTGCTTTAAAGGGTCTGCATTTGCTCACCCAAGCTCACCAATCCTTTCAGTCCCAAGTGTCCAGCCTTATGCCACATACAGCTGTTGTTGTACATAGGGTCATTCCAAATTTCATCAGAGACCCTGAAGGAATTGTAAAGAATTTCCCAGTTTTTTTTGTTTTGTTTTTAAATTCCTTTTTATAGTGGGTTTCAGCTGATTCTCGTTGCCATGTTTATGCCATTCTAGACACACTTGATTCCCTTACAGAGACATATCAATACATAGGTTTTTTTTTTTTTTTTTTTTTTTTTTTTTTTTTTGTGGTACGCGGGCCTCTCACTGTTGTGGCCTCTCCCGTTGCGGAGCACAGGCTCCGGATGCACAGGCTCAGCAGCCATGGCTCACGGGCCCAGCCGCTCCGCGGCATATGGGATCCTCCCAGACCGGGGCACGAACCCGTATCCCCTGCATCGGCAGGCGGACTCTCAACCACTGCGCGACCAGGGAGGCCCAATACATAGGTTTTAAGATTCTTACTCGTCAGATATATTCCTCTGCAGGAAATATGGGGTTTTGAGTCCCTTTCACTGAGGAAGGTGTAGGTCTTGTCTATTCCATAGTTGGTTTTTGGAACGGTACCTGTGCTTATATCAAACTCTGGTTTTATGCATCACCCCACCTCTCCTTCCCCCTTAAGCAGGCATAAGAGTGTTTTTTAAATGTGTGACACTGTTCTCTTTCCTAAGTCAGTTCAAGTGTAGCCATGTTTACAGGATCTTCATAAGTGATATCTTATGATAAGTTTCTTTTTCTGTGTGACTTATTTCACTTAGAATCATCGTACCTGAATCCACCCATTTTGCTGCTACTGGTCTTATGACATTGATTTCATGGCTGAGGGATATACCATCGTACGTAAGTACCACAATTTTTTGAACCATTTTTATATTTCCTGGTATATTTAGGGTGTACCCAAGTTGAGGTCCTTGTAAGCAGTGCAGCCCTAAATTTTGGGGTGGCTCTGTCTTATTGATTTTCAGTTTTCCCAAGGTATATTCCCTAGATTGGAAGTGCCCTTGGCTCTGTAGCTCTGTTCTTTACTAGTTTCAGGGAACACAATGTACTCCTCCAGAGCGGCAGTTGGCAATTTACATCCCACCCATCAGCATAACAAGGCTCCCTGTTCTCCAGGGCCTGTCTTGCCTTTCTGGTTTTTACACATTTTGTGGATGTCCCTTTTGACCGGTGGGAAGTGATACTTCTTTGTAGTGCAGATTTGCATTGCCCGCTTGCTTGCTTGGCCAAAAAGGGCGTATGCATTTTCTCCTGAATATATTCAGGAGAAAACGCATACGCCCTTTTTGGCCAAGTGCATCATTGTCGAAGTTGTGCCCCTCTTCCTGTGCTTTAATGGCGATTCCAACGTACCTCTTGAAATCTGTTTTCTGCTATTCTGCCTCGCTCTGAAGTCCGCCTCGTTGCCTTCCGTCAACAGATTTTTAGACGATAGTTGTCCTTTATTACTCGGCCAGTTTGTGAATTGCTGTGCCCCTGAGCTCCATTTTTCAACTCGTTTTGTTGAGCTGACCGAAAGTCCAACATTTTGGTTCAGGACCTATGCTGGTTCCCAGTGGGGGGCTGAGACTTTGGTTAATTCTTCTTCCTGCCAGGAAATTACAGTGATATGTGCCCGTCCAAATGCCTAACAGCTACTCTCTCATTGGTTCTCCCTCTTCCCTTTCATCCTCTGCCAAATTGGCAACGTGTGCGAACCAGGAGGTTAAAGGGGCTGTCTCTCCAAGTTGGGAGGTTGATAGTAAAGCAGATGGAAAGTCAAACCGGAGCACCAGGAGAGGGACTATTCGTTGAGTTTTAGAAACCTTTCGTATTCACAGTGTGTCCGTTCTCTAGGTTTCCCGTACATGTTATAGCTGTAGTAATATTCCCTTCAACCTGGGGAGTTGGGACCCATGGAATGGGTGCCAGGTATTTGTGCTTTAAAGTGTCTGCATTTGCTCACCCAATCTCACCAATCCTCTCAGTCCCAAGTGTCCCTCCTTATGCCACATCCAGCTGTCATTGTAGATAGGGTCATTCCAGGTTTCATCAGAGACCCTGAAGGCAATGTAAAGAATTTCCCAGTTTTTTTGTTTTGTTTTTGAAATTCCTTTTTATAGTGGGTTTGAGCTGATTCTCGCTGCCATATTTATGCCAGTCTAGACACACTTGATTCCCTCACGGAGACATATCAATACATAGGTTTTAAGATTCTTACTAGCCAGATATATTCCTCTGCGGGAAACATGGGGTTTTGAGTCCCTTTCACTGAGGAAGGTGTAGGTCTTGTCTATTCCATAGTTGGTTTTTGGAACGGTACCTGTGCTTATAGCAAACTCTGGTTTTATGCATCACCCCACCTCTCCTTCCCCCTTAAGCAGGCATAAGAGTGTTTTCTAAATGTGAGACACTGTTCTCTTTCCTAACTCAGTTCAAGTGAAGCCATGTTTACAGGATCTTCATAAGTGATATCTTATGATAAGTTTCTTTTTCTGTGTGACTTATTTCACTTAGAATCATCGTACCTGAATCCACCCATTTTGCTGCTACTGGTCTTATGACATTGATTTCATGGCTGAGGGCTATTCCATCGTACGTAAGTACCACAATTTTTTGAACCATTTTTATATTTCCTGGGATATTTTAGGTGTACCTAAGTTGAGGTCCTTGTAAGCAGTGCAGCCCTAAATTTTGGGGTGGCTCTGTCTTATTGATTTTCAGTTTTCCCAAGGTATATTCCCTAGACTGGAAGTGCCCTTGGCTCTGTAGCTCTGTTCTTTACTTGTTTTAGGGAACACAATACACTCCTCCAGAGAGGCAGTTGGCAATTTACATCCCGCCCATCAGCATAACAAGGCTCCCTGTTCTCCAGGGCCTGTCTTGCCTTTCTGGTGTTTACACATTTTGTGGATATCCCTTTTGACCGGTGGGAAGTGATACTTCTTTGTAGTGCAGATTTGCATTGCCCGCTTGCTTGCTTGGCCAAAAAGGGCGTATGCGTTTTCTCCTGAATATATTCAGGAGAAAACGCATACACCCTTTTTGGCCAAGTGCATCATTGACGAAGTTGTGCCCCTCTTCCTGTGCTTTAAAGGCGATTCCAACGTACCTCTTGAAATCTGTTTCCTGCTAGTCTGCCTCGCTCTCAAGTCCGCCTCGTTGCCTTCCGTCAACAGATTTTTGGACGATAGTTGTCCTTTATTACTCGGCCAGTTTGTGAATTGCTGTGCCCCTGAGCTCCATTTTTCAACTCGTTTTTGTTGAGCTGACCGAAAGTCCAACATTTTGGTTCAGGACCTATGCTGGTTCCCGGTGGAGGGCTGAGACTTTGGTTAATTCTTCTTCCTGCCAGGAAATTACAGTGATATGTGCCCATCCAAATGCCTATCAGCTACTCTCTCATTGGTTCTCCCTCTTCCCTTTCATCCTCTGCCAAATTGGCAACGTGTGCGAACCAGGAGGTTAAAGGGGATGTCTCTCCAAGTTGGGAGGTTGATAGTAAAGCAGATGGAAAGTCAAACCGGAGCACCAGGAGAGGGACTATTCGTTGAGTTTTAGAAACCTTTCGTATTCACAGTGTGTCCGTTCTCTAGGTTTCCCGTACATGTTATAGCTGTAGTAATATTCCCTTCAACCTGGGGAGTTGGGACCCATGGAATGTGTGCCAGGTATTTGTGCTTTAAAGTGTCTGCATTTGCTCACCCAATCTCACCAATCCTCTCAGTCCCAAGTGTCCCTCCTTATGCCACATCCAGCTGTCATTGTAGATAGGGTCATTCCAGGTTTCATCAGAGACCCTGAAGGAATTGTAAAGAATTTCCCAGTTTTTTTGTTTTGTTTTTGAAATTCCTTTTTATAGTGGGTTTGAGCTGATTCTCGCTGCCATGTTTATGCCAGTCTAGACACACTTGATTCCCTTACGGAGACATATCAATACATAGGTTTTAAGATCCTTACTAGTCAGATATATTCCTCTGCGGGAAATATGGGGTTTTGAGTCCCTTTCACTGAGGAAGGTGTAGGTCTTTTCTATTCCATAGTTGGTTTATGGAACGGTAACTGTGCTTATAGCAAACTCTGGTTTTATGCATCACCCCACCTCTCCTTCCCCCTTAAGCAGGCATAAGAGTGTTTTCTAAATGTGAGACACTGTTCTCTTTCCTAACTCAGTTCAAGTGTAGCCATGTTTACAGGATCTTCATAAGTGATATCTTATGATAAGTTTCTTTTTCTGTGTGACTTATTTCACTTAGAATCATCGTACCTGAATCCACCCATTTTGCTGCTACTGGTCTTATGACATTGATTTCATGGCTGAGGGATATTCCATTGTACGTAAGTACCACAATTTTTTGAACCATTTTTATAATTCCTGGGATATTTAATGTGTACCCAAGTTGAGGTTCTTGTAAGCAGTGCAGCCCTAAATATTGGGGTGGCTCTGTCTTATTGATTTTCAGTTTTCCCTAGGTATATTCCCTAGACTGGAAGTGCCCTTGGCTCTGTAGCTCTGTTGTTTACTTGTTTTAGGGAACACAGTGTACTCCTCCAGAGCGGCAGTTCGCAATTTACATCCCGCACATCAGCATAACAAGGCTCCCTGTTCTCCAGGGCCTGTCTTGCCTTTCTGGTTTTTACACATTTTGTGGATGTCCCTTTTGACCGGTGGGAAGTGATACTTCTTTGTAGTGCAGATTTGCATTGCCCGCTTGCTTGCTTGGCCAAAAAGGGCGTATGCATTTTCTCCTGAATATATTCAGGAGAAAACGCATACGCCCTTTTTGGCCAAGTGCATCATTGTCGAAGTTGTGCCCCTCTTCCTGTGCTTTAATGGCGATTCCAACGTACCTCTTGAAATCTGTTTTCTGCTATTCTGCCTCGCTCTGAAGTCCGCCTCGTTGCCTTCCGTCAACAGATTTTTAGACGATAGTTGTCCTTTATTACTCGGCCAGTTTGTGAATTGCTGTGCCCCTGAGCTCCATTTTTCAACTCGTTTTGTTGAGCTGACCGAAAGTCCAACATTTTGGTTCAGGACCTATGCTGGTTCCCAGTGGGGGGCTGAGACTTTGGTTAATTCTTCTTCCTGCCAGGAAATTACAGTGATATGTGCCCGTCCAAATGCCTAACAGCTACTCTCTCATTGGTTCTCCCTCTTCCCTTTCATCCTCTGCCAAATTGGCAACGTGTGCGAACCAGGAGGTTAAAGGGGCTGTCTCTCCAAGTTGGGAGGTTGATAGTAAAGCAGATGGAAAGTCAAACCGGAGCACCAGGAGAGGGACTATTCGTTGAGTTTTAGAAACCTTTCGTATTCACAGTGTGTCCGTTCTCTAGGTTTCCCGTACATGTTATAGCTGTAGTAATATTCCCTTCAACCTGGGGAGTTGGGACCCATGGAATGGGTGCCAGGTATTTGTGCTTTAAAGTGTCTGCATTTGCTCACCCAATCTCACCAATCCTCTCAGTCCCAAGTGTCCCTCCTTATGCCACATCCAGCTGTCATTGTAGATAGGGTCATTCCAGGTTTCATCAGAGACCCTGAAGGCAATGTAAAGAATTTCCCAGTTTTTTTGTTTTGTTTTTGAAATTCCTTTTTATAGTGGGTTTGAGCTGATTCTCGCTGCCATATTTATGCCAGTCTAGACACACTTGATTCCCTCACGGAGACATATCAATACATAGGTTTTAAGATTCTTACTAGCCAGATATATTCCTCTGCGGGAAACATGGGGTTTTGAGTCCCTTTCACTGAGGAAGGTGTAGGTCTTGTCTATTCCATAGTTGGTTTTTGGAACGGTACCTGTGCTTATAGCAAACTCTGGTTTTATGCATCACCCCACCTCTCCTTCCCCCTTAAGCAGGCATAAGAGTGTTTTCTAAATGTGAGACACTGTTCTCTTTCCTAACTCAGTTCAAGTGAAGCCATGTTTACAGGATCTTCATAAGTGATATCTTATGATAAGTTTCTTTTTCTGTGTGACTTATTTCACTTAGAATCATCGTACCTGAATCCACCCATTTTGCTGCTACTGGTCTTATGACATTGATTTCATGGCTGAGGGCTATTCCATCGTACGTAAGTACCACAATTTTTTGAACCATTTTTATATTTCCTGGGATATTTTAGGTGTACCTAAGTTGAGGTCCTTGTAAGCAGTGCAGCCCTAAATTTTGGGGTGGCTCTGTCTTATTGATTTTCAGTTTTCCCAAGGTATATTCCCTAGACTGGAAGTGCCCTTGGCTCTGTAGCTCTGTTCTTTACTTGTTTTAGGGAACACAATACACTCCTCCAGAGAGGCAGTTGGCAATTTACATCCCGCCCATCAGCATAACAAGGCTCCCTGTTCTCCAGGGCCTGTCTTGCCTTTCTGGTGTTTACACATTTTGTGGATATCCCTTTTGACCGGTGGGAAGTGATACTTCTTTGTAGTGCAGATTTGCATTGCCCGCTTGCTTGCTTGGCCAAAAAGGGCGTATGCGTTTTCTCCTGAATATATTCAGGAGAAAACGCATACGCCCTTTTTGGCCAAGTGCATCATTGACGAAGTTGTGCCCCTCTTCCTGTGCTTTAAAGGCGATTCCAACGTACCTCTTGAAATCTGTTTCCTGCTAGTCTGCCTCGCTCTCAAGTCCGCCTCGTTGCCTTCCGTCAACAGATTTTTGGACGATAGTTGTCCTTTATTACTCGGCCAGTTTGTGAATTGCTGTGCCCCTGAGCTCCATTTTTCAACTCGTTTTTGTTGAGCTGACCGAAAGTCCAACATTTTGGTTCAGGACCTATGCTGGTTCCCGGTGGAGGGCTGAGACTTTGGTTAATTCTTCTTCCTGCCAGGAAATTACAGTGATATGTGCCCATCCAAATGCCTATCAGCTACTCTCTCATTGGTTCTCCCTCTTCCCTTTCATCCTCTGCCAAATTGGCAACGTGTGCGAACCAGGAGGTTAAAGGGGATGTCTCTCCAAGTTGGGAGGTTGATAGTAAAGCAGATGGAAAGTCAAACCGGAGCACCAGGAGAGGGACTATTCGTTGAGTTTTAGAAACCTTTCGTATTCACAGTGTGTCCGTTCTCTAGGTTTCCCGTACATGTTATAGCTGTAGTAATATTCCCTTCAACCTGGGGAGTTGGGACCCATGGAATGTGTGCCAGGTATTTGTGCTTTAAAGTGTCTGCATTTGCTCACCCAATCTCACCAATCCTCTCAGTCCCAAGTGTCCCTCCTTATGCCACATCCAGCTGTCATTGTAGATAGGGTCATTCCAGGTTTCATCAGAGACCCTGAAGGAATTGTAAAGAATTTCCCAGTTTTTTTGTTTTGTTTTTGAAATTCCTTTTTATAGTGGGTTTGAGCTGATTCTCGCTGCCATGTTTATGCCAGTCTAGACACACTTGATTCCCTTACGGAGACATATCAATACATAGGTTTTAAGATCCTTACTAGTCAGATATATTCCTCTGCGGGAAATATGGGGTTTTGAGTCCCTTTCACTGAGGAAGGTGTAGGTCTTTTCTATTCCATAGTTGGTTTATGGAACGGTAACTGTGCTTATAGCAAACTCTGGTTTTATGCATCACCCCACCTCTCCTTCCCCCTTAAGCAGGCATAAGAGTGTTTTCTAAATGTGAGACACTGTTCTCTTTCCTAACTCAGTTCAAGTGTAGCCATGTTTACAGGATCTTCATAAGTGATATCTTATGATAAGTTTCTTTTTCTGTGTGACTTATTTCACTTAGAATCATCGTACCTGAATCCACCCATTTTGCTGCTACTGGTCTTATGACATTGATTTCATGGCTGAGGGATATTCCATTGTACGTAAGTACCACAATTTTTTGAACCATTTTTATAATTCCTGGGATATTTAATGTGTACCCAAGTTGAGGTTCTTGTAAGCAGTGCAGCCCTAAATATTGGGGTGGCTCTGTCTTATTGATTTTCAGTTTTCCCTAGGTATATTCCCTAGACTGGAAGTGCCCTTGGCTCTGTAGCTCTGTTGTTTACTTGTTTTAGGGAACACAGTGTACTCCTCCAGAGCGGCAGTTCGCAATTTACATCCCGCACATCAGCATAACAAGGCTCCCTGTTCTCCAGGGCCTGTCTTGCCTTTCTGGTTTTTACACATTTTGTGGATGTCCCTTTTGACCGGTGGGAAGTGATACTTCTTTGTAGTGCAGATTTGCATTGCCCGCTTGCTTGCTTGGCCAAAAAGGGCGTATTCTTTTTCTCCTGAATATATTCAGGAGAAAACGCATACGCCCTTTTTGGCCAAGTGCATCATTGTCGAAGTTGTGCCCCTCTTCCTGTGCTTTAAAGGCGATTCCAACGTACCTCTTGAAATCTGTTTCCTGCTATTCTGCCTCGGTTTCAAGTCCGCCTCGTTGCCTTCCCTCAACAGATTTTTGGACGATAGTTGTCCTTTATTACTCGGCCAGTTTGTGAATTGCTGTGCCCCTGAGCTCCATTTTTCAATTCGTTTTTGGTGAGCTGACCGCAAGTCCAAAATTTTGGTTCAGGACCTATGCTGGTTCCCGGTGGGGGGCTGAGACTTTGGTTAATTCTTCTTCCTGCCGGGAAGTTAGAGTGATATGTGCCCGTCCAAATGCCTAACAGCTACTCTCTCATTGGTTCTCCCTCTTCCCTTTCATCCTCTGCCAAATTGGCAACCTGTGCGAACCAGGAGGTTAAAGGGGCTGTCTCTCCAAGTTGGGAGGTTGATAGTAAAGCAGATGTAAAGTCAAACCGGAGCACCAGGAGAGGGACTATTCGTTGAGTTTTAGAAACCTTTCGTATTCACAGTGGGTCCGTTCTCTAGGTTTCCAGTACATGTTATAACTGTAGTAATATTCCCTTCAACCTGGAGTGTTGGGACCCATGGAATGGGTGCCATGCATTATTGCTTTAAAGGGTCTGCATTTGCTCACCCAAGCTCACCAATCCTTTCAGTCCCAAGTGTCCAGCCTTATGCCACATACAGCTGTTGTTGTACATAGGGTCATTCCAAATTTCATCAGAGACCCTGAAGGAATTGTAAAGAATTTCCCAGTTTTTTTTGTTTTGTTTTTAAATTCCTTTTTATAGTGGGTTTCAGCTGATTCTCGTTGCCATGTTTATGCCATTCTAGACACACTTGATTCCCTTACAGAGACATATCAATACATAGGTTTTTTTTTTTTTTTTTTTTTTTTTTTTTTTTTTTGTGGTACGCGGGCCTCTCACTGTTGTGGCCTCTCCCGTTGCGGAGCACAGGCTCCGGATGCACAGGCTCAGCAGCCATGGCTCACGGGCCCAGCCGCTCCGCGGCATATGGGATCCTCCCAGACCGGGGCACGAACCCGTATCCCCTGCATCGGCAGGCGGACTCTCAACCACTGCGCGACCAGGGAGGCCCAATACATAGGTTTTAAGATTCTTACTCGTCAGATATATTCCTCTGCAGGAAATATGGGGTTTTGAGTCCCTTTCACTGAGGAAGGTGTAGGTCTTGTCTATTCCATAGTTGGTTTTTGGAACGGTACCTGTGCTTATATCAAACTCTGGTTTTATGCATCACCCCACCTCTCCTTCCCCCTTAAGCAGGCATAAGAGTGTTTTTTAAATGTGTGACACTGTTCTCTTTCCTAAGTCAGTTCAAGTGTAGCCATGTTTACAGGATCTTCATAAGTGATATCTTATGATAAGTTTCTTTTTCTGTGTGACTTATTTCACTTAGAATCATCGTACCTGAATCCACCCATTTTGCTGCTACTGGTCTTATGACATTGATTTCATGGCTGAGGGATATACCATCGTACGTAAGTACCACAATTTTTTGAACCATTTTTATATTTCCTGGTATATTTAGGGTGTACCCAAGTTGAGGTCCTTGTAAGCAGTGCAGCCCTAAATTTTGGGGTGGCTCTGTCTTATTGATTTTCAGTTTTCCCAAGGTATATTCCCTAGATTGGAAGTGCCCTTGGCTCTGTAGCTCTGTTCTTTACTAGTTTCAGGGAACACAATGTACTCCTCCAGAGCGGCAGTTGGCAATTTACATCCCACCCATCAGCATAACAAGGCTCCCTGTTCTCCAGGGCCTGTCTTGCCTTTCTGGTTTTTACACATTTTGTGGATGTCCCTTTTGACCGGTGGGAAGTGATACTTCTTTGTAGTGCAGATTTGCATTGCCCGCTTGCTTGCTTGGCCAAAAAGGGCGTATGCATTTTCTCCTGAATATATTCAGGAGAAAACGCATACGCCCTTTTTGGCCAAGTGCATCATTGTCGAAGTTGTGCCCCTCTTCCTGTGCTTTAATGGCGATTCCAACGTACCTCTTGAAATCTGTTTTCTGCTATTCTGCCTCGCTCTGAAGTCCGCCTCGTTGCCTTCCGTCAACAGATTTTTAGACGATAGTTGTCCTTTATTACTCGGCCAGTTTGTGAATTGCTGTGCCCCTGAGCTCCATTTTTCAACTCGTTTTGTTGAGCTGACCGAAAGTCCAACATTTTGGTTCAGGACCTATGCTGGTTCCCAGTGGGGGGCTGAGACTTTGGTTAATTCTTCTTCCTGCCAGGAAATTACAGTGATATGTGCCCGTCCAAATGCCTAACAGCTACTCTCTCATTGGTTCTCCCTCTTCCCTTTCATCCTCTGCCAAATTGGCAACGTGTGCGAACCAGGAGGTTAAAGGGGCTGTCTCTCCAAGTTGGGAGGTTGATAGTAAAGCAGATGGAAAGTCAAACCGGAGCACCAGGAGAGGGACTATTCGTTGAGTTTTAGAAACCTTTCGTATTCACAGTGTGTCCGTTCTCTAGGTTTCCCGTACATGTTATAGCTGTAGTAATATTCCCTTCAACCTGGGGAGTTGGGACCCATGGAATGGGTGCCAGGTATTTGTGCTTTAAAGTGTCTGCATTTGCTCACCCAATCTCACCAATCCTCTCAGTCCCAAGTGTCCCTCCTTATGCCACATCCAGCTGTCATTGTAGATAGGGTCATTCCAGGTTTCATCAGAGACCCTGAAGGCAATGTAAAGAATTTCCCAGTTTTTTTGTTTTGTTTTTGAAATTCCTTTTTATAGTGGGTTTGAGCTGATTCTCGCTGCCATATTTATGCCAGTCTAGACACACTTGATTCCCTCACGGAGACATATCAATACATAGGTTTTAAGATTCTTACTAGCCAGATATATTCCTCTGCGGGAAACATGGGGTTTTGAGTCCCTTTCACTGAGGAAGGTGTAGGTCTTGTCTATTCCATAGTTGGTTTTTGGAACGGTACCTGTGCTTATAGCAAACTCTGGTTTTATGCATCACCCCACCTCTCCTTCCCCCTTAAGCAGGCATAAGAGTGTTTTCTAAATGTGAGACACTGTTCTCTTTCCTAACTCAGTTCAAGTGAAGCCATGTTTACAGGATCTTCATAAGTGATATCTTATGATAAGTTTCTTTTTCTGTGTGACTTATTTCACTTAGAATCATCGTACCTGAATCCACCCATTTTGCTGCTACTGGTCTTATGACATTGATTTCATGGCTGAGGGCTATTCCATCGTACGTAAGTACCACAATTTTTTGAACCATTTTTATATTTCCTGGGATATTTTAGGTGTACCTAAGTTGAGGTCCTTGTAAGCAGTGCAGCCCTAAATTTTGGGGTGGCTCTGTCTTATTGATTTTCAGTTTTCCCAAGGTATATTCCCTAGACTGGAAGTGCCCTTGGCTCTGTAGCTCTGTTCTTTACTTGTTTTAGGGAACACAATACACTCCTCCAGAGAGGCAGTTGGCAATTTACATCCCGCCCATCAGCATAACAAGGCTCCCTGTTCTCCAGGGCCTGTCTTGCCTTTCTGGTGTTTACACATTTTGTGGATATCCCTTTTGACCGGTGGGAAGTGATACTTCTTTGTAGTGCAGATTTGCATTGCCCGCTTGCTTGCTTGGCCAAAAAGGGCGTATGCGTTTTCTCCTGAATATATTCAGGAGAAAACGCATACACCCTTTTTGGCCAAGTGCATCATTGACGAAGTTGTGCCCCTCTTCCTGTGCTTTAAAGGCGATTCCAACGTACCTCTTGAAATCTGTTTCCTGCTAGTCTGCCTCGCTCTCAAGTCCGCCTCGTTGCCTTCCGTCAACAGATTTTTGGACGATAGTTGTCCTTTATTACTCGGCCAGTTTGTGAATTGCTGTGCCCCTGAGCTCCATTTTTCAACTCGTTTTTGTTGAGCTGACCGAAAGTCCAACATTTTGGTTCAGGACCTATGCTGGTTCCCGGTGGAGGGCTGAGACTTTGGTTAATTCTTCTTCCTGCCAGGAAATTACAGTGATATGTGCCCATCCAAATGCCTATCAGCTACTCTCTCATTGGTTCTCCCTCTTCCCTTTCATCCTCTGCCAAATTGGCAACGTGTGCGAACCAGGAGGTTAAAGGGGATGTCTCTCCAAGTTGGGAGGTTGATAGTAAAGCAGATGGAAAGTCAAACCGGAGCACCAGGAGAGGGACTATTCGTTGAGTTTTAGAAACCTTTCGTATTCACAGTGTGTCCGTTCTCTAGGTTTCCCGTACATGTTATAGCTGTAGTAATATTCCCTTCAACCTGGGGAGTTGGGACCCATGGAATGTGTGCCAGGTATTTGTGCTTTAAAGTGTCTGCATTTGCTCACCCAATCTCACCAATCCTCTCAGTCCCAAGTGTCCCTCCTTATGCCACATCCAGCTGTCATTGTAGATAGGGTCATTCCAGGTTTCATCAGAGACCCTGAAGGAATTGTAAAGAATTTCCCAGTTTTTTTGTTTTGTTTTTGAAATTCCTTTTTATAGTGGGTTTGAGCTGATTCTCGCTGCCATGTTTATGCCAGTCTAGACACACTTGATTCCCTTACGGAGACATATCAATACATAGGTTTTAAGATCCTTACTAGTCAGATATATTCCTCTGCGGGAAATATGGGGTTTTGAGTCCCTTTCACTGAGGAAGGTGTAGGTCTTTTCTATTCCATAGTTGGTTTATGGAACGGTAACTGTGCTTATAGCAAACTCTGGTTTTATGCATCACCCCACCTCTCCTTCCCCCTTAAGCAGGCATAAGAGTGTTTTCTAAATGTGAGACACTGTTCTCTTTCCTAACTCAGTTCAAGTGTAGCCATGTTTACAGGATCTTCATAAGTGATATCTTATGATAAGTTTCTTTTTCTGTGTGACTTATTTCACTTAGAATCATCGTACCTGAATCCACCCATTTTGCTGCTACTGGTCTTATGACATTGATTTCATGGCTGAGGGATATTCCATTGTACGTAAGTACCACAATTTTTTGAACCATTTTTATAATTCCTGGGATATTTAATGTGTACCCAAGTTGAGGTTCTTGTAAGCAGTGCAGCCCTAAATATTGGGGTGGCTCTGTCTTATTGATTTTCAGTTTTCCCTAGGTATATTCCCTAGACTGGAAGTGCCCTTGGCTCTGTAGCTCTGTTGTTTACTTGTTTTAGGGAACACAGTGTACTCCTCCAGAGCGGCAGTTCGCAATTTACATCCCGCACATCAGCATAACAAGGCTCCCTGTTCTCCAGGGCCTGTCTTGCCTTTCTGGTTTTTACACATTTTGTGGATGTCCCTTTTGACCGGTGGGAAGTGATACTTCTTTGTAGTGCAGATTTGCATTGCCCGCTTGCTTGCTTGGCCAAAAAGGGCGTATTCTTTTTCTCCTGAATATATTCAGGAGAAAACGCATACGCCCTTTTTGGCCAAGTGCATCATTGTCGAAGTTGTGCCCCTCTTCCTGTGCTTTAAAGGCGATTCCAACGTACCTCTTGAAATCTGTTTCCTGCTATTCTGCCTCGGTTTCAAGTCCGCCTCGTTGCCTTCCCTCAACAGATTTTTGGACGATAGTTGTCCTTTATTACTCGGCCAGTTTGTGAATTGCTGTGCCCCTGAGCTCCATTTTTCAATTCGTTTTTGGTGAGCTGACCGCAAGTCCAACATTTTGGTTCAGGACCTATGCTGGTTCCAGGTGTGGGGCTGAGACTTTGGTTAATTCTTCTTCCTGCCAGGAAATTACAGTGATATGTGCCCGTCCAAATGCCTAACAGCTACTCTCTCATTGGTTCTCCCTCTTCCCTTTCATCCTCTGCCAAATTGGCAACCTGTGCGAACCAGGAGGTTAAAGGGGCTGTCTCTGCAAGTTGGGAGGTTGATAGTAAAGCAGATGGAAAGTCAAACCGGAGCACCAGGAGAGGGACTATTCGTTGAGTTTTAGAAACCTTTCGTATTCACAGTGTGTCTGTTCTCTAGATTTCCCGTACATGTTATAGCTGTAGTAATATTCCCTTCAACCTGGAGAGTTTGGACCCATGGAATGGGTGCCAGGTATTTGTGCTTTAAAGTGTCTGCATTTGCTCACCCAATCTCACCAATCCTCTCAGTCCCAAGTGTCCCTCCTTATGCCACATCCAGCTGTCATTGTAGATAGGGTCATTCCAGGTTTCATCAGAGACCCTGAAGGAAATGTAAAGAATTTCCCAGTTTTTTTGTTTTGTTTTTGAAATTCCTTTTTATAGTGGGTTTGAGCGGATTCTCGCTGCCATATTTATGCCAGTCTAGACACACTTGATTCCCTCACGGAGACATATCAATACATAGGTTTTAAGATTCTTACTAGCCAGATATATTCCTCTGCGGGAAACATGGGGTTTTGAGTCCCTTTCACTGAGGAAGGTGTAGGTCTTGTCTATTCCATAGTTGGTTTTTGGAACGGTACCTGTGCTTATAGCAAACTCTGGTTTTATGCATCACCCCACCTCTCCTTCCCCCTTAAGCAGGCATAAGAGTGTTTTCTAAATGTGAGACACTGTTCTCTTTCCTAACTCAGTTCAAGTGTAGCCATGTTTACAGGATCTTCATAAGTGATATCTTATGATAAGTTTCTTTTTCTGTGTGACTTATTTCACTTAGAATCATCGTACCTGAATCCACCCATTTTGCTGCTACTGGTCTTATGACATTGATTTCATGGCTGAGGGATATTCCATCGTACGTAAGTACCACAATTTTTTGAACCATTTTTATATTTCCTGGGATATTTAAGGTGTACCCAAGTTGAGGTACTTGTAAGCAGTGCAGCCCTAAATTTTGGGGTGGCTCTGTCTTATTAATTTTCAGTTTTCCCTAGGTATATTCCCTAGACTGGAAGTGCCCTTGGCTCTGTAGCTCTGTTCTTTACTTGTTTTAGGGAACACAATGTACTCCTCCAGAGAGGCAGTTGGCAATTTACATCCCATCCATCAGCCTAACAATGGTCCCTGTTCTCCAGGGCCTGTCTTGCCTTTCTGGATTTTACACATTTTGTGGATGTCCCTTTTGACCGGTGGGAAGTGATACTTCTTTGTAGTGCAGATTTGCATTGCCCGCTTGCTTGCTTGGCCAAAAAGGGCGTATGTGTTTTCTCCTGAATATATTCAGGAGAAAACGCATACGCCCTTTTTGGCCAAGTGCATCATTGTCGAATTTGTGCCCCTCTTCCTGTGCTTTAAAGGCGATTCCAACGTACCTCTTGAAATCTGTTTCCTGCTATTCTGCCTCGCTTTCAAGTCCGCCTCGTTGCCTTCCCTCAACAGATTTTTGGAGGATAGTTTTCCTTTATTACTCGGCCAGTTTGTGAATGGCTGTGCCCCTGAGCTCCATTTTTCAACTCGTTTTTGGTGAGCTGATCGAAAGTCCAACATTTTGGTTCAGGACCTATGCTGGTTCCAGGTGGGGGGCTGAGACTTTGGTTAATTCTTCTTCCTGCCGGGAAATTACTGTGATATGTGCCCGTCCAAATGCCTAACAGCTACACTCTCATTGGTTCTCCCTCTTCCCTTTCATCCTCTGCCAAAGTGGAAACCTGTGTGAACCAGGAGGTTAAAGGGGCTGTCTCTCCAAGTTGGGAGGTTGATAGTAAAGCAGATGGAAAGTCAAACCGGAGCACCAGGAGAGGGACTATTCGTTGAGTTTTAGAAACCTTTCGTATTCACAGTGTGTCCGTTCTCTAGGATTCCCGTACATGTTATAGCTGTAGTAATATTCCCTTCAACCTTGAGAGTTGGGACCCATGGAATGGGTGCCAGGCATTATTGCTTTAAAGGGTCTTCATTTGCTCACCCAATCTCACCAATCGTCTCAGTCCCAAGTGTCTCTCCTTATGCCACATCCAGCTGTCATTGTAGATAGGGTCATTACAGGTTTCATCAGAGACCCTGAAGGAATTGTAAAGAATTTCCCAGTTTTTTTGTTTTGTTTTTGAAATTCCTTTTTATAGTGGGTTTGAGCTGATTCTCGCTGCCATGTTTTTGCCAGTCTAGACACACTTGATTCCCTTACGGAGACATATCAATCCATAGGTTTTAATATTCTTACTAGTCAGATATATTCCTCTGTGGGAAATATGGGGTTTTGAGTCCCTTTCACTGAGGAAGGTGTAGGTCTTGTCTATTCCATAGTTGGTTTTTCGAACGGTACCTGTGCTTATAGCAAACTCTGGTTTTATGCATCACCCCACCTCTCCTTCCCCCTTAAGCAGGCATAAGTGTGTTTTCTAAATGTGAGACACTGTTCTCTTTCCTAACTCAGTTCAAGTGTAGCCATGTTTACAGGATCTTCATAAGTGATATCTTATGATGTTTCTTTTTCTGTGAGACATATTTCACTTAGAATCATCGTACCTGAATCCACCCATTTTGCTGCTACTGGTCTTATGACATTGATTTCATGGCTGAGGGATATTCCATCGTACGTAAGTACCACAATTTTTTGAACCATTTTTATATTTCCTGGGATATTTAAGGTGTACCCAAGTTGAGGTCCTTGTAAGCAGTGCAGCCCTAAATTTTGGGGTGGCTCTGTCTTATTGATTTTCAGTTTTCCCAAGGTATATTCCCTAGACTGGAAGTGCCCTTGGCTCTGTAGCTCTGTTCTTTACTTGTTTTAGGGAACACAATGTACTCCTCCAGAGAGGCAGTTGGCAATGTACATCCCGCCCATCAGCATAACAAGGCTCCCTGTTCTCCAGGGCCTGTCTTGCCTTTCTGGTTTTTACACATTTTGTGGATGTCCCTTTTGACCGGTGGGAAGTGATACTTCTTTGTAGTGCAGATTTGCATTGCCCGCTTGCTTGCTTTGCCAAAAAGGGCGTATGCGTTTTCTTCTGAATATATTTAGGAGAAAACGCATACGCCCTTTTTGGCCAAGTGCATCATTGTCGAAGTTGTGCCCCTCTTCCTGTGCTTTAAAGGCGATTCCAACGTACCACTTGAAATCTGTTTCCTGCTATTCTGCCTTGCTTTCAAGTCCGCCTCGTTGCCTTCCCTCAACAGATTTTTGGAAGATAGTTTTCCTTTATTACTCGGCCAGTTTGTGAATTGCTGTGCCCCTGAGCTCCATTTTCCAACTCGTTTTTGGTGAGCTGACCGCAGGTCCAACATTTTGGTTCAGGACCTCTTCTGTTTCCCGGTGGGGGTTGAGACTTTGGTTAATTCTTCTTCCTACCGGGAAATTACAGTGATATGTGCCCGTCCAAATGCCTAGCAGCTACTCTCTCATTGGTTCTCCCTCTTCCCTTTCATCCTCTGCCAAATTGGAAACCTGTGCGAACCAGGAGGTTAAAGGGGCTGTCTCTCCAAGTTGGGAGGTTGATAGTAAAGCAGATGGAAAGTCAAACCGGAGCACCAGGAGAGGGACTATTCGTTGAGTTTTAGAAACCTTTCGTATTCACTGTGTGTCCGTTCTCTAGGTTTCCCGTACATGTTATAGCTGTAGGAATATTCCCTTCAACCTGGAGAGTTGGGACCCATGGAATGGGTGCCAGGCATTTGTGCTTTAATGGGTCTGCATTTGCTCACCCAATCTCACCAATCGTCTCAGTCCCAAGTGTCCCTCCTTATGCCACATCCAGCTGTCATTGTAGATAGGGTCATTCCAGGTTTCATCAGAGACCCTGAAGGAATTGTAAAGAATTTCCGGTTTTTTTGTTTTGTTATTGAAATTCCTTTTTATAGTGGGTTTGAGCTGATTCTCGCTGCCATGTTTATGCCAGTCTAGACACACTTGATTCCCTCACGGAGACATATCAATATATAGGTTTTAAGATTCTTACTAGCCAGATATATTCCTCTGCGGGAAATATGGGGTTTTGAATCCCTTTCACTGAAGAAGGTGTAGGTCTTGTCTATTCCATAGTTGGTTTTTGGAACGGTACCTGTGCTTATAGCAAACTCTGGTTTTATGCATCACCCCACCTCTCCTTCCCCCTTAAGCAGGCATAAGAGTGTTTTCTAAATGTGAGACACTGTTCTCTTTCCTAACTCAGTTCAAGTGTAGCCATGTTTACAGGATCTTCATAAGTGATATCTTATGATAAGTTTCTTTTTCTCTGTGACTTATTTCACTTAGAATCATCGTACCTGAATCCACCCATTTTGCTGCTACTGGTCTTATGACATTGATTTCATGGCTGAGGGATATTCCATCGTACGTAAGTACCACAATTTTTTGAACCATTTTTATATTTCCTTGGATATTTAAGGTGTACCCAAGTTGAGGTCCTTGTAAGCAGTGCAGCCCTAAATTTTGGGGTGGCTCTGTCTTATTGATTTTCAGTTTTCCCAAGGTATATTCCCTAGACTGGAAGTGACCTTGGCTCTGTAGCTCTGTTCTTTACTTGTTTTAGGGAACACAATACACTCCTCCAGAGAGGCAGTTGGCAATTTACATCCCGCCCATCAGCATAACAAGGCTCCCTGTTCTCCAGGGCCTGTCTTGCCTTTCTGGTTTTTACACATTTTGTGGATGTCCCTTTTGACCGGTGGGAAGTGATACTTCTTTGTAGTGCAGATTTGCATTGCCCGCTTGCTTGCTTGGCCAAAAAGGACGTATGCGTTTTCTCCTGAATATATTCAGGAGAAAACGCATACGCCCTTTTTGGCCAAGTGCATCATTGTCGAAGTTGTGCCCCTCTTCCTGTGCTTTAAAGCCGATTCCAACGTACCTCTTGAAATCTGTTTCCT
Organism: Hyperoodon ampullatus; assembly: GCF_949752795.1. Classification (NCBI taxonomy): domain Eukaryota; kingdom Metazoa; phylum Chordata; class Mammalia; order Artiodactyla; family Ziphiidae; genus Hyperoodon; species Hyperoodon ampullatus. The sequence continues at coordinate 511,472 of NW_027640521.1, forward strand.
GCTATTCTGCCTCGCTCTCAAGTCCTCCTCGTTGCCTTCCCTCAACAGATTTTTGGACGATAGTTGTCCTTAATTACTCGGCCGGTTTGTGAATTGCTGTGCCCCCGAGCTCAATTTTTCAACTCGTTTTTGGTGAGCTCACCAAAAGTCCAACATTTTGGTTCAGGACCTATGCTGGTTCCCGGTGGGAGGCTGAGACTTTGGTTAATTCTTCTTCCTGCCGGGAAATTACAGTGATATGTGCCCGTCCAAGTGCCTAACAGCTACTCTCTCATTGGTTCTCCCTCTTCCCTTTCATCCTCTTCCAAATTGGAAACCTGTGCGATCCAGGAGGTTAAAGGGGCTGTCTCTCCAAGTTGGGAGGTTGATAGTAAAGCAGATGGAAAGTCAAACCGGAGCACCAGGAGAGGGACTATTCGTTGAGTTTTAGAAACCTTTCGTATTCACAGTGTGTCCGTTCTCTAGGTTTCCTGTACATGTTATAGCTGTAGTAATATTCCCTTCAACCTGGAGAGTTGGGACCCATGGAATGGGTGCCAGGTATTTGTGCTTTAAAGTGTCTGCATTTGCTCACCTAATCTCACAAATCCTCTCAGTCCCAAGTGTCCCTCCTTATGCCACATCCAGCTGTCATTGTAGAAGGGGTCATTCCAGGTTTCATCAGAGACCCTGAAGGAATTGTAAAGAATTTCCCAGTTTTTTTGTTTTGTTTTTGAAATTCCTTTTTATAGTGGGTTTGAGCTGATTCTCGCTGCCATGTTTATGCCAGTCTACACACACTTGTTTCCCTCACGGAGACATATCAATCCATAGGTTTTAAGATTCTTACTAGTCAGATATATTCCTCTGCGGGAAACATGGGGTTTTGAGTCCCTTTCACTGAGGAAGGTGTAGGTCTTGTCTATTCCATAGTTGGTTTTTCGAACGGTACCTGTGCTTATATCAAACTCTGGTTTTATGCATCACCCCACCTCTCCTTCCCCCTTAAGCAGGCATAAGAGTGTTTTCTAAATGTGAGACACTGTTCTCTTTCCTAACTCAGTTCAAGTGTAGCCATGTTTGCAGGATCTTCATAAGTGATATCTAATGATAAGTTTCTTTTTCTGTGTGACTTATTTCCCTTAGAATCATCGTACCTGAATCCACCCATTTTGCTGCTACTGGTCTTATGACATTGATTTCATGGCTGAGGGATATTCCATCGTACGTAAGTACCACAATGTTTTGAAGCATTTTTATATTTCCTGGGATATTTAAGGTGTACCCAAGTTGAGGTCCTTGTAAGCAGTGCAGCCCTATATTTTGGGGTGGCTCTGTCTTATTGATTTTCAGTTTTCCCAAGGTATATTCCCTAGACTGGAAGTGCCCTTGGCTCTGTAGCTCTGTTGTTTACTTGTTTTAGGGAACACAATGCACTCCTCCAGAGAGGCAGTTGGCAATTTACATCCTGCCCATCAGCATAACAAGGCTCCCTGTTCTGCAGGGCCTGTCTTGCCTTTCTGGTTTTTACACATTTTGTGGATGTCCCTTTTGACCGGTGGGAAGTGATACTTATTTGTAGTGCAGATTTGCATTGCCCGCTTGCTTGCTTGGCCAAAAAGGGCGTTTGCGTCTTCTCCTGAATATATTCAGGAGAAAACGCATACGCCCTTTTTGGCCAAGTGCATCATTGTCGAAGTTGTGCCCCTCTTCCTGTGCTTTAAAGGCGATTCCAACGTACTTCTTGAAATCTGTTTCCTGCTATTCTGCCTCGCTTTCAAGTCTGCCTCGTTGCCTTCCCTCAACAGATTTTTGGACGATAGTTGTCCTTTATTACTCTGCCAGTTTGTGAATTGCTGTGCCCTTGAGCTCCATTTTTCAACTCGTTTTCTGTGAGCTGACCGCATGTCCAAAATTTTGGTTCAGGACCTATGCTGGTTCCCGGTGGGTGGCTGAGACTTTGGTTAATTCTTCTTCCTGCCGGGAAATTAGAGTGATATGTGCCCGTACAAATGCCTAACAGCTACTCTCTCATTGGTTCTCCCTCTTCCCTTTCATCCTCTGCCAAATTGGAAACCTGTGCGAAGCAGGAGTTTAAAGGGGCTGTCTCTCCAAGTTGGGAGATTGATAGTAAAGCAGATGGAAAGTCAAATCGGAGCACCAGGAGAGGGACTATTTGTTGAGTTTTAGAAACCTTTCGTATTCTCAGTGGGTCCGTTCTCTAGGTTTCCTGTACATGTTATAGCTGTAGTAATATTCCCTTCAACCTGGAGAGTTGGGACCCATGGAATGGGTGCCAGGCATTTGTGATTTAAAGGGTCTGCATTTGCTCACCCAATCTCACCAATCCTCTCAGTCCCAAGTGTCCAGCCTTATGACACATCCAGCTGTCGTTGTAGATAGGGTCATTCCAGGTTTCATCAGAGACCCTGAAGGAATTGTAACGAATTTCACAGTTTTTTTGTTTTGTTTTTGAAATTCCTTTTTATAGTGAGTTTGAGCTGATTCTCGCTGCCATGTTTATGCCAGTGTAGACACACTTGATTCCCTTATGGAGACATATCAATCCATAGGTTTTAAGATTATTACTAGTCAGATATATTCCTCTGCGGTAACTATGCGGTTTTGAGTCCCTTTCACTGAGGAAGGTGCAGGTCTTGTCTATTCCACAGTTGGTTTTTGGAACGGTACCTGTGCTTATATCAATCTCTGGTTTTATGCATCACCCCACCTCTCCTTCCCCCTTAAGCAGGCATAAGAGTGTTTTCTAAATGTGAGACACTGTTCTCTTTCCTAACTCAGTTCAAGTGTAGCCATGTTTACAGGATCTTCATAAGTGATATCTTATGATAAGTTTCTTTTTCTGTGTGACTTATTTCACTTAGAATCATCGTACCTGAATCCACCCATTTTGCTGCTCCTGGTCTTATGACATTGATTTCATGGCTGTGGGATATTCCATCGTACGTAAGTACCAAAATTTTTTGAACCATTTTTATATTTCCTGGGATATTTAAGGTGTACCCAAGTTGAGGTCCTTGTAAGCAGTGCAGCCCTAAATTTTGGGTGGCTCTGTCTTATTGATTTTCAGTTTTCCCAAGGTATATTCCCTAGACTGGAAGTGCCCTTGGCTCTGTAGCTCTGTTGTTTACTTGTTTTAGGGAACACAATGCACTCCTCCATAGAGGCAGTTGGCAATTTACATCCTGCCCATCAGCATAACAAGGCTCCCTGTTCTCCAGGGCCTGTCTTGCCTTTCTGGTTTTTACACATTTTGTGGATGTCCCTATTGACTGGTGGGAAGTGATACTTCTTTGTAGTGCAGATTTGCATTGACGCTTGCTTGCTTGACCAAAAAGGGCGTATGCGTTTTCTCCTGAATATATTCAGGAGAAAACGCATACGCCCTTTTTGGCCAAGTGAATCATTGTCGAAGTTGTGCCCCTCTTCCTGTGCTTTAAAGGCGATTCCAACATACTTCTTGAAATCTGTTTCCTGCTATACTGCCTCGCTTTCAAGTCTGCCTCGTTGCCTTCCCTCAACAGATTTTTGGACGATAGTTGTCCTTTATTACTCGGCCAGTTAGTGAATTGTTGTGCACCTGAGCTCCATTTTTCAACTCGTTTTTTGTGAGCTGACCGCATGTCCAAAATTGTGGTTCAGGACCTATGCTGGTTCCCGGTGGGTGGCTGATACCTTGGTTAATTCTTCTTCCTGCCGGGAAATTAGAGTGATATGTGCCCGAACAAATGCCTAACAGCTCCTCTCTCATTGGTTCTCCCTCTTCCCTTTCATCCTCTGCCAAATTGGAAACCTGCGCGAACCAGGAGGTTAAAGGGGCTGTCTCTCCAAGTTGGGAGATTGATAGTAAAGCAGATGGAAAGTCAAACCGGAGCACCAGGAGAGGGACTATTCGTTGAGTTTTAGAAACCTTTCATATTCACAGTAGGTCCGTTCTCTAGGTTTCCTGTACATGTTATAGCTGTAGTAATATTCCCTTCAACCTGGAGAGTTGGGACCCATGGAATGGGTGCCAGGCATTTGTGATTTAAAGGGTCTGCATTTGCTCACCCAATCTCACCAATCCTCTCAGTCCCAAGTGTCCAGCCTTATGCCACATCCAGCTGTCGTTGTAGATAGGGTCATTCCAGGTTTCATCAGAGACCCTGAAGGAATTGTAACGAATTTCACAGTTTTTTTGTTTTGTTTTTGAAATTCCTTTTTATAGTGGGTTTGAGCTGATTCTCGCTGCCATGTTTATGCCAGTCTAGACACACTTGATTCCCTCATGGAGACATATCAATACATAGGTTTTAAGATTCTTACTAGTCAGATATATTCCTCTGCGGGAACTATGGGGTTTTGAGTCCCTTTCACTGAGGAAGGTGTAGGTCTTGTCTATTCCATAGTTGGTTTTTGGAACGGTACCTGTGCTTATAGCAAACTCTGGTTTTATGCATCACCCCACCTCTCCTTCCCCCTTAAGCAGGCATAAGGGTGTTTTCTAAATGTGAGACACTGTTCTCTTTCCTAACTCAGTTCAAGTGTAGCCATGTTTACAGGATCTTCATAAGTGATATCTTATGATAAGTTTCTTTTTCTGTGTGACTTATTTCACTTAGAATCATCGTACCTGAATCCACCCATTTTGCTGCTACTGGTCTTATGACATTGATTTCATGGCTGAGGGATATTCCATCGTACGTAAGTACCACAATTTTTTGAACCATTTTTATATTTCCTGGGATATTTAAGGTGTACCCAAGTTGAGGTACTTGTAAGCAGTGCAGCCCTAAATTTTGGGGTGGCTCTGTCTTATTGATTTTCAGTTTTCCCTAGGTATATTCCCTAGACTGGAAGTGCCCTTGGCTCTGTAGCTCTGTTCTTTACTTGTTTTAGGGAACACAATGTACTCCTCCAGAGAGGCAGTTGGCAATTTACATCCCATCCATCAGCCTAACAATGGTCCCTGTTCTCCAGGGCCTGTCTTGCCTTTCTGGATTTTACACATTTTGTGGATGTCCCTTTTGACCGGTGGGAAGTGATACTTCTTTGTAGTGCAGATTTGCATTGCCCGCTTGCTTGCTTGGCCAAAAAGGGCGTATGTGTTTTCTCCTGAATATATTCAGGAGAAAACGCATACGCCCTTTTTGGCCAAGTGCATCATTGTCGAATTTGTGCCCCTCTTCCTGTGCTTTAAAGGCGATTCCAACGTACCTCTTGAAATCTGTTTCCTGCTATTCTGCCTCGCTTTCAAGTCCGCCTCGTTGCCTTCCCTCAACAGATTTTTGGAGGATAGTTTTCCTTTATTACTCGGCCAGTTTGTGAATGGCTGTGCCCCTGAGCTCCATTTTTCAACTCGTTTTTGGTGAGCTGATCGAAAGTCCAACATTTTGGTTCAGGACCTATGCTGGTTCCAGGTGGGGGGCTGAGACTTTGGTTAATTCTTCTTCCTGCCGGGAAATTACTGTGATATGTGCCCGTCCAAATGCCTAACAGCTACACTCTCATTGGTTCTCCCTCTTCCCTTTCATCCTCTGCCAAAGTGGAAACCTGTGTGAACCAGGAGGTTAAAGGGGCTGTCTCTCCAAGTTGGGAGGTTGATAGTAAAGCAGATGGAAAGTCAAACCGGAGCACCAGGAGAGGGACTATTCGTTGAGTTTTAGAAACCTTTCGTATTCACAGTGTGTCCGTTCTCTAGGATTCCCGTACATGTTATAGCTGTAGTAATATTCCCTTCAACCTTGAGAGTTGGGACCCATGGAATGGGTGCCAGGCATTATTGCTTTAAAGGGTCTTCATTTGCTCACCCAATCTCACCAATCGTCTCAGTCCCAAGTGTCTCTCCTTATGCCACATCCAGCTGTCATTGTAGATAGGGTCATTACAGGTTTCATCAGAGACCCTGAAGGAATTGTAAAGAATTTCCCAGTTTTTTTGTTTTGTTTTTGAAATTCCTTTTTATAGTGGGTTTGAGCTGATTCTCGCTGCCATGTTTTTGCCAGTCTAGACACACTTGATTCCCTTACGGAGACATATCAATCCATAGGTTTTAATATTCTTACTAGTCAGATATATTCCTCTGTGGGAAATATGGGGTTTTGAGTCCCTTTCACTGAGGAAGGTGTAGGTCTTGTCTATTCCATAGTTGGTTTTTGGAACGGTACCTGTGCTTATAGCAAACTCTGGTTTTATGCATCACCCCACCTCTCCTTCCCCCTTAAGCAGGCATAAGTGTGTTTTCTAAATGTGAGACACTGTTCTCTTTCCTAACTCAGTTCAAGTGTAGCCATGTTTACAGGATCTTCATAAGTGATATCTTATGATGTTTCTTTTTCTGTGAGACATATTTCACTTAGAATCATCGTACCTGAATCCACCCATTTTGCTGCTACTGGTCTTATGACATTGATTTCATGGCTGAGGGATATTCCATCGTACGTAAGTACCACAATTTTTTGAACCATTTTTATATTTCCTGGGATATTTAAGGTGTACCCAAGTTGAGGTCCTTGTAAGCAGTGCAGCCCTAAATTTTGGGGTGGCTCTGTCTTATTGATTTTCAGTTTTCCCAAGGTATATTCCCTAGACTGGAAGTGCCCTTGGCTCTGTAGCTCTGTTCTTTACTTGTTTTAGGGAACACAATGTACTCCTCCAGAGAGGCAGTTGGCAATGTACATCCCGCCCATCAGCATAACAAGGCTCCCTGTTCTCCAGGGCCTGTCTTGCCTTTCTGGTTTTTACACATTTTGTGGATGTCCCTTTTGACCGGTGGGAAGTGATACTTCTTTGTAGTGCAGATTTGCATTGCCCGCTTGCTTGCTTTGCCAAAAAGGGCGTATGCGTTTTCCTCTGAATATATTTAGGAGAAAACGCATACGCCCTTTTTGGCCAAGTGCATCATTGTCGAAGTTGTGCCCCTCTTCCTGTGCTTTAAAGGCGATTCCAACGTACCTCTTGAAATCTGTTTCCTGCTATTCTGCCTTGCTTTCAAGTCCGCCTCGTTGCCTTCCCTCAACAGATTTTTGGAAGATAGTTTTCCTTTATTACTCGGCCAGTTTGTGAATTGCTGTGCCCCTGAGCTCCATTTTCCAACTCGTTTTTGGTGAGCTGACCGCAGGTCCAACATTTTGGTTCAGGACCTCTGCTGTTTCCCGGTGGGGGTTGAGACTTTGGTTAATTCTTCTTCCTGCCGGGAAATTACAGTGATATGTGCCCGTCCAAAAGCCTAGCAGCTACTCTCTCATTGGTTCTCCCTCTTCCCTTTCATCCTCTGCCAAATTGGAAACCTGTGCGAACCAGGAGGTTAAAGGGGCTGTCTCTCCAAGTTGGGAGGTTGATAGTAAAGCAGATGGAAAGTCAAACCGGAGCACCAGGAGAGGGACTATTCGTTGAGTTTTAGAAACCTTTCGTATTCACTGTGTGTCCGTTCTCTAGGTTTCCCGTACATGTTATAGCTGTAGGAATATTCCCTTCAACCTGGAGAGTTGGGACCCATGGAATGGGTGCCAGGCATTTGTGCTTTAATGGGTCTGCATTTGCTCACCCAATCTCACCAATCGTCTCAGTCCCAAGTGTCCCTCCTTATGCCACATCCAGCTGTCATTGTAGATAGGGTCATTCCAGGTTTCATCAGAGACCCTGAAGGAATTGTAAAGAATTTCCGGTTTTTTTGTTTTGTTATTGAAATTCCTTTTTATAGTGGGTTTGAGCTGATTCTCGCTGCCATGTTTATGCCAGTCTAGACACACTTGATTCCCTCACGGAGACATATCAATATATAGGTTTTAAGATTCTTACTAGCCAGATATATTCCTCTGCGGGAAATATGGGGTTTTGAATCCCTTTCACTGAAGAAGGTGTAGGTCTTGTCTATTCCATAGTTGGTTTTTGGAACGGTACCTGTGCTTATAGCAAACTCTGGTTTTATGCATCACCCCACCTCTCCTTCCCCCTTAAGCAGGCATAAGAGTGTTTTCTAAATGTGAGACACTGTTCTCTTTCCTAACTCAGTTCAAGTGTAGCCATGTTTACAGGATCTTCATAAGTGATATCTTATGATAAGTTTCTTTTTCTCCGTGACTTATTTCACTTAGAATCATCGTACCTGAATCCACCCATTTTGCTGCTACTGGTCTTATGACATTGATTTCATGGCTGAGGGATATTCCATCGTACGTAAGTACCACAATTTTTTGAACCATTTTTATATTTCCTTGGATATTTAAGGTGTACCCAAGTTGAGGTCCTTGTAAGCAGTGCAGCCCTAAATTTTGGGGTGGCTCTGTCTTATTGATTTTCAGTTTTCCCAAGGTATATTCCCTAGACTGGAAGTGACCTTGGCTCTGTAGCTCTGTTCTTTACTTGTTTTAGGGAACACAATACACTCCTCCAGAGAGGCAGTTGGCAATTTACATCCCGCCCATCAGCATAACAAGGCTCCCTGTTCTCCAGGGCCTGTCTTGCCTTTCTGGTTTTTACACATTTTGTGGATGTCCCTTTTGACCGGTGGGAAGTGATACTTCTTTGTAGTGCAGATTTGCATTGCCCGCTTGCTTGCTTGGCCAAAAAGGACGTATGCGTTTTCTCCTGAATATATTCAGGAGAAAACGCATACGCCCTTTTTGGCCAAGTGCATCATTGTCGAAGTTGTGCCCCTCTTCCTGTGCTTTAAAGCCGATTCCAACGTACCTCTTGAAATCTGTTTCCTGCTATTCTGCCTCGCTCTCAAGTCCTCCTCGTTGCCTTCCCTCAACAGATTTTTGGACGATAGTTGTCCTTAATTACTCGGCCGGTTTGTGAATTGCTGTGCCCCCGAGCTCAATTTTTCAACTCGTTTTTGGTGAGCTCACCAAAAGTCCAACATTTTGGTTCAGGACCTATGCTGGTTCCCGGTGGGAGGCTGAGACTTTGGTTAATTCTTCTTCCTGCCGGGAAATTACAGTGATATGTGCCCGTCCAAGTGCCTAACAGCTACTCTCTCATTGGTTCTCCCTCTTCCCTTTCATCCTCTTCCAAATTGGAAACCTGTGCGATCCAGGAGGTTAAAGGGGCTGTCTCTCCAAGTTGGGAGGTTGATAGTAAAGCAGATGGAAAGTCAAACCGGAGCACCAGGAGAGGGACTATTCGTTGAGTTTTAGAAACCTTTCGTATTCACAGTGTGTCCGTTCTCTAGGTTTCCTGTACATGTTATAGCTGTAGTAATATTCCCTTCAACCTGGAGAGTTGGGACCCATGGAATGGGTGCCAGGTATTTGTGCTTTAAAGTGTCTGCATTTGCTCACCTAATCTCACAAATCCTCTCAGTCCCAAGTGTCCCTCCTTATGCCACATCCAGCTGTCATTGTAGAAGGGGTCATTCCAGGTTTCATCAGAGACCCTGAAGGAATTGTAAAGAATTTCCCAGTTTTTTTGTTTTGTTTTTGAAATTCCTTTTTATAGTGGGTTTGAGCTGATTCTCGCTGCCATGTTTATGCCAGTCTACACACACTTGTTTCCCTCACGGAGACATATCAATCCATAGGTTTTAAGATTCTTACTAGTCAGATATATTCCTCTGCGGGAAACATGGGGTTTTGAGTCCCTTTCACTGAGGAAGGTGTAGGTCTTGTCTATTCCATAGTTGGTTTTTCGAACGGTACCTGTGCTTATATCAAACTCTGGTTTTATGCATCACCCCACCTCTCCTTCCCCCTTAAGCAGGCATAAGAGTGTTTTCTAAATGTGAGACACTGTTCTCTTTCCTAACTCAGTTCAAGTGTAGCCATGTTTGCAGGATCTTCATAAGTGATATCTAATGATAAGTTTCTTTTTCTGTGTGACTTATTTCCCTTAGAATCATCGTACCTGAATCCACCCATTTTGCTGCTACTGGTCTTATGACATTGATTTCATGGCTGAGGGATATTCCATCGTACGTAAGTACCACAATGTTTTGAAGCATTTTTATATTTCCTGGGATATTTAAGGTGTACCCAAGTTGAGGTCCTTGTAAGCAGTGCAGCCCTATATTTTGGGGTGGCTCTGTCTTATTGATTTTCAGTTTTCCCAAGGTATATTCCCTAGACTGGAAGTGCCCTTGGCTCTGTAGCTCTGTTGTTTACTTGTTTTAGGGAACACAATGCACTCCTCCAGAGAGGCAGTTGGCAATTTACATCCTGCCCATCAGCATAACAAGGCTCCCTGTTCTGCAGGGCCTGTCTTGCCTTTCTGGTTTTTACACATTTTGTGGATGTCCCTTTTGACCGGTGGGAAGTGATACTTCTTTGTAGTGCAGATTTGCATTGCCCGCTTGCTTGCTTGGCCAAAAAGGGCGTTTGCGTCTTCTCCTGAATATATTCAGGAGAAAACGCATACGCCCTTTTTGGCCAAGTGCATCATTGTCGAAGTTGTGCCCCTCTTCCTGTGCTTTAAAGGCGATTCCAACGTACTTCTTGAAATCTGTTTCCTGCTATTCTGCCTCGCTTTCAAGTCTGCCTCGTTGCCTTCCCTCAACAGATTTTTGGACGATAGTTGTCCTTTATTACTCTGCCAGTTTGTGAATTGCTGTGCCCTTGAGCTCCATTTTTCAACTCGTTTTCTGTGAGCTGACCGCATGTCCAAAATTTTGGTTCAGGACCTATGCTGGTTCCCGGTGGGTGGCTGAGACTTTGGTTAATTCTTCTTCCTGCCGGGAAATTAGAGTGATATGTGCCCGTACAAATGCCTAACAGCTACTCTCTCATTGGTTCTCCCTCTTCCCTTTCATCCTCTGCCAAATTGGAAACCTGTGCGAAGCAGGAGTTTAAAGGGGCTGTCTCTCCAAGTTGGGAGATTGATAGTAAAGCAGATGGAAAGTCAAATCGGAGCACCAGGAGAGGGACTATTTGTTGAGTTTTAGAAACCTTTCGTATTCTCAGTGGGTCCGTTCTCTAGGTTTCCTGTACATGTTATAGCTGTAGTAATATTCCCTTCAACCTGGAGAGTTGGGACCCATGGAATGGGTGCCAGGCATTTGTGATTTAAAGGGTCTGCATTTGCTCACCCAATCTCACCAATCCTCTCAGTCCCAAGTGTCCAGCCTTATGACACATCCAGCTGTCGTTGTAGATAGGGTCATTCCAGGTTTCATCAGAGACCCTGAAGGAATTGTAACGAATTTCACAGTTTTTTTGTTTTGTTTTTGAAATTCCTTTTTATAGTGAGTTTGAGCTGATTCTCGCTGCCATGTTTATGCCAGTGTAGACACACTTGATTCCCTTATGGAGACATATCAATCCATAGGTTTTAAGATTATTACTAGTCAGATATATTCCTCTGCGGTAACTATGCGGTTTTGAGTCCCTTTCACTGAGGAAGGTGCAGGTCTTGTCTATTCCACAGTTGGTTTTTGGAACGGTACCTGTGCTTATATCAATCTCTGGTTTTATGCATCACCCCACCTCTCCTTCCCCCTTAAGCAGGCATAAGAGTGTTTTCTAAATGTGAGACACTGTTCTCTTTCCTAACTCAGTTCAAGTGTAGCCATGTTTACAGGATCTTCATAAGTGATATCTTATGATAAGTTTCTTTTTCTGTGTGACTTATTTCACTTAGAATCATCGTACCTGAATCCACCCATTTTGCTGCTCCTGGTCTTATGACATTGATTTCATGGCTGTGGGATATTCCATCGTACGTAAGTACCAAAATTTTTTGAACCATTTTTATATTTCCTGGGATATTTAAGGTGTACCCAAGTTGAGGTCCTTGTAAGCAGTGCAGCCCTAAATTTTGGGGTGGCTCTGTCTTATTGATTTTCAGTTTTCCCAAGGTATATTCCCTAGACTGGAAGTGCCCTTGGCTCTGTAGCTCTGTTGTTTACTTGTTTTAGGGAACACAATGCACTCCTCCATAGAGGCAGTTGGCAATTTACATCCTGCCCATCAGCATAACAAGGCTCCCTGTTCTCCAGGGCCTGTCTTGCCTTTCTGGTTTTTACACATTTTGTGGATGTCCCTATTGACTGGTGGGAAGTGATACTTCTTTGTAGTGCAGATTTGCATTGACGCTTGCTTGCTTGACCAAAAAGGGCGTATGCGTTTTCTCCTGAATATATTCAGGAGAAAACGCATACGCCCTTTTTGGCCAAGTGAATCATTGTCGAAGTTGTGCCCCTCTTCCTGTGCTTTAAAGGCGATTCCAACATACTTCTTGAAATCTGTTTCCTGCTATACTGCCTCGCTTTCAAGTCTGCCTCGTTGCCTTCCCTCAACAGATTTTTGGACGATAGTTGTCCTTTATTACTCGGCCAGTTAGTGAATTGTTGTGCACCTGAGCTCCATTTTTCAACTCGTTTTTTGTGAGCTGACCGCATGTCCAAAATTGTGGTTCAGGACCTATGCTGGTTCCCGGTGGGTGGCTGATACCTTGGTTAATTCTTCTTCCTGCCGGGAAATTAGAGTGATATGTGCCCGAACAAATGCCTAACAGCTCCTCTCTCATTGGTTCTCCCTCTTCCCTTTCATCCTCTGCCAAATTGGAAACCTGCGCGAACCAGGAGGTTAAAGGGGCTGTCTCTCCAAGTTGGGAGATTGATAGTAAAGCAGATGGAAAGTCAAACCGGAGCACCAGGAGAGGGACTATTCGTTGAGTTTTAGAAACCTTTCATATTCACAGTAGGTCCGTTCTCTAGGTTTCCTGTACATGTTATAGCTGTAGTAATATTCCCTTCAACCTGGAGAGTTGGGACCCATGGAATGGGTGCCAGGCATTTGTGATTTAAAGGGTCTGCATTTGCTCACCCAATCTCACCAATCCTCTCAGTCCCAAGTGTCCAGCCTTATGCCACATCCAGCTGTCGTTGTAGATAGGGTCATTCCAGGTTTCATCAGAGACCCTGAAGGAATTGTAACGAATTTCACAGTTTTTTTGTTTTGTTTTTGAAATTCCTTTTTATAGTGGGTTTGAGCTGATTCTCGCTGCCATGTTTATGCCAGTCTAGACACACTTGATTCCCTTACGGAGACATATCAATACATAGGTTTTAAGATTCTTACTAGTCAGATATATTCCTCTGTGGGAAATATGGGGTTTTGAGTCCGTTTTACTGAGGAAGGTGTAGGTCTTGTCTATTCCATAGTTGGTTTTTGGAATGGTACATGTGCTTATATCAAACTCTGGTTTTATGCATCACCCCACCTCTCCTTCCCCCTTAAGCAGGCATAAGAGTGTTTTCTAAATGTGAGACACTGTTCTCTTTCCTAACTCAGTTCAAGTGTAGCCATGTTTACAGGATCTTCATATGTGATATCTTATGATAAGTTTCTTTTTCTGTGTGACTTATTTCACTTAGAATCATCGTACCTGAATCCACCCATTTTGCTGCTACTGGTCTTATGACATTGATTTCATGGCTGAGGGATATTCCATCGTACGTAAGTACCACAATTTTTTGAACCATTTTTATATTTCCTGGGATATTTAAGGTGTACCCAAGTTGAGGTCCTTGTAAGCAGTGCAGCCCTAAATTTTGGGGTGACTCTGTCTTATTGATTTTCAGTTTTCCCAAGGTATATTCCCTAGACTGGAAGTGCCCTTGGCTCTGTAGCTCTGTTGTTTACTTGTTTTAGGAAACACAATGCACTCCTCCAGAGAGGCAGTTGGCAATTTACATCCCGCCCATCAGCATAACAAGGCTCCCTGTTCTGCAGGGCCTGTCTTGCCTTTCTGGTTTTTACACATTTTGTGGATGTCCCTTTTGACCGGTGGGAAGTGATTCTTCTTTGTAGTGCAGATTTGCATTGCCCGCTTGCTTGCTTGGCCAAAAAGGGCGTATGCGTTTTCTCCTGAATATATTCAGGAGAAAACGCATACGCCCTTTTTGGCCAAATGCATCATTGTCGAAGTTGTGCCCCTCTTCCTGTGCTTTAAAGGCGATTCCAACGTACCTCTTGAAATCTGTTTCCTGCTATTCTGCCTCGCTTTCAAGTCCGCCTCGTTGCCTTCCCTCAACAGATTTTCGGACGATAGTTGTCCTTTATTACTCTGCCAGTTTTTGAATTGTTGTGCCCTTGAGCTCCATTTTTCAACTCGTTTTTTGTGAGCTGACCGCAAGTCCAAAATTTTGGTTCAGGAACTATGCTGATTCCCGGTGGGCGGCTGAGACTTTGGGTAATTCTTCTTCCGGCCGGGAAGTTAGAGTGATATGTGCCCATCCTAATGCCTAACAGCTACTATCTCATTGGTTCTCCCTCTTCCCTTTCATCCTCTGCCAAATTGGAAACCTGTGCGAACCAGGAGGTTAAAGGTGCTGTCTCTCCAAGTTGGGAGGTTGATAGTAAAGCAGATGGAAAGTCAAACCGGAGCACCAGGAGAGGGACTATTCGTTGAGTTTTAGAAACCTTTCATATTCACCGTGTGTCCGTTCTCTAGGTTTCCCGTACATGTTATAGCTGTAGTAATATTCCCTTTAACCTGGAGAGTTGGGACCCATGGAATGAGTGCAATGCATTTGTGCTTTAAAGGGTCTGCATTTGCTCACCCAATCTCACCAATCCTCCTAGTCTTAAGTGTCCAGCCTTATGCCTCATCCAGCTGTCGTTGTACATAGGTTCATTCCAGGATTCATCAGAGACCCTGAAGGAATTGTAAAGAATTTCCCAGTTTTTTGTTTTCTTTTTGAAAATACTTTTTATAGTGGGTTTGAGCTGTTTCTCGCTGCCATGTTTATGCCAGTCTAGACACACTTGATTCCCTTACGGAGACATATCAATACATAAGTTTTAAGATTCTTACTAGTCAGATATATCCCTCTGCGGGAAATATGGGGTTTTGAGTCCCTTTCACCGAGGAAGGTGTAGGTCTTGTCTATTCCATAGTTGGTTTTTGGAACGGTACCTGTGCTTATATCAAACTCTGGTTTTATGCATCACACCACCTCTCCTTCCCCCTTAAGCAGGCATAAGAGTGTTTTCTAAATGTGAGACACTGTTCTCTTTCCTAACTCAGTTCAAGTGTAGCCATGTATACAGGATCTTCATAAGTGATATCTTATGATAAGTTTCTTTTTCTGTGTGACTTATTTCACTTAGAATCATCGTACCTGAATCCACCCATTTTGCTGCTACTGGTCTTATGACATTGATTTCATGGCTGAGGGATATTCCATCGTACGTAAGTACCACCATTTTTTGAACCATTTTTATATTTCCTGGGATATTTAAGGTGTACCCAAGTTGAGGTCCTTGTAATCAGTGCAGCCCTAAATTTTGGTGTGGCTCTGTCTTATTGATTTTCAGTTTTCCCAAGGTATATTCCCTAGACTGGAAGTGCCCTTGGCTCTGTAGCTCTGTTCTTTACTTGTTTTAGGGAACACAATGCACTCCTCCATAGAGGCAGTTGGCAATTTACATCCCGCCCATCAGCATAACAAGGCTCCCTGTTCTCCAGGGCCTGTCTTGCCTTTCTGGTTTTTACACATTTTGTGGATGTCCCTTTTGACTGTTGGGAAGTGATACATCTTTGTAGTGCAGATTTGCATTGCCCGCTTGCTTCCTTGGCCAAAAAGGGCGTATGCGTTTTCTCCTGAATATATTCAGGAGAAAACGCATACGCCCTTTTTGGCCAAGTGCATCATTGTCGAAGTTGTGCCCCTCTTCCTGTGCTTTAAAGGCGATTCCAAGGTACCTCTTCAAATCTGTTTCCTGCTATTCTGCCTCGCTTTCAAGTCTGCCTCGTTGCCTTCCCTCAACAGATTTTTGGACGATAGTTGTCCTTTATTACTCAGCCAGTTAGTGAATTGCTGTGCACCTGAGCTCCATTTTTCAACTCGTTTTTTGTGAGCTGCCCGCATGTCCAAAATTTTGGTTCAGGACCTATGCTGGTTCCCGGTGGGTGGCTGAGACCTTGGTTAATTCTTCTTCCTGCCGGGAAATTAGAGTGATATGTGCCCGAACAAATGCCTAACAGCTACTCTCTCATTGGTTCTCCCTCTTCCCTTTCATCCTCTGCCAAATTGGAAACCTGTGTGAACCAGGAGGTTAAAGGTGCTGTCTCTCCAAGTTGGGAGGTTGATAGTAAAGCAGATGGAAAGTCAAACCGGAGCACCAGGAGAGGGACTATTCGTTGAGTTTTAGAAACCTTTCATATTCACTGTGTGTCCGTTCTCTAGGTTTCCCGTACATGTTATAGCTGTAGTAATATTCCCTTTAACCTGGAGAGTTGGGACCCATGGAATGAGTGCAATGCATTTGTGCTTTAAAGGGTCTGCATTTGCTCACCCAATCTCACCAATCCTCTCAGTCTTAAGTGTCCAGCCTTATGCCTCATCCAGCTGTCGTTGTACATAGGGTCATTCCAGGATTCATCAGAGACCCTGAAGGAATTGTAAAGAATTTCCCAGTTTTTTGTTTTCTTTTTGAAAATCCTTTTTATAGTGTGTATGAGCTGTTTCTCGCTGCCATGTTTATGCCAGTCTAGACACACTTGATTCCCTTACGGAGACATATCAATACATAGGTTTTAAGATTCTTACTAGTCAGATATATCCCTCTGCGGGAAATATGGGGTTTTGAGTCCCTTTCACCGAGGAAGGTGTAGGTCTTGTCTATTCCATAGTTGGTTTTTGGAATGGTACCTGTGCTTATATCAAACTCTGGTTTTATGCATCACACCACCTCTCCTTCCCCCTTAAGCAGGCATAAGAGTGTTTTCTAAATGTGAGACACTGTTCTCTTTCCTAACTCATTTCAAGTGTAGCCATTTATACAGGATCTTCATAAGTGATATCTTATGATAAGTTTCTTTTTCTGTGTGACTTATTTCACTTAGAATCATCGTACCTGAATCCACCCATTTTGCTGCTACTGGTCTTATGACATTGATTTCATGGCTGAGGGATATTCCATCGTACGTAAGTACCACAATTTTTTGAACCATTTTTATATTTCCTGGGATATTTAAGGTGTTCCCAAGTTGAGGTCCTTGTAATCAGTGCAGCAATAAATTTTGGTGTGGCTCTGTCTTATTGATTTTCAGTTTTCCCAAGGTATATTCCATAGACTGGAAGTGCCCTTGGCTCTGTAGCTCTGTTCTTTACTTGTTTTAGGGAACACAATGCACTCCTCCATAGAGGCAGTTGGCAATTTACATCCCGCCCATCAGCATAACAAGGCTCCCTGTTCTCCAGGGCCTGTCTTGCCTTTCTGGTTTTTACACATTTTGTGGATGTCCCTTTTGACTGTTGGGAAGTGATACATCTTTGTAGTGCAGATTTGCATTGCCCGCTTGCTTCCTTGGCCAAAAAGGGCGTATGCGTTTTCTCCTGAATATATTCAGGAGAAAACGCATACGCCCTTTATGGCCAAGTGCATCATTGTCGAAGTTGTGCCCCTCTTCCTGTGCTTTAAAGGCGATTCCAAGGTACCTCTTGAAATCTGTTTCCTGCTATTCTGCCTCGCTTTCAAGTCTGCCTCGTTGCCTTCCCTCAACAGATTTTTGGACGATAGTTGTCCTTTATTACTCAGCCAGTTAGTGAATTGCTGTGCACCTGAGCTCCATTTTTCAACTCGTTTTTTGTGAGCTGACCACATGTCCAATATTTTGGTTCAGGACCTATGCTGGTTCCCGGGGGGTGGCTGAGACCTTGGTTAATTCTTCTTCCTGCCGGGGAATTAGAGTGATATGTGCCCGAACAAATGCCTAACAGCTACTCTCTCATTGGTTCTCCCTCTTCCCTTTCATCCTCTGCCAAATTGGAAACCTGTGTGAACCAGGAGGTTAAAGGGGCTGTCTCTCCAAGTTGGGAGATTGATAGTAAAGCAGATGGAAAGTCAAACCGGAGCACCAGGAGAGGGACTATTCGTTGAGTTTTAGAAACCTTTCATGTTCACAGTAGGTCCGTTCTCTAGGTTTCCTGTACATGTTATAGCTGTAGTAATATTCCCTTCAACCTGGAGAGTTGGGACCCATGGAATGGGTGCCAGGCATTTGTGATTTAAAGGGTCTGCATTTGCTCACCCAATCTCACCAATCCTCTCAGTCCCAAGTGTCCAGCCTTATGCCACATCCAGCTGTCGTTGTAGATAGGGTCATTCCAGGTTTCATCAGAGACCCTGAAGGAATTGTAAAGAATTTCACAGTTTTTTTGTTTTGTTTTTCAAATTCCTTTTTATAGTGGGTTTGAGCTGATTCTCGCTGCCATGTTTATGCCAGTCTAGACACACTTGATTCCCTTACGGAGACATATCAATACATAGGTTTTAAGATTCTTACTAGTCAGATATATTAATCTGCGGGAAATATGGGGTTTTGAGTCCCTTTCACTGAGGAAGTTGTAGGTCTTGTCTATTCCATAGTTGGTTTTTGGAACGGTACCTGTGCTTATATCAAACTCTGGTTTTATGCATCACCCCACCTCTCTATCCCCCTTAAGCGGGCATAAGAGAGTTTTCTAAATGTGAGACTCTGTTCTCTTTCCTAACTCAGTTCAAGTGTAGCCATGTTTACAGGATCTTCATATGTGATATCTTATGATAAGTTTCTTTTTCTATGTGACTTATTTCACTTAGAATCATCGTACCTGAATCCACCCATTTTGCTGCTACTGGTCTTATGACATTGATTTCATGGCTGAGGGATATTCCATCGTACGTAAGTACCACAATTTTTTGAACCATTTTTATATTTCCTGGGATATTTAAGGTGTACCCAAGTTGAGGTCCTTGTAAGCAGTGCAGCCCTAAATTTTGGGGTGGCTCTGTCTTATTGATTTTCAGTTTTCCCAAGGTATATTCCTTAGACTGGAAGTGCCCTTGGCTTTGTAGCTCTGTTGTTTACTTGTTTTAGGGAACACAAAGCACTCCTCCAGAGAGGCAGTTGACAATCTACATCCTGCCCATCATCATAACAAGGCTCCCTGTTCTCCAGGGCCTGTCTTGCCTTTGTGGTTTTTACACATTTTGTGGATGTCCCTTTTGACCAGTGGGAAGTGATACTTCTTTGTAGTGCAGATTTGCATTGCCCGCTTGCTTGCTTGGCCAAAAAGAGCGTATGTGTTTTCTCCTGAATATATTCAGGAGAAAACGCATACGCCCTTTTTGGCCAAGTGCATCATTGTCGAAGTTGTTCCCCTCTTCCTGTGCTTTAAAGGCGATTCCAAGGTAGCTCTTGAAATCTGTTTCCTGCTATTCTGCCTCGCTTTCAAGTCCGCCTCGTTGCCTTCCCTGAACAGATTTTTGGACGATAGTTGTCCTTTATTACTCGGCCAGTTAGTGAATTGCTGTGCACCTGAGCTCCATTTTTCAGCTCGTTTTTTGTGAGCTGACCGCATGTCCAAATTTTGGTTCAGGACATATGCTGGTTCCCGGTGGGTGGCTGAGACTTTGGTTAATTCTTCTTCCTGCCGGGAAATTAGAGTGACTTGTGCCCGTACAAATGCCTAACAGCTACTCTCTCATTGGTTCTCCCTCTTCCTTTTCAACCTCTGCCAAATTGGAAATATGTGCGAACTAGGAGGTTCAAGGGGCTGTCTCTCCAAGTTGGGAGATTGATAGTAAAGCAGATGAAAAGTCAAACCGGAGCACCAGGAGAGGGACTATTCGTTGAGTTTTAGAAACCTTTCGTATTCACAGTGTGTCCGTTCTCTAGGTTTCCTGTACATGTTATATCTGTAGTAATATTCCCTTCAACCTGGAGAGTTGGGACCCATGGAATGGGTGCCAGGCATTTGTGATTTAAAGGGTCTGCATCTCCTCACCCAATCTCACCAATCCTCTCTGTCCCAAGTGTCCAGCCTTATGCCACATCCAGCTGTCGTTGTAGATAGGGTCATTCCAGGTTTCATCAGAGACACTGAAGGAATTGTAAAGAATTTCACAGTTTTTTTGTTTTGTTTTTGAAATTCCTTTTTATAGTGGGTTTGAGCTGATTCTCGCTGCCATGTTTATGCCAGTCTAGACACACTTGATTCCCTTACGGAGACATATCAATACATAGGTTTTAAGATCCTTACTAGTCAGATATATTCCTCTGCGGGAACTATGGGGTTTTGAGTCCCTTTCACCGAGGAAGGTGTAGGTCTTGTCTATTCCATAGTTGGTTTTTGGAGCGGTACCTGCGCTTATATAAAACTCTGGTTTTATGCATCACCCCACCTCTCCTTCCCCCTTAAGCAGGCATAAGAGTGTTTTCTAAATGTGAGACACTGCTCTCTTTCCTAACTCAGTTCAAGTGTAGCCATGTTTACAGGATCTTCATAAGTGATATCTTATGATAAGTTTCTTTTTCTGTGTGACTTATTTCACTTAGAATCATCGTACCTGAATCCACCCATTTTGCTGCTACTGGTCTTATGACATTGATTTCATGGCTGAGGGATATTCCATCGTACGTAAGTACCACATTTTTTTGAACCGTTTTTATATTTCCTGGGATATTTAAGGTGTACCCAAGTTGAGGTCCTTGTAAGCAGTGCAGCCCTAAATTTTGGGGTGGCTCTGTCTTATTGATTTTCAGTTTTCCCAAGGTATATTCCCTAGACTGGAAGTGCCCTTGGCTCTGTAGCTCTGTTCTTTACTTGTTTTAGGGAACACAATGCACTCCTCCAGAGAGGCAGTTGGCAATTTACATCCCGCCCATCAGCATAACAAGGTTCCCTGTTCTCCAGGGCCTGTCTTGACTTTCTGGTTTTTACACATTATGTGGATGTCCCTTTTGACCGGTGGGAAGTGTTACTTCTTTGTAGTGCAGATTTGCCTTGCCCTTTTCCTTGCTTGGCCAAAAAGGGTGTATGCGTTTTCTCCTGAATATATTCAGGAGAAAACGCATACGCCCTTTTTGGCCAAGTGCATCATTGTCGAAGTTGTTCCCCTCTTCCTGTGCTTTAAAGGCGATTCCAACGTACCTCTTGAAATCTGTTTCCTGCTATTCTGCCTCGCTTTCAAGTCCGTCTCGTTGCCTTCCCTCAACAGATTTTTGGACGATAGCTGTCCTTTATTACTCTGCCAGTTTGTGAATTGCTATGCCCTTGAGCTCCATTTATCAACTCGTTTTTTGTGAGCAGACCGCAATTACAAAATTTTGGTTCAGGACCTATGCTGGTTCCCGGTGGGGTGCTGAGACTTTGGTTAATTCTTCTTCCTGCCGGGAAGTTAGAGTGATATGTGCCCGTCCAAATGCCTAACAGCTACTCTCTCATTGGTTCTCCCTCTTCCCTTTCATCCTCTGCCAAATTGGAAACCTGTGCGAACCAGGAGGTTAAAGAGCCTGTCTCTCCAAGTTGGGAGATTGATAGTAAAGCAGATGGAAAGTCAAACCGGAGCACCAGGAGAGGGACTATTCGTTGATTTTTAGAAACCTTTCGTATTCACAGTGGGTCCATTCTCTAGGTTTCCTGTACATGTTATTGCTGTAGTAATATTCCCTTCAACCTGGAGAGTTTTGAACCATGGAATGGGTGCCAGGCATTTGTGCTTTAAAGGGTCTGCATTTGCTCACTCAATCTCACCAATCTTCTCAGTCTCAAGTGGCCCTCCTTATGCCACATCCAGCTGTCATTGTAGATAGGGTCATTCCAGGTTTCATCAGAGACCCTGAAGGAATTGTAAAGAATTTCCCAGTTTTTTTGTTTTGTTTTTGAAATTCCTTTTTACAGTGGGTTTGAGCTGATTCTCGCTGCCATGTTTATGCCTGTCTAGACACACTTGATTCCCTTACGGTGATGTATCAATACATAGGTTTTAAGATTCTTACTAGTCAGATATATTCCTCTGCGGGAAATATGGGGTTTTGAGTCCCTTTCACTGAGGAAGGTGTAGGTCTTGTCTATTCCATAGTTGGTTTTTGGAACGGAACCTGTGCTTATATCAAACTCTGGTTTTATGCATCACCCTACCTCTCCTTCCCCCTTAAGCAGACATAAGAGTGTTTTCTAAATGTGAGACACTGTTCTCTTTCCTAACTCAGTTCAAGTGTAGCCATGTTTACAGGATCTTCATAAGTGATATCTTATGATAAGCTTCTTTTTCTGTGTGACTTATTTCACTTAGAATCATCGTACCTGAATCCACCCATTTTGCTGCTACTGGTCTTATGACATTGATTTCATGGCTGAGGGATATTCCATCGTACGTAAGTACCACAATTTTTTGAACCATTTTTATATTTCCAGGGATACTTAAGGTGTACCCAAGTTGAGGTCCTTGTAAGCAGTGCAGCCCTAAATTTTGGGGTGGCTGTGTCTTATTGATTTTCAGTTTTCCCAAGATATATTCCCTTTACTGGAAGTGCCGTTGGCTCTGTAGCTCTGTTGTTTACTTGTTTTAGGGAACACAATGCACTCCTCCAGAGAGGCAGTTGGCAATTTACATCCCGCCCATCAGCATAACAAGGCTCCTTGTTCTCCAGGGCCTGTCTTGCCTTTCTGGTTTTTACACATTTTGTGGATGTCCCTTTTGACCGGTGGGAAGTGATACTTCTTTGTAGGGCAGATTTGCATTGCCCGATTGTTTGCTTGGCCAAAAAGGGCGTATGCGTTTTATCCTGAATATATTCAGGAGAAAACGCATACGCCCTTTTTGGCCAAGTGCATCATTGTCGAAGTTGTGCCCCTCTTCCTGTGCTTTAAAGGTGATTCCAACGTACCTCTTGAAATCTGTTTCCTGCTCTTCTGCCTCGATTTCAAGTCCGCCTCGTTGCCTTCCCTCAACAGATTTTTGGACGATAGTTGTCCTTTATTACTCGGCCAGTTTGTGAATTGCTGTGACCCTGAGCACCATTTTTCAACTCGTTTTTGGTGAGCTGACCGCAAGTCCATAATTTTGGTTCAGGACCTATACTGGTTCCCGGTGGGTGGCTGAGACTTTGGTTAATTCTTCTTCCTGCCGGGAAATTACAGTGATATGTGCCCGTCCAAATGCCTAACAGCTACTCTCTCATTGGTTCTCCCTCTTCCCTTTCATCCTCTGCCAAATTGGCAACATGTGCGAACCAGGAGGTTAAAGGGGCTGTCTCTCCAACTTGGGAGGTTGAGAGTAAAGCAGATGGAAAGTCAAACCGGAGCACCAGGAGAGGGACTATTCGTTGAGTTTTAGAAACCTTTCGTATTCACAGTGTGTCCGTTCTCTAGGTTTCCCGTACATGTTATAGCTGTAGAAATATTCCCTTCAACCTGGAGAGTTGGGACCCATGGAATGGGTGCCAGGCATTTGTGCTTTAAAGGGTCTGCATTTGCTCACCCAATCTCACCAATCGTCTCAGTCCCAAATGTCCCTACTTATGCCACATCCAGCTGTCATTGTAGATAGGGTCATTCCAGGTTTCATCAGAGACCCTGAAGGAATTGTAAAGAATTTCCCAGTTTTTTGTTTTGTTTTTGAAATTCCTTTTTATAGTGGGTTTGAGCTGATTCTCGCTGCCATGTTTATGCCAGTCTAGACACACTTGATTCCCTTACAGAGACATATCAATACATAGGTTTTAAGATTCTTACTAGTCAGATATATTCCTCTGCGGGAAATATGGGGTTTTGAGTCCCTTTCACTGAGGAGGGTGTAGGTCTTGTCTATTCCATAGTTGGTTTTTGGAACGGTACCTGTGCTTATATCAAACTCTGGTTTTATGCATCACCCCACCTCTCCTTCCCCGTTTAGCAGTCATAAGAGTGTTTTCTAAATGTGAGACACTGTTCTCTTTCCTAACTCAGTTCAAGTGTAGCCATGTATACATGATCTTCATAAGTGATATCTTATGATAAGTTTCTTTTTCTGTGTGACTTATTTCACTTAGAATCATCGTACCTGAATCCACCCATTTTGCTGCTACTGGTCTTATGACATTGATTTCATGGCTGAGGGATATTCCATCGTACGTAAGTACCACAATTTTTTGAACCATGTTTATATTTCCTGGGATATTTAAGGTGTACCCAAGTTGAGGTCCTTGTAATCAGTGCAGCCCTAAATTTTGGTGTGGCTCTGTCTTATTGATTTTCAGTTTTCCCAGGGTATATTCCATAGACTGGAAGTGCCCTTGTCTCTGTAGCTCTGTTCTTTACTTGTTTTAGGGAACACAATGCACTCCTCCATAGAGGCAGTTGGCAATTTACATCCCGCCCATCAGCATAACAAGGCTCCCTGTTCTCCAGGGCCTGTCTTGCCTTTCTGGTTTTTACACATTTTGTGGATGTCCCTTTTGACTGTTGGGAAGTGATACATCTTTGTAGTGCAGATTTGCATTGCCCGCTTGCTTCCTTGGCCAAAAAGGGCGTATGCGTTTTCTCCTGAATATATTCAGGAGAAAACGCATACGCCCTTTTTGGCCAAGTGCATCATTGTCGAAGTTGTGCCCCTCTTCCTGTGCTTTAAAGGCGATTCCAAGGTACCTCTTGAAATCTGTTTCCTGCTATTCTGCCTCGCTTTCAAGTCTGCCTCGTTGCCTTCCCTCAACAGATTTTTGGACGATAGTTGTCCTTTATTACTCAGCCAGTTAGTGAATTGCTGTGCACCTGAGCTCCATTTTTCAACTCGTTTTTTGTGAGCTGACCGCATGTCCAAAATTTTGGTTCAGTACCTATGCTGGTTCCCGGTGGGTGGCTGAGACCTTGGTTAATACTTCTTCCTGCCGGGAAATTTGAGTGATATGTGCCCGAACAAATGCCTAACAGCTACTCTCTCATTGGTTCTCACTCTTCCCTTTCATCCTCTGCCAAATTGGAAACCTGTGTGAACCAGGAGGTTAAAGGGGCTGTCTCTCCAAGTTGGGAGATTGATAGTAAAGCAGATGGAAAGTCAAACCGGAGCACCAGGAGAGGGACTATTCGTTGAGTTTTAGAAACCTTTCATATTCACAGTAGGTCCGTTCTCTAGGTTTCCTGTACATGTTATAGCTGTAGTAATATTCCCTTCAACCTGGAGAGTTGGGAATCATGGAATGGGTACCAGGCATTTCTGATTTAAAGGGTCTGCATTTGCTCACCCAATCTCACCAATCCTCTCAGTCTTAAGTGTCCAGCCTTATGCCTCATCCAGCTGTCGTTGTACATAGGTTCATTCCAGGATTCATCAGAGACCCTGAAGGAATTGTAAAGAATTTCCCAGTTTTTTGTTTTCTTTTTGAAAATCGTTTTTATAGTGGGTTTGAGCTGTTTCTCGCTGCCATGTTTATGCCAGTCTAGACACACTTGATTCCCTTACGGAGACATATCAATACATAGGTTTTAAGATTCTTACTAGTCAGATATATTCCTCTGCGGGAAATATGGGGTTTTGAGTCCCTTTCACTGAGGAAGGTGTAGGTCTTGTCTATTCCACAGTTGGTTTTTGGAACGGTACCTGTGCTTATATCAAACTCTGGTTTTATGCATCACCCCACCTCTCCTTCCCCCTTAAGCAGGCATAAGAGTGTTTTCTAAATGTGATACACTGCTCACTTTCCTAACTCAGTTCAAGTGTAGCCATGTTTACAGGATCTTCATAAGTGATATCTTATGCTAAGTTTCTTTTTCTCTGTGACTTATTTCATTTAGAATCATCGTACCTGAATCCACCCATTTTGCTGCTACTGGTCTTATGACATTGATTTCATGGCTGAGGGATATTCCATCGTACGTAAGTACCACAATTTTTTGAACCATTTTTATATTTCCTGGGATATTTAGGGTGTACCCAAGTTGAGGTCCTTGTAAGCAGTGCAGCCCTAAATTTTGGGGTGGCTCTGTCTTATTGATTTTCAGTTTTCCCAAGGTATATTCCCTAGACTGGAAGTGCCCTTGGCTCTGTAGCTCTGTTGTTTACTTGTTTTAGGGAACACAATGCACTCCTCCAGAGAGGCAGTTGGCAATTTACATCCCGCCCATCAGCATAACAAGGCTCCCTGTTCTCCAGGGCCTGTCTTGCCTTTCTGGTTTTTACACATTTTGTGGATGTCCCTTTTGACCGGTGGGAAGTGATACTTCTTTGTAGTGCAGATTTGCATTGCCCGCTTGCTTGCTTGGCCAAAAAGGGCGTATGCGTTTTCTCCTGAATATATTCAGGAGAAAACGCATACGCCCTTTTTGGCCATGTGCATCATTGTCGAAGTTGTGCCCCTCTTCCTGTGCTTTAAAGGCGATTCCAACGTACCTCTTGAAATTTGTTTCCTGCTATTCTGCCTCGCTTTCAAGTCCGCCTCGTTGCCTTCCCTCAACATATTTTTGGACGATAGTTGTCCTTTATTACTCGGCCAGTTAGTGAATTTCTGGGCACCTGAGCTCCATTTTTCAACTCGTTTTTTGTGAGCTGCCCGCATGTCCAAAATTTTGGTTCAGGACCTATGCTGGTTCCGGGTGGGTGGCTGAGACTTTGGTTAATTCTTCTTCCTGCCGGGAAATTAGAGTGATATGTGCCCGTAGAAATGCCTAACAGCTACTCTCCCATTGGATCTCCCTCTTCCCTTTCATCCTCTGCCAAATTGGATACCTGTGTGAACCAGGAGGTTAAAGGGCATGTCTCTCCAATTTGGGAGATTGATAGTAAAGCAGATGGAAAGTCAAACCGGAGCACCAGGAGAGGGACTATTCGTTGAGTTTTATAAACCTTTCGTATTCACAGTGTTTCCGTTCTCTAGGTTTCCCGTACATGTTATAGCTGTAGTAATATTCCCTTCAACCTGGAGAGTTGGTACCCATGGAATGGGTGCCAGGCATTTGTGATTTAAGGGGTCTGCATTTGCTCACCCAATCTCACCAATCCTCTCAGTCCCAAGTGTCCAGCCTTATGCCACATCCAGCTGTCGTTGTAGATATGGTCATTCCAGGTTTCATCAGAGACCCTGAAGGAATTGTAAAGAATTTCACAGATTTTTTGTTTTGTTTTTGAAATTATTTTTATAGTGGGTTTGAGCTGATTCTCGCTGCCATGTTTCTGCCAGTCTAGACAAACTTGATTCCCTTACGGAGACATATCAATACATAGGTTTTAAGATTTTTACTAGTCAGATATATTCCTCTGCGGGAACTATGGGGTTTTGAGTCCCTTTCACTGAGGAAGGTGTAGGTCTTGTCTATTCCATAGTTTGTTTTTGGAACGGTACCTGTGCTTATATCAAACTCTGGTTTTATGCATCACACCACCTCTCCTTCCCCCTTAAGCAGGCATAAGAGTGTTTTCTAAATGTGAGACACTGTTCTCTTTCCTAACTCAGTTCAAGTGTAGCCATGTTTACAGGATCATCATAAGTGATATCTTATGATAAGTTTCTTTTTCTGTGTGACTTATTTCACTTAGAATCATCGTACCTGAATCCACCCATTTTGCTGCTACTGGTCTTATGACATTGATTTCATGGCTGAGGGATATTCCATCGTACGTATTTACCACAATTTTTTGAACCATTTTTATATTTCCTGGGATATTTAAGGTGTACCCAAGTTGAGGTCCTTGTAAGCAGTGCAGCCCTAAATTTTGGGGTGGCTCTGTCTTATTGATTTTCAGTTTTCCCAAGGTATATTCCCTAGACTGGAAGTGACCTTGGCTCTGTAGCTCTGTTCTTTACTTGTTTTAGGGAACACAATGCACTCCTCCAGAGAGGCAGTTGGCAATTTACATCCCGCCCATCAGCATAACAAGGCTCCCTGTTCTCCAGGGCCTGTCTTGCCTTTCTGATTTTTACACATTTTGTGGATGTCCCTTTTGACCGGTGGGAAGTGATACTTCTTTGTAGTGCAGATTTGCATTGCCCGCTTGCTTGCTTGGCCAAAAAGGGCGTGTGCGTTTTCTCCTGAATATATTCAGGAGAAAACGCATACGCCCTTTTTGCCCAAGTGCATCATTGTCGAAGTTGTGCCCCTCTTCCTGTGCTTTAAAGGCGATTCCAACGTACCTCTTGAAATTTGTTTCCTGCTATTCTGCCTCACTTTCAAGTCCGCCTCGTTGCCTTCCCTCAACAGATTTTTGGACGATAGTTTTCCTTTATTACTCGGCCAGTTAGTGAATTTCTGGGCACCTGAGCTCCATTTTTCAACTCGTTTTTTGTGAGCTGACCGCATGTCCAAAATTTTGGTTCAGGACCTATGCTGGTTCCGGGTGGGAGGCTGAGACTTTGGTTAATTCTTCTTCCTGCTGGGAAATTAGAGTGATATGTGCCCGTCCAAATGCCTAACAGCTACTCTCTCATTGGTTCTCCCTCTTCCCTTTCATCCTCTGCCAAATTGGAAACCTGTGCGAACTAGGAGGTTAAAGGGGCTGTCTCTCCAAGTTGGGAGATTGATAGTAAAGCAGATGGAAAGTCAAACCGGAGCACCAGGAGAGGGACTATTCGTTGAGTTTTAGAAACCTTTCGTATTCACAGTGTGTCCGTTCTCTAGGTTTCCTGTACATGTTATAGCTGTAGAAATATTCCCTTCAACCTGGAGAGTTGGGACCCATGGAATGGGTGCCAGGCATTTGTGATTTAAAGGGTCTGCATTTGCTCACCCAATCTCACCAATCCTCTCAGTCCCATGTGTCCAGCCTTATGCCACATCCAGCTGTCGTTTTAAATAGGGTCATTCCAGGTTTCATCAGAGACCCTGAAGGAATTGTAAAGAATTTCACAGTTTTTTTGTTTTGTTTTTGAAATTCCTTTTTATAGTGGGTTTGAGCTGATTCTTGCTGCCATGTTTTTGCCAGTCTAGACACACTTGATTCCCTTACGGAGACATATCAATACATAGGTTTTAAGATTCTTACTAGTCAGATATATTAATCTGCGGGAAATATGGGGTTTTGAGTCCCTTTCACTGAGGAAGTTGTAGGTCTTGTCTATTCCATAGTTGGTTTTTGGAACGGTACCTGTGCTTATATCAAACTCTGGTTTTATGCATCACCCCACCTCTCTATCCCCCTTAAGCGGGCATAAGAGAGTTTTCTAAATGTGAGACTCTGTTCTCTTTCCTAACTCAGTTCAAGTGTAGCCATGTTTACAGGATCTTCATATGTGATATCTTATGATAAGTTTCTTTTTCTGTGTGACTTATTTCACTTAGAATCATCGTACCTGAATCCACCCATTTTGCTGCTACTGGTCTTATGACATTGATTTCATGGCTGAGGGATATTCCATCGTACGTAAGTACCACAATTTTTTGAACCATTTTTATATTTCCTGGGATATTTAAGGTGTACCCAAGTTGAGGTCCTTGTAAGCAGTGCAGCCCTAAATTTTGGGGTGGCTCTGTCTTATTGATTTTCAGTTTTCCCAAGGTATATTCCTTAGACTGGAAGTGCCCTTGGCTTTGTACCTCTGTTGTTTACTTGTTTTAGGGAACACAAAGCACTCCTCCAGAGAGGCAGTTGGCAATCTACATCCTGCCCATCATCATAACAAGGCTCCCTGTTCTCCAGGGCCTGTCTTGCCTTTGTGGTTTTTACACATTTTGTGGATGTCCCTTTTGACCAGTGGGAAGTGATACTTCTTTGTAGTGCAGATTTGCATTGCCCGCTTGCTTGCTTGGCCAAAAAGGGCGTATGTGTTTTCTCCTGAATATATTCAGGAGAAAACGCATACGCCCTTTTTGGCCAAGTGCATCATTGTCGAAGTTGTTCCCCTCTTCCTGTGCTTTAAAGGCGATTCCAAGGTAGCTCTTGAAATCTGTTTCCTGCTATTCTGCCTCGCTTTCAAGTCCGCCTCGTTGCCTTCCCTGAACAGATTTTTGGACGATAGTTGTCCTTTATTACTCGGCCAGTTAGTGAATTGCTGTGCACCTGAGCTCCATTTTTCAGCTCGTTTTTTGTGAGCTGACCGCATGTCCAAATTTTGGTTCAGGACATATGCTGGTTCCCGGTGGGTGGCTGAGACTTTGGTTAATTCTTCTTCCTGCCGGGAAATTAGAGTGACTTGTGCCCGTACAAATGCCTAACAGCTACTCTCTCATTGGTTCTCCCTCTTCCTTTTCAACCTCTGCCAAATTGGAAACATGTGCGAACTAGGAGGTTCAAGGGGCTGTCTCTCCAAGTTGGGAGATTGATAGTAAAGCAGATGAAAAGTCAAACCGGAACACCAGGAGAGGGACTATTCGTTGAGTTTTAGAAACCTTTCGTATTCACAGTGTGTCCGTTCTCTAGGTTTCCTGTACATGTTATAACTGTAGTAATATTCCCTTCAACCTGGAGAGTTGGGACCCATGGAATGGGTGTCAGGCATTTGTGATTTAAAGGGTCTGCATTTCCTCACCCAATCTCACCAATCCTCTCTGTCCCAAGTGTCCAGCCTTATGCCACATCCAGCTGTCGTTGTAGATAGGGTCATTCCAGGTTTCATCAGAGACACTGAAGGAATTGTAAACAATTTCACAGTTTTTTTGTTTTGTTTTTGAAATTCCTTTTTATACTGGGTTTGAGCTGATTCTCGCTGCCATGTTTATGCCAGTCTAGACACACTTGATTCCCTTACGGAGACATATCAATACATAGGTGTTAAGATCCTTAATAGTCAGATATATTCCTCTGCGGGAACTATGGGGTTTTGAGTCCCTTTCACCGAGGAAGGTGTAGGTCTTGTCTATTCCATAGTTGGTTTTTGGAACGGTACCTGCGCTTATATAAAACTCTGGTTTTATGCATCACCCCACCTCTCCTTACCCCTTAAGCAGGCATAAGAGTGTTTTCTAAATGTGAGACACTGCTCTCTTTCCTAACTCAGTTCAAGTGTAGCCATGTTTACAGGATCTTCATAAGTGATATCTTATGATAAGTTTCTTTTTCTGTGTGACTTATTTCACTTAGAATCATCGTACCTGAATCCACCCATTTTGCTGCTACTGGTCTTATGACATTGATTTCATGGCTGAGGGATATTCCATCGTACGTAAGTACCACATTTTTTTGAACCGTTTTTATATTTCCTGGGATATTTAAGGTGTACCCAAGTTGAGGTCCTTGTAAGCAGTGTAGCCCTAAATTTTGGGGTGGCTCTGTCTTATTGATTTTCAGTTTTCCCAAGGTATATTCCCTAGACTGGAAGTGCCCTTGGCTCTGTAGCTCTGTTCTTTACTTGTTTTAGGGAACACAATGCACTCCTCCAGAGAGGCAGTTGGCAATTTACATCCCGCCCATCAGCATAACAAGGTTCCCTGTTCTCCAGGGCCTGTCTTGACTTTCTGGTTTTTACACATTATGTGGATGTCCCTTTTGACCGGTGGGAAGTGTTACTTCTTTGTAGTGCAGATTTGCCTTGCCCATTTCCTTGCTTGGCCAAAAAGGGCGTATGCGTTTTCTCCTGAATATATTCAGGAGAAAACGCATACGCCCTTTTTGGCCAAGTGCATCATTGTCGAAGTTGTTCCCCTCTTCCTGTGCTTTAAAGGCGATTCCAACGTACCTCTTGAAATCTGTTTCCTGCTATTCTGCCTCGCTTTCAAGTCCGTCTCGTTGCCTTCCCTCAACAGATTTTTGGACGATAGCTGTCCTTTATTACTCTGCCAGTTTGTGAATTGCTATGCCCTTGAGCTCCATTTATCAACTCGTTTTTTGTGAGCAGACCGCAATTACAAAATTTTGGTTCAGGACCTATGCTGGTTCCCGGTGGGGTGCTGAGACTTTGGTTAATTCTTCTTCCTGCCGGGAAGTTAGAGTGATATGTGCCCGTAAAAATGCCTAACAGCTACTCTCTCATTGGTTCTCCCTCTTCCCTTTCATCCTCTGCCAAATTGGAAACCTGTGCGAACCAGGAGGTTAAAGAGCCTGTCTCTCCAAGTTGGGAGATTGATAGTAAAGCAGATGGAAAGTCAAACCGGAGCACCAGGAGAGGGACTATTCGTTGATTTTTAGAAACCTTTCGTATTCACAGTGGGTCCATTCTCTAGGTTTCCTGTACATGTTATTGCTGTAGTAATATTCCCTTCAACCTGGAGAGTTTTGAACCATGGAATGGGTGCCAGGCATTTGTGCTTTAAAGGGTCTGCATTTGCTCACTCAATCTCACCAATCTTCTCAGTCTCAAGTGGCCCTCCTTATGCCACATCCAGCTGTCATTGTAGATAGGGTCATTCCAGGTTTCATCAGAGACCCTGAAGGAATTGTAAAGAATTTCCCAGTTTTTTTGTTTTGTTTTTGAAATTCCTTTTTACAGTGGGTTTGAGCTGATTCTCGCTGCCATGTTTATGCCTGTCTAGACACACTTGATTCCCTTACGGTGATGTATCAATACATAGGTTTTAAGATTCTTACTAGTCAGATATATTCCTCTGCGGGAAATATGGGGTTTTGAGTCCCTTTCACTGAGGAAGGTGTAGGTCTTGTCTATTCCATAGTTGGTTTTTGGAACGGAACCTGTGCTTATATCAAACTCTGGTTTTATGCATCACCCTACCTCTCCTTCCCCCTTAAGCAGACATAAGAGTGTTTTCTAAATGTGAGACACTGTTCTCTTTCCTAACTCAGTTCAAGTGTAGCCATGTTTACAGGATCTTCATAAGTGATATCTTATGATAAGCTTCTTTTTCTGTGTGACTTATTTCACTTAGAATCATCGTACCTGAATCCACCCATTTTGCTGCTACTGGTCTTATGACATTGATTTCATGGCTGAGGGATATTCCATCGTACGTAAGTACCACATTTTTTTGAACCGTTTTTATATTTCCTGGGATATTTAAGGTGTACCCAAGTTGAGGTCCTTGTAAGCAGTGCAGCCCTAAATTTTGGGGTGGCTCTGTCTTATTGATTTTCAGTTTTCCCAAGGTATATTCCCTAGACTGGAAGTGCCCTTGGCTCTGTAGCTCTGTTCTTTACTTGTTTTAGGGAACACAATGCACTCCTCCAGAGAGGCAGTTGGCAATTTACATCCCGCCCATCAGCATAACAAGGTTCCCTGTTCTCCAGGGCCTGTCTTGACTTTCTGGTTTTTACACATTATGTGGATGTCCCTTTTGACCGGTGGGAAGTGTTACTTCTTTGTAGTGCAGATTTGCCTTGCCCATTTCCTTGCTTGGCCAAAAAGGGCGTATGCGTTTTCTCCTGAATATATTCAGGGGAAAACGCATACGCCCTTTTTGGCCAAGTGCATCATTGTCGAAGTTGTGCCCCTCTTCCTGTGCTTTAAAGGCGATTCCAACGTACCTCTTGAAATCTGTTTCCTGCTATTCTGCCTCGCTTTCAAGTCCGTCTCGTTGCCTTCCCTCAACAGATTTTTGGACGATAGCTGTCCTTTATTACTCTGCCAGTTTGTGAATTGCTATGCCCTTGAGGTCCATTTATCAACTCGTTTTTTGTGAGCAGACCGCAATTACAAAATTTTGGTTCAGGACCTATGCTGGTTCCCGGTGGGGTGCTGAGACTTTGGTTAATTCTTCTTCCTGCCGGGAAGTTAGAGTGATATGTGCCCGTCCAAATGCCTAACAGCTACTCTCTCATTGGTTCTCCCTCTTCCCTTTCATCCTCTGCCAAATTGGAAACCTGTGCGAACCAGGAGGTTAAAGAGCCTGTCTCTCCAAGTTGGGAGATTGATAGTAAAGCAGATGGAAAGTCAAACCGGAGCACCAGGAGAGGGACTATTCGTTGATTTTTAGAAACCTTTCGTATTCACAGTGGGTCCATTCTCTAGGTTTCCTGTACATGTTATTGCTGTAGTAATATTCCCTTCAACCTGGAGAGTTTTGAACCATGGAATGGGTGCCAGGCATTTGTGCTTTAAAGGGTCTGCATTTGCTCACTCAATCTCACCAATCTTCTCAGTCTCAAGTGGCCCTCCTTATGCCACATCCAGCTGTCATTGTAGATAGGGTCATTCCAGGTTTCATCAGAGACCCTGAAGGAATTGTAAAGAATTTCCCAGTTTTTTTGTTTTGTTTTTGAAATTCCTTTTTACAGTGGGTTTGAGCTGATTCTCGCTGCCATGTTTATGCCTGTCTAGACACACTTGATTCCCTTACGGTGATGTATCAATACATAGGTTTTAAGATTCTTACTAGTCAGATATATTCCTCTGCGGGAAATATGGGGTTTTGAGTCCCTTTCACTGAGGAAGGTGTAGGTCTTGTCTATTCCATAGTTGGTTTTTGGAACGGAACCTGTGCTTATATCAAACTCTGGTTTTATGCATCACCCTACCTCTCCTTCCCCCTTAAGCAGACATAAGAGTGTTTTCTAAATGTGAGACACTGTTCTCTTTCCTAACTCAGTTCAAGTGTAGCCATGTTTACAGGATCTTCATAAGTGATATCTTATGATAAGTTTCTTTTTCTGTGTGACTTATTTCACTTAGAATCATCGTACCTGAATCCACCCATTTTGCTGCTACTGGTCTTATGACATTGATTTCATGGCTGAGGGATATTCCATCGTACGTAAGTACCACAATTTTTTGAACCATTTTTATATTTCCAGGGATACTTAAGGTGTACCCAAGTTGAGGTCCTTGTAAGCAGTGCAGCCCTAAATTTTGGGGTGGCTGTGTCTTATTGATTTTCAGTTTTCCCAAGATATATTCCCTTTACTGGAAGTGCCGTTGGCTCTGTAGCTCTGTTGTTTACTTGTTTTAGGGAACACAATGCACTCCTCCAGAGAGGCAGTTGGCAATTTACATCCTGCCCATCAGCATAACAAGGCTCCTTGTTCTCCAGGGCCTGTCTTGCCTTTCTGGTTTTTACACATTTTGTGGATGTCCCTTTTGACCGGTGGGAAGTGATACTTCTTTGTAGGGCAGATTTGCATTGCCCGATTGTTTGCTTGGCCAAAAAGGGCGTATGCGTTTTATCCTGAATATATTCAGGAGAAAACGCATACGCCCTTTTTGGCCAAGTGCATCATTGTCGAAGTTGTGCCCCTCTTCCTGTGCTTTAAAGGTGATTCCAACGTACCTCTTGAAATCTGTTTCCTGCTCTTCTGCCTCGATTTCAAGTCCGCCTCGTTGCCTTCCCTCAACAGATTTTTGGACGATAGTTGTCCTTTATTACTCGGCCAGTTTGTGAATTGCTGTGACCCTGAGCACCATTTTTCAACTCGTTTTTGGTGAGCTGACCGCAAGTCCAAAATTTTGGTTCAGGACCTATACTGGTTCCCGTTGGGTGGCTGAGACTTTGGTTAATTCTTCTTCCTGCCGGGAAATTACAGTGATATGTGCCCGTCCAAATGCCTAACAGCTACTCTCTCATTGGTTCTCCCTCTTCCCTTTCATCCTCTGCCAAATTGGCAACATGTGCGAACCAGGAGGTTAAAGGGGCTGTCTCTCCAACTTGGGAGGTTGAGAGTAAAGCAGATGGAAAGTCAAACCGGAGCACCAGGAGAGGGACTATTCGTTGAGTTTTAGAAACCTTTCGTATTCACAGTGTGTCCGTTCTCTAGGTTTCCCGTACATGTTATAGCTGTAGAAATATTCCCTTCAACCTGGAGAGTTGGGACCCATGGAATGGGTGCCAGGCATTTGTGCTTTAAAGGGTCTGCATTTGCTCACCCAATCTCACCAATCGTCTCAGTCCCAAATGTCCCTACTTATGCCACATCCAGCTGTCATTGTAGATAGGGTCATTCCAGGTTTCATCAGAGACCCTGAAGGAATTGTAAAGAATTTCCCAGTTTTTTGTTTTGTTTTTGAAATTCCTTTTTATAGTGGGTTTGAGCTGATTCTCGCTGCCATGTTTATGCCAGTCTAGACACACTTGATTCCCTTACGGAGACATATCAATACATAGGTTTTAAGATTCTTACTAGTCAGATATATTCCTCTGCGGGAAATATGGGGTTTTGAGTCCCTTTCACTGAGGAGGGTGTAGGTCTTGTCTATTCCATAGTTGGTTTTTGGAACGGTACCTGTGCTTATATCAAACTCTGGTTTTATGCATCACCCCACCTCTCCTTCCCCGTTTAGCAGTCATAAGAGTGTTTTCTAAATGTGAGACACTGTTCTCTTTCCTAACTCAGTTCAAGTGTAGCCATGTATACATGATCTTCATAAGTGATATCTTATGATAAGTTTCTTTTTCTGTGTGACTTATTTCACTTAGAATCATCGTACCTGAATCCACCCATTTTGCTGCTACTGGTCTTATGACATTGATTTCATGGCTGAGGGATATTCCATCGTACGTAAGTACCACAATTTTTTGAACCATGTTTATTTTTCCTGGGATATTTAAGGTGTACCCAAGTTGAGGTCCTTGTAATCAGTGCAGCCCTAAATTTTGGTGTGGCTCTGTCTTATTGATTTTCAGTTTTCCCAGGGTATATTCCATAGACTGGAAGTGCCCTTGTCTCTGTAGCTCTGTTCTTTACTTGTTTTAGGGAACACAATGCACTCCTCCATAGAGGCAGTTGGCAATTTACATCCCGCCCATCAGCATAACAAGGCTCCCTGTTCTCCAGGGCCTGTCTTGCCTTTCTGGTTTTTACACATTTTGTGGATGTCCCTTTTGACTGTTGGGAAGTGATACATCTTTGTAGTGCAGATTTGCATTGCCCGCTTGCTTCCTTGGCCAAAAGGGTGTATGCGTTTTCTCCTGAATATATTCAGGAGAAAACGCATACGCCCTTTTTGGCCAAGTGCATCATTGTCGAAGTTGTGCCCCTCTTCCTGTGCTTTAAAGGCGATTCCAAGGTACCTCTTGAAATCTGTTTCCTGCTATTCTGCCTCGCTTTCAAGTCTGCCTCGTTGCCTTCCCTCAACAGATTTTTGGACGATAGTTGTCCTTTATTACTCAGCCAGTTAGTGAATTGCTGTGCACCTGAGCTCCATTTTTCAACTCGTTTTTTGTGAGCTGACCGCATGTCCAAAATTTTGGTTCAGTACCTATGCTGGTTCCCGGTGGGTGGCTGAGACCTTGGTTAATTCTTCTTCCTGCCGGGAAATTTGAGTGATATGTGCCCGAACAAATGCCTAACAGCTACTCTCACATTGGTTCTCACTCTTCCCTTTCATCCTCTGCCAAATTGGAAACCTGTGTGAACCAGGAGGTTAAAGGGGCTGTCTCTCCAAGTTGGGAGATTGATAGTAAAGCAGATGGAAAGTCAAACCGGAGCACCAGGAGAGGGACTATTCGTTGAGTTTTAGAAACCTTTCATATTCACAGTAGGTCCGTTCTCTAGGTTTCCTGTACATGTTATAGCTGTAGTAATATTCCCTTCAACCTGGAGAGTTGGGAATCATGGAATGGGTACCAGGCATTTCTGATTTAAAGGGTCTGCATTTGCTCACCCAATCTCACCAAACCTCTCAGTCTTAAGTGTCCAGCCTTATGCCTCATCCAGCTGTCGTTGTACATAGGTTCATTCCAGGATTCATCAGAGACCCTGAAGGAATTGTAAAGAATTTCCCAGTTTTTTGTTTTCTTTTTGAAAATCCTTTTTATAGTGGGTTTGAGCTGTTTCTCGCTGCCATGTTTATGCCAGTCTAGACACACTTGATTCCCTTACGGAGACATATCAATACATAGGTTTTAAGATTCTTACTAGTCAGATATATTCCTCTGCGGGAAATATGGGGTTTTGAGTCCCTTTCACTGAGGAAGGTGTAGGTCTTGTCTATTCCACAGTTGGTTTTTGGAACGGTACCTGTGCTTATATCAAACTCTGGTTTTATGCATCACCCCACCTCTCCTTCCCCCTTAAGCAGGCATAAGAGTGTTTTCTAAATGTGATACACTGCTCACTTTCCTAACTCAGTTCAAGTGTAGCCATGTTTACAGGATCTTCATAAGTGATATCTTATGCTAAGTTTCTTTTTCTCTGTGACTTATTTCATTTAGAATCATCGTACCTGAATCCACCCATTTTGCTGCTACTGGTCTTATGACATTGATTTCATGGCTGAGGGATATTCCATCGTACGTAAGTACCACAATTTTTTGAACCATTTTTATATTTCCTGGGATATTTAGGGTGTACCCAAGTTGAGGTCCTTGTAAGCAGTGCAGCCCTAAATTTTGGGGTGGCTCTGTCTTATTGATTTTCAGTTTTCCCGAGGTATATTCCCTAGACTGGAAGTGCCCTTGGCTCTGTAGCTCTGTTGTTTACTTGTTTTAGGGAACACAATGCACTCCTCCAGAGAGGCAGTTGGCAATTTACATCCCGCCCATCAGCATAACAAGGCTCCCTGTTCTCCAGGGCCTGTCTTGCCTTTCTGGTTTTTACACATTTTGTGGATGTCCCTTTTGACCGGTGGGAAGTGATACTTCTTTATAGTGCAGATTTGCATTGCCCGCTTGCTTGCTTGGCCAAAAAGGGCGTATGCGTTTTCTCCTGAATATATTCAGGAGAAAACGCATACGCCCTTTTTGGCCATGTGCATCATTGTCGAAGTTGTGCCCCTCTTCCTGTGCTTTAAAGGCGATTCCAACGTACCTCTTGAAATTTGTTTCCTGCTATTCTGCCTCGCTTTCAAGTCCGCCTCGTTGCCTTCCCTCAACATATTTTTGGACGATAGTTGTCCTTTATTACTCGGCCAGTTAGTGAATTTCTGGGCACCTGAGCTCCATTTTTCAACTCGTTTTTTGTGAGCTGACCGCATGTCCAAAATTTTGGTTCAGGACCTATGCTGGTTCCGGGTGGGTTGCTGAGACTTTGGTTAATTCTTCTTCCTGCCGGGAAATTAGAGTGATATGTGCCCGTAGAAATGCCTAACAGCTACTCTCCCATTGGATCTCCCTCTTCCCTTTCATCCTCTGCCAAATTGGAAACCTGTGTGAACCAGGAGGTTAAAGGGCATGTCTCTCCAATTTGGGAGAATGATAGTAAAGCAGATGGAAAGTCAAACCGGAGCACCAGGAGAGGGACTATTCGTTGAGTTTTATAAACCTTTCGTATTCACAGTGTTTCCGTTCTCTAGGTTTCCCGTACATGTTATAGCTGTAGTAATATTCCCTTCAACCTGGAGAGTTGGGACCCATGGAATGGGTGCCAGGCATTTGTGATTTAAGGGGTCTGCATTTGCTCACCCAATCTCACCAATCCTCTCAGTCCCAAGTGTCCAGCCTTATGCCACATCCAGCTGTCGTTGTAGATAGGGTCATTCCAGGTTTCATCAGAGACCCTGAAGGAATTGTAAAGAATTTCACAGATTTTTTGTTTTGTTTTTGAAATTATTTTTATAGTGGGTTTGAGCTGATTCTCGCTGCCATGTTTCTGCCAGTCTAGACAAACTTGATTCCCTTACGGAGACATATCAATACATAGGTTTTAAGATTTTTACTAGTCAGATATATTCCTCTGCGGGAACTATGGGGTTTTGAGTCCCTTTCACTGAGGAAGGTGTAGGTCTTGTCTATTCCATAGTTGGTTTTTGGAACGGTACCT
The DNA here is from genome assembly GCF_949752795.1 of Hyperoodon ampullatus. Taxonomy (NCBI): domain Eukaryota; kingdom Metazoa; phylum Chordata; class Mammalia; order Artiodactyla; family Ziphiidae; genus Hyperoodon; species Hyperoodon ampullatus. The sequence goes on from NW_027640521.1 coordinate 550,645, forward strand.
GTGCTTATATCAAACTCTGGTTTTATGCATCACACCACCTCTCCTTCCCCCTTAAGCAGGCATAAGAGTGTTTTCTAAATGTGAGACACTGTTCTCTTTCCTAACTCAGTTCAAGTGTAGCCATGTTTACAGGATCATCATAAGTGATATCTTATGATAAGTTTCTTTTTCTGTGTGACTTATTTCACTTAGAATCATCGTACCTGAATCCACCCATTTTGCTGCTACTGGTCTTATGACATTGATTTCATGGCTGAGGGATATTCCATCGTACGTATTTACCACAATTTTTTGAACCATTTTTATATTTCCTGGGATATTTAAGGTGTACCCAAGTTGAGGTCCTTGTAAGCAGTGCAGCCCTAAATTTTGGGGTGGCTCTGTCTTATTGATTTTCAGTTTTCCCAAGGTATATTCCCTAGACTGGAAGTGACCTTGGCTCTGTAGCTCTGTTCTTTACTTGTTTTAGGGAACACAATGCACTCCTCCAGAGAGGCAGTTGGCAATTTACATCCCGCCCATCAGCATAACAAGGCTCCCTGTTCTCCAGGGCCTGTCTTGCCTTTCTGATTTTTACACATTTTGTGGATGTCCCTTTTGACCGGTGGGAAGTGATACTTCTTTGTAGTGCAGATTTGCATTGCCCGCTTGCTTGCTTGGCCAAAAAGGGCGTGTGCGTTTTCTCCTGAATATATTCAGGAGAAAACGCATACGCCCTTTTTGCCCAAGTGCATCATTGTCGAAGTTGTGCCCCTCTTCCTGTGCTTTAAAGGCGATTCCAACGTACCTCTTGAAATTTGTTTCCTGCTATTCTGCCTCACTTTCAAGTCCGCCTCGTTGCCTTCCCTCAACAGATTTTTGGACGATAGTTTTCCTTTATTACTCGGCCAGTTAGTGAATTTCTGGGCACCTGAGCTCCATTTTTCAACTCGTTTTTTGTGAGCTGACCGCATGTCCAAAATTTTGGTTCAGGACCTATGCTGGTTCCGGGTGGGAGGCTGAGACTTTGGTTAATTCTTCTTCCTGCTGGGAAATTAGAGTGATATGTGACCGTCCAAATGCCTAACAGCTACTCTCTCATTTGTTCTCCCTCTTCCCTTTCATCCTCTGCCAAATTGGAAACCTGTGCGAACTAGGAGGTTAAAGGGGCTGTCTCTCCAAGTTGGGAGATTGATAGTAAAGCAGATGGAAAGTCAAACCGGAGCACCAGGAGAGGGACTATTCGTTGAGTTTTAGAAACCTTTCGTATTCACAGTGTGTCCGTTCTCTAGGTTTCCTGTACATGTTATAGCTGTAGAAATATTCCCTTCAACCTGGAGAGTTGGGACCCATGGAATGGGTGCCAGGCATTTGTGATTTAAAGGGTCTGCATTTGCTCACCCAATCTCACCAATCCTCTCAGTCCCATGTGTCCAGCCTTATGCCACATCCAGCTGTCGTTTTAAATAGGGTCATTCCAGGTTTCATCAGAGACCCTGAAGGAATTGTAAAGAATTTCACAGTTTTTTTGTTTTGTTTTTGAAATTCCTTTTTATAGTGGGTTTGAGCTGATTCTTGCTGCCATGTTTTTGCCAGTCTAGACACACTTGATTCCCTTACGGAGACATATCAATACATAGGTTTTAAGATTCTTACTAGTCAGATATATTAATCTGCGGGAAATATGGGGTTTTGAGTCCCTTTCACTGAGGAAGTTGTAGGTCTTGTCTATTCCATAGTTGGTTTTTGGAACGGTACCTGTGCTTATATCAAACTCTGGTTTTATGCATCACCCCACCTCTCTATCCCCCTTAAGCGGGCATAAGAGAGTTTTCTAAATGTGAGACTCTGTTCTCTTTCCTAACTCAGTTCAAGTGTAGCCATGTTTACAGGATCTTCATATGTGATATCTTATGATAAGTTTCTTTTTCTGTGTGACTTATTTCACTTAGAATCATCGTACCTGAATCCACCCATTTTGCTGCTACTGGTCTTATGACATTGATTTCATGGCTGAGGGATATTCCATCGTACGTAAGTACCTCAATTTTTTGAACCACTTTTATATTTCCTGGGATATTTAAGGTGTACCCAAGTTGAGATCCTTGTAAGCAGTGCAGCCCTAAATTTTGGGGTGGCTCTGTCTTATTGATTTTCAGTTTTCCCAAGGTATATTCCTTAGACTGGAAGTGCCCTTGGCTTTGTAGCTCTGTTGTTTACTTGTTTTAGGGAACACAAAGCACTCCTCCAGAGAGGCAGTTGGCAATCTACATCCTGCCCATCATCATAACAAGGCTCCCTGTTCTCCAGGGCCTGTCTTGCCTTTGTGGTTTTTACACATTTTGTGGATGTCCCATTTGACCAGTGGGAAGTGATACTTCTTTGTAGTGCAGATTTGCATTGCCCGCTTGCTTGCTTGGCCAAAAAGGGCGTATGTGTTTTCTCCTGAATATATTCAGGAGAAAACGCATACGCCCTTTTTGGCCAAGTGCATCATTGTCGAAGTTGTTCCCCTCTTCCTGTGCTTTAAAGGTGATTCCAAGGTAGCTCTTGAAATCTGTTTCCTGCTATTCTGCCTCGCTTTCAAGTCCGCCTCGTTGCCTTCCCTGAACAGATTTTTGGACGATAGTTGTCCTTTATTACTCGGCCAGTTAGTGAATTGCTGTGCACCTGAGCTCCATTTTTCAGCTCGTTTTTTGTGAGCTGACCGCATGTCCAAATTTTGGTTCAGGACATATGCTGGTTCCCGGTGGGTGGCTGAGACTTTGGTTAATTCTTCTTCCTGCCGGGAAATTAGAGTGACTTGTGCCCGTACAAATGCCTAACAGCTACTCTCTCATTGGTTCTCCCTCTTCCTTTTCAACCTCTGCCAAATTGGAAACATGTGCGAACTAGGAGGTTCAAGGGGCTGTCTCTCCAAGTTGGGAGATTGATAGTAAAGCAGATGAAAAGTCAAACCGGAGCACCAGGAGAGGGACTATTCGTTGAGTTTTAGAAACCTTTCGTATTCACAGTGTGTCCGTTCTCTAGGTTTCCTGTACATGTTATAACTGTAGTAATATTCCCTTCAACCTGGAGAGTTGGGACCCATGGAATGGGTGTCAGGCATTTGTGATTTAAAGGGTCTGCATTTCCTCACCCAATCTCACCAATCCTCTCTGTCCCAAGTGTCCAGCCTTATGCCACATCCAGCTGTCGTTGTAGATAGGGTCATTCCAGGTTTCATCAGAGACACTGAAGGAATTGTAAAGAATTTCACAGTTTTTTTGTTTTGTTTTTGAAATTCCTTTTTATAGTGGGTTTGAGCTGATTCTCGCTGCCATGTTTATGCCAGTCTAGACACACTTGATTCCCTTACGGAGACATATCAATACATAGGTTTTAAGATCCTTAATAGTCAGATATATTCCTCTGCGGGAACTATGGGGTTTTGAGTCCCTTTCACCGAGGAAGGTGTAGGTCTTGTCTATTCCATAGTTGGTTTTTGGAACGGTACCTGCGCTTATATAAAACTCTGGTTTTATGCATCACCCCACCTCTCCTTCCCCCTTAAGCAGGCATAAGAGTGTTTTCTAAATGTGAGACACTGCTCTCTTTCCTAACTCAGTTCAAGTGTAGCCATGTTTACAGGATCTTCATAAGTGATATCTTATGATAAGTTTCTTTTTCTGTGTGACTTATTTCACTTAGAATCATCGTACCTGAATCCACCCATTTTGCTGCTACTGGTCTTATGACATTGATTTCATGGCTGAGGGATATTCCATCGTACGTAAGTACCACATTTTTTTGAACCGTTTTTATATTTCCTGGGATATTTAAGGTGTACCCAAGTTGAGGTCCTTGTAAGCAGTGCAGCCCTAAATTTTGGGGTGGCTCTGTCTTATTGATTTTCAGTTTTCCCAAGGTATATTCCCTAGACTGGAATTGCCCTTGGCTCTGTAGCTCTGTTCTTTACTTGTTTTAGGGAACACAATGCACTCCTCCAGAGAGGCAGTTGGCAATTTACATCCCGCCCATCAGCATAACAAGGTTCCCTGTTCTCCAGGGCCTGTCTTGACTTTCTGGTTTTTACACATTATGTGGATGTCCCTTTTGACCGGTGGGAAGTGTTACTTCTTTGTAGTGCAGATTTGCCTTGCCCATTTCCTTGCTTGGCCAAAAAGGGCGTATGCGTTTTCTCCTGAATATATTCAGGGGAAAACGCATACGCCCTTTTTGGCCAAGTGCATCATTGTCGAAGTTGTGCCCCTCTTCCTGTGCTTTAAAGGCGATTCCAACGTACCTCTTGAAATCTGTTTCCTGCTATTCTGCCTCGCTTTCAAGTCCGTCTCGTTGCCTTCCCTCAACAGATTTTTGGACGATAGCTGTCCTTTATTACTCTGCCAGTTTGTGAATTGCTATGCCCTTGAGCTCCATTTATCAACTCGTTTTTTGTGAGCAGACCGCAATTACAAAATTTTGGTTCAGGACCTATGCTGGTTCCCGGTGGGGTGCTGAGACTTTGGTTAATTCTTCTTCCTGCCGGGAAGTTAGAGTGATATGTGCCCGTCCAAATGTCTAACAGCTACTCTCTCATTGGTTCTCCCTCTTCCCTTTCATCCTCTGCCAAATTGGAAACCTGTGCGAACCAGGAGGTTAAAGAGCCTGTCTCTCCAAGTTGGGAGATTGATAGTAAAGCAGATGGAAAGTCAAACCGGAGCACCAGGAGAGGGACTATTCGTTGATTTTTAGAAACCTTTCGTATTCACAGTGGGTCCATTCTCTAGGTTTCCTGTACATGTTATTGCTGTAGTAATATTCCCTTCAACCTGGAGAGTTTTGAACCATGGAATGGGTGCCAGGCATTTGTGCTTTAAAGGGTCTGCATTTGCTCACTCAATCTCACCAATCTTCTCAGTCTCAAGTGGCCCTCCTTATGCCACATCCAGCTGTCATTGTAGATAGGGTCATTCCAGGTTTCATCAGAGACCCTGAAGGAATTGTAAAGAATTTCCCAGTTTTTTTGTTTTGTTTTTGAAATTCCTTTTTACAGTGGGTTTGAGCTGATTCTCGCTGCCATGTTTATGCCTGTCTAGACACACTTGATTCCCTTACGGTGATGTATCAATACATAGGTTTTAAGATTCTTACTAGTCAGATATATTCCTCTGCGGGAAATATGGGGTTTTGAGTCCCTTTCACTGAGGAAGGTGTAGGTCTTGTCTATTCCATAGTTGGTTTTTGGAACGGAACCTGTGCTTATATCAAACTCTGGTTTTATGCATCACCCTACCTCTCCTTCCCCCTTAAGCAGACATAAGATTGTTTTCTAAATGTGAGACACTGTTCTCTTTCCTAACTCAGTTCAAGTGTAGCCATGTTTACAGGATCTTCATAAGTGATATCTTATGATAAGCTTCTTTTTCTGTGTGACTTATTTCACTTAGAATCATCGTACCTGAATCCACCCATTTTGCTGCTACTGGTCTTATGACATTGATTTCATGGCTGAGGGATATTCCATCGTACGTAAGTACCACAATTTTTTGAACCATTTTTATATTTCCAGGGATACTTAAGGTGTACCCAAGTTGAGGTCCTTGTAAGCAGTGCAGCCCTAAATTTTGGGGTGGCTGTGTCTTATTGATTTTCAGTTTTCCCAAGATATATTCCCTTTACTGGAAGTGCCGTTGGCTCTGTAGCTCTGTTGTTTAGTTGTTTTAGGGAACACAATGCACTCCTCCAGAGAGGCAGTTGGCAATTTACATCCCGCCCATCAGCATAACAAGGCTCCTTGTTCTCCAGGGCCTGTCTTGCCTTTCTGGTTTTTACACATTTTGTGGATGTCCCTTTTGACCGGTGGGAAGTGATACTTCTTTGTAGGGCAGATTTGCATTGCCCGATTGTTTGCTTGGCCAAAAAGGGCGTATGCGTTTTATCCTGAATATATTCAGGAGAAAACGCATACGCCCTTTTTGGCCAAGTGCATCATTGTCGAAGTTGTGCCCCTCTTCCTGTGCTTTAAAGGTGATTCCAACGTACCTCTTGAAATCTGTTTCCTGCTCTTCTGCCTCGATTTCAAGTCCGCCTCGTTGCCTTCCCTCAACAGATTTTTGGACGATAGTTGTCCTTTATTACTCGGCCAGTTTGTGAATTGCTGTGACCCTGAGCACCATTTTTCAACTCGTTTTTGGTGAGCTGACCGCAAGTCCAAAATTTTGGTTCAGGACCTATACTGGTTCCCGGTGGGTGGCTGAGACTTTGGTTAATTCTTCTTCCTGCCGGGAAATTACAGTGATATGTGCCCGTCCAAATGCCTAACAGCTACTCTCTCATTGGTTCTCCCTCTTCCCTTTCATCCTCTGCCAAATTGGCAACATGTGCGAACCAGGAGGTTAAAGGGGCTGTCTCTCCAACTTGGGAGGTTGAGAGTAAAGCAGATGGAAAGTCAAACCGGAGCACCAGGAGAGGGACTATTCGTTGAGTTTTAGAAACCTTTCGTATTCACAGTGTGTCCGTTCTCTAGGTTTCCCGTACATGTTATAGCTGTAGAAATATTCCCTTCAACCTGGAGAGTTGGGACCCATGGAATGGGTGCCAGGCATTTGTGCTTTAAAGGGTCTGCATTTGCTCACCCAATCTCACCAATCGTCTCAGTCCCAAATGTCCCTACTTATGCCACATCCAGCTGTCATTGTAGATAGGGTCATTCCAGGTTTCATCAGAGACCCTGAAGGAATTGTAAAGAATTTCCCAGTTTTTTGTTTTGTTTTTGAAATTCCTTTTTATAGTGGGTTTGAGCTGATTCTCGCTGCCATGTTTATGCCAGTCTAGACACACTTGATTCCCTTACGGAGACATATCAATACATAGGTTTTAAGATTCTTACTAGTCAGATATATTCCTCTGCGGGAAATATGGGGTTTTGAGTCCCTTTCACTGAGGAGGGTGTAGGTCTTGTCTATTCCATAGTTGGTTTTTGGAACGGTACCTGTGCTTATATCAAACTCTGGTTTTATGCATCACCCCACCTCTCCTTCCCCGTTAAGCAGTCATAAGAGTGTTTTCTAAATGTGAGACACTGTTCTCTTTCCTAACTCAGTTCAAGTGTAGCCATGTATACATGATCTTCATAAGTGATATCTTATGATAAGTTTCTTTTTCTGTGTGACTTATTTCACTTAGAATCATCGTACCTGAATCCACCCATTTTGCTGCTACTGGTCTTATGACATTGATTTCATGGCTGAGGGATATTCCATCGTACGTAAGTACCACAATTTTTTGAACCATGTTTATATTTCCTGGGATATTTAAGGTGTACCCAAGTTGAGGTCCTTGTAATCAGTGCAGCCCTAAATTTTGGTGTGGCTCTGTCTTATTGATTTTCAGTTTTCCCAGGGTATATTCCATAGACTGGAAGTGCCCTTGTCTCTGTAGCTCTGTTCTTTACTTGTTTTAGGGAACACAATGCACTCCTCCATAGAGGCAGTTGGCAATTTACATCCCGCCCATCAGCATAACAAGGCTCCCTGTTCTCCAGGGCCTGTCTTGCCTTTCTGGTTTTTACACATTTTGTGGATGTCCCTTTTGACTGTTGGGAAGTGATACATCTTTGTAGTGCAGATTTGCATTGCCCGCTTGCTTCCTTGGCCAAAAAGGGTGTATGCGTTTTCTCCTGAATATATTCAGGAGAAAACGCATACGCCCTTTTTGGCCAAGTGCATCATTGTCGAAGTTGTGCCCCTCTTCCTGTGCTTTAAAGGCGATTCCAAGGTACCTCTTGAAATCTGTTTCCTGCTATTCTGCCTCGCTTTCAAGTCTGCCTCGTTGCCTTCCCTCAACAGATTTTTGGACGATAGTTGTCCTTTATTACTCAGCCAGTTAGTGAATTGCTGTGCACCTGAGCTCCATTTTTCAACTCGTTTTTTGTGAGCTGACCGCATGTCCAAAATTTTGGTTCAGTACCTATGCTGGTTCCCGGTGGGTGGCTGAGACCTTGGTTAATTCTTCTTCCTGCCGGGAAATTTGAGTGATATGTGCCCGAACAAATGCCTAACAGCTACTCTCTCATTGGTTCTCACTCTTCCCTTTCATCCTCTGCCAAATTGGAAACCTGTGTGAACCAGGAGGTTAAAGGGGCTGTCTCTCCAAGTTGGGAGATTGGTAGTAAAGCAGATGGAAAGTCAAACCGGAGCACCAGGAGAGGGACTATTCGTTGAGTTTTAGAAACCTTTCATATTCACAGTAGGTCCGTTCTCTAGGTTTCCTGTACATGTTATAGCTGTAGTAATATTCCCTTCAACCTGGAGAGTTGGGAATCATGGAATGGGTACCAGGCATTTCTGATTTAAAGGGTCTGCATTTGCTCACCCAATCTCACCAATCCTCTCAGTCTTAAGTGTCCAGCCTTATGCCTCATCCAGCTGTCGTTGTACATAGGTTCATTCCAGGATTCATCAGAGACCCTGAAGGAATTGTAAAGAATTTCCCAGTTTTTTGTTTTCTTTTTGAAAATCCTTTTTATAGTGGGTTTGAGCTGTTTCTCGCTGCCATGTTTATGCCAGTCTAGACACACTTGATTCCCTTACGGAGACATATCAATACATAGGTTTTAAGATTCTTACTAGTCAGATATATTCCTCTGCGGGAAATATGGGGTTTTGAGTCCCTTTCACTGAGGAAGGTGTAGGTCTTGTCTATTCCACAGTTGGTTTTTGGAACGGTACCTGTGCTTATATCAAACTCTGGTTTTATGCATCACCCCACCTCTCCTTCCCCCTTAAGCAGGCATAAGAGTGTTTTCTAAATGTGATACACTGCTCACTTTCCTAACTCAGTTCAAGTGTAGCCATGTTTACAGGATCTTCATAAGTGATATCTTATGATAAGTTTCTTTTTCTGTGTGACTTATTTCACTTAGAATCATTGTACCTGAATCCACCCATTTTGCTGCTCCTGGTCTTATGACATTGATTTCATGGCTGAGGGATATTCCATCGTACGTAAGTACCACAATTTTTTGAACCATTTTTATATTTCCTGGGATATTTAAGGTGTACCCAAGTTGAGGTCCTTGTAAGCAGTGCAGCCCTAAATTTTGGGGTGGCTCTGTCTTATTGATTTTCAGTTTTCCCAAGGTATATTCCCTAGACTGGAAGTGCCCTTGGCTCTGTAGCTCTGTTGTTTACTTGTTTTAGGGAACACAATGCACTCCTCCAGAGAGGCAGTTGGCAATTTACATCCCGCCCATCAGCATAACAAGGCTCCCTGTTCTCCAGGGCCTGTCTTGCCTTTCTGGTTTTTACACATTTTGTGGATGTCCCTTTTGACCGGTGGGAAGTGATACTTCTTTGTAGTGCAGATTTGCATTGCCCGCTTGCTTGCTTGGCCAAAAAGGGCGTATGCGTTTTCTCCTGAATATATTCAGGAGAAAACGCATACGCCCTTTTTGGCCATGTGCATCATTGTCGAAGTTGTGCCCCTCTTCCTGTGCTTTAAAGGCGATTCCAACGTACCTCTTGAAATTTGTTTCCTGCTATTCTGCCTCGCTTTCAAGTCCGCCTCGTTGCCTTCCCTCAACATATTTTTGGACGATAGTTGTCCTTTATTACTCGGCCAGTTATTGAATTTCTGGGCACCTGAGCTCCATTTTTCAACTCGTTTTTTGTGAGCTGACCGCATGTCCAAAATTTTGGTTCAGGACCTATGCTGGTTCCGGGTGGGTGGCTGAGACTTTGGTTAATTCTTCTTCCTGCCGGGAAATTAGAGTGATATGTGCCCGTACAAATGCCTAACAGCTACTCTCCCATTGGATCTCCCTCTTCCCTTTCATCCTCTGCCAAATTGGAAACCTGTGTGAACCAGGAGGTTAAAGGGCATGTCTCTCCAATTTGGGAGATTGATAGTAAAGCAGATGGAAAGTCAAACCGGAGCACCAGGAGAGGGACTATTCGTTGAGTTTTATAAACCTTTCGTATTCACAGTGTTTCCGTTCTCTAGGTTTCCCGTACATGTTATAGCTGTAGTAATATTCCCTTCAACCTGGAGAGTTGGTACCCATGGAATGGGTGCCAGGCATTTGTGATTTAAGGGGTCTGCATTTGCTCACCCAATCTCACCAATCCTCTCAGTCCCAAGTGTCCAGCCTTATGCCACATCCAGCTGTCGTTGTAGATAGGGTCATTCCAGGTTTCATCAGAGACCCTGAAGGAATTGTAAAGAATTTCACAGATTTTTTGTTTTGTTTTTGAAATTATTTTTATAGTGGGTTTGAGCTGATTCTCGCTGCCATGTTTCTGCCAGTCTAGACAAACTTGATTCCCTTACGGAGACATATCAATACATAGGTTTTAAGATTTTTACTAGTCAGATATATTCCTCTGCGGGAACTATGGGGTTTTGAGTCCCTTTCACTGAGGAAGGTGTAGGTCTTGTCTATTCCATAGTTGGTTTTTGGAACGGTACCTGTGCTTATATCAAACTCTGGTTTTATGCATCACACCACCTCTCCTTCCCCCTTAAGCAGGCATAAGAGTGTTTTCTAAATGTGAGACACTGTTCTCTTTCCTAACTCAGTTCAAGTGTAGCCATGTTTACAGGATCATCATAAGTGATATCTTATGATAAGTTTCTTTTTCTGTGTGACTTATTTCACTTAGAATCATCGTACCTGAATCCACCCATTTTGCTGCTACTGGTCTTATGACATTGATTTCATGGCTGAGGGATATTCCATCGTACGTATTTACCACAATTTTTTGAACCATTTTTATATTTCCTGGGATATTTAAGGTGTACCCAAGTTGAGGTCCTTGTAAGCAGTGCAGCCCTAAATTTTGGGGTGGCTCTGTCTTATTGATTTTCAGTTTTCCCAAGGTATATTCCCTAGACTGGAAGTGACCTTGGCTCTGTAGCTCTGTTCTTTACTTGTTTTAGGGAACACAATGCACTCCTCCAGAGAGGCAGTTGGCAATTTACATCCCGCCCATCAGCATAACAAGGCTCCCTGTTCTCCAGGGCCTGTCTTGCCTTTCTGATTTTTACACATTTTGTGGATGTCCCTTTTGACCGGTGGGAAGTGATACTTCTTTGTAGTGCAGATTTGCATTGCCCGCTTGCTTGCTTGGCCAAAAAGGGCGTGTGCGTTTTCTCCTGAATATATTCAGGAGAAAACGCATACGCCCTTTTTGCCCAAGTGCATCATTGTCGAAGTTGTGCCCCTCTTCCTGTGCTTTAAAGGCGATTCAAACGTACCTCTTGAAATTTGTTTCCTGCTATTCTGCCTCACTTTCAAGTCCGCCTCGTTGCCTTCCCTCAACAGATTTTTGGACGATAGTTTTCCTTTATTACTCGGCCAGTTAGTGAATTTCTGGGCACCTGAGCTCCATTTTTCAACTCGTTTTTTGTGAGCTGACCGCATGTCCAAAATTTTGGTTCAGGACCTATGCTGGTTCCGGGTGGGAGGCTGAGACTTTGGTTAATTCTTCTTCCTGCTGGGAAATTAGAGTGATATGTGCCCGTACAAATGCCTAACAGCTACTCTCTCATTGGTTCTCCCTCTTCCCTTTCATCCTCTGCCAAATTGGAAACCTGTGCGAACTAGGAGGTTAAAGGGGCTGTCTCTCCAAGTTGGGAGATTGATAGTAAAGCAGATGGAAAGTCAAACCGGAGCACCAGGAGAGGGACTATTCGTTGAGTTGTGGAAACCTTTCGTATTCACAGTGTGTCCGTTCTCTAGGTTTCCTGTACATGTTATAGCTGTAGAAATATTCCCTTCAACCTGGAGAGTTGGGACCCATGGAATGGGTGCCAGGCATTTGTGATTCAAAGGGTCTGCATTTGCTCACCCAATCTCACCAATCCTCTCAGTCCCATGTGTCCAGCCTTATGCCACATCCAGCTGTCGTTTTAAATAGGGTCATTCCAGGTTTCATCAGAGACCCTGAAGGAATTGTAAAGAATTTCACAGTTTTTTTGTTTTGTTTTTGAAATTCCTTTTTATAGTGGGTTTGAGCTGATTCTTGCTGCCATGTTTTTGCCAGTCTAGACACACTTGATTCCCTTACGGAGACATATCAATACATAGGTTTTAAGATTCTTACTAGTCAGATATATTAATCTGCGGGAAATATGGGGTTTTGAGTCCCTTTCACTGAGGAAGTTGTAGGTCTTGTCTATTCCATAGTTGGTTTTTGGAACGGTACCTGTGCTTATATCAAACTCTGGTTTTATGCATCACCCCACCTCTCTATCCCCCATAAGCGGGCATAAGAGAGTTTTCTAAATGTGAGACTCTGTTCTCTTTCCTAACTCAGTTCAACTGTAGCCATGTTTACAGGATCTTCATATGTGATATCTTATGATAAGTTTCTTTTTCTGTGTGACTTATTTCACTTAGAATCATCGTACCTGAATCCACCCATTTTGCTGCTACTGGTCTTATGACATTGATTTCATGGCTGAGGGATATTCCATCGTACGTAAGTACCACAATTTTTTGAACCATTTTTATATTTCCTGGGATATTTAAGGTGTACCCAAGTTGAGGTCCTTGTAAGCAGTGCAGCCCTAAATTTTGGGGTGGCTCTGTCTTATTGATTTTCAGTTTTCCCACGGTATATTCCTTAGACTGGAAGTGCCCTTGGCTTTGTAGCTCTGTTGTTTACTTGTTTTAGGGAACACAAAGCACTCCTCCAGAGAGGCAGTTGGCAATCTACATCCTGCCCATCATCATAACAAGGCTCCCTGTTCTCCAGGGCCTGTCTTGCCTTTGTGGTTTTTACACATTTTGTGGATGTCCCTTTTGACCAGTGGGAAGTGATACTTCTTTGTAGTGCAGATTTGCATTGCCCGCTTGCTTGCTTGGCCAAAAAGGGCGTATGCGTTTTCTCCTGAATATATTCAGGAGAAAACGCATACGCCCTTTTTGGCCAAGTGCATCATTGTCGAAGTTGTTCCCCTCTTCCTGTGCTTTAAAGGCGATTCCAAGGTAGCTCTTGAAATCTGTTTCCTGCTATTCTGCCTCGCTTTCAAGTCCGCCTCGTTGCCTTCCCTGAACAGATTTTTGGACGATAGTTGTCCTTTATTACTCGGCCAGTTAGTGAATTGCTGTGCACCTGAGCTCCATTTTTCAGCTCGTTTTTTGTGAGCTGACCGCATGTCCAAATTTTGGTTCAGGACATATGCTGGTTCCCGGTGGGTGGCTGAGACTTTGGTTAATTCTTCTTCCTGCCGGGAAATTAGAGTGACTTGTGCCCGTACAAATGCCTAACAGCTACTCTCTCATTGGTTCTCCCTCTTCCTTTTCAACCTCTGCCAAATTGGAAACATGTGTGAACTAGGAGGTTCAAGGGGCTGTCTCTCCAAGTTGGGAGATTGATAGTAAAGCAGATGAAAAGTCAAACCGGAGCACCAGGAGAGGGACTATTCGTTGAGTTTTAGAAACCTTTCGTATTCACAGTGTGTCCGTTCTCTAGGTTTCCTGTACATGTTATAACTGTAGTAATATTCCCTTCAACCTGGAGAGTTGGGACCCATGGAATGGGTGCCAAGCATTTGTGATTTAAAGTGTCTGCATTTCCTCACCCAATCTCACCAATCCTCTCTGTCCCAAGTGTCCAGCCTTATGCCACATCCAGCTGTCGTTGTAGATAGGGTCATTCCAGGTTTCATCAGAGACACTGAAGGAATTGTAAAGAATTTCACAGTTTTTTTGTTTTGTTTTTGAAATTCCTTTTTATAGTGGGTTTGAGCTGATTCTCGCTGCCATGTTTATGCCAGTCTAGACACACTTGATTCCCTTACGGAGACATATCAATACATAGGTTTTAAGATCCTTAATAGTCAGATATATTCCTCTGCGGGAACTATGGGGTTTTGAGTCCCTTTCACCGAGGAAGGTGTAGGTCTTGTCTATTCCATAGTTGGTTTTTGGAACGGTACCTGCGCTTATATAAAACTCTGGTTTTATGCATCACCCCACCTCTCCTTCCCCCTTAAGCAGGCATAAGAGTGTTTTCTAAATGTGAGACACTGCTCTCTTTCCTAACTCAGTTCAAGTGTAGCCATGTTTACAGGATCTTCATAAGTGATATCTTATGATAAGTTTCTTTTCCTGTGTGACTTATTTCACTTAGAATCATCGTACCTGAATCCACCCATTTTGCTGCTACTGGTCTTATGACATTGATTTCATGGCTGAGGGATATTCCATCGTACGTAAGTACCACATTTTTTTGAACCGTTTTTATATTTCCTGGGATATTTAAGGTGTACCCAAGTTGAGGTCCTTGTAAGCAGTGCAGCCCTAAATTTTGGGGTGGCTCTGTCTTATTGATTTTCAGTTTTCCCAAGGTATATTCCCTAGACTGGAAGTGCCCTTGGCTCTGTAGCTCTGTTCTTTACTTGTTTTAGGGAACACAATGCACTCCTCCAGAGAGGCAGTTGGCAATTTACATCCCGCCCATCAGCATAACAAGGTTCCCTGTTCTCCAGGGCCTGTCTTGACTTTCTGGTTTTTACACATTATGTGGATGTCCCTTTTGACCGGTGGGAAGTGTTACTTCTTTGTAGTGCAGATTTGCCTTGCCCATTTCCTTGCTTGGCCAAAAAGGGCGTATGCGTTTTCTCCTGAATATATTCAGGAGAAAACGCATACGCCCTTTTTGGCCAAGTGCATCATTGTCGAAGTTGTTCCCCTCTTCCTGTGCTTTAAAGGCGATTCCAACGTACCTCTTGAAATCTGTTTCCTGCTATTCTGCCTCGCTTTCAAGTCCGTCTCGTTGCCTTCCCTCAACAGATTTTTGGACGATAGCTGTCCTTTATTACTCTGCCAGTTTGTGAATTGCTATGCCCTTGAGCTCCATTTATCAACTCGTTTTTTGTGAGCAGACCGCAATTACAAAATTTTGGTTCAGGACCTATGCTGGTTCCCGGTGGGGTGCTGAGACTTTGGTTAATTCTTCTTCCTGCCGGGAAGTTAGAGTGATATGTGCCCGTCCAAATGCCTAACAGCTACTCTCTCATTGGTTCTCCCTCTTCCCTTTCATCCTCTGCCAAATTGGAAACCTGTGCGAACCAGGAGGTTAAAGAGCCTGTCTCTCCAAGTTGGGAGATTGATAGTAAAGCAGATGGAAAGTCAAACCGGAGCACCAGGAGAGGGACTATTCGTTGATTTTTAGAAACCTTTCATATTCACAGTGGGTCCATTCTCTAGGTTTCCTGTACATGTTATTGCTGTAGTAATATTCCCTTCAACCTGGAGAGTTTTGAACCATGGAATGGGTGCCAGGCATTTGTGCTTTAAAGGGTCTGCATTTGCTCACTCAATCTCACCAATCTTCTCAGTCTCAAGTGGCCCTCCTTATGCCACATCCAGCTGTCATTGTAGATAGGGTCATTCCAGGTTTCATCAGAGACCCTGAAGGAATTGTAAAGAATTTCCCAGTTTTTTTGTTTTGTTTTTGAAATTCCTTTTTACAGTGGGTTTGAGCTGATTCTCGCTGCCATGTTTATGCCTGTCTGGACACACTTGATTCCCTTACGGTGATGTATCAATACATAGGTTTTAAGATTCTTACTAGTCAGATATATTCCTCTGCGGGAAATATGGGGTTTTGAGTCCCTTTCACTGAGGAAGGTGTAGGTCTTGTCTATTCCATAGTTGGTTTTTGGAACGGTACCTGTGCTTATATCAAACTCTGGTTTTATGCATCACCCTACCTCTCCTTCCCCCTTAAGCAGACATAAGAGTGTTTTCTAAATGTGAGACACTGTTCTCTTTCCTAACTCAGTTCAAGTGTAGCCATGTTTACAGGATCTTCATAAGTGATATCTTATGATAAGCTTCTTTTTCTGTGTGACTTATTTCACTTAGAATCATCGTACCTGAATCCACCCATTTTGCTGCTACTGGTCTTATGACATTGATTTCATGGCTGAGGGATATTCCATCGTACGTAAGTACCACAATTTTTTGAACCATTTTTATATTTCCAGGGATACTTAAGGTGTACCCAAGTTGAGGTCCTTGTAAGCAGTGCAGCCCTAAATTTTGGGGTGGCTGTGTCTTATTGATTTTCAGTTTTCCCAAGATATATTCCCTTTACTGGAAGTGCCGTTGGCTCTGTAGCTCTGTTGTTTACTTGTTTTAGGGAACACAATGCACTCCTCCAGAGAGGCAGTTGGCAATTTACATCCCGCCCATCAGCATAACAAGGCTCCTTGTTCTCCAGGGCCTGTCTTGCCTTTCTGGTTTTTACACATTTTGTGGATGTCCCTTTTGACCGGTGGGAAGTGATACTTCTTTGTAGGGCAGATTTGCATTGCCCGATTGTTTGCTTGGCCAAAAAGGGCGTATGCGTTTTCTCCTGAATATATTCAGGAGAAAACGCATACGCCCTTTTTGGCTAAGTGCATCATTGTCGAAGTTGTGCCCCTCTTCCTGTGCTTTAAAGGTGATTCCAACGTACCTCTTGAAATCTGTTTCCTGCTCTTCTGCCTCGATTTCAAGTCCGCCTCGTTGCCTTCCCTCAACAGATTTTTGGACGATAGTTGTCCTTTATTACTCGGCCAGTTTGTGAATTGCTGTGACCCTGAGCACCATTTTTCAACTCGTTTTTGGTGAGCTGACCGCAAGTCCAAAATTTTGGTTCAGGACCTATACTGGTTCCCGGTGGGTGGCTGAGACTTTGGTTAATTCTTCTTCCTGCCGGGAAATTACAGTGATATGTGCCCGTCCAAATGCCTAACAGCTACTCTCTCATTGGTTCTCCCTCTTCCCTTTCATCCTCTGCCAAATTGGCAACATGTGCGAACCAGGAGGTTAAAGGGGCTGTCTCTCCAAGTTGGGAGATTGATAGTAAAGCTGATGGAAAGTCAAACCGGAGCACCAGGAGAGGGACTATTCGTTGAGTTTTAGAAACCTTTCGTATTCACAGTGTGTCCGTTCTCTAGGTTTCCCGTACATGTTATAACTGTAGTAATATTCCCTTCAACCTGGAGAGTTGGGACCCATGACATGGGGGCCATGCATTATTGCTTTACAGGGTCTGCATTTGCTCACCCAATCTCACCAATCCTCTCAGTCCCAAGTGTCCAGGCTTATGCCACATCCAGCTGTCGTTGTAGATAGGGTCATTCCAGGTTTCATCAGAGACCCTGAAGGAATTGTAAAGAATTTCCCGGTTTTTTTGTTTTGTTTTTGAAATTCCTTTTTATAGTGGGTTTGAGCTGATTCTCGCTGCCATGTTTATGCCAGTCTAGACACACTTGATTCCCTTACGGAGACATATCAATACATAGGTTTTAAGATTCTTACTAGTCAGATATATTCCTCTGCGGGAAATATGGGGTTTTGAGTCCCTTTCATTGAGGAAGGTGTAGGTCTTGTCTATTCCATAGTTGGTTTTTGGAACGGTACCTTTGCTTATATCAAACTCTGGTTTTATGCATTACCCCACCTCTCCTTCCCCCTTAGGCAGGCATAAGAGTGTTTTCTAAATGAGAGACACTGTTCTCTTTCCTAACTCAGTTCAAGTGTAACCATGTTTACAGGATCTTCATAAGTGATATGTTATGATAAGTTTCTTTTTCTCTATGACTCATTTTACTTAGAATCATCGTACCTGTATCACCCCATTTTGCTGCTACTGGTCTTATGACATTGATTTCATGGCTGAGGGATATTCCATCGTACGTAAGTACCACAATTTTTTGAACCAATTTTATATTTCCTGGGATATTTAAGGTGTACCCAAGTTGAAGTCCTTGTAAGCAGTGCAGCCCTAAATTTTGGGGTGGCTCTGTCTTATTGATTTTCAGTTTTCCCAAGTTATATTCCCTAGACTGGAAGTGCCCTTGGTTCTGTAGCTCTGTTCTTTACATGTTTCAGGGAACACAATGTAGTCCTCCAGAGGGGCAGTTGGCAATTTACATCCCGCCCATCAACATAACAAGGCTCCCTGTTCTCCAGGGCCTGTCTTGCCTTTCTGGTTTTTACACATTTTGTGGATGACCCTTTTGACCGGTGGGAAGTGATACTTCTTTGTAGTGCAGATTTGCATTGCCCGCTTGCTTGCTTGGCCAAATTTGTCGTATGCGTTTTCTCCTGAATACACTCAGGAGAAAACGCATACGCCTTTTTGGCCAAGTGCATCATTGTCGAAGTTGTTCCCCTCTTCCTGTACTTTAAAGGCGATTCCAAAATACCTCTTGAAATCTGTTTCCTGCTATTCTGCCTCACTTTCAAGTCCGCCTCGTTGTCTACCGTCTACAGATTTTTGGACGATAGTTGTCCTTTATTACTCGGCCCGTTTGTGAATTGCTGTGCCCCTGAGCTCCATTTTTTAACTCGTTTTTTGTGAGCTGACCGCGAGTCCCAAATTTTGGTTCAGAACCTATGCTGGTTCCCGATGGGGTGCTGAGACTTTGGTTAATTCTTTTTCCTGCCGGGAAGTTAGAGTGATATGTGCCCATCCAAATGCCTAACAGCTACTCTCTCATTGGTTCTCCCTCTTCCCTTTCATCCTCTGCCAAATTGGCAACCTGTGTAAACCAGGAGGTTAAAGTGGCTGTCTCTCCATGTTGGGTGGTTGATAGTAAAGCAGATGGAAAGTCAAACCGGAGCACCAGGAGAGGGACTATTCGTTGAGTTTTAGAAACCTTTCGTATTCACAGTGGGTCCGTTCTTTAGGTTTCCCGTACATGTTATAGCTGTAGTAATATTCGCTTCAACCTGGAGAGTTGGGACCCATGGAATGGGTGCCAGGCTTTTGTGCTTTAAAGCGTCTGCATTTGCTCACCCAATCTCACCAATCCTCTCAGTCCCAAGTGTCCAGCCTTATGCCACATCCAGCTGTCGTTGTAGATAGGGTCATTCCAGGTTTCATCAGAGACCCTGAAGGAATTGTAAAGAATTTCCCAGTTTTTTTGTTTTGTTTTTGAAATTCCTTTTTATAGTGGGTTTGAGCTGATTCTCGCTGCCATGTTTATGCCAGTCTAGACACACTTGATTCCCTTACGGAGACATATCAATACATAGGTTTTAAGATTCTTACTAGTCAGATATATTCCTCTGCGGGAAATATGGGGTTTGAGCCCCTTGCACTGAGGAAGGTGTAGGTCTTGTCTATTCCATAGTTGGTTTTTGGAACGGTACCTCTGCTTATATCAAACTCTGGGTTTATGCATCACCCCACCTCTCCTTCCCCATTAAGCAGGCATAACAGTGTTTTCTAAATGTGAGACACTGTTCTCTTTCCTAACTCAGTTCAAGTGTAGCCATGTTTACAGGATCTTCATAAGTGATATCTTATGATAAGTTTCTTTTTCTGTGTGACTTATTTCACTTAGAATCATCGTACCTGAATCCACCCATTTTGCTGCTCCTGGTCTTATGACATTGATTTCATGGCTGTGGGATATTCCATCGTACGTAAGTACCACAATTTTTTGAACCATTTTTATATTTCCTGGGATATTTAAGGTGTACACAAGTTGAGGTCCTTGTAAGCAGTGCAGCCCTAAATTTTGGGGTGGCTCTGTCTTATTGATTTTCAGTTTTCCCAAGGTATATTCCCTAGATTGGAAGTGCCCTTGGCTCTGTAGCTCTCATCTTTTCCTTGTTTTAGGGAACACCATGTACTCCTCCAGAGGGGCAGTTGGCAATTTATATCCCGCCCATCAACATAACAAGGCTCCCTGTTCTCCAGGGCCTGTCTTGCCTTTCTGGTTTTTACACATTTTATGGATGTCCCTTTTGACCGGTGGGAAGTGATACTTCTTTGTAGTGCAGATTTGCATTGCCCGCTTGCTTGCTTGGCCAAAAAGGGCATATGCGTTTTCTGCTGAATATATTCAGGAGAAAACGCATATGCCCTTTTTGGCCAAGTGCATCATTGTTGAAGTTGTGCCCCTTTTCCTGTGCTTTAAAGGCAATTCCAACGTACCTCTTGAAATCTGTTTCCTGCTATTCTGCCTCGGTTTCAAGTCCGCCTCGTTGCCTTCCCTCAACAGATTTTTGGACGATAGTTGTCCTTTATTACTCGGCCAGTTTGTGAATTGCTGTGCCCCTGAGCTCCATTTTTCAACTCGTTTTTGGTGAGCTGACCGCAAGTCCGAAATTTTGGTTCAGGACCTATACTGGTTCCCGGTGGGTGGCTGAGACTTTGGTTAATTCTTCTTCCTGCCGGGAAATTACAGTGATATGTGCCCGTCCAAATGCCTAACAGCTACTCTCTCATTGGTTCTCCCTCTTCCCTTTCATCCTCTGCCAAATTGGCAACCTGTGCGAACCAGGAGGATAAAGGGGCTGTGTCTCCAACTTGGGAGGTTGAGAGTAAAGCAGATGGAAAGTCAAACCGGAGCACCAGGAGAGGGACTATTCGTTGAGTTTTAGAAACCTTTCGTATTCACAGTGTGTCCGTTCTCTAGGTTTCCCGTACATGTTATAGCTGTAGTAATATTCCCTTCAACCTGGAGAGTTGGGACCCATGGAATGGGTGCCAGGCATTTGTGCTTTAAAGGGTCTGCATTTGCTCACCCAATCTCACCAATCGTCTCAGTCCCAAATGTCCCTACTTATGCCACATCCAGCTGTCATTGTAGATAGGGTCATTCCAGGTTTCATCAGAGACCCTGAAGGAATTGTAAAGAATTTCCCAGTTTT
This sequence comes from Hyperoodon ampullatus, assembly GCF_949752795.1. Lineage (NCBI taxonomy): Eukaryota > Metazoa > Chordata > Mammalia > Artiodactyla > Ziphiidae > Hyperoodon > Hyperoodon ampullatus. The sequence goes on from NW_027640521.1 coordinate 571,274, forward strand.
TTTGTTTTGTTTTTGAAATTCCTTTTTATAGTGGGTTTGAGCTGATTCTCGCTGCCATGTTTATGCCTGTCTAAAAACACTTGATTCCCTTACGGAGACATATCAATACATAGGTTTTAAGATTCTTACTAGTCAGATATATTCCTCTGAGGGAAATATGGGGTTTTGAGTCCCTTTCACTGAGCACGGTGTAGGTCTTGTCTATTCCATAGTTGGTTTTTGGAACGGTACCTGTGCTTATATCAAACTCTGGTTTTATGCATCACCCCACCTCTCCTTCCCCGTTAGGCAGGCATAAGAGTGTTTTCTAAATGAGAGACACTGTTCTCTTTCCTAACTCAGTTCAAGTGTAACCATGTTTACAGGATCTTCATAAGTGATATCTTATGATAAGTTTCTTTTTCTCTAAGACTTATTTCACTTAGAATCATCGTACCTGTATCCCCCCATTTTGCTGCTACTGGTCTTATGACATTGATTTCATGGCTGAGGGATATTCCATCGTACGTAAGTACCACAATTTTTTGAACCAATTTTGTATTTCCTTGGATATTTAAGGTGTACCCAAGTTGAAGTCCTTGTAAGCAGTGCAGCCCTAAATTTTGGGGTGGCTCTGTCTTATTGATTTTCAGTTTTCCCAAGGTATATTCCCTAGACTGGAAGTGCCCTTTGTTCTGTAGCTCTGTTCTTTACTTGTTTTAGGGAACACAATGTACTCCTCCAGAGGGGCAGTTGGCAATTTACATCCCGCCCATCAGCATAACAAGGCTCCCTGTTCTCCAGGGCCTGTCTTGCCTTTCTGGTTTTTACACATTTTGTGGATGTCCATTTAGACCGGTGGGAAGTGATACTTCTTTGTAGTGCAGATTTGCATTGCCCGCTTGCTTGCTTGGCCAAATTTGTCGTATGCGTTTTCTCCTGAATATACTCAGGAGAAAACGCATAGGCCTTTTTGGCCAAGTGCATCATTGTCGAAGTTGTGCCCCTCTTCCTGTGCTTTAAAGACGATTCCAACGTACCTCTTGAAATCTGTTTCCTGCTATTCTGCCTCACTTTCAAGTCCGCCTCGTTGCCTACCCTCAACAGATTTTTGGACGATAGTTGTCCTTTATTACTCGGCCAGTTTGTGAATTGCTGTGCCCCTGAGCTCCATTTTTCAACTCGTTTTTTGTGTGCTGACCGCGAGTCCCAAATTTTGGTTCAGAACCTATGCTGGTTCCCGATGGGGGGCTGAGACTTTGGTTAATTCTTTTTCCTGCCGGGAAGTTAGAGTGATATGTGCCCATCCAAATGCCTAACAGCTACTCTCTCATTGGTTCTCCCTCTTCCCTTTCATCCTCTGCCAAATTGGCAACCTGTGTGAACCAGGAGGTTAAAGTGGCTGTCTCTCCATGTTGGGAGGTTGTTAGTAAAACAGATGGAAAGTCAAACCGGAGCACCAGGAGAGGGACTATTCGTTGAGTTTTAAAAACCTTTCGTAGTCACAGTGTGTCCGTTCTCTAGGTTTCCTGTACATGTTATAGCTGTAGTAATACTCCCTTCAACCTGGAGAGTTGGGACCCATGGAATGGGTGCCAGGCATTTGTGCTTTAAAGCGTCTGCAATTGGTCACCCAATCTCACCAATCCTCTCAGTCCCAAGTGTCCAGCCTTATGCCACATCCAGCTGTCGTTGTAGATAGGGTCATTCCAGGTTTCATCAGAGACCCTCAAGGAATTGTAAAGAATTTCCCAGTTTTTTTGTTTTGTTTTTGAAATTCCTTTTTATAGTGGGTTTGAGCTGATTCTCGCTGCCATGTTTATGCCAGTCTAGACACACTTGATTCCCTTACGGAGACATATCAATACATAGGTTTTAAGATTCTTACTAGTCAGATATATTCCTCTGCGGGAAATATGGGGTTTTGAGTCCCTTTCACTGAGGAAGGTGTAGGTCTTGTCTATTCCATAGTTGGTTTTTGGAACGGTACCTCTGCTTATATCAAACTCTGGGTTTATGCATCCCACCACCTCTCCTTCCCCCTTAAGCAGGCATAAGAGTGTTTTCTAAATGTGAGACACTGTTCTCTTTCCCAACTCAGTTCAAGTGTAGCCATGTTTACAGGATCTTCATAAGTGATATCTTATGATAAGTTTCTTTTTCTGTGTGACTTATTTCACTTAGAATCATCGTACCTGAATCCACCCATTTTGCTGCTACTGGTCTTATGGCATTGATTTCATGGCTGAGGGATTTTCCATCGTACGTAAGTACCACAATTTTTTGAACCATTTTTATATTTCCTGGGATATTTAAGGTGTACCCAAGTTGAGGTCCTTGTAAGCAGTGCAGCCCTAAATTTTGGGGTGGCTCTGTCTTATTGATTTTCAGTTTTCCCAAGGTATATTCCCTAGATTGGAAGTGCCCTTGGCTCTGTAGCTCTCTTCTTTTCCTTGTTTTAGGGAACACAATGTACTCCTCCAGAGAGGCAGTTGGCAATTTACATCCCGCCCATCAGCATAACAAGGCTCCCTGTTCTCCAGGGCCTGTCTTGCCTTTCTGGTTTTTACACATTTTGTGGATGTCCCTTTTGACCGGTGGGAAGTGATACTTCTTTGTAGTGCAGATTTGCATTGCCCGCTTGCTTGCTTGGCCAAAAAGGGCATATGCGTTTTCTCCTGAATATATTCAGGAGAAATCGCATATGCCCTTTTTGGCCAAGTGCATCATTGTTGAAGTTGTGCCCCTCTTCCTGTGCTTTAAAGGCGATTCCAACGTACCTCTTGAAATCTGTTTCCTGCTATTCTGCCTCGCTTTCAAGTCCGCCTCGTTGCCTTCCCTCAACAGATTTTTGGACGATAGTTGTCCTTTATTACTCGGCCAGTTTGTGAATTGCTGTGACCCTGAGCTCCATTTTTCAACTCGTTTTTGGTGAGCTGACCGCAAGTCCAAAATTTTGGTTCAGGACCTATACTGGTTCCCGGTGGGTGGCTGAGACTTTGGTTAATTCTTCTTCCTGCCGGGAAATTACAGTGATATGTGCCCGTCCAAATGCCTAACAGCTACTCTCTCATTGGTTCTCCCTCTTCCCTTTCATACTCTGCCAAATTGGCAACCTGTGCGAACCAGTAGGATAAAGGGTCTGTGTCTCCAACTTGGGAGGTTGAGAGTAAAGCAGATGGAAAGTCAAACCGGAGCACCAGGAGAGGGACTATTCGTTGAGTTTTAGAAACCTTTCGTATTCACAGTGTGTCCATTCTCTAGGTTTCCTGTACATGTTATAGCTTTAGTAATATTCCCTTCAACCTGGAGAGTTGGGACCCATGGAATGGGTGCCAGGCATCTGTGCTTTAAAGCGTCTGCATTTTCTCACCCAATCTCACCAATCGTCTCAGTCCCAAATGTCCCTACTTATGCCACATCCAGCTGTCATTGTAGATAGGGTCATTCCAGGTTTCATCAGAGACCCTGAAGGAATTGTAAAGAATTTCCCAGTTTTTTTGTTTTGTTTTTGAAATTCCTTTTTATAGTGGGTTGGAGCTGATTCTCGCTGCCATGTTTATGCCAGTCTAGACACACTTGATTCCCTTATGGAGACATATCAATACATAGGTTTTAAGATTCTTACTAGTCAGATATATTCCTCTGCGGGAAATATGAGGTTTTGAGTCCCTTTCACTGAGGAGGGTGTAGGTCTTGTCTATTCCATAGTTGGTTTTTGGAACGGTACCTGTGCTTATATCAAACTCTAGTTTTATGCATCACCCCACCTCTCCTTCCCCCTTAAGCAGGCATAAGAATGTTTTCTAAATGTGAGACACTGTTCTCTTTCCTAACTCAGTTCAAGTGTACCCATGTTTACAGGATCTTCATAAGTGATATCTTATGATAAGTTTCTTTTTCTCTGTGACTTATTTCACTTAGAATCATCGTACCTGAATCCACCCATTTTGCTGCTACTGGTCTTATGACATTGATTTCATGGCTGAGGGATAGTCCTTCGTACGTAAGTACAACAAGTTTTTGAACCATTTTTATATTTCCTGGGATATTTAAGGTGTACCCAAGTTGAGGTCCTTGTAAGCAGTGCAGCCCTAAATTTTGGGGTGGCTCTGTCTTATTGATTTTCAGTTTTCCCCAGGTATATTCCCTAGACAGGAAGTGCCCTTGGCTCTGTAGCTCTGTTGTTTACTTCTTTTAGGGAACACAATGTACTCCTCCAGAGAGGCAGTTGGCAATTTACATCCCACCCATCAGCATAACAAGGCTCCCTGTTCCCCAGGGCCTGTCTTGCCTTTCTGGTTTTTACACATTTTGTGGATGTCCCTTTTGACCGGTGGGAAGTGATACTTCTTTGTATTGCAGATTTGCATTGCCCGCTTGCTTGCTTGGCCAAAAAGGGCGTATGCGTTTTCTCCTGAATATATTCAGGAGAAAACGCGTACGCCCTTTTTGGCCAAGTGTATCATTGTCGAAGTTGTGCCCCTCTACCTGTGCTTTAAAGCCGATGCCAACGTACCTCTTGAAATCTGTTTCTTCCTATTCGGCCTCGCTTTCAATTCCTGTTCTTTGTCCTCCCTCAACAGATTCTTGAACGATAGTTGTCCTTTATTACTCGGCCAGTTTGTGAATTGCTGTTCCCCTGAGCTCCATTTTTCAACTCGTTTTTGGTGAGCTGACCGCAAGTCCAAAATTTTGGTTCAGGACCTATACTGGTTCCCGGTGGGTGGCTGAGACTTTGGTTAATTCTTCTTTCTGCCGGGAAATTACAGTGATATGTGCCCGTCCAAATGCCTAACAGCTACTCTCTCATTGGTTCTCCCTCTTCCCTTTCATCCTCTGCCTAATTGGCAACCTGTGCGAACAAGGAGGTTGAAGGGGCTGTCTCTCCAAGTTGGGAGGTTGATAGTAAAGCAGATGGAAATTCAAACCGGAGCACCAGGAGAGGGACTATTCGTTGATTTTTAGAAACCTTTCGTATTCACAGTGTGTCCGTTCTCTAGGTTTCCCGTACATGTTATATCTGTAGTAATATTCCCTTCAACCTGGAGAGTTGGGACCCATGGAATGGGTGCCAGGCATTTGTGCTTTAAAGGGTCTGCATTTGCTCACCCAATCTCAACAATCCCCTCATTCCCAATTTTCCAGCCTTATGGCATATCCAGCTGTCATTTTAGATAGGGTCATTCCAGGTTTCCTCTGAGACCCTGAAGGAATTATAAAGAATTTCCCAGTTTTTTTTTTTGTTTTGTTTTTGAAATTCCTTTTTATATTCGGTTTGAGCTGATTCTCTCTGCCATGTTTATGCCAGTCTAGACGCACTTGATTACCTTACGGAGACAAATCAATACATATTTTTTAAGATTCTTAGTAGTCAGTTATATTCTTTTGTGGGAAATATGGGGTTTTGAGTCCCTTTCAATGAGGAAGGTGTAGATCTTGTCTATACCATAGTTGGTTTTTGGAATGGTACCTGTGCTTATATCAAACTCTGGGTTTCTGGATCACCCCACCTGTCCTTCCTCCTTAAGCAGGCATAAAAGTGTTTTCCAAATGTGAGACTCTTTTCTCTTTCCTAACTCAGTTCAAGTGTAGCCATATTTACAGGATCTTCATAAGTGATATCTTATGATAAGTTTCTTTTTCTGTGTGACTTATTTCACTTAGAATCATCGTACCTGAATCCACTCATTTTGCTTCTACTGGTGTTATGACATTGATTTCATGGCTGAGGGATATTCCATCGTACGTAAGTACCACAATTTTCTGAACCATTTTTATATTTCCTGGGATATTTAAGGAGTACCCAAGTTGAGGTTCTTGTAAGCAGTGCAGCCCTAAATTTTGGGGTGGCTCTGGCTTATTGATTTTCAGTTTTCCCAAGGTATATTCCCTAGACTGGAAGTGCCCTTGGCTCTGTAGCTCTGTTGTTTACTTGTTTTAGGGAACACAGTGCACTCCTCCAGAGAGGCAGTTGGCAATTTACATCCCGCCCATCAGCATAACAAGGCTCCCTGGTCTCCAGGGCCGTTCTTGCCTTTCTGGATTTTAAACATTTTGTGGTTGTCCCTTTTGACCGGTGGGAAATGATACTTCTTTGTAGTGCAGATTTGCATTGCCCGCTTGCTTGCTTGGCCAATAAGGGCGTATGCGTTTTCTCCTGAATATATTCAGGAGAAAACCCATACGCCCATTTTGGCAAAGTGCATCATTGTCGAAGTTGTGCCCCTCTTCATGTGCTTTAAAAGCGATTCCAACGTACCTCTTGAAATCTGTTTCCTGCTCTTCTGCCTAGCTTTCAAGTCTGCCTCGATGCCTTCCCTCAACAGATTTTTGGACGATAGCTGTCCTTTATTACTCTGCCAGTTCGTGAATTGCTGTGCCCCTGAGCTCCATTTTTCAACTCGTTTTTTGTGAGCTGACCGCACGTCCAAAATTTTGGTTCAGACCTATACTGGTTCCCGGTGGGTGGCTGAGACTTTGGTTAATTCTTTTTCCTGTCAGGAAATTAGAGTGACATGTGCCCGGCCAAATGCCTAACAGCTACTCTCCCATTGGTTCTCCCTCTTCCCTTTCATCCTCTGACAAATTGGCAGCCTGTGCGAACCAGGAGGTTAAAGGGGCTGTCTCTCCAAGTTGGGAGGTTGATAGTAAAGCAGTTGGAAAGTCAAACCGGAGCACCAGGAGAGGGACTATTCGTTGAGTTTTAGAAACCTTTCGTATTCACAGTGTGTCCATTCTCTAGGTTTCCCGTACATGTTATAGCTGTAGTAATATTCCCTTCAACCTGGAGAGTTGGGACCCATGGAATGGGTGCCAGGCATTTGTGCTTTAAAGGGTCTGCATTTGCTCACCCAATCTCACCAATCGTCTCAGTCCCAAGTGTCCCTCCTATGCCACATCCAGCTGTCATTGTAGATAGGGTCTTTCCAGGTTTCATCAGAGACCCTGAAGGAATTGTAAAGAATTTCACAGTTTTTTTGTTTTGTTTTTGAAATTCCTTTTTATAGTGGGTTTGAGCTGATTCTCGCTGCCATGTTTATGCCAGTCTAGACACACTTGATTTCCTTACGGAGACATATCAATTCATAGGTTTTAAGATTCTTACCAGTCAGATATATTCCTCTGCGGGAAATATGGGGTTTTGAGTCCCTTTCACTGAGGAAGGTGTAGGTCTTGTCTATTCCATAGTTGGTTTTTGGAACGGTACCTGTGCTTATATCAAACTCTGGTTTTATGCATCACCCCAACTCTCCTTCCCCCTTAAGCAGGCATAAGAGTGTTTTCCAAATGTGAGACTCTGTTCTCTTTCCTAACTCAGTTCAAGTGTAGCCATGTTTACAGGATCTTCATAAGTGATATCTTATGATAAGTTTCTTTTTCTGTGTGACTTATTTCACTTAGAATCATCGTACCTGAATGCACTCGTTTTGCTGCTACTGGTCTTATGACATTGATTTCATGGCTGAGGGATATTCCATCGTACGTAAGTACCACAATTTTTTGAACCATTTTTATATTTCCTGGGATATTTAAGGTGTACCCAAGTTGAGGACCTTGTAAGCAGTGAAGCCCTAAGTTTTGGGGTGGCTCTGTCTGATTGATTTTCAATTTTCCCAGGGTATATTCCCTAGACTGGAAGTGCCCTTGGCTCTGTAGCTCTGTTCTTTACTTGTTTTAGGGAACACAATGTACTCCTCCAGAGAGGCAGTTGGCAATTTACATCCCGCCCATCAGCATAACAAGGCTCCCTGTTCTCCAGTGCCTGTCTTGCCTTTCTGGTTTTTACACATTTTGTGGATGTCCCTTTTGACTGGTGGGAAGTGATACTTCTTTGTAGTGCAGATTTGCATTGCCCACTTGCTTGCTTGGCCAAAAAGGGCGTATGCATTTTCTCCTGAATATATACAGGAGAAAACGCATACGCCCTTTTTCGCCAAGTGCATCATTGTCGAAGTTGTGCCCCTCTTCCTGTGCTTTAAATACGATTCCAACGTACCTCTTGAAATCTGTTTCCTGCTATTCTGCCTCGCTTTCAAGTCCGCCTCGTTGCCTTCCCTCAACAGATTTTTGGATGATAGTTGTCCTTTATTACTCGGCCAGTTTGTGAATTGCTGTGCCCCTGAGCTCCATTTTTCAACTCGTTTTTTGTGAGCGGACCGCAAGTCCAAAATTTTGGTTCAGGACCTATGCTGGTTCTCAGTGGGGGGCTGAGACTTTGGTTAATTCTTTTTCCTGCCGGGAAGTTAGAGTGATATGTGCCCGTCCAAATGCCTAACAGCTACTCTCTCATTGGTTCTCCCTCTTCCCTTTCATCCTCTACCAAATTGGAAACCTGTGTGAACCAGGGGGTTAAAGGGGCTGTCTCTCCAATTTGGGAGGTTGATAGTAAAGCAGATGGAAAGTCAAACAGCTGCACCAGGAGAGGGACTATTCGTTGAGTTTTAGAAACCTTTCATATTCACAGTGTGTCCATTCTCTAGGTTTCCCGTACATGGTATAACTGTAGTAATATTCCCTTCAACCTGGAGAGTTGGGACCAATGGAATGGGTGCCAGGCATTTGTGCTTTAAAGGGTCTGCATTTGCTCACCCAATCTCACCAATCGTCTCAGTCCCATTTGTCCAGCCTTATGCCAAATCCAGCTGTCGTTGTAGATAGGGTCATTCCAGGTTTCATCAGAGACTCTGAAGGAATTGCAAAGAATTTCCCAGTTTTTTTGTTTTGTTTTTGAAATTCCTTTTTATAGTGGGTTTGAGCTGATTCTCGCTGCCATATTTATGCCAGTCTAGACACACTTGATTCTTTTACGGAGACATATCAGTACATAGGTTTTAAGATTCTTACTAGTGAGATATATTCCTCTGCGGGAAATATGGGGTTTTGAGTCCCTTTCACTGAGGAAGGTGTAGGTCTTGTCTATTCCATAGTTGGTTTTTGGAATGGTACCTGTGCTTATATCAAACTCTGGTTTTATGCATCACCCCACCTCTCCTTCCCCCTTAAGCAGGCATAAGAGTGTTTTCTTAATGTGAGCCATTCTTCTCTTTCCTAACTCAGTTCAAGTGTAGCCATGTTTACAGGATCTTCATAAGTGATATCTTATGATAAGTTTCTTATTCTGTGTGACTTATTTCACTTAGAATCATCGTACCTGAATCCACCCATTTTGCTGCTACTGGTCTTATGACATTGATTTCATGGCTGAGGGATATTCCATCGTACGTAAGTACCACAATTTTTCGAACCATTTTTATATTTCCTGGGATATTTAAGGTGTACCCAAGTTGAGGTCCTTGTAAGCAGTGCAGCCCTAAATTTTGGGGTAGCTGTGTCTTATTGATTTTCAGTTTTGCCAAGGAATATTCCCTACACTGGAAGTGCCCTTGGCTCTGTAGCTCTGTTGTTTACTTGTTTTAGGGAACACAATGCACTCCTCCAGAGAGGCAGTTGGCAATTTACATCCCGCCCATCAGCATAACAAGGCTCCCTGTTCTCCAGGGCCTGTCTTGCCTTTCTAATTTTTACACATTTTGTGGATGTCCCTTTTGACCGGTGGGAAGTGATACTTCTTTGTAGTGCAGATTTGCATTGCCCGATTGCTTGCTTGGCCAAAAAGGGCGTATGCGTTTTCTCCTGAATATATTCAGGAGAAAACGCATACGCCCTTTTTGGCCAAGTGCATCATTGTCGAAGTTGTGCCCCTCTTCCTGTGCTTTAAAGGCGATTCCAACGTACATCTTGAAATCTGTTTCCTGCTATTCTGCCTCGCTTTCAAGTCCGCCTCGTTGCCTTCCCTCAACAGGTTTTTGGACACTAGTTGTCCTTTATTACTCAGCCAGTGTGTGAATTGCTGTGCCCCTGAGCTCCATTTTTCAACTCATTTTTGGTGAGCTGACCGCAAGTCCACAATTTTGGTTCAGGACCTATACTGGTTCCCGGTGGGTGGCTGAGACTTTGGTTAATTCTTCTTCCTGACGGGAAGTTAGAGTGATATGTGCCCGTCCAAATGCCTAACAGCTACTCTCTCATTGGTTCTCCCTATTCCCTTTCATCCTCTGCCAAATTGGAAACATGTGCGAACCAGGAGGTTAAAGGGGCTGTCTCTCCAAGTAGGGAGGTTGATAGTAAAGCAGATGGAAAGTCAAAACGGAGCACCAGGAGGGGGACTATTCGTTGAGTTTAGAAACCTTTCGTATTCACAGTGTGTCCGTTCTCTAGGTTTCCCGTACATGTTATAACTGTAGTAATATTCCCTTCAACCTGGAGTGTTGGGACCCATGGAATGGGTGCCATGCATTATTGCTTTAAAGAGTCTGCATTTGCTCACCCAATCTCACCAATCGTCTCAGTCCCAAGTGTCCAGCCTTATGCCATATCCAGCTGTCGTTGTAGTTAGGGTCATGCCAGGTTTCATCAGAGACCCTGAAAGAATTGTAAAGAATTTCCCAGTTTTTTTGTTTTGTTTTTGAAATTCCTTTTTATAGTGGGTTTGAGCTGATTCTCGCTGCCATGTTTATGCCAGTCTAGACACACTTGATTCCCTTACGGAGACATATCAATACATAGGTTTTAAGATTCTTACTAGTCAGATATTTTCCTGTGCGGGAAATATGGGGTTTTGAGTCCCTTTCACTGAGGACGGTGTAGGTCTTGTCTATTCCATAGTTGGTTTTTGGAACGGTACCTGTGCTTATATCAAACTCTGGTTTTATGCATCACCCCACCTCTCCTTCCCCCTTAAGCAGGTATAAGAGTGTTTTCTAAATGTGAGACACTGTTCTCTTTCCGAACTCAGTTCAAGTGTAGCCATGTTTACAGGATCTTCATAAGTGATATCTTATGATAAGTTTCTTTTTCTGTGTGACTTATTTCACTTAGAATCATCGTACCTGAATCCACCCATTTTGCTGCTACTGGTCTTATGACATTGATTTCATGGCTGAGGGATATTCCATCGTACGTAAGTACCACAATTTTTTGAACCATGTTTATATTTTCTGGGATACTTAAGGTGTATCCAAGTTGAGGTCCTTGTATGCAGTGCAGCCCTAAATTTTGGGGTTGCTCTGTCTTATTGATTTTCAGTTTTCCCAAGGTATATTCCCTAGACTGGTAGTGCCCTTGGCTCTGTAGCTCTGTTCTTTATTTGTTTTAGGGAACAGAATGCACTCCTCCAGAGAGGCAGTTGGCAATTTACATCCCGCCCATCAGCATAACAAGGCTCCCTGTTCTCCAGGGCCTGTCTTGCCTTTCTTGTTCTTACACATTTTGTGGATGTCCCTTTTGACCGGTGGGAAGTGATACTTCTTTGTAGTGCAGATTTGCTTTGCCCGCTTGCTTGCTTGGCCAAAAAGGGCGTATGCGTTTTCTCCTGAATATATTCAGGAGAAAACGCATACGCCCTTTTTGGCCAAGTGCGTCATTGTCGAAGTTGTGCCCCTCTTCCTGTGCTTTAAAGGCGATTCCAACGTACCTCTTGAAATCTGTTTCCTGCTATTCTGCCTCGCTTTCAAGTCCGCCTCGTTGCCTTCCCTCAACAGATTTTTGGACGATAGTTGTCCTTTATTACTCGGCCAGTTTGTGAATTGCTGTGCCCCTGAGCTCCATTTTTCAACTCGTTTTTGGTGAGCTGACCGCAAGTCCAAAATTTTGGTTCAGGACCTATACTGGTTCCCGGTGGGTGGCTGAGAATTTGGTTAATTCTTCTTCCTGCCGGGAAATTACAGTGATATGTGCCCGTCCAAATGCCTAACAGCTACTCTCTCATTGGTTCTCCCTCTTCCCTTTCATCCTCTGCCAAATTGGCAACCTGTGCGAACCAAGATGTTAAAGGGTCTGTCTCTCCAAGTTGGGAGGTTGATAGTAAAGCAGACGGAAAGTCAAACCGGAGCACCAGGAGTGGGACTATTCGTTGAGTTTTAGAAACCTTTCGTATTCACAGTGTGTCCGTTCTCTAGGTTTCCCGCACATGTTATAGCTGTAGTAATATTCCCTTCAACCTGGAGAGTTCGGACCCATGGAATGGGTGCCATGCATTATTGCTTTAAAGGGTCTGCATTTGCTCACCCAATCTCACCAATCGTCTCAGTCCCAAGTGTCCCTCCTTATGCCACATCCAGCTGTCGTTGTAGATAGGGTCATTCCAGCTTTCATCAGAGACCCTGAAGGAATTGTAAAGAATTTCCCCGTTTTTTTGTTTTGTTTTTGAAATTCCTTTTTATAGTGGGTTTGAGTTGATTCTCGTTGCCATGTTTATGCCAGTCTAGAAACACTTGATTCCCTTACGGAGACATATCAATACATAGGTTTTAAGATTCTTACTAGTCAGATATTTTCCTCTGCGGGAAATATGGGGTTTTGAGTCCCTTTCACTGAGGACGGTGTAGGTCTTGTCTATTCCATAGTTGGTTTTTGGAACGGTACCTGTGCTTTTATCAAACTCTTGTTTTATGCATCACCCCTCCTCTCCTTCCCCCTTAAGCAGGTACAAGAGTGTTTTCTAAATGTGAGACACTGTTCTCTTTCCTAACTCAGTTCAAGTGTAGCCATGTTTACAGGATCTTCATAAGTGATATCTTATGATAAGTTTCTTTTTCTGTGTGACTTATTTCACTTAGAATCATCGTACCTGAATCCACCCATTTTGCTGCTACTCGTCTTATGACATTGATTTCATGGCTGAGGGATATTCCATCGTATGTAAGTACCACAATTTTTTGAACCATGTTTATATTTCTGGGATATTTAAGGTGTACCCAAGTTGAGGTCCTTGTAAGCAGTGCAGCCCTAAATTTTGGGGTGGCTCTGTCTTATTGATTTTCAGTTTTCCCAAGGTATATTCCCTAGACTGGAAGTGCCCTTGGCTCTGTAGCTCTGTTCTTTACTTGTTTTAGGGAACAGAATGCACTCCTCCAGAGAGGCAGTTGGCAATTTACATCCCGCCCATCAGCATAACAAGGCTCCCTGTTCTCCAGGGCCTGTCTTGCCTTTCTTGTTCTTACACATTTTGTGGATGTCCCTTTTGACCGGTGGGAAGTGATACTTCTTTGTAGTGCAGATTTGCATTGCCCGCTTGCTTGCTTGGCCAAAAAGGGCGTATGCGTTTTCTCCTGAATATATTCAGGAGAAAACGCATACGCCCTTTTTGGCCAAGTGCATCATTGTCGAAGTTGTGCCCCTCTTCCTGTGCTTTAAAGGCGATTCCAACGTACCTCTTGAAATCTGTTTCCTGCTATTCTGCCTCGCTTTCAAGTCCGCCTCGTTGCCTTCCCTCAACAGATTTTTGGACGATAGTTGTCCTTTATTACTCGGCCAGTTTGTGAATTGCTGTGCCCCTGAGCTCCATTTTTCAACTCGTTTTTGGTGAGCTGACCGCAAGTCCAAAATTTTGGTTCAGGACCTATACTGGTTCCCGGTGGGTGGCTGAGAATTTGGTTAATTCTTCTTCCTGCCGGGAAATTACAGTGATATGTGCCCGTCCAAATGCCTAACAGCTACTCTCTCATTGGTTCTCCCTCTTCCCTTTCATCCTCTGCCAAATTGGCAACCTGTGCGAACCAAGAGGTTAAAGGGGCTGTCTCTCCAAGTTGGGAGGTTGATAGTAAAGCAGACGGAAAGTCAAACCGGAGCACCAGGAGAGGGACTATGCGTTGAGTTTTAGAAACCTTTCGTATTCACAGTGTGTCCGTTCTCTAGGTTTCCCGCACATGTTATAGCTGTAGTAATATTCCCTTCAACCTGGAGAGTTCGGACCCATGGAATGGGTGCCATGCATTATTGCTTTAAAGGGTCTGCATTTGCTCACCCAATCTCACCAATCGTCTCAGTCCCAAGTGTCCCTCCTTATGCCACATCCAGCTGTCGTTGTAGATAGGGTCATTCCAGATTTCATCAGAGAACCTGAAGGAATTGTAAAGAATTTCCCAGTTTTTTTGTTTTGTTTTTGAAATTCCTTTTTATAGTGGGTTTGAGCTGATTCTCGCTGCCATGTTTATGCCATTCTAGACACACTTGATTCCCTTACGGAGACATATCAATACATAGGTTTTAAGATTCTTACTAGTCAGATATTTTCCTGTGCGGGAAATATGGGGTTTTGAGTCCCTTTCACTGAGGACGGTGTAGGTCTTGTCTATTCCATAGTGGGTTTTTGGAACGGTACCTGTGCTTATATCAAACTCTGGTTTTATGCATCACCCCACCTCTCCTTCCCCCTTAAGCAGGTATAAGAGTGTTTTCTAAATGTGAGACACTGTTCTCTTTCCTAACTCAGTTCAAGTGTAGCCATGTTTACAGGATCTTCATAAGTGATATCTTATGATAAGTTTCTTTTTCTGTGTGACTTATTTCACTTAGAATCATCGTACCTGAATCCACCCATTTTGCTGCTACTGGTCTTATGACATTGATTTCATGGCTGAGGGATATTCCATCGTACGTAAGTACCACAATTTTTTGAACCATGTTTATATTTTCTGGGATACTTAAGGTGTATCCAAGTTGAGGTCCTTGTATGCAGTGCAGCCCTAAATTTTGGGGTGGCTCTGTCTTATTGATTTTCAGTTTTCCCAAGGTATATTCCCTAGACTGGTAGTGCCCTTGGCTCTGTAGCTCTGTTCTTTACTTGTTTTAGGGAACAGAATGCACTCCTCCAGAGAGGCAGTTGGCAATTTACATCCTGCCCATCAGCATAACAAGGCTCCCTGTTCTCCAGGGCCTGTCTTGCCTTTCTTGTTCTTACACATTTTGTGGATGTCCCTTTTGACCGGTGGAAGTGATACTTCTTTGTAGTGCAGATTTGCATTGCCCGCTTGCTTGCTTGGCCAAAAAGGGCGTATGCGTTTTCTCCTGAATATATTCAGGAGAAAACGCATACGCCCTTTTTGGCCAAGTGCATCATTGTCGAAGTTGTGCCCCTCTTCCTGTGCTTTAAAGGCGATTCCAACGTACCTCTTGAAATCTGTTTCCTGCTATTCTGCCTCGCTTTCAAGTCCGCCTCGTTGCCTTCCCTCAACAGAATTTTGGACGATAGTTGTCCTTTATTACTCGGCCAGTTTGTGAATTGCTGTGCCCCTGAGCTCCATTTTTCAACTCGTTTTTGGTGAGCTGACCGCAAGTCCAAAATTTTGGTTCAG